>NC_139344.1:292665330-293265330 GCF_055883805.1 Amblyomma maculatum | reverse complement strand
TCAAGAGTCTGCGCTTCTTGTGTGGGTGTATTCGTGCCTTCTTGTCCCGTTGCCCTCTCGAGTTCCGTTTTGTTATAACCATGAACCGACTAGCCCAACATCACGACTTACTGGATTACATTTTTTCTACTCTGGACTCTGCCACTCCTCCAATCGACAAGGGACAAACGGCAACTACCTGTGTCAACCTGATTGCTCTGTCAACATTCCAGTCAAGAGTCTGCACTTTGTGTGTGTGCATTCTTGCCTTCTTCTCCCGTTGCCTTCTCGCAGTTCTGTTTAATTATGACCATGAACCGACTAGCCCAACATCACGTCTCTCTGGATTGCATTTCTACTACTCTGATCTCTATCACTCCTCCTATACACGAGGAGCAAACGGCTAGACCACTCCTCCTATCAACAAGGGACAAACGGCAACCATCTATGTGAACTTCATTGCTCTGTCAACATGCCAGTCAAGATTCTTTCCTTCGCGTGTGTGTATGCGTGCCTTCTTGTCCCGTTACCTTCGCACAGGTCTGTTCTTTTGTAACCATGAACCGACTAGCCCAACATCACATCTTAATGGATTACATTTCCTCTACTCTGGGCTCAACCACTCCTCCTATTAACACGGGAAAGACGGCAACTACCTATGTGAACTTCATTGCTCTGCCAACATGCCAGTCAAGAGTCTGTGCTTTGTGTGTGTGTATTCGTGCCTTCTTGTCCCGTTGCCTGTGCGCAGTTCCGTTTTGTAATGACCATTAACTGACTAGCCCAACATCACATCTTACTGGATTAAATTTCTTCTACCCTGGGCTCTACCTCTCCTCCTATCAACAAGGGACAAACAGCAACCACCTATGTCAACCTCATTGCTCTGTCAACACGCCAGTCAAGAGTCTGCGCTTTGTGTGTGTGTTCGTGCCTTCTTGTGCCGTTGCCTTCGCGCAGTTCTGTTTTGTTGTAACCATGAACCGACTAGCCCAACATCACGACTTACTGGATTACGTTTCTTCTACTCTGGGCTCTACTACTCCTCCTATCGACAAGGGACAAACGGCAACTGCCTTTGTCAGCCTGATTGCTCTGTCAACATTCCAGTCAAGAGTCTGCACTTTGAGTGTGTGTATTCGTGCGTTCCTGTCCCGTTGCCTTCGCGAAGTTTTGTTTTGTTATATCCATGAACCGACTAGCCCAACATCACGTCTTACTGGATTACATTTCTTCTACTCTGGGCTCAAACACTCCTCCTATCAACAAGGGACAAACGGCAACCACCTATGTGAACCTCATTGCTCTGTCAACATTCCAGTCAAGAGTGTCCACTTTGTGTGTGTGCATTCTTGCCTTCTTCTCCCGTTGCCTTCGCGCAGTTCTATTTTATTATTACCATGAACCGATTAGCCCAACATCACGTCTCTCTGGATTGCATTTTTTTCTACTCTGATCTCTATCACTCCTCCTATACACGAGAAACAAACGGCTCAACCACTCCTCCTACCAACAAGGGACAAACAGCAACCACATATGTGAACCTCAATGCTCTGTCAACATGCCAGTCAACAGTCTGTGCTTTATATGTGTGTATTCGTGCCTTCTTGTCCTGTTGCCTTTGCGCAGTTCTGTTTTGTTATGACCATGAGCCGACTAACTCAAAATCAAGTCTTACTGGATTACATTTCTTCTACTCTGGGCTCAAGCACTCCGCCTATGAACAAGGGACAAACGGCAACCACCTATATCAACCTCATTGCTCTGTCAACATGCCAGTGAAGAGTCTGCTCTTCTTGTGGGGGTGTATTCGTGCCTTTTGTTCCCGTTGCCTTCGCGCAGTTCTGTTTTGTTGTAACCATGAACCGACTAGCCCAACATCATGTCATACAGGATTACATTTCTTCTACTCTGGGCTCCACCACTCCTCCTATCAACAAGGGACAAACGGCAACCACCTATGTCAACCTAATTGCTCTGTCAACATGTCAGTCAGGAGTCTGCGCTTTGTGTTTGTTTATTCGTGCCTTCTTGTCCTGTTGCCTTCGCGCAGTTCTGTTTTGTTGTAACCATGAACCGACTAGCCCAACATCATGTCATACAGGATTAGATTTCTTCTACTCTGGGCTCTATCACTCCGCCTATGAACAAGGGACAAACGGCAACCACATATGTGAACCTCATTGCTCTATAAACATGCCAGTCAAGAGTCTTCGCTTTGTGTGTGTGTGTGTTCGTGTCTTTTTGTGCCGTTGCCTTCGCGCAGTTCTGTTATGTTGTAACCATGAACCAACTGGCCCAACATCATGTCTTACTGGATCACATTTCTTCTACTCTGGGCTCAACCACTCATCTTATAGAAAAGGTACAAACGGCAACCACCTATGTCAGCCTCATTGCTCTGTAAACACGCCAGTTAATAGTCTGCGCTTTGGCTGTGTGTATTCGTGCCTGCTTGTCCCGTTGCCCTCGCGCAGTTCTGTTTTGTTATAACCATGAACCGACTAGCTCAACATCACGACTTACTGGATAACGTTTCTTCTACTCTGAGCTCTACCACTCCTCCTATCAACAAGGGACAAACGGCAACCACCTATGTGAACCTCATTTCTCTGCCAACATGCCAGTCAAGAGTCTGCGCTTTTTGTGTGTGTATTCGTGCCTTCTTGCCGAGTTGCCTTCAGGCAGTTCTGTTTTGTTGTAACCATGAACTGACTAGCGCAACATCATGCCTTACTGGATTACATTTCTTCTACTCTGGGCCCAACAACTGCTCCTATCAACAAGGAACAAACGGCAACCACCTATGTCAACCTGATTGCTCTGTCAACATTCCAGTCAAGAGTCTGCACTTTGTGTGTGTGTATTCGTGCGTTCCTGTCCCGTTGCCTTCGCGAAGTTCTGTTTTGTTATATCCATGAACCGACTAGCCCAACATCACATCTTACTGGATTACATTTCTTCTACTCTGGGCTCAACCACTCCTCCTATCAACGAGGGATAAACGGCAACCACCTATGTGAACCTCATTGCTGTGTCAACATGCCAGTCAACAGTCTGCGCTTTGTGTGTGTGTGTGTTCGTGCCTTCTTGTGCCGCTGCCTTCACGCAGCTCTGTTTTGTTGTAACCATGAACCGACTAGCCCAACATTATATCTTACTGGATTACATTTCTTCTCCACTGGGCTCTACCACTCCTCTTATAGAAAAGGGACAAAAGGCAACCACCTATGTCAGCCTCATTGCTCTGTCAACATTCCAGTCAAGAGTGTCCAATTGTGTGTGCGCATTCTTGCCTTCTTCTCCCGTTGCCTTCGCGCAATTCTCTTTTATTATTACCATGAACCGATTAGCCCAACATCACGTCTCTCTGGATTGCATTTTTTTCTACTCTGATCTCTATCACTCCTCCTATACACTAGGAACAAACGGCTCAACCAATCCTCCTACCAACAAGGGACAAACAGCAACCACATATGTGAACCTCATTGCTCTGTCAACATGCCAGTCAACAGTCTGTGCTTTATATGTGTGTATTCGTGCCTTCTTGTCCCGTTGCCTTCGCGCAGTTCTGTCTTGTTATAACCATGAACCGACTAACCCAAATTCAAGTCGTACCGGATTACATTTCTTCTACTCTGGGCTCAACCACTCCGCCTATGAAAAAGGGACAAACGGCAACCACCTATGTGAACCTCATTGCTCTGTCAACATGCCAGTCAAGAGTCCGTGCTTTGTGTGTGTGTATTCGTGCCTTCTTGTCTCGTTGCCTTCGCTCAGTTCTGTTTTGGTATAACAATGAACCGACTAGCCCAACATACCGTCTTACTAGATTACATTTCTTCTACTCTGCGCTCTACCACTCCTCCTATCAACAAGGGACAAACGGCAACCACCTATATCAACCTAATTGCTCTGTAAACATGCCAGTTAATAGTCTGCGCTTTGTGTGTGTGTGTTCGTGCCTTCTTGTGCCGTTGCCTTCGTGAAGTTCTGTTTTGTTGTAACCATGAACCAAACTAACCCAACATCATGTCTTGCTGGATTACATTTCTTTTTCTCTGGGCTCTACCACTCCTATTATTGAAAAGGGACAAACGGCAACCACCTATGTCAGCCTGATTGCTCTAAAAACACGCCAGTCAATAGTCTGCGCTTAGTGTGCGTGTATTCGTGCCTTCTTGTCACGTTGCCCTCGCGCAGTTCTGTTTTGTTACAACCATGAACCGACTAGCCAAACATACGTCCTTTGGATTACATTTCTTCTACTCTGGGTCTACCACACCTACAATCAACAAGGGACAAACGGCAACCACCTATCTCAACCTCATTGCTCTGTCAACATGCCAGTCAATAGTCTGCGCTTCTTGTGTAGATGTATTCGTGCCTTCTTGTATCGTCCTTCGCGCAGTTCAGTTTT
Organism: Amblyomma maculatum; assembly: GCF_055883805.1. NCBI lineage: Eukaryota > Metazoa > Arthropoda > Arachnida > Ixodida > Ixodidae > Amblyomma > Amblyomma maculatum. Next base: position 293,260,931 of record NC_139344.1, on the reverse strand, counting down.
GTTAATACAATGAACTGACTAGCCCAACATAACGTCTCTCTGGATGGCATTTCTTCTACTCTGATCTCTATCACTTCTCCTAGACACGAGGAACAAACGGCTCAACACCTGCTCAAATCAACAAGGGACAAACAGCAAGCACCTATGTGAACCTATTGCTCTGTCAACAAGCCACTCAAGAGTGCACTTTGTGTGTATTCGTGCCTTCTTGTCACGTTGCCCTCGCGAAGTTCTGTTTTGTTACAACCATGAACCGACTAGCCCAACATACGTCCTTTGGATTACATTTCTTCTACTCTGGGTCTACCACTCCTCCAATCAACAAGGGACAAATGGCAACCACCTATATCAACCTCATTGCTCTCTCAACATGCAGAGTCAGGAGTCTGCGCTTTGTGTGTGTGTATTCGTGCCTTCTTGTCTCGTTGCCTTCGCGCAGTTCTGTTTTGTTATAACAATGCACCGACTAGCCCAACATCACATCTTACTGGATTACATTTCTTCTACTCTGGGCTCTGCCACTCCTCCTACCAACAAATGACAAACGGCAACCACCTATCTCAACCTCATTGCTCTGTCAACATGCCAGTCAAGAGTCTGCGCTTCTTGTGTAGATGTATTCGTGCCTTCTTGTATCGTTGCCTTCGCGCAGTTCTGTTTTGTTAATACAATGAACCGACTAGCCCAACATCACGTCTCTCTGGATTGCATTTCTTCTACTCTGATCTCTATCACTCCTCCTATACACGAGGAACAAAGGGCTCAACACCTCCTCAAATCAACAAGGGACAAACGGCAACCACCTATGTGAACCTATTGCTCTGTCAACAAGCCACTCAAGAGTGCACTTTGTGTGTATTCGCGACTTCTTGTCACGTTGCCTTGGCGCAGTTCTGTTATAACCAAGAACCAACAAACTCAACATCACGTCTTACTGGATTACATTTCTTCTACTCTTGGATCAACCACTCCGCCTATCAACAAGGGACAAACAGCAACCACCTATGTGAACCTCATTGCTCTGTGAACATGCCAGTCAAGAGTCTGTGCTTTGTGTGTGTGTATTCGTGCCTTCTTGTCTCGTTGCCTTCGCGCAGTTCTCTTTTGTTAATACAATGAACCAACTAGCCCAACATCACGTCTTACTGGATTACATTTCTTCTACTCTGGGCTCTACCACTCCTCCTATCAACAAGGGCAAAAGGCAACCACCTTATCAACCTCACTGCTCTGTCAACATGCCAGTCAAGAGTCTGCGCTTCTTGTGTGGGTGTATTCGTGCCTTCTTGTCCCGTTGCCTTCGCGCAGTTCTGTTTTTTTGTAACCATGAACCAACTAGCCCAACCTCACGTCTTACTCGATTACATTTCTTCGACCCTGGGCTCAACGACTCCTCCTATCAACAATGGAGAAATGGCAACCACCTATGCGAACCTGATTGCTCTGTCAACATGCCAGTCAAGAGTCTGCGCTTTGTGTGTGTGTATGTGTTCGTGCCTTCTTGTCCCGTTGCGCTCTCGAGTTCTGTTTTGTTATAACCATGAACCGACTAGCCCAACATCATGACTTACTGGATTACATTTCTTCTACTCTGGACTCTGCCACTCCTCCAATCGACAAGGGACAAACGGCAACTACCTGTGTCAACCTGATTGCTCTTCAACATTCCAGTCAAGAGTCTGCACTTTGTGTGTGTGCATTCTTGCCTTCTTGTCCCGTTGCCTTCTCGCAGTTCTGTTTAATTATGACCATGAACCGACTAGCCCAACATTACGTCTCTATGGATTTCATTTCTACTACTCTGATCTCTATCACTCCTCCTATACATGAGGAGCAAACGGCTAGACCACTCCTCCTATCAACAAGGGACAAACGGCAACCACCTATGTGAACTTCATTGCTCTGTCAACATGCCAGTCAAGATTCTTTGCTTCGCGTGTGTGTATGCGTGCCTTCTTGTCCCGTTACCTTCGCACAGGTCTGTTCTTTTGTAACCATGAACCGACTAGCCCAACATCACATCTTAATGGATTACATTTCCTCTACTTTGGGCTCAACCACTCCTCCGATTAACACGGGAAAGACGGCAACTACCTATGTGAACTTCATTGCTCTGCGAACATGCCAGTCAAGAGTCTGTGCTTTGTGTGTGTGCATTCGTGCCTTCTTGTCCCGTTGCCTTTGCGCAGTTCTGTTTTCTAATGACCATTAACTGACTAGCCCAACATCACGTCTTACTGGATTAAATTTCTTCTACCCTGGGCTCCACCACTCCTCCTATCAACAAGGGACAAACAGCAACCACCTATGTCAACCTCATTGCTCTGTCAACATGCCAGTCAAGAGTCCGTGCTTTGTGTGTGTGTATTCGTGCCTTGTCCCGTTGCCTTTGCGCAGTTCTGTTTTGTAATGACCATGAACCGACTAGCCCAACAATACGACTGACTGGATTACATTTCTTCTACTCTGGGCTCTACCAATCCTCGTATCAACAAGGGACAAACGGCAACCACCTGTGTCAACCTTATTGCTCTGTGAACATTCCAGTCAAGAGCCTGCACTTTGTGTGTGTGTGCATTCTTGCCTTCTTGTCCCTTTGCCTTCGCGCAGTTCTGTTTTATTATAACCATGAACCGACCAGAACAACATCACGTCTCTCTGGATTGCATTTCGTCTACTCTGATCTGTCCCCTCCTCCTAAACACGAGGAACAAAGGGCTCAACCACTCCTCCTATCAACAAAGGACAATTGGCAACCACCTATGTGAACCTCATTGCTCTGTGAACAAGCCAGTAAAGAGTCTGCGCTTTATATTTGTGTATTCGTGCCTTCTTGTCCCGTTGCCTTCGCGCAGTTCTGTTTTGCTATAACCATGAACCAACCATCCCAACATCACGTCTTAATGGTTTACATTTCTTCTACTCTGGGCTCTACCACGCCTCCTATCAACAAGGAACAAACGGCAACTACCTATGTGAACTTCATTGCTCTGCCAACACGCCTGTCAAGAGTCTGCACTTTATGTGTGGGTATTTGTGACTTCTTGTCCCGTTGCCTTCGCGCAGTTCTGTTTTACATAACCATGAACCAACTAACTCAACATCACGTCTAACAGGATCACAAATCTGCTACTCTGGGCTCAACCACTCCGCCTATGAACAAGGGACAAACGGCAACCACCTATGGGAACCTCATTGCTCTGTCAACATGCCAGTCAAGAGTCTGCACTTTGTGTGTGTGTGTGTTCGTGCCTTCTTGTGCCATTGCCTTCGCGAAGTTCTGTTTTGTTATAACAATGAACCGACTAGCCCAACATCACGTCTTACTGGATTATATTTCTTCTACTCTGGGCTCTGCCACTCCTCCTACCAACAAGGGACAAACGGCAACCATCTATCTCAACCTCATTGCTCTGTCAACATGCCAGTCAAGAGTCTGCGCTTCTTGTGTAGATGTATTCGTGCCTTCTTGTATCGTTGCCTTCGCGCAGTTCTGTTTTGTTAATACAATGAACCAACTAGCCCAACATCACGTCTCTCTGGATTGCATTTCTTCTACTCTGATCACTGTTACTTCTCCTATACACGAGGAACAAACGGCTCAACACCTCCTCAAATCAACAAGGGACAAACGGCAACCACCTATGTGAACCTAATTGCTCTGTCAACAAGCCACTCAAGAGTGCACTTTGTGTGTATTCGCCACTTCTTGTCACGTTGCCTTGGCGCAGTTCTGTTATAACCATGAACGAACAAACTCAACATCACGTCTTACTGGATTACATTTCTTCTACTCTGGGCTCAACCACTCCTCCTATCAACAATGGACAAACGGCAACCACCTATGTGAACCTGATTGCTCTGTCAACATGCCAGTCAAGAGTCTGCGCTTTGTGTGTGTGTGTGTTCGTGCCTTCTTGTCCCGTTGCCCTCGCGAGTTCTGTTTTGTTATAACCATGAACCGACTAGCCCATCATCACGACTTACTGGATTACATTTCTTCTACTCTGGACTCTGCCACTCCTCCAATCGACAAGGGACAAACGGCAACCACCTGTGTCAACCTGATTGCTCTGTCAACATTCCAGTCAAGAGTCTGCACTTTGTGTGTGTGCATTCTTGCCTTCTTGTCCCGTTGCCTTCTCGCAGTTCTGTTTAATTATAACCATGAACCGACTAGCCCAACATCACGTCTTACTGGATTAAATTTCTTCTATCCTGGGCTCTACCACTCCTCCTATCAACAAGGGACAAACAGCAACCACCTATGTCAACCTCATTGCTCTGTCAACATGCCAGTCAGTAGTCTGCGTTTTGTGTGTGTGTATTCGTGCCTTCTTGTCCCGTTGCCTTCGAACAGTTCTGTTTTGTTATAACCATGAACCAACCATCCCAACATCACGTCTTAATGGTTTACATTTCTTCTACTCTGGGCTCTACCACGCCTCCTATCAACAAGGAACAAACGGCAACTACCTATGTGAACTTCATTGCTCTGCCAACACGCCTGTCAAGAGTCTGCACTTTATGTGTGGGTATTTGTGACTTCTTGTCCCGTTGCCTTCGCGCAGTTCTGTTTTACATAACCATGAACCAACTAACTCAACATCACGTCTTACAGGATCACAAATCTGCTACTCTGGGCTCAACCACTCCGCCTATGAACAAGGGACAAACGGCAACCACCTATGTGAACCTCATTGCTCTGTCAACATGCCAGTCAAGAGTCTGCGCTTTGTGTGTGTGTGTGTGTGTGTTCGTGCCTTCTTGTGCCATTGCCTTCGCGAAGTTCTGTTTTGTTGTAACCATGAACCAACTAACCCAACATCATGTCTTGCTGGATTACATTTCTTTTTCTCTGGGCTCTACCACTCCTCTTATAGAAAAGCGACAAACGGCAACCACCTATGTCAGCCTCATTGCTCTAAAAACACGCCAGTCAATAGTCTGCGCTTAGTGTGCGTGTATTCGTGCCTTCTTGTCACGTTGCCCTCGCGCAGTTCTGGTTTGTTTTAACCATGAACCGACTAGCCCAACATCACGTCTTACTGGATTACATTTCTTCTACTCTGGGCTCTGCCACTCCTCCTACCAACAAGGGACAAACGGCAACCACCTATCTCAACCTCATTGCTCTGTCAACATGCCAGTCAAGAGTCTGCGCTTCTTGTGTAGATGTATTCGTGCCTTCTTGTATCGTTGCCTTCGCGCAGTTCTGTTTTGTTAATATAATGAACCGACTAGCCCAACATCACGTCTCTCTGGATTGCATTTCTTCTACTCTGATCTCTGTTACTTCACCTATACACGAGGAACAAACGGCTCAACACTTCCTCAAATCAACAAGGGACAAACGGCAACCACCTATGTGAACCTAATTGCTCTGTCAACAAGCCACTCAAGAGTGCACTTTGTGTATATTCGCCACTTCTTGTCACGTTGCCTTGGCGCAGTTCTGTTATAGCCATGAACCAACAAACTCAACATCAGGTCTTACTGGATTACATTTCTTCTACTCTGGGCTCAACCACTCCTCCTATCAACAATGGACAAACGGCAACCACCTATGTGAACCTGATTGCTCTGTCAACATGCCAGTCAAGAGTCTGCGCTTTGTGTGTGTGTGTGTTCGTGCCTTCTTGTCCCGTTGCCCTCGCGAGTTCTGCTTTGTTATAACCATGAACCGACTAGCCCATCATCACGACTTACTGGATTACATTTCTTCTACTCTGGACTCTGCCACTCCTCCAATCGACAAGGGACAAACGGCAACCACCTGTGTCAACCTGATTGCTCTGTCAACATTCCAGTCCAGAGTCTGCACTTTGTGTGTGTGCATTCTTGCCTTCTTGTCCCGTTGCCTTCTCGCAGTTCTGTTTAATTATAACCATGAACCGACTAGCCCATCATCACGTCTTACTGGATTAAATTTCTTCTACCCTGGGCTCTACCACTCCTCCTATCAACAAGGGACAAACAGCAACCACCTATGTCAACCTCATTGCTCTATCAACATGCCAGTCAGTAGTCTGCGCTTTGTGTGTGTGTATTCGTGCCTTCTTGTCCCGTTGCCTTCGAACAGTTCTGTTTTGTTATAACCATGAACCGACAAGCCCAACATCACGACTTACTGGATTACATTTCTTCTACTCTGGGCTCTACGAGTCCTCCTATCAACAAGGGACAAACGGCAACCACCTATGTGAACCTCATTGCTCTGTCAACAAGCCAGTAAAGAGTCTGCGCTTTATATGTGTGTATTCGTGCCTTCTTGTTTCGTTGCCTTCGCGCAGTTCTGTTTTGTTATAACAATGAACCGACTAGCCCAACATCACATCTTACTGGATTACATTTCTTCTACTCTGGGCTCTACCACTCCTCCTATCAACAAGGGACAGACGGCAACCACCTATCTCAACCTCATTGCTCTGTCATCATGCCAGTCAAGAGTCGGTGCTTCTTGTGTAGATGTATTCGTGCCTTCTTGTATCGTTGCCTTCGCGCAGTTCAGTTTTGTTAATACAATGAACCGACTAGCCCAACATCACGTCTCTCTGGATTGCATTTCTTCTACTCTGATCGCTATCACTTCTCCTACACACGAGGAACAAACGGCTCAACACCTCCTCAATTCAACAAGGGACAAACGGCAACCATCTATGTGAACCTATTGCTCTGTCAACAAGCCACTCAAGAGTGCACTTTGTGTGTATTCGCGACTTCTTGTCACGTTGCCTTGGCGCAGTTCTGTTATAACCAAGAACCAACAAACTCAACATCATGTCTTACTGGATTACATTTCTTCTACTCTTGGATCAACCACTCCGCCTATCAACAAGAAACAAACGGCAACCACCTATGTGAAGCTCATCGCTCTGTCAACATGCCAGTCAAGAGTCTGTGCTTTGTGTGTGTGCATTCGTGCCTTCTTGTCTCGTTGCCTTCTCGCAGTTCTCTTTTGTTAATACAATGAACCGACTAGCCCAACATCACGTCTTACTGGATTACATTTCTTCTACTCTGGGCTCTACCACTCCTCCTATCAACAAGGGCAAACGGCAACCACCTTATCAACCTCACTGCTCTGTCAACATGCCAGTCAAGAGTCTGCGCTTCTTGTGTGGGTGTATTCGTGCCTTCTTGTCCCGTTGCCCTCTCGAGTTCCGTTTTGTTATAACCATGAACCGACTAGCCCAACATCACGACTTACTGGATTACATTTTTTCTACTCTGGACTCTGCCACTCCTCCAATCGACAAGGGACAAACGGCAACCACCTGTGTCAACCTGATTGCTCTGTCAACATTCCAGTCAAGAGTCTGCACTTTGTGTGTGTGCATTCTTGCCTTCTTCTCCCGTTGCCTTCTCGCAGTTCTGTTTAATTATGACCATGAACCGACTAGCCCAACATCAGGTCTCTCTGGATTGCATTTCTACTACTCTGATCTCTATCACTCCTCCTATACACGAGGAGCAAACGGCTAGACCACTCCTCCTATCAACAAGGGACAAACGGCAGCCACCTATGTGAACTTCATTGCTTTGTCAACATGCCAGTCAAGATTCTTTGCTTCGCGTGTGTGTATGCGTGCCTTCTTGTCCCGTTACCTTCGCACAGGGCTGTTCTTTTGTAACCATGAACCGACTAGCCCAACATCACATCTTAATGGATTACATTTCCTCTACTCTGGGCTCAACCACTCCTCCTATTAACACGGGAAAGACGGCAACTACCTATGTGAACTTCATTGCTCTGCCAACATGCCAGTCAAGAGTCTGTGCTTTGTGTGTGTGTATTCGTGCCTTCTTGTCCCGTTGCCTGTGCGCAGTTCCGTTTTGTAATGACCATTACCTGACTAGCACAACATCACATCTTACTGGATTACATTTCTTCTACCCTGGGCTCTACCACTCCTCCTATCAACAAGGGACAAACAGCAACCACCTATGTCAACCTCATTGCTCTGTCAACATGCCAGTCAAGAGTCTGCACTTTGTGTGTGTGCATTCTTGTTCTTTTCCCATTACCTTCGCACAGGTCCCTTCTTTTGTAACCATGAACCGACAAGCCCAACATCACATCTTAATGGATTACATTTCCTCTACTCTGGGCTCAACCACTCCTCCTATCAACAATGGACAAACAGCAACCACCTATGTGAACCTGATTGCTCTGTCAACATTCCAGTCAAGAGTCTGCACTTTGTGTGTGTGCATTCTTGCCTTCTCGCAGTTCTGTTTTGTTATACCAATGAACCGACTAGCCCAACATCGTCTTACTGGATTACATTTCCTCAACTCTGGGTCTACCCCTCCTCCTATCAACGAGGGACAAACGGCAACCACCTATGTCAACCTCATTGCTCTGGCAACATGCCAGTCAGTATTCTGCGCTTTGTGTGTGTGTATTCGTGCCTTCTTGTCCCGTTGCCCTCGAACAGTTCTGTTTTGTTATAACCATGAACCGACAAGCCCAACATCACGACTTACTGGATTACATTTCTTCTACTCTGGCCTCTACCACTCCTCCTATCAACAAGGGACAAATGGCAACCACCTGTGTCAACCTGATTGCTCTGTGAACATTCCAGTCAAGAGCCTGCACTTTGTGTGTGTGTGCATTCTTGCCTTCTTGTCCCGTTGCCTTCGCGCGGTTCTGTTTTATTATAACCATGAACCGACCAGCCCAACATCACGTCTCTCTGGATTGCATTTCGTCTACTCTGATCTCTATCACTCCTCCTATACACGAGGAACAAAGGGCTCAACCACTCCTCCTATCAACAAGGGACAAACAGCCACCACCTATGTCAACCTCATTGCTCTGTCAACATGCCAGTCAAGAGTCTGTGCTTTGTGTGTTTGTATTCGTGCCTTGTTGTCCCGTTGCCTTCGCGCAGTTCTGTTTTGTTATACCAATGAACCGACTAGCCCAACATCACGTCCTACTGGATTACATTTCTTCAACTCTGGGTCTTCCCCTCCTCCTATCAACGAGGGACAAACGGCAACCACCTATGTCAACCTCATTGCTCTGGCAACATGCCAGTCAAGAGTCTGTGCTTCGCGTGTGTGTTTTCGTGCCTTCTTGTCCCGTTGCCTTCTCACAGTTCTATTTTTTTTTCTAACCATGAAACGACAAGCCCAATATCATGTCTTACTGGATTATATTTGTTCTACTCTGGGCTCAATCACTCCTCCTATCAACAAGGGACAAACGGCAACCACCTATGTGAACCTCATTGCTCTGTCAACAAGCCAGTAAAGAGTCTGCGCTTTATATGTGTGTATTCGTGCCTTCTTGTCTCGTTGCCTTCGCGCAGTTCTGTTTTGTTATAACAATGAACCGACTAGCCCAACATCACATCTTACTGGATTACATTTCTTCTACTCTGGGCTCTACCACTCCTCCTATCAACAAGGGACAAACAGCAACCACCTATCTCAACCTCATTGCTCTGTCATCATGCCAGTCAAGAGTCTGCACTTGTGTAGATGTATTCGTGCCTTCTTGTATCGTTGCCTTCGCGCAGTTCAGTTTTGTTAATACAATGAACCGACTAGCCCAACATCACGTCTCTCTGGATTGCATTTCTTCTACTCTGATCGCTATCACTTCTCCTATACACGAGGAACAAACGGCTCAACACCTCCTCAAATCAACAAGGGACAAACGGCAACCACCTATGTGAACCTATTGCTCTGTCAACAAGCCACTCAAGAGTGCACTTTGTGTGTATTCGCGACTTCTTGTCACGTTGCCTTGGCGCAGTTCTGTTATAACCAAGAACCAACAAACTCAACATCACGTCTTACTGGATTACATTTCTTCTACTCTTGGATCAACCACTCCGCCTATCAACAAGGGACAAACAGCAACCACCTATGTGAACCTCATTGCTCTGTGAACATGCCAGTCAAGAGTCTGTGCTTTGTGTGTGTGTATTCGTGCCTTCTTGTCTCGTTGCCTTCGCGCAGTTCTCTTTTGTTAATACAATGAACCAACTAGCCTTCATCACGTCTTACTGGATTACATTTCTTCTACTCTGGGCTCTACCACTCCTCCTATCAACAAGGGCGAAAGGCAACCACCTTATCAACCTCACTGCTCTGTCAACATGCCAGTCAAGAGTCTGCGCTTCTTGTGTGGGTGTATTCGTGCCTTCTTGTCCCGTTGCCTTCGCGCAGTTCTGTTTTTTTGTAACCATGAACCAACTAGCCCAACCTCACGTCTAACTCGATTACATTTCTTCGACTCTGGGCTCAACGACTCCTCCTATCAACAATGGACAAACGGCAACCACCTATGTGAACCTGATTGCTCTGTCAACATGGCAGTCAAGAGTCTGCGCTTTGTGTGTGTGTATGTGTTCGTGCCTTCTTGTCCCGTTGCGCTCTCGAGTTCTGTTTTGTTATAACCATGAACCGACTAGCCCAACATCACGTCTCTATGGATTTCATTTCTACTACTCTGATCTCTATCACTCCTCCTATACATGAGGAGCAAACGGCTAGACCACTCCTCCTATCAACAAGGGACAAACGGCAACCACCTATGTGAACTTCATTGCTCTGTCAACATGCCAGTCAAGATTCTTTGCTTCGCGTGTGTGTATGCGTGCCTTCTTGTCCCGTTACCTTCGCACAGGTCTGATCTTTTGTAACCATGAACCGACTAGCCCAACATCACATCTTAATGGATTACATTTCCTCTACTCTGGGCTCAACCACTCCTCCTATTAACACGGGAAAGACGGCAACTACCTATGTGAACTTCATTGCTCTGCCAACATGCCAGTCAAGAGTCTGTGCTTTGTGTGTGTGTATTCGTGCCTTCTTGTCCCGTTGCCTGTGCGCAGTTCCGTTTTGTAATGACCATTAACTGACTAGCCCAACATCACATCGTACTGGATTACATTTCTTCTACCCTGGGCTCTACCACTCCTCCTATCAACAAGGGACAAACAGCAACCACCTATGTCAACCTCATTGCTCTGTCAACATGCCAGTCAAGAGTCTGCGCTTTGTGTGTGTGTTCGTGCCTTCTTGTGCCGTTGCTTTCGCGCAGTTCTGTTTTGTTGTAACCATGAACCGACTAGCCCAACATCATGTCTTACTGGATTACATTTCTTCTACTCTGGGCTCTACTACTCCTCCTATCGACAAGGGACAAACGGCAACTGCCTGTGTCAGCCTGATTGCTCTGTCAACATTCCAGTCAAGAGTCTGCACTTTGTGTGTGTGCATTCTTGTTCTTTTCCCATTACCTTCGCACAGGTCTCTTCTTTTGTAACCATGAATCGACAAGCCCAACATCACATCTTAATGGATTACATTTCCTCTACTCCGGGCTCAACCACTCCTCCTATCAACAATGGACGAACAGCAACCACCTATGAGAACCTGATTGCTCTGTCAACATTCCAGTCAAGAGTCTGCACTTTGTGTGTGTGCATTCTTGCCTTCTCGCAGTTCTGTTTTGTTATACCAATGAACCGACTAGCCCAACATCGTCTTACTGGATTACATTTCCTCAACTCTGGGTCTACCCCTCCTCCTATCAACGAGGGACAAACGGCAACCACCTATGTCAACCTCATTGCTCTGGCAACATGCCAGTCAGTATTCTGCGCTTTGTGTGTGTGTATTCGTGCCTTCTTGTCCCGTTGCGCTCGAACAGTTCTGTTTTGTTATAACCATGAACCGACAAGCCCAACATCACGACTTACTGGATTACATTTCTTCTACTCTGGCCTCTACCACTCCTCCTATCAACAAGGGACAAATGGCAACCACCTGTGTCAACCTGATTGCTCTGTGAACATTCCAGTCAAGAGCCTGCACTTTGTGTGTGTGCATTCTTGCCTTCTTGTCCCGTTGCCTTCGCGCAGTTCTGTTTTATTATAACCATGGACCGACCAGCCCAACATCACGTCTCTCTGGATTGCATTTCGTCTACTCTGATCTCTATCACTCCTCCTATACACGAGGAACAAAGGGCTCAACCACTCCTCCTATCAACAAGGGACAAACAGCCACCACCTATGTCAACCTCATTGCTCTGGCAACATGCCAGTCATGAGTCTGTGCTTCGCGTGTGTGTTTTCGTGCCTTCTTGTCCCGTTGCCTTCTCACAGTTCTATTTTTTTTTCTAACCATGAAACGACAAGCCCAATATCATGTCTTACTGGATTATATTTGTTTTACTCTGGGCTCAATCACTCCTCCTATCAACAAGGGACAAACGGCAACCACCTATGTGAACCTCATTGCTCTGTCAACAAGCCAGTAAAGAGTCTGCGCTTTATATGTGTGTATTCGTGCCTTCTTGTCTCGTTGCCTTCGCGCAGTTCTGTTTTGTTATAACAATGAACCGACTAGCCCAACATCACATCTTACTGGATTACATTTCTTCTACTCTGGGCTCTACCACTCCTCCTATCAACAAGGGACAAACAGCAACCACCTATCTCAACCTCATTGCTCTGTCATCATGCCAGTCAAGAGTCTGCACTTCTTGTGTAGATGTATTCGTGCCTTCTTGTATCGTTGCCTTCGCGCAGTTCAGTTTTGTTAATACAATGAACCGACTAGCCCAACATCACGTCTCTCTGGATTGCATTTCTTCTACTCTGATCGCTATCACTTCTCCTATACACGAGGAACAAACGGCTCAACACCTCCTCAAATCAACAAGGGACAAACGGCAACCACCTATGTGAACCTATTGCTCTGTCAACAAGCCACTCAAGAGTGCACTTTGTGTGTATTCGCGACTTCTTGTCACTTTGCCTTGGCGCAGTTCTGTTATAACCAAGAACCAACAAACTCAACATCACGTCTTACTGGATTACATTTCTTCTACTCTTGGATCAACCACTCCGCCTATCAACAAGGGACAAACAGCAACCACCTATGTGAACCTCATTGCTCTGTGAACATGCCAGTCAAGAGTCTGTGCTTTGTGTGTGTGTATTCGTGCCTTCTTGTCTCGTTGCCTTCGCGCAGTTCTCTTTTGTTAATACAATGAACCAACTAGCCCAACATCACGTCTTACTGGATTACATTTCTTCTACTCTGGGCTCTACCACTCCTCCTATCAACAAGGGCAAAAGGCAACCACCTTATCAACCTCACTGCTCTGTCAACATGCCAGTCAAGAGTCTGCGCTTCTTGTGTGGGTGTATTCGTGCCTTCTTGTCCCGTTGCCTTCGCGCAGTTCTGTTTTTTTGTAACCATGAACCAACTAGCCCAACCTCACGTCTAACTCGATTACATTTCTTCGACTCTGGGCTCAACGACTCCTCCTATCAACAATGGACAAACGGCAACCACCTATGTGAACCTGATTGCTCTGTCAACATGGCAGTCAAGAGTCTGCGCTTTGTGTGTGTGTATGTGTTCGTGCCTTCTTGTCCCGTCGCGCTCTCGAGTTCTGTTTTGTTATAACCATGAACCGACTAGCCCAACATCACGTCTCTATGGATTTCATTTCTACTACTCTGATCTCTATCACTCCTCCTATACATGAGGAGCAAACGGCTAGACCACTCCTCCTATCAACAAGGGACAAACGGCAACCACCTATGTGAACTTCATTGCTCTGTCAACATGCCAGTCAAGATTCTTTGCTTCGCGTGTGTGTATGCGTGCCTTCTTGTCCCGTTACCTTCGCACAGGTCTGATCTTTTGTAACCATGAACCGACTAGCCCAACATCACATCTTAATGGATTACATTTCCTCTACTCTGGGCTCAACCACTCCTCCTATTAACACGGGAAAGACGGCAACTACCTATGTGAACTTCATTGCTCTGCCAACATGCCAGTCAAGAGTCTGTGCTTTGTGTGTGTGTATTCGTGCCTTCTTGTCCCGTTGCCTGTGCGCAGTTCCGTTTTGTAATGACCATTAACTGACTAGCCCAACATCACATCGTACTGGATTACATTTCTTCTACCCTGGGCTCTACCACTCCTCCTATCAACAAGGGACAAACAGCAACCACCTATGTCAACCTCATTGCTCTGTCAACATGCCAGTCAAGAGTCTGCGCTTTGTGTGTGTGTTCGTGCCTTCTTGTGCCGTTGCCTTCGCGCAGTTCTGTTTTGTTGTAACCATGAACCGACTAGCCCAACATCATGTCTTACTGGATTACATTTCTTCTACTCTGGGCTCTACTACTCCTCCTATCGACAAGGGACAAACGGCAACTGCCTGTGTCAGCCTGATTGCTCTGTCAACATTCCAGTCAAGAGTCTGCACTTTGTGTGTGTGCATTCTTGTTCTTTTCCCATTACCTTCGCACAGGTCTCTTCTTTTGTAACCATGAATCGACAAGCCCAACATCACATCTTAATGGATTACATTTCCTCTACTCTGGGCTCAACCACTCCTCCTATCAACAATGGACGAACAGCAACCACCTATGTGAACCTGATTGCTCTGTCAACATTCCAGTCAAGAGTCTGCACTTTGTGTGTGTGCATTCTTGCCTTCTCGCAGTTCTGTTTTGTTATACCAATGAACCGACTAGCCCAACATCGTCTTACTGGATTACATTTCCTCAACTCTGGGTCTACCCCTCCTCCTATCAACGAGGGACAAACGGCAACCACCTATGTCAACCTCATTGCTCTGGCAACATGCCAGTCAAGATTCTTTGCTTCGCGTGTGTGTATGCGTGCCTTCTTGTCCCGTTACCTTCGCACAGGTCTGATCTTTTGCAACCATGAACCGACTAGCCCAACATCACATCTTAATGGATTACATTTCCTCTACTTTGGGCTCAACCACTCCTCCGATTAACACGGGAAAGACGGCAACTACCTATGTGAACTTCATTGCTCTGCCAACATGCCAGTCAAGAGTCTATGCGTTGTGTGTGTGTATTCGTGCCTTCGTGTCCCGTTGCCTTTGCGCAGTTCTGTTTTGTAATGACCATTAACTGACTAGCCCAACATCACGTCTTACTGGATTAAATTTCTTCTACTCTGGGCTCTACCACTCCTCCTATCAACAAGGGACAAACAGCAACCACCTATGTCAACCTCATTGCTCTGTCAACATGCCAGTCAAGAGTCCGTGCTTTGTGTGTGTGTATTCGTGCCTTGTTGTCCCGTTGCCTTTGCGCAGTTCTGTTTTGTAATGACCATGAACCGACTAGCCCAACAATACGACTTACTGGATTACATTTCTTCTACTCTGGGCTCTACCACTCCTCGTATCAACAAGGGACAAACGGCAACCACCTGTGTCAACCTGATTGCTCTGTGAACATTCCAGTCAAGAGCCTGCACTTTGTGTGTGTGTTCGTGCCTTCTTGTGCCATTGCCTTCGCGAAGTTCTGTTTTGTTGTAACCATGAACCAACTAACCCAACATCATGTCTTGCTGGATTACATTTCTTTTTCTCTGGGCTCTACCACTCCTCTTATAGAAAAGCGACAAACGGCAACCACCTATGTCAGCCTCATTGCTCTAAAAACACGCCAGTCAATAGTCTGCGCTTAGTGTGCGTGTATTCGTGCCTTCTTGTCACGTTGCCCTCGCGCAGTTCTAGTTTGTTATAACCATGAACCGACTAGCCCAACATCACATCTTACTGGATTACATTTCTTCTACTCTGGGCTCTACCACTCCTCCTATCAACAAGGGACAAACGGCAACCGCCTATCTCAACCTCATTGCTCTGTCATCATGCCAGTCAAGAGTCGGTGCTTCTTGTGTAGATGTATTCGTGCCTTCTTGTATCGTTGCCTTCGCGCAGTTCAGTTTTGTTAATACAATGAACCGACTAGCCCAACATCACGTCTCTCTGGATTGCATTTCTTCTACTCTGATCGCTATCACTTCTCCTACACACGAGGAACAAACGGCTCAACACCTCCTCAATTCAACAAGGGACAAACGGCAACCACCTATGTGAACCTATTGCTCTGTCAACAAGCCACTCAAGAGTGCACTTTGTGTGTATTCGCGACTTCTTGTCACGTTGCCTTGGCGCAGTTCTGTTATAACCAAGAACCAACAAACTCAACATCATGTCTTACTGGATTACATTTCTTCTACTCTTGGATCAACCACTCCGCCTATCAACAAGAAACAAACGGCAACCACCTATGTGAAGCTCATCGCTCTGTCAACATGCCAGTCAAGAGTCTGTGCTTTGTGTGTGTGTATTCGTGCCTTCTTGTCTCGTTGCCTTCGCGCAGTTCTCTTTTGATAATACAATGAACCGACTAGCCCAACATCACGTCTTACTGGATTACATTTCTTCTACTCTGGGCTCTACCACTCCTCCTATCAACAAGGGCAAACGGCAACCACCTTATCAACCTCACTGCTCTGTCAACATGCCAGTCAAGAGTCTGCGCTTTGTGTGTGTGCATTCTTGCCTTCTCGCAGTTCTGTTTTGTTATACCAATGAACCGACTAGCCCAACATCGTCTTACTGGATTACATTTTTTCTACTCTGGACTCTGCCACTCCTCCAATCGACAAGGGACAAACGGCAACTACCTGTGTCAACCTGATTGCTCTGTCAACATTCCAGTCAAGAGTCTGCACTTTGTGTGTGTGCATTCTTGCCTTCTTCTCCCGTTGCCTTCTCGCAGTTCTGTTTAATTATGACAATGAACCGACTAGCCCAACATCAGGTCTCTCTGGATTGCATTTCTACTACTCTGATCTCTATCACTCCTCCTATACACGAGGAGCAAACGGCTAGACCACTCCTCCTATCAACATGGGACAAACGGCAACCACCTATGTGAACTTCACTGCTTTGTCAACATGCCAGTCAAGATTCTTTGCTTCGCGTGTGTGTATGCGTGCCTTCTTGTCCCGTTACCTTCGCACAGGGCTGTTCTTTTGTAACCATGAACCGACTAGCCCAACATCAAATCTTAATGGATTACATTTCCTCTACTCTGGGCTCAACCACTCCTCCTATTAACACGGGAAAGACGGCAACTACCTATGTGAACTTCATTGCTCTGCCAACATGCCAGTCAAGAGTCTGTGCTTTGTGTGTGTGTATTCGTGCCTTCTTGTCCCGTTGCCTGTGCGCAGTTCCGTTTTGTAATGACCATTAACTGACTAGCCCAACATCACATCTTACTGGATTACATTTCTTCTACCCTGGGCACTACCACTCCTCCTATCAACAAGAGACAAACAGCAACCACCTATGTCAACCTCATTGCTCTGTCAACATGCCAGTCAAGAGTCTGCGCTTTGTGTGTGTGTTCGTGCCTTCTTGTGCCGTTGCCTTCGCGCAGTTCTGTTTTGTTGTAACCATGAACCGACTAGCCCAACATCATGTCTTACTGGATTACATTTCTTCTACTCTGGGCTCTACTACTCCTCCTATCGACAAGGGACAAACGGCAACTGCCTGTGTCAGCCTGATTGCTCTGTCAACATTCCAGTCAAGAGTCTGCACTCTGTGTGTGTGCATTCTTGCCTTCTCGCAGTTCTGTTTTGTTATACCAATGAACCGACTAGCCCAACATCGTCTTACTGGATTACATTTCCTCAACTCTGGGTCTACCCCTCCTCCTATCAACGAGGGACAAACGGCAACCACCTATGTCAACCTCATTGCTCTGGCAACATGCCAGTCAGTATTCTGCGCTTTGTGTGTGTGTATTCGTGCCTTCTTGTCCCGTTGCCCTCGAACAGTTCTGTTTTGTTATAACCATGAACCGACAAGCCCAACATCACGACTTACTGGATTACATTTCTTCTACTCTGGCCTCTACCACTCCTCCTATCAACAAGGGACAAATGGCAACCACCTGTGTCAACCTGATTGCTCTGTGAACATTCCAGTCAAAAGCCTGCACTTTGTGTGTGTGTGCATTCTTGCCTTCTTGTCCCGTTGCCTTCGCGCGGTTCTGTTTTATTATAACCATGAACCGACCAGCCCAACATCACGTCTCTCTGGATTGCATTTCGTCTACTCTGATCTCTATCACTCCTCCTATACACGAGGAACAAAGGGCTCAACCACTCCTCCTATCAACAAGGGACAAACAGCCACCACCTATGTCAACCTCATTGCTCTGTCAACATGCCAGTCAGGAGTCTGTGCTTTGTGTGTTTGTATTCGTGCCTTGTTGTCCCGTTGCCTTCGCGCAGTTCTGTTTTGTTATACCAATGAACCGACTAGCCCAACATCACGTCCTACTGGATTACATTTCTTCAACTCTGGGTCTACCCCTCCTCCTATCAACGAGGGACAAATGGCAACCACCTATGTCAACCTCATTGCTCTGGCAACATGCCAGTCAAGAGTCTGTGCTTCGCGTGTGTGTTTTCGTGCCTTCTTGTCCCGTTGCCTTCTCACAGTTCTATTTTTTTTTCTAACCATGAAACGACAAGCCCAATATCATGTCTTACTGGATTATATTTGTTCTACTCTGGGCTCAATCACTCCTCCTATCAACAAGGGACAAACGGCAACCACCTATGTGAACCTCATTGCTCTGTCAACAAGCCAGTAAAGAGTCTGCGCTTTATATGTGTGTATTCGTGCCTTCTTGTCTCGTTGCCTTCGCGCAGTTCTGTTTTGTTATAACAATGAACCGACTAGCCCAACATCACATCTTACTGGATTACATTACTTCTACTCTGGGCTCTACCACTCCTCCTATGAACAAGGGACAAACGGCAACCACCTATCTCAACCTCATTGCTCTGTCATCATGCCAGTCAAGAGTCTGCGCTTCTTGTGTAGATGTATTCGTGCCTTCTTGTATCGTTGCCTTCGCGCAGTTCAGTTTTGTTAATACAATGAACCGACTAGCCCAACATCACGTCTCTCTGGATTGCATTTCTTCTACTCTGATTGCTATCACTTCTCCTATACACGAGGAACAAACGGCTCAACACCTCCTCAAATCAACAAGGGACAAACGGCAACCACCTATGTGAACCTATTGCTCTGTCAACAAGCCACTCAAGAGTGCACTTTGTGTGTATTCGCGACTTCTTGTCACGTTGCCTTGGCGCAGTTCTGTTATAACCAAGAACCAACAAACTCAACATCACGTCTTACTGGATTACATTTCTTCTACTCTTGGATCAACCACTCCGCCTATCAACAAGGGACAAACAGCAACCACCTATGTGAACCTCATTGCTCTGTGAACATGCCAGTCAAGAGTCTGTGCTTTGTGTGTGTGTATTCGTGCCTTCTTGTCTCGTTGCCTTCGCGCAGTTCTCTTTTGTTAATACAATGAACCAACTAGCCCAACATCACGTCTTACTGGATTACATTTCTTCTACTCTGGGCTCTACCACTCCTCCTATCAACAAGGGCAAACGGCAACCACCTTATCAACCTCACTGCTCTGTCAACATGCCAGTCAAGAGTCTGCGCTTCTTGTGTGGGTGTATTCGTGCCTTCTTGTCCCGTTGCCCTCTCGAGTTCCGTTTTGTTATAACCATGAACCGACTAGCCCAACATCACGACTTACTGGATTACATTTTTTCTACTCTGGACTCTGCCACTCCTCCAATCGACAAGGGACAAACGGCAACTACCTGTGTCAACCTGATTGCTCTGTCAACATTCCAGTCAAGAGTCTGCACTTTGTGTGTGTGTGTTCTTGCCTTCTTCTCCCGTTGCCTTCTCGCAGTTCTGTTTAATTATGACCATGAACCGACTAGCCCAACATCAGGTCTCTCTGGATTGCATTTCTACTACTCTGATCTCTATCACTCCTCCTATACACGAGGAGCAAACGGCTAGACCACTCCTCCTATCAACAAGGGACAAACGGCAACCACCTATGTGAACTTCATTGCTTTGTCAACATGCCAGTCAAGATTCTTTGCTTCGCGTGTGTGTATGCGTTCCTTCTTGTCCCGTTACCTTCGCACAGGTCTGTTCTTTTGTAACCATGAACCGACTAACCCAACATCACATCTTAATGGATTACATTTCCTCTACTCTGGGCTCAACCACTCCTCCTATTAACACGGGAAAGACGGCAACTGCCTATGTGAACTTCATTGCTCTGCCAACATGCCAGTCAAGAGTCTGTGCTTTGTGTGTGTGTATTCGTGCCTTCTTGTTCCGTTGCCTGTGCGCAGTTCCGTTTTGTAATGACCATTAACTGACTTGTACAACATCACATCTTACTGGATTAAATTTCTTCTACCCTGGGCTCTACCACTCCTCCTATCAACAAGGGACAAACAGCAACCACCTATGTCAACCTCATTGCTCTGTCAACATGCCAGTCAAGAGTCTGCGCTTTGTGTGTGTGTTCGTGCCTTCTTGTGCCGTTGCCTTCGCGCAGTTCTGTTTTGTTGTAACCATGAACCGACTATCCCAACATCATGTCTTACTGGATTACATTTCTTCTACTCTGGGCTCTACTACTCCTCCTATCGACAAGGGAGAAACGGCAACTGCCTGTGTCAGCCTGATTGCTCTGTCAACATTCCAGTCAAGAGTCTGCACTTTGTGTGTGTGCATTCTTGTTCTTTTCCCATTACCTTCGCACAGGTCTCTTCTTTTGGAACCATGAACCGACAAGCCCAACATCACATCTTAATGGATTACATTTCCTCTACTCTGGGCTCAACCACTCCTCCTATTAACACGGGAAAAACGGCAACTACCTATGTGAACTTCATTACTCTGCCAACATGCCAGTCAAGAGTCTGTGCTTTGTGTGTGTGTATTCGTGCCTTCTTGTCCCGTTGCCTTTGCGCAGTTGTTTTGTAATGACCATTAACTGACTAGCCCAACATCACGTCTTACTGGATTAAATTTCTTCTACTCTGGGCTCTACCACTCCTCCTATCAACAAGGGACAAACAGCAACCACCTATGTCAACCTCATTGCTCTGTCAACATGCCAGTCAAGAGTCTGTGCTTTGTGTGTGTGTATTCGTGCCTTGTTGTCCCGTTGCCTTTGCGCAGTTCTGTTTTGTAATGACCATGAACCGACTAGCCCAACATCACGACTTACTGGATTACATTTCTTCTACTCTGGGCTCTACCACTCCTCCTATCAACAAGGGACAAACGGCAACCACCTGTGTCAACCTGATTGCTCTGTGAACATTCCAGTCAAGAGCCTGCATTTTGTGTGTGTGTGTGCATTCTTGCCTTCTTGTCCCGTTGCCTTCGCGCAGTTCTGTTTTATTATAACCATGAACCGACCAGACCAACATCACGTCTCTCTGGATTGCATTTCGTCTACTCTGATCTCTATCCCTCCTCCTATACACGAGGAACAAAGGGCTCAACCACTCCTCCTATCAACAAGGGACAAACGGCAACCACTATGTGAACCTCATTGCTCTGTGAACAAGCCAGTAAAGAGTCTGCGCTTTATATGTGTGTATTCGTGCCTTCTTGACCCGTTGCCTTCGCGCAGTTCTGTTTTGCTATAACCATGAACCGACCATCCCAACATCACGTCTTACTTGTTTACATTTCTTCTACTCTGGGCTCTTCCACGCCTCCTATCAGCAAGGGACAAACGGCAACTACCTATGCCAACCTCACTGCTCTTTCAACACGCCAGTCAAGAGTCTGCACTTTATGTGTGAGTATTTGTGACTTCTTGTCCCGTTGCCTTCGCGCAGTTCTGTTTTACATAACCATGAACCAACTAACTCAACATCACGTCTTACTGGATTACAAATCTGCTACTCTGGGCTCAACCACTCCGCCTATGAACAAGGGACAAACGGCAACCACCTATGTGAACCTCATTGCTCTGTCAACATGCCAGTCAAGAGTCTGCGCTTTGTGTGTGTGTGTGTTCGTGCCTTCTTGTGCCATTGCCTTCGCGAAGTTCTGTTTTGTTGTAACCATGAACCAACTAACCCAACATCATGTCTTGCTGGATTACATTTCTTTTTCTCTGGGCTCTACCACTCCTCTTATAGAAAAGCGAAAAACGGCAGCCACCTATGTCAGCCTCATTGCTCTAAAAACACGCCAGTCAATAGTCTGCGCTTAGTGTGCGTGTATTCGTGCCTTCTTGTTACGTTGCCCTCGCGCAGTTCTGGTTTGTTATCACCATCAACCGACTAGCCCAACATCATGTCTTACTGGATTACATTTCTTCTACTCTGATCTCTACCACTCCTCCTATCAACAAGGGACACATTGCAACCACTTATATCAACCTCATTGCTCTGTCAACATGCCAGTCAAGTGTCCGCGCTTCTTCTGTGTGTGTATTCGCGCCTTCTTGTCTGGTTGCCTTCGCGCAGTTCTATTTTGTTATAACAATGAACCGACTAGCCCATCATCACATCTTACTGGATTACATTTCTTCTACTCTGGGCTCTAGCACTCCTCTTATCAACAAGGGACAAACGACCACTACCTATGTGAACTTCATTGCTCTGCCAACATGTCAGTCAAGAGTCTGTTTTTTGTGTGTGTATTCGTGCCTTCTTGTCCCGTTGCCCTCGCGCAGTTTTGTTTTGTTATAACCATGAACCGACTAGCTCAACATCACGACTTACTGGGTTACGTTTCTTCTACTGTGAGCTCTACCACTCCTCCTATCTACGAGGGACAATAGGCAACTACCTATGTGAACCTCAATTCTCTGTCAACATGCCAGTCAAGAGTCTGTGCTTCGCGTGTATGTATTTGTGCCTTCTTGTCCCGTTGCATTCGCACAGTTCTCTTTTTTTGTGACCATGAAACGAAAAGCCAAATATCATGTCCTACTGGATTATATTTGTTCTACTCCGGGCGCAACCACGCGTCCTATCAACAGGGGACAAAGGACAACCACCTATGTGAACCTCATTGCTCTGTCAACATGCCAGTCAAGATTCTGCACTTTGTGTGTGTGTGTGTTCGTGCCTTCTTGTGCCGTTGCCTTCGCGAAGTTCTGTTTTGTTGTAACCATGAACCAAACTAGCCCAACATGTCTTGCTGGATTTCATTTCTTTTTCCCTGGGCTCTACCGCTCCTCTTATAGAAAAGGGACAAACGGCAACCACCTATGTCAGCCTAATTGCTCTAAAAACACGCCAGTCTATAGTCTGCGCTTAGTGTGCGTGTATTCGTGCCTTCTTGTCACGTTGCCCTCGCGCAGTTCTGTTTTGTTATAAGCATGAACCGACTAACCCAACATCACGTCTTACTGGATTACATTTCTTCTACTCTGATCTCTACCACTCCTCCTATCAACAAAGAACAAACGGGAACCACCTATGTCAACCTCATTGCTCTATCAACATGCCAGTCAGGAGTCTGCACTTTGTGTGTTTGTATTCGTGCCTTCTTGTCCCGTTGCCTTCGCGCAGTTCTTTGTTATAACCATCAAACGACTAGCGGAACATCACGTCTTACTGGATTACATTTCTTCTACTCTGGGCTCTACCACTCCTCCTATCAACAAGGGACAAACGGCAACCACCTATCTCAACCTCATTGCTCTGTCAACATGCCAGTCAAGAGACTGCGCTTCTTGTGTAGGTGTATTCGTGCCTTCTTGTATCGTTGCCTTCGCGCAGTTCTGTTTTGTTAATACAATGAACCGACTAGCCCAACATCAGGTCTCTCTGGATTGCATTTCTTCTACTCTGATCTCTATCACTTCTCCTATACACGAGGAACAAACGGCTCAACACCTCCTCAAATCCACAAGGGACAAACGGCAACCACCTATGTGAACCTAATTGCTCTGTCAACAAGCCACTCAAGAGTGCACTTTGTGTGTATTCGTGACTTCTTGTCACGTTGCCTTGGCGCGGTTCTGTTATAACCATGAACCGACAAACTCAACATCACATCTTACTGGATTACATTTCTTCTACTCTGGGCTCTACCACTCCTCCTATCAACAAGGGCAAACGGCAACCACCTTATCAACCTCACTGCTCTGTCAACATGCTAGTCAAGAGTCTGCGCTTCTTGTGTGGGTGTATTCGTGCCTTCTTGTCTCGTTGCCTTCGCGCAGTTCTGTTTTGTTATAACCATGAACCAACTAGCCCAACCTCACGTCTTACTGGATTACATTTCTTCGACTCTGGGCTCAACGACTCCTCCTATCAACAATGGACAAACGGCAACCACCTATGTGAACCTGATTGCTCTGTCAACATTCCAGTCAAGAGTATGCACTTTGTGTGTGTGCATTCTTGCCTTATTGTCCTGTTGCCTTCTCGCAGTTCTGTTTAATTATAACCATGAACCGACTAGCCCAACATCACGTCTCTCTGGATTGCATTTCTTCTACTCTGATCTCTATCACTCCTCCTATACACAAGGAGCAAACGGCTTGACCACTCCTCCTATCAACAAGGGACAAACGGCAACCACCTATGTGAACTTCATTGCTCTGTCAACATGCCAGTCAAGATTCTTTGCTTCGCGTGTGTGTATGCGTGCCTTCTTGTCCCGTTACCTTCGCACAGGTCTGTTCTTTTGTAACCATGAACCCACTAGCCCAACATCACATCTTAATGGATTACATTTCCTCTACTCTGGGCTCAACCACTCCTCCTATTAACACGGGAAAGACGGCAACTACCTATGTGAACTTGATTGCTCTGCCAACATGCCAGTCAAGAGTCTGTGCTTTTTGTGTGTGTATTCGTGCCTTCTTGTCCCGTTGCCTTTGCGCAGTTCTGTTTTGTAATGACCATTAACTGACTAGCCCAACATCACGTCTTACTGGAATAAATTTCTTCTACCCTGGGCTCTACCACTCCTCCTATCAACAAGGGACAAACAGCAACCACCTATGTCAACCTCATTGCTCTGTCAACATACCAGTCAAGAGTCTGGGCTTTGTGTGTGTGTATTCGTGCCTTGTTGTCCCGTTTCCTTCGCGCAGTTCTGTTTTGTTGTACCAATGAACCGACTAGCCCAACATCACGTCTTACTGGATTACATTTCTTCAACTCTGGGTCTATCCCTCCTCCTATCAACGAGGGACAAACGGCAACCACCCATGTCAACTTCATTGCTCTGGCAACATGCCAGTCAGTAGTCTGCGTTTTGTGTGTGTGTGTATTCGTGCCTTCTTGTCACGTTGCCCTCGAACAGTTCTGTTTTGTTATAACCATGAACCGACTAGCCCAACATCACGATTTACTGGATTACATTTCTTCTACTCTGGGCTCAACCACTCCGCCTATGAACAAGGGACAAACGGCAACCACCTACGTGAACCTCATTGCTCTGTCAACATGCCAGTCAAGAGTCTGCGTTTTGTGTGTGTGTGTGTTCGTGCCTTCTTGTGCCGTTGCCTTCGTGAAGTTCTGTTTTGTTGTAACCATGAACCAACAAACCCAACATCATGTCTTGCTGGATTACATTTCTTTTTCTCTGGGCTCTACCACTCCTCTTATAGAAAAGGGACAAACGGCAACCACCTTTGTCAGCCTCATTGCTCTAAAAACACGCCAGTCAATAGTCGGCGCTTAGTGTGCGTGTATTCGTGCCTTCTTGTCCCGTTGCCTTCGCGAAGTTCTGTTTTGTTGTAACTATGAAGCGACTAGCGCAACATCATGCATTACAGGATTACATTTCTTCTACTCTGTGCTCTATCACTCCGCCTATGAACAAGGGACAAACGGCAACCACCTATGTGAACCTCATTGCTCAGTGAAATGCCAGTCAAGAGTCTGTGCTTTGTGTGTGTGTATTCGTGCCTTCTTGTCCCGTTGCCTTCACGCTGTTCTGTTTTGTTATAACAATGAACCGATTAGCCCAACATCACGTCTTACTCGATTACATTTCTTCTACTCTTGGCTCTACCACTCCTCCTATCAACAAGGGACAAACGGCAACCACCTATGTGAACCTCATTGCTCTGTTAACATGCCAGTCAAGAGTCTGCGCTTTGTGTGTGTGTGTGTTCGTGCCTTCTTGTGCCGTTGCCTTCGCGCAGTTCTGTTTTGTTGTAACCATGAACCTACTAGCCCAACATCATGTCTTACTGGAATACATTTCTTCTACTCTGGGCTCTACCACTCCTCTTAAAGAAAAGGGACAAACGGCAACCACCTGTGTCAACCTGATTGCTCTGTCAACATTCCAGTCAAGAGCCTGCACTTTGTGTGTGTGCAAAGCCTCAATATCATGTCTTACTGGTTTACATTTCTTCTACTCTGGGCTCTACCACTCCTCCTATCAACAAGGGACAAATGGCAACCACCTATGTCAACCTCACTGCTCTGTCAACACGCCAGTCAAGAGTCTGCACTTTGTGTGTGTGTATTCGTGACGTCTTGTCCCGTTGCCTTCGCGCAGTTCTGTTTTGTTATAACCACGAACCGACTAACTCAAAATCAAGTCTTACCGGATTAGATTTCTTCTACTCTGGGCTCAACCACTCCGCCTATGAACAAGGGACAAACGGGAACCACCAATGTCAACCTCATTGCTCTGTCAACATGCCAGTCAAGAGTCTGCGCTTTTTTTTGTGTGTATTCGTGCCTTCTTGCCGAGTTGCCTTCGCGAAGTTCTGTTTTGTTATATCCATGAACCGACTAGCCCAAGATCACATCTTACTGGATTACATTTCTTCTACTCTGGGCTCAACCACTCCTCCTATCAACGAGGGATAAACGGCAACCACCTATTTGAATCTGATTGCTCTCTTAACATGCCAGTCAAGAGTCTGCACATTGTGTGTGTGTATTAGTGCCTTCTTGTCCCGTTGCCTTCGCGCAGTTCTGTTTTGTTATACCCATGAACCGACTAGCCCAACATCACGTCTTACTGGAGGTGGGGTCGGTGGCTGTGCCACAACACAGTTCTCTAATCCGCTCGTCTTCGCCATGCAGGTGCTCTCGCCCCTCATCGTCTGCGTCATGCTCCCTGGCATGTTTTGCGCTCCCTGGTCGTGCGCGATCGAGCATGCGCCCCGGCACGACGCATTTTACGGAATTCCCATCAACAAGGCAACCAAAAACGCCCCTTTTCCTGCAATATCGGTTCAAAACAACTGGATCCTCAGACCAGATTGGAAGGCCCTATCGTCAGCGACTACATTCAACGTGTCAACTATAAATGAACAGCGACCGTCACCGGCACTCTGTTTGCTCGGTGGCTGTGCCGCAACGCAGTTCTTTAATCCGCTCGTCTTCGCCATGCAGGTGCTCTCGCCCCTCATCATCTGCGTCATGCTCCCTGGCATGTTTTGCGCTCCCTGGTGGAGCGCGGTCGAGCATGCGCCCCTGCACGACGCATTTTACGGAGGTCCCATCAACAAGGCAACCAAAAAACGCCCATTTTCCTGCAATATCGGCTCAAAACAACTGGATCCTCGGACCAGATTGTAAGGCCCCATCGTCAGCGACTACATTCAGTGTGTCAACTGTAAATGAACAGCGACCGTCACCGGCACTCTGTGGGCTCGGTGGCTGTGCCACAACACAGTTCTCTAATCCGCTCGTCTTCGCCATGCAGGTTGGTGGCCATCACAGTCTCTTTTCAAATAAAACGAGTAACTATTTTTTAGTGCAGCTCCCGAGCCCTCAGTGCTGCCTTGCTATCAGTGTTGAGTGTCTTCACGTTGTTCATTCTTTGTTACTGTCGTGTGGTGATATCGAGAGCAACCCCGGTCCTAACAAGCTAGACATTATTATTGACGAACTAAAAAAGATGTCTTCTGGCGAGACCAAATTAGTAACTGAAGTGCAGGAGCTTAAGAGCCAACTGCTTTTAATGGACCAAAAAATGGCAGATTTCACCACCCGTCTCAGCACTTTAGAAACTCACTGCGGAAATCTGTCTACAATGCGCACTGACGTAGAAGCAATCCAAACCACTACGACCCTGGAAGACATTGAAAACCGCTCCCGGCGAAACAACCTAATTTTCTATGGTTTACCTGATACCAACCCCTCTGAAACCTATTCGCAATCCCAAGAAATAATCACTCACCACTGCTCTCAATACCTTGATATCCAGTTGAGCCCAATCGAAATTGAACGTGCTCACCGCCTCGGAAGACACTCTCAAGATCGGCAACGCCCGATCATCGTCAAATTTACATCCTTCAAAACAAAAGAATCTGTTCTTTGCAAAGGTCCAAAGTTCAAAGATACAGGCTTCAGCGTAGGTGAAGATTTTTCACGCCGCGTCCAGAATTGCGGAAAACAGCTTATAACTTTCGCTAAGGCAAAGTCTGTGTCTTATTCGCTGCGGTTTAAAACGCTGCATATCGGCCCAAAGCGTTACATTTTTGATGAAAGTTCTGAAACTGTTAAAGAAATATCTTAACAATCAACTCACCCCTGCCGGCCACCGCATTATTCCCCACCTACTCCTCGTACTAACGTTTCCCTATCGGTTATCTTTACTAACATCCGCAGCTTCTTGCCGAAACGCGATATCGTGTCAAACCTTATTTCATCATCAGGCAGCGATCTACTTGTATTAACCGAAACGTGGTTGAACAGCGATATAAATGACTCAGAGATCTTGTTTGATTTGCCAAATTTTCGTCTTTTTCGCACCGATAGGAAAGAAGCCCGCGGAGGGGAAGTTCTAATTGCCGTCAACGAACAGTTATCATGCTCTGTCATCAATGTCTGCTCGGACTTGGAAATACTATGGCTCATGTGCCGTGCTTCACACCTGACACTTCTAATTGGGGTGTGCTATAGACCGCCTCGAAGTAGTCCCGACTTTCCTCGCAAGCTTCACAACATCCTAAATCAACTGGTTTCAAAGCACCCTAAGGCACATATCCTTCTATTTGGGGACTTCAACTACCCCAATATCGACTGGAATAGTCAACCTCAGCCCATGGTCAGTCAGGAAGAGTCGAGAGAATTCCTTGATGTCTGTCTTAATTGTAATTTGACCCAATTAGTATCTGAACCAACACGTGTCGCAGGAGAAGCAGCTAACACTCTAGACCTCATTCTGACCACTCATCCAGATAGCTTAGAATCCCTTACGTACCTCCGCGAAATCAGCGACCATAAAGTAATTCATGCCACTTTCAGCTTTACACCTGTGTTAGAAGAACCTTCCCGGAAAACTATTATGCTCTACGACAAGGGAAACTACGAAGCAATCAGCAATGAATTAAATAACTTCTTGTCAATGTTTGAAACATCCTTTCATAGCAGAAGTGTAAATGAAAACTGGACACTCTTCAAACATAAAATAGCTGACGTAACCAATAAATATATCCCGACGTGCAGTTTTAGGAAGCGTAATCAGAAGCCGTGGTTCACCAAAACACTAAAAAGACTCGAAAATAAGAAAAAACGCGCATTTCGTACAGCGAAGCGACAAGGAAGCCCAAATGCGTGGGTAAAATACCATGAAGTTGAACACTTGTACTTGGCCGCGATTGTTAAAGCTAAGCGCTCCTTCTACGAAGTCGACCTACCAAAAATGATAGTCGATAACCCCCAAAAATTCTGGAAAGTGATTAATTCATGTACGGTTTCACAGGCACCGATAGCTTTAAAAGGTGCTGGTGGTTTTCATAATGCGTGAGCTCCCAGGAGAAGTATGAACAGTTCTTACGAAAAGCTGCCGATCGTCTGTCCGACTATATGACTACGCGCTGAAATTACGGTGCCATCAGTTATAAATATGGCACCTTGCCTTTACCTGTTTTTAGTGGGATGACACTTCTGATATCAGCATATTGTTCACGGATTTTTTTTTTGAATATATTGAAAAAGAAGTGGAAAATTAAAGCTTAACTAAAGGAGCAAGCCTGGTTGGAAATGTCACGAAATTGTCAGAGGAACACAACCTGGCTAGAGACGTCACGGGAAAGTGTTAGGGCTATAAAGTTGAAAAGCTGAAAACATAACGGCGGCGTTCCTTCTCTTGCCCACAATATGCGTACTTTCTCTGCTTGTTCATACAGTATTTCAGAGAGCCCGTTTGCAGAGACAGGGTTGCTAGGAGGTTGTGCGGAAGCATTTTAGTTATTTATTCAATATATGCAGCATATCACTTTCACATCTGCACGTATGGCATCTGCAACTTTTATTCATTTGAAAATTTTAATACCTTATATTATAATGAAGGAAGCTTGATGCAGAACTATTCAAAACGTCTGCGATATCGCGTAAGCATTTTTAAAGGGTGCACAGGCGCATTAATGATGTTGGAGTGTTTAGCGCATATTTTACCAACAAGAAAATCAACATAAATTAGGCGTCTCGAATTCTTCAGTGTTCAGGTCAGGTCACTGTTATGCCGTTAAGGGTGCAATTATTTTTACAGCGCAGGATAGTGCCAAGGGTGTACCAGGCTACACCGTGCACGATGCGCGACCGCTCCACGGGAAGAATGGACTGTACCCGATTTTCTTATGGATGATAGCAGTCAAGGGCAGCGTTGTATCGCAGTTCTTGTGGTCTGAGTCCACATGCATGACGAGCACGTTGGTAACAGTTCTGCTGACGCGTTTGGTTTGCTAGTGTTATGCCCGAGAAATTTGGTCGTATATCGTTCCAGAACGTCCGTGCGTTCGGAAGGGGCCACCAGGCTGTGGTTTCTCCCAGAATGCGACAGCGGATCGGGGTGGGGGGGGGGGGGGGTACATTGGCAGAAAGAAGTACGGATCCTTATTTTCTTAACGTGGAGAGGCGCGTCTTCGAAAAGTTAGTCTAGCGCTTTTGTCGGCAAACGAAACGGGCGTCTTTTCATCCCCACCACTCCTCCGAACAATGGACCAGGACGGCGGGGCGAACCAGAGAAGCCGTACGCCGTCGTGTTTTGACCGCGCAGCGGGAGATTGCTTCTTTAGCTGTTCTCAGCGAAAGGTCCTGCTTGTGTCACTAGATGGTCATTAAGGTGTATTAGCTTGAACCAGGGTTGGTGCTGCTTGGGATGGGTTCCACTTCGCCTGGTCGGTGCCAGTGAAGCAAGATATATGATTTGTGGCTGGAACCAGCAAGGACATTGCCGCTTCATAGAGGACAACGAGGCGGCCTAGCTCTTCACATCAGTCTTCCCAGGTCATCTGCGAGGAGGTGCGCTGGTTTGTGCACGCGTATTTGTATATGATGTGCTGATATGACGGGCGGAGCCAAAGAAGCTGGGCAGACCCAAAAGAAGCGACTTAGCGCCCATTGGACCTTTGGGAAGCTGCAGATTCTACAGCTATTGGGATCTTGGTCTCAAAAAGGGATTTAAGCAGCCTACGAGGGCTGCTTTGGTATGACTCGCCTGTGCTCGTAGTTGATTAACAACTATCTTGCTCACTTTAATGGGCTTGCACGTTTGCATATATGTTGTAAATATGTAAGATCAATCTTCAGTTTACTCTTCCCCTGAACAAGTCCTGTCGTCGTCTGTCTTCCTCAACGCCTTGCGGTGAAGCCCTGGTGTTCGGATCATAGCTTTATAGGGTTTCACGTCTCAAAGCGGCATCTTCAGAAGTTCATTGATGTGCACTGACATCATCGCGCAGTACACGGTTGCGTTCCTCCATTAAAACGCTGCGGCCGAAATTGAACACATTCGAAGCAGCGCCTTAAACTCCACCGCTATTTGTGCCAAGCATTTTGTGTGTGAGCGGTATACACAGGACGTTTAGTGTGTTGTACAAACGTAAGAGCTCCTAAACAATATGCCACTGTTTGCCGCTCATGGGAATTCAACATGCTATTCAAGATGCAGGAAGACCGACACTTTATGCGCTAGCCAATGGAGGACGAGCAGTTTATCCAGCGATTGACATTAGGTGGTTTTGGCATCAATTGACCAATTCTGACAAACAGACTTCCGGGAGGAGGGTTGCCAAGTGAAGCAGAAGAAGCAATTGTGTCACTGACACTCGGTCGAGAAGCGCTTTCTCGGATTGTAAAACCGCCCCTGAGGACGATGCAGTGTGCCAGTCAAACCTAAATGCAGTAGTTCATTTTATGCAACACGAAAGTGAGCAGGGCCATTGGAACAAAGGGCAGCAATCCTGAGCCTAAAGCGCTGTAGTCGTTTCTCAGCAGCAGGTCATTGCCATTAGCAAAAGGTCTAATGGCCCAGTTTTTACCCCACAGAGCGCACAGCGCACCAAAGTACGACGCAAGGAAAGACTCGGAATCCCCGCACGATCGCTGCTCCTCTACAGCTTATTTAGAGACTCGAGCCGGAATATATATGTAAATCATGGTCAACATCACGCATTGGCAGCAGCTGAGATATCTATCTTCAGGTAACATCGCAAGAGCAAGAACACACAACAGCGCTCGTTGTGTGTTCTTGCTCTTGTGCCCCTCCGTGTTCTTTGCGCTGTCGCCTGACGATGAATAAACGATTGATCGACATGCAGAAATTATCCAAAAATCAATTTATTATTTCCTCTGTGGTAAATTCTCGAGTCCATCAGCGATGACTGTGCTGTCTCGGTATACGGGCTGGCACAGGAACATTTGATGGAATGTTTGCTAGTTTTGACTTTCAGTGTTATTGTTTGACTTATATGCTCTGCAGCGTGTGCCTAGAAATCTCCACTTTTCAGTCATGTGGTTATAGTGTTCCGGAATGGATCGTTCAAACACCTACTGCTTTGTTCTACATATCTTTGAGGATGTGGAAGGGTTGTTATAGGCAAAAGAGCGGGCCCATTTACTATCCTAATTTTATTTTGATGTTTGAATAAACTGCTACGTTTTGAAGTTCGCGGCTTGCTTTCTCACTAAGGACCTTTAAGCCACCGGGTGCGGTCAATCTGCAAACATTTTGCAGCTTATTTCGGGCAGAAAAGACCACTTTTACTTTTGCCGTTGTCCGTTCAATTTTAGGTGACGAGAGAGACCGTGAACGTACGGGATCCTAGCACTTTCCTGTTTAGCAGATGGTTCAGTGGGTAATGGTAGTTTGTAGTATCATGCTTCTAACGAGGGCTTCAGCAATACTTACGAAGATGTGCCTAAGTACGTACCCCGCACCCCTCAAGAAGAGAGGTCTCTTCAGCAAGATTACGACCCTTTCTTTGGAAATAACTGACTTAGTGGCCTACCTCAAGCGTTCACTCAGCACCAACCTCAGACCATTCTCAGCAGACATCTTTGTAGACATTAAGAACCTCTTCTATTCGCCGCCTCAGTCAAGCTTGCTTTTGCAATTGCAGGACTGTGCTGAGAAGTTTTAAAACTGTGTCTTTTACAACGAGAGTGATACGTCAAGCTGAAGTTTCTTGGCGTTTATTGGCTGTTATCTCTAGGACACCTTTATTGCTATGAAGGGTAGCATACCAAAAGAAATAAAAATGTTGCCCCCCCCCCCTTGCTGACTTATGCTTAGCTGAGCTTAGAGTGGCGTTCGTGGCAGCCTATCAGATTTTAGCGCAACCGAGACTTGAGATACGTGGAGAACTTCGTAATATAATATTCTTTAACTTATAGTTCCAACTCCAATGACTGCCGCCTACTAACACAATAACCTTTGTACGCGCAGGCTGGCCTATCGGCTTCTTGACGGCGCGACTCAGGCTGTCAGGGACGCGGTAGTTGAGGGTTGCGGTAACTTAAACCACCTGGGGTTTTCCCCAAGCGGCAAGCCCCAAGACTACTCCTCCTATCGACAAGGGACAAATGGCAACTGCCTGTGTCAGCCTGATTGCTCTGTCAACATTCCAGTCAAGAGTCTGCACTTTGTGTGTGTCCATTCTTGTTCTTTTCCCATTACCTTCGCACAGGTCTCTTCTTTTGTAACCATGAATCGACAAGCCCAACATCACATCTTAATGGATTACATTTCCTCTACTCTGGGCTCAACCACTCCTCCTATCAACAATGGACGAACAGCAACCACCTATGTGAACCTGATTGCTCTGTCAACATTCCAGTCAAGAGTCTGCACTTTGTGTGTGTGCATTCTTGCCTTCTCGCAGTTCTGTTTTGCTATACCAATGAACCGACTAGCCCAACATCGTCTTACTGGATTACATTTCCTCAACTCTGGGTCTACCCCTCCTCCTATCAACGAGGGACAAACGGCAACCACCTATGTCAACCTCATTGCTCTGGCAACATGCCAGTCAAGATTCTTTGCTTCGCGTGTGTGTATGCGTGCCTTCTTGTCCCGTTACCTTCGCACAGGTCTGATCTTTTGCAACCATGAACCGACTAGCCCAACATCACATCTTAATGGATTACATTTCCTCTACTTTGGGCTCAACCACTCCTCCGATTAACACGGGAAAGACGGCAACTACCTATGTGAACTTCATTGCTCTGCCAACATGCCAGTCAAGAGTCTGTGCGTTGTGTGTGTGTATTCGTGCCTTCGTGTCCCGTTGCCTTTGCGCAGTTCTGTTTTGTAATGACCATTAACTGACTAGCCCAACATCACGTCTTACTGGATTAAATTTCTTCTACTCTGGGCTCTACCACTCCTCCTATCAACAAGGGACAAACAGCAACCACCTATGTCAACCTCATTGCTCTGTCAACATGCCAGTCAAGAGTCCGTGCTTTGTGTGTGTGTATTCGTGCCTTGTTGTCCCGTTGCCTTTGCGCAGTTCTGTTTTGTAATGACCATGAACCGACTAGCCCAACAATACGACTTACTGGATTACATTTCTTCTACTCTGGGCTCTACCACTCCTCGTATCAACAAGGGACAAACGGCAACCACCTGTGTCAACCTGATTGCTCTGTGAACATTCCAGTCAAGAGCCTGCACTTTGTGTGTGTGTGCATTCTTGCCTTCTTGTCCCTTTGCCTTCGCGCAGTTCTGTTTTATTATAACCATGAACCGACCAGAACAACATCACGTCTCTCTGGATTGCATTTCGTCTACTCTGATCTGTATCCCTCCTCCTATACACGAGGAACAAAGGGCTCAACCACTCCTATCAACAAAGGACAAACGGCAACCACCTATGTGAACCTCATTGCTCTGTGAACAAGCCAGTAAAGAGTCTGCGCTTTATATTTGTGTATTCGTGCCTTCTTGTCCCGTTGCCTTCGCGCAGTTCTGTTTTGCTATAACCATGAACCAACCATCCCAACATCACGTCTTACTGGTTTACATTTCTTCTACTCTGGGCTCTACCACGCCTCCTATCAACAAGGAACAAACGGCAACTACCTATGTGAACTTCATTGCTCTGCCAACACGCCTGTCAAGAGTCTGCACTTTATGTGTGGGTATTTGTGACTTGTCCCGTTGCCTTCGCGCAGTTCTGTTTTACATAACCATGAACCAACTAACTCAACATCACGTCTTACAGGATCACAAATCTGCTACTCTGGGCTCAACCACTCCGCCTATGAACAAGGGACAAACGGCAACCACCTATGTGAACCTCATTGCCCTGTCAACATGCCAGTCAAGAGTCTGCGCTTTGTGTGTGTGTTCGTGCCTTCTTGTGCCATTGCCTTCGCGAAGTTCTGTTTTGTTGTAACCATGAACCAACTAACCCAACATCATGTCTTGCTGGATTACATTTCTTTTTCTCTGGGCTCTACCACTCCTCTTATAGAAAAGCGACAAACGGCAACCACCTATGTCAGCCTCATTGCTCTAAAAACACGCCAGTCAATAGTCTGCGCTTAGTGTGCGTGTATTCGTGCCTTCTTGTCACGTTGCCCTCGCGCAGTTCTAGTTTGTTATAACCATGAACCGACTAGCCCAACATCACATCTTACTGGATTACATTTCTTCTACTCTGGGCTCTACCACTCCTCCTATCAACAAGGGACAAACGGCAACCGCCTATCTCAACCTCATTGCTCTGTCATCATGCCAGTCAAGAGTCGGTGCTTCTTGTGTAGATGTATTCGTGCCTTCTTGTATCGTTGCCTTCGCGCAGTTCAGTTTTGTTAATACAATGAACCGACTAGCCCAACATCACGTCTCTCTGGATTGCATTTCTTCTACTCTGATCGCTATCACTTCTCCTACACACGAGGAACAAACGGCTCAACACCTCCTCAATTCAACAAGGGACAAACGGCAACCACTTATGTGAACCTATTGCTCTGTCAACAAGCCACTCAAGAGTGCACTTTGTGTGTATTCGCGACTTCTTGTCACGTTGCCTTGGCGCAGTTCTGTTATAACCAAGAACCAACAAACTCAACATCATGTCTTACTGGATTACATTTCTTCTACTCTTGGATCAACCACTCCGCCTATC
This sequence comes from Amblyomma maculatum, assembly GCF_055883805.1. Classification (NCBI taxonomy): domain Eukaryota; kingdom Metazoa; phylum Arthropoda; class Arachnida; order Ixodida; family Ixodidae; genus Amblyomma; species Amblyomma maculatum. The sequence goes on along the minus strand of NC_139344.1, from coordinate 293,224,857 downwards.
AACAAGAAACAAACGGCAACCACCTATGTGAAGCTCATCGCTCTGTCAACATGCCAGTCAAGAGTCTGTGCTTTGTGTGTGTGTATTCGTGCCTTCTTGTCTCGTTGCCTTCGCGCAGTTCTCTTTTGATAATACAATGAACCGACTAGCCCAACATCACGTCTTACTGGATTACATTTCTTCTACTCTGGGCTCTACCACTCCTCCTATCAACAAGGGCAAACGGCAACCACCTTATCAACCTCACTGCTCTGTCAACATGCCAGTCAAGAGTCTGCGCTTCTTGTGTGGGTGTATTCGTGCCTTCTTGTCCCGTTGCCCTCTCGAGTTCCGTTTTGTTACAACCATGAACCGACTAGCCCAACATCACGACTTACTGGATTACATTTTTTCTACTCTGGACTCTGCCACTCCTCCAATCGACAAGGGACAAACGGCAACTACCTGTGTCAACCTGATTGCTCTGTCAACATTCCAGTCAAGAGTCTGCACTTTGTGTGTGTGCATTCTTGCCTTCTTCTCCCGTTGCCTTCTCGCAGTTCTGTTTAATTATGACCATGAACCGACTAGCCCAACATCAGGTCTCTCTGGATTGCATTTCTACTACTCTGATCTCTATCACTCCTCCTATACACGAGGAGCAAACGGCTAGACCACTCCTCCTATCAACAAGGGACAAACGGCAACCACCTATGTGAACTTCATTGCTTTGTCAACATGCCAGTCAAGATTCTTTGCTTCGCGTGTGTGTATGCGTGCCTTCTTGTCCCGTTACCTTCGCACAGGGCTGTTCTTTTGTAACCATGAACCGACTAGCCCAACATCAAATCTTAATGGATTACATTTCCTCTACTCTGGGCTCAACCACTCCTCCTATTAACACGGGAAAGACGGCAACTACCTATGTGAACTTCATTGCTCTGCCAACATGCCAGTCAAGAGTCTGTGCTTTGTGTGTGTGTATTCGTGCCTTCTTGTCCCGTTGCCTGTGCGCAGTTCCGTTTTGTAATGACCATTAACTGACTAGCCCAACATCACATCTTACTGGATTACATTTCTTCTACCCTGGGCACTACCACTCCTCCTATCAACAAGGGACAAACAGCAACCACCTATGTCAACCTCATTGCTCTGTCAACATGCCAGTCAAGAGTCTGCGCTTTGTGTGTGTGTTCGTGCCTTCTTGTGCCGTTGCCTTCGCGCAGTTCTGTTTTGTTGTAACCATGAACCGACTAGCCCAACATCATGTCTTACTGGATTACATTTCTTCTACTCTGGGCTCTACTACTCCTCCTATCGACAAGGGACAAACGGCAACTGCCTGTGTCAGCCTGATTGCTCTGTCAACATTCCAGTCAAGAGTCTGCACTCTGTGTGTGTGCATTCTTGCCTTCTCGCAGTTCTGTTTTGTTATACCAATGAACCGACTAGCCCAACATCGTCTTACTGGATTACATTTCCTCAACTCTAGGTCTACCCCTCCTCCTATCAACGAGGGACAAACGGCAACCACCTATGTCAACCTCATTGCTCTGGCAACATGCCAGTCAGTATTCTGCGCTTTGTGTGTGTGTATTCGTGCCTTCTTGTCCCGTTGCCCTCGAACAGTTCTGTTTTGTTATAACCATGAACCGACAAGCCCAACATCACGACTTGCTGGATTACATTTCTTCTACTCTGGCCTCTACCACTCCTCCTATCAACAAGGGACAAATGGCAACCACCTGTGTCAACCTGATTGCTCTGTGAACATTCCAGTCAAAAGCCTGCACTTTGTGTGTGTGTGCATTCTTGCCTTCTTGTCCCGTTGCCTTCGCGCGGTTCTGTTTTATTATAACCATGAACCGACCAGCCCAACATCACGTCTCTCTGGATTGCATTTCGTCTACTCTGATCTCTATCACTCCTCCTATACACGAGGAACAAAGGGCTCAACCACTCCTCCTATCAACAAGGGACAAACAGCCACCACCTATGTCAACCTCATTGCTCTGTCAACATGCCAGTCAGGAGTCTGTGCTTTGTGTGTTTGTATTCGTGCCTTGTTGTCCCGTTGCCTTCGCGCAGTTCTGTTTTGTTATACCAATGAACCGACTAGCCCAACATCACGTCCTACTGGATTACATTTCTTCAACTCTGGGTCTACCCCTCCTCCTATCAACGAGGGACAAATGGCAACCACCTATGTCAACCTCATTGCTCTGGCAACATGCCAGTCAAGAGTCTGTGCTTCGCGTGTGTGTTTTCGTGCCTTCTTGTCCCGTTGCCTTCTCACAGTTCTATTTTTTTTTCTAACCATGAAACGACAAGCCCAATATCATGTCTTACTGGATTATATTTGTTCTACTCTGGGCTCAATCACTCCTCCTATCAACAAGGGACAAACGGCAACCACCTATGTGAACCTCATTGCTCTGTCAACAAGCCAGTAAAGAGTCTGCGCTTTATATGTGTGTATTCGTGCCTTCTTGTCTCGTTGCCTTCGCGCAGTTCTGTTTTGTTATAACAATGAACCGACTAGCCCAACATCACATCTTACTGGATTACATTACTTCTACTCTGGGCTCTACCACTCCTCCTATCAACAAGGGACAAACGGCAACCACCTATCTCAACCTCATTGCTCTGTCATCATGCCAGTCAAGAGTCTGCGCTTCTTGTGTAGATGTATTCGTGCCTTCTTGTATCGTTGCCTTCGCGCAGTTCAGTTTTGTTAATACAATGAACCGACTAGCCCAACATCACGTCTCTCTGGATTGCATTTCTTCTACTCTGATTGCTATCACTTCTCCTATACACGAGGAACAAACGGCTCAACACCTCCTCAAATCAACAAGGGACAAACGGCAACCACCTATGTGAACCTATTGCTCCGTCAACAAGCCACTCAAGAGTGCACTTTGTGTGTATTCGCGACTTCTTGTCACGTTGCCTTGGCGCAGTTCTGTTATAACCAAGAACCAACAAACTCAACATCACGTCTTACTGGATTACATTTCTTCTACTCTTGGATCAACCACTCCGCCTATCAACAAGGGACAAACAGCAACCACCTATGTGAACCTCATTGCTCTGTGAACATGCCAGTCAAGAGTCTGTGCTTTGTGTGTGTGTATTCGTGCCTTCTTGTCTCGTTGCCTTCGCGCAGTTCTCTTTTGTTAATACAATGAACCAACTAGCCCAACATCACGTCTTACTGGATTACATTTCTTCTACTCTGGGCTCTACCACTCCTCCTATCAACAAGGGCAAACGGCAACCACCTTATCAACCTCACTGCTCTGTCAACATGCCAGTCAAGAGTCTGCGCTTCTTGTGTGGGTGTATTCGTGCCTTCTTGTCCCGTTGCCCTCTCGAGTTCCGTTTTGTTATAACCATGAACCGACTAGCCCAACATCACGACTTACTGGATTACATTTTTTCTACTCTGGACTCTGCCACTCCTCCAATCGACAAGGGACAAACGGCAACTACCTGTGTCAACCTGATTGCTCTGTCAACATTCCAGTCAAGAGTCTGCACTTTGTGTGTGTGCATTCTTGCCTTCTTCTCCCGTTGCCTTCTCGCAGTTCTGTTTAATTATGACCATGAACCGACTAGCCCAACATCAGGTCTCTCTGGATTGCATTTCTACTACTCTGATCTCTATCACTCCTCCTATACACGAGGAGCAAACGGCTAGACCACTCCTCCTATCAACAAGGGACAAACGGCAACCACCTATGTGAACTTCATTGCTTTGTCAACATGCCAGTCAAGATTCTTTGCTTCGCGTGTGTGTATGCGTTCCTTCTTGTCCCGTTACCTTCGCACAGGTCTGTTCTTTTGTAAGCATGAACCGACTAACCCAACATCACATCTTAATGGATTACATTTCCTCTACTCTGGGCTCAACCACTCCTATTAACACGGGAAAGACGGCAACTGCCTATGTGAACTTCATTGCTCTGCCAACATGCCAGTCAAGAGTCTGTGCTTTGTGTGTGTGTATTCGTGCCTTCTTGTTCCGTTGCCTGTGCGCAGTTCCGTTTTGTAATGACCATTAACTGACTAGTACAACATCACATCTTACTGGATTAAATTTCTTCTACCCTGGGCTCTACCACTCCTCCTATCAACAAGGGACAAACAGCAACCACCTATGTCAACCTCATTGCTCTGTCAACATGCCAGTCAAGAGTCTGCGCTTTGTGTGTGTGTTCGTGCCTTCTTGTGCCGTTGCCTTCGCGCAGTTCTGTTTTGTTGTAACCATGAACCGACTATCCCAACATCATGTCTTACTGGATTACATTTCTTCTACTCTGGGCTCTACTACTCCTCCTATCGACAAGGGAGAAACGGCAACTGCCTGTGTCAGCCTGATTGCTCTGTCAACATTCCAGTCAAGAGTGTGCACTTTGTGTGTGTGCATTCTTGTTCTTTTCCCATTACCTTCGCACAGGTCTCTTCTTTTGTAACCATGAACCGACAAGCCCAACATCACATCTTAATGGATTACATTTCCTCTACTCTGGGCTCAACCACTCCTCCTATTAACACGGGAAAAACGGCAACTACCTATGTGAACTTCATTGCTCTGCCAACATGCCAGTCAAGAGTCTGTGCTTTGTGTGTGTGTATTCGTGCCTTCTTGTCCCGTTGCCTTTGCGCAGTTGTTTTGTAATGACCATTAACTGACTAGCCCAACATCACGTCTTACTGGATTAAATCTCTTCTACCCTGGGCTCTACCACTCCTTCTATCAACAAGGGACAAACAGCAACCACCTATGTCAACCTCATTGCTCTGTCAACATGCCAGTCAAGAGTCTGTGCTTTGTGTGTGTGTATTCGTGCCTTGTTGTCCCGTTGCCTTTGCGCAGTTCTGTTTTGTAATGACCATGAACCGACTAGCCCAACATCACGACTTACTGGATTACATTTCTTCTACTCTGGGCTCTACCACTCCTCCTATCAACAAGGGACAAACGGCAACCACCTGTGTCAACCTGATTGCTCTGTGAATATTCCAGTCAAGAGCCTGCACTTTGTGTGTGTGTGTGCATTCTTGCCTTCTTGTCCCGTTGCCTTCGCGCAGTTCTGTTTTATTATAACCATGAACCGACCAGACCAACATCACGTCTCTCTGGATTGCATTTCGTCTACTCTGATCTCTATCCCTCCTCCTATACACGAGGAACAAAGGGCTCAACCACTCCTCCTATCAACAAGGGACAAACGGCAATCACTATGTGAACCTCATTGCTCTGTGAACAAGCCAGTAAAGAGTCTGCGCTTTATATGTGTGTATTCGTGCCTTCTTGACCCGTTGCCTTCGCGCAGTTCTGTTTTGCTATAACCATGAACCGACCATCCCAACATCACGTCTTACTTGTTTACATTTCTTCTACTCTGGGCTCTTCCACGCCTCCTATCAACAAGGGACAAACGGCAACTACCTATGCCAACCTCACTGCTCTTTCAACACGCCAGTCAAGAGTCTGCACTTTATGTGTGAGTATTTGTGACTTCTTGTCCCGTTGCCTTCGCGCAGTTCTGTTTTACATAACCATGAACCAACTAACTCAACATCACGTCTTACTGGATTACAAATCTGCTACTCTGGGCTCAACCACTCCGCCTATGAACAAGGGACAAACGGCAACCACCTATGTGAACCTCATTGCTCTGTCAACATGCCAGTCAAGAGTCTGCGCTTTGTGTGTGTGTGTGTTCGTGCCTTCTTGTGCCATTGCCTTCGCGAAGTTCTGTTTTGTTGTAACCATGAACCAACTAACCCAACATCATGTCTTGCTGGATTACATTTCTTTTTCTCTGGGCTCTACCACTCCTCTTATAGAAAAGCGAAAAACGGCAGCCACCTATGTCAGCCTCATTGTTCTAAAAACACGCCAGTCAATAGTCTGCGCTTAGTGTGCGTGTATTCGTGCCTTCTTGTTACGTTGCCCTCGCGCAGTTCTGGTTTGTTATCACCATGAACCGACTAGCCCAACATCATGTCTTACTGGATTACATTTCTTTTACTCTGATCTCTACCACTCCTCCTATCAACAAGGGACACATTGCAACCACTTATATCAACCTCATTGCTCTGTCAACATGCCAGTCAAGTGTCCGCGCTTCTTCTGTGTGTGTATTCGCGCCTTCTTGTCTGGTTGCCTTCGCGCAGTTCTATTTTGTTATAACAATGAACCGACTAGCCCATCATCACATCTTACTGGATTACATTTCTTCTACTCTGGGCTCTAGCACTCCTCTTATCAACAAGGGACAAACGACCACTACCTATGTGAACTTCATTGCTCTGCCAACATGTCAGTCAAGAGTCTGTGCTTTGTGTGTGTGTATTCGTGCCTTCTTGTCCCGTTGCCCTCGCGCAGTTTTGTTTTGTTATAACCATGAACCGACTAGCTCAACATCACGACTTACTGGATTACGTTTCTTCTACTGTGAGCTCTACCACTCCTCCTATCTACGAGGGACAATAGGCAACTACCTATGTGAACCTCAATTCTCTGTCAACATGCCAGTCAAGAGTCTGTGCTTCGCGTGTATGTATTTGTGCCTTCTTGTCCCGTTGCATTCGCACAGTTCTCTTTTTTTGTGACCATGAAACGAAAAGCCAAATATCATGTCCTACTGGATTATATTTGTTCTACTCCGGGCGCAACCACGCGTCCTATCAACAGGGGACAAAGGACAACCACCTATGTGAACCTCATTGCTCTGTCAACATGCCAGTCAAGATTCTGCACTTTGTGTGTGTGTGTGTTCGTGCCTTCTTGTGCCGTTGCCTTCGCGAAGTTCTGTTTTGTTGTAACCATGAACCAAACTAGCCCAACATGTCTTGCTGGATTTCATTTCTTTTTCCCTGGGCTCTACCGCTCCTCTTATAGAAAAGGGACAAACGGCAACCACCTATGTCAGCCTAATTGCTCTAAAAACACGCCAGTCTATAGTCTGCGCTTAGTGTGCGTGTATTCGTGCCTTCTTGTCACGTTGCCCTCGCGCAGTTCTGTTTTGTTATAAGCATGAACCGACTAACCCAACATCACGTCTTACTGGATTACATTTCTTCTACTCTGATCTCTACCACTCCTCCTATCAACAAAGAACAAACGGGAACCACCTATGTCAACCTCATTGCTCTATCAACATGCCAGTCAGGAGTCTGCACTTTGTGTGTTTGTATTCGTGCCTTCTTGTCCCGTTGCCTTCGCGCAGTTCTTTGTTATAACCATCAAACGACTAGCGGAACATCACGTCTTACTGGATTACATTTCTTCTACTCTGGGCTCTACCACTCCTCCTATCAACAAGGGACAAACGGCAACCACCTATCTCAACCTCATTGCTCTGTCAACATGCCAGTCAAGAGTCTGCGCTTCTTGTGTAGGTGTATTCGTGCCTTCTTGTATCGTTGCCTTCGCGCAGTTCTGTTTTGTTAATACAATGAACCGACTAGCCCAACATCAGGTCTCTCTGGATTGCATTTCTTCTACTCTGATCTCTATCACTTCTCCTATACACGAGGAACAAACGGCTCAACACCTCCTCAAATCCACAAGGGACAAACGGCAACCACCTATGTGAACCTAATTGCTCTGTCAACAAGCCACTCAAGAGTGCACTTTGTGTGTATTCGTGACTTCTTGTCACGTTGCCTTGGCGCGGTTCTGTTATAACCATGAACCGACAAACTCAACATCACGTCTTACTGGATTACATTTCTTCTACTCTGGGCTCTACCACTCCTCCTATCAACAAGGGCAAACGGCAACCACCTTATCAACCTCACTGCTCTGTCAACATGCTAGTCAAGAGTCTGCGCTTCTTGTGTGGGTGTATTCGTGCCTTCTTGTCTCGTTGCCTTCGCGCAGTTCTGTTTTGTTATAACCATGAACCAACTAGCCCAACCTCACGTCTTACTGGATTACATTTCTTCGACTCTGGGCTCAACGACTCCTCCTATCAACAATGGACAAACGGCAACCACCTATGTGAACCTGATTGCTCTGTCAACATTCCAGTCAAGAGTATGCACTTTGCGTGTGTGCATTCTTGCCTTATTGTCCTGTTGCCTTCTCGCAGTTCTGTTTAATTATAACCATGAACCGACTAGCCCAACATCACGTCTCTCTGGATTGCATTTCTTCTACTCTGATCTCTATCACTCCTCCTATACACAAGGAGCAAACGGCTTGACCACTCCTCCTATCAACAAGGGACAAACGGCAACCACCTATGTGAACTTCATTGCTCTGTCAACATGCCAGTCAAGATTCTTTGCTTCGCGTGTGTGTATGCGTGCCTTCTTGTCCCGTTACCTTCGCACAGGTCTGTTCTTTTGTAACCATGAACCCACTAGCCCAACATCACATCTTAATGGATTACATTTCCTCTACTCTGGGCTCAACCACTCCTCCTATTAACACGGGAAAGACGGCAACTACCTATGTGAACTTGATTGCTCTGCCAACATGCCAGTCAAGAGTCTGTGCTTTTTGTGTGTGTATTCGTGCCTTCTTGTCCCGTTGCCTTTGCGCAGTTCTGTTTTGTAATGACCATTAACTGACTAGCCCAACATCACGTCTTACTGGATTAAATTTCTTCTACCCTGGGCTCTACCACTCCTCCTATCAACAAGGGACAAACAGCAACCACCTATGTCAACCTCATTGCTCTGTCAACATACCAGTCAAGAGTCTGGGCTTTGTGTGTGTGTATTCGTGCCTTGTTGTCCCGTTTCCTTCGCGCAGTTCTGTTTTGTTGTACCAATGAACCGACTAGCCCAACATCACGTCTTACTGGATTACATTTCTTCAACTCTGGGTCTATCCCTCCTCCTATCAACGAGGGACAAACGGCAACCACCCATGTCAACTTCATTGCTCTGGCAACATGCCAGTCAGTAGTCTGCGTTTTGTGTGTGTGTATTCGTGCCTTCTTGTCACGTTGCCCTCGAACAGTTCTGTTTTGTTACAACCATGAACCGACTAGCCCAACATCACGATTTACTGGATTACATTTCTTCTACTCTGGGCTCAACCACTCCGCCTATGAACAAGGGACAAACGGCAACCACCTACGTGAACCTCATTGCTCTGTCAACATGCCAGTCAAGAGTCTGCGTTTTGTATGTGTGTGTGTTCGTGCCTTCTTGTGCCGTTGCCTTCGTGAAGTTCTGTTTTGTTGTAACCATGAACCAACAAACCCAACATCATGTCTTGCTGGATTACATTTCTTTTTCTCTGGGCTCTACCACTCCTCTTATAGAAAAGGGACAAACGGCAACCACCTATGTCAGCCTCATTGCTCTAAAAACACGCCAGTCAATAGTCGGCGCTTAGTGTGCGTGTATTCGTGCCTTCTTGTCCCGTTGCCTTCGCGAAGTTCTGTTTTGTTGTAACTATGAACCGACTAGCGCAACATCATGCATTACAGGATTACATTTCTTCTACTCTGTGCTCTATCACTCCGCCTATGAACAAGGGACAAACGGCAACCACCTATGTGAACCTCATTGCTCAGTGAAATGCCAGTCAAGAGTCTGTGCTTTGTGTGTGTGTATTCGTGCCTTCTTGTCCCGTTGCCTTCACGCTGTTCTGTTTTGTTATAACAATGAACCGATTAGCCCAACATCACGTCTTACTCGATTACATTTCTTCTACTCTTGGCTCTACCACTCCTCCTATCAACAAGGGACAAACGGCAACCACCTATGTGAACCTCATTGCTCTGTTAACATGCCAGTCAAGAGTCTGCGCTTTGTGTGTGTGTGTGTTCGTGCCTTCTTGTGCCGTTGCCTTCGCGCAGTTCTGTTTTGTTGTAACCATGAACCTACTAGCCCAACATCATGTCTTACTGGAATACATTTCTTCTACTCTGGGCTCTACCACTCCTCTTAAAGAAAAGGGACAAACGGCAACCACCTGTGTCAACCTGATTGCTCTGTCAACATTCCAGTCAAGAGCCTGCACTTTGTGTGTGTGCAAAGCCTCAATATCATGTCTTACTGGTTTACATTTCTTCTACTCTGGGCTCTACCACTCCTCCTATCAACAAGGGACAAATGGCAACCACCTATGTCAACCTCACTGCTCTGTCAACACGCCAGTCAAGAGTCTGCACTTTGTGTGTGTGTATTCGTGACGTCTTGTCCCGTTGCCTTCGCGCAGTTCTGTTTTGTTATAACCACGAACCGACTAACTCAAAATCAAGTCTTACCGGATTAGATTTCTTCTACTCTGGGCTCAACCACTCCGCCTATGAACAAGGGACAAACGGGAACCACCAATGTCAACCTCATTGCTCTGTCAACATGCCAGTCAAGAGTCTGCGCTTTTTTTTGTGTGTATTCGTGCCTTCTTGCCGAGTTGCCTTCGCGAAGTTCTGTTTTGTTATATCCATGAACCGACTAGCCCAAGATCACATCTTACTGGATTACATTTCTTCTACTCTGGGCTCAACCACTCCTCCTATCAACGAGGGATAAACGGCAACCACCTATTTGAATCTGATTGCTCTCTTAACATGCCAGTCAAGAGTCTGCACATTGTGTGTGTGTATTAGTGCCTTCTTGTCCCGTTGCCTTCGCGCAGTTCTGTTTTGTTATACCCATGAACCGACTAGCCCAACATCACGTCTTACTGGAGGTGGGGTCGGTGGCTGTGCCACAACACAGTTCTCTAATCCGCTCGTCTTCGCCATGCAGGTGCTCTCGCCCCTCATAGTCTGCGTCATGCTCCCTGGCATGTTTTGCGCTCCCTGGTCGTGCGCGATCGAGCATGCGCCCCGGCACGACGCATTTTACGGAATTCCCATCAACAAGGCAACCAAAAACGCCCCTTTTCCTGCAATATCGGTTCAAAACAACTGGATCCTCAGACCAGATTGGAAGGCCCTATCGTCAGCGACTACATTCAACGTGTCAACTATAAATGAACAGCGACCGTCACCGGCACTCTGTTTGCTCGGTGGCTGTGCCGCAACGCAGTTCTTTAATCCGCTCGTCTTCGCCATGCAGGTGCTCTCGCCCCTCATCATCTGCGTCATGCTCCCTGGCATGTTTTGCGCTCCCTGGTGGAGCGCGATCGAGCATGCGCCCCTGCACGACGCATTTTACGGAGGTCCCATCAACAAGGCAACCAAAAACGCCCATTTTCCTGCAATATCGGCTCAAAACAACTGGATCCTCGGACCAGATTGTAAGGCCCCATCGTCAGCGACTACATTCAGTGTGTCAACTGTAAATGAACAGCGACCGTCACCGGCACTCTGTGGGCTCGGTGGCTGTGCCACAACACAGTTCTCTAATCCGCTCGTCTTCGCCATGCAGGTTGGTGGCCATCACAGTCTCTTTTCAAATAAAACGAGTAACTATTTTTTAGTGCAGCTCCCGAGCCCTCAGTGCTGCCTTGCTATCAGTGTTGAGTGTCTTCACGTTGTTCATTCTTTGTTACTGTCGTGTGGTGATATCGAGAGCAACCCCGGTCCTAACAAGCTAGACATTATTATTGACGAACTAAAAAAGATGTCTTCTGGCGAGACCAAATTAGTAACTGAAGTGCAGGAGCTTAAGAGCCAACTGCTTTTAATGGACCAAAAAATGGCAGATTTCACCACCCGTCTCAGCACTTTAGAAACTCACTGCGGAAATCTGTCTACAATGCGCACTGACGTAGAAGCAATCCAAACCACTACGACCCTGGAAGACATTGAAAACCGCTCCCGGCGAAACAACCTAATTTTCTATGGTTTACCTGATACCAACCCCTCTGAAACCTATTCGCAATCCCAAGAAATAATCACTCACCACTGCTCTCAATACCTTGATATCCAGTTGAGCCCAATCGAAATTGAACGTGCTCACCGCCTCGGAAGACACTCTCAAGATCGGCAACGCCCGATCATCGTCAAATTTACATCCTTCAAAACAAAAGAATCTGTTCTTTGCAAAGGTCCAAAGTTCAAAGATACAGGCTTCAGCGTAGGTGAAGATTTTTCACGCCGCGTCCATAATTGCGGAAAACAGCTTATAACTTTCGCTAAGGCAAAGTCTGTGTCTTATTCGCTGCGGTTTAAAACGCTGCATATCGGCCCAAAGCGTTACATTTTTGATGAAAGTTCTGAAACTGTTAAAGAAATATCTTAACAATCAACTCACCCCTGCCGGCCACCGCATTATTCCCCACCTACTCCTCGTACTAACGTTTCCCTATCGGTTATCTTTACTAACATCCGCAGCTTCTTGCCGAAACGCGATATCGTGTCAAACCTTATTTCATCATCAGGCAGCGATCTACTTGTATTAACCGAAACGTGGTTGAACAGCGATATAAATGACTCAGAGATCTTGTTTGATTTGCCAAATTTTCGTCTTTTTCGCACCGATAGGAAAGAAGCCCGCGGAGGGGAAGTTCTAATTGCCGTCAACGAACAGTTATCATGCTCTGTCATCAATGTCTGCTCGGACTTGGAAATACTATGGCTCATGTGCCGTGCTTCACACCTGACACTTCTAATTGGGGTGTGCTATAGACCGCCTCGAAGTAGTCCCGACTTTCCTCGCAAGCTTCACAACATCCTAAATCAACTGGTTTCAAAGCACCCTAAGGCACATATCCTTCTATTTGGGGATTTCAACTACCCCAATATCGACTGGAATAGTCAACCTCAGCCCATGGTCAGTCAGGAAGAGTCGAGAGAATTCCTTGATGTCTGTCTTAATTGTAATTTGACCCAATTAGTATCTGAACCAACACGTGTCGCAGGAGAAGCAGCTAACACTCTAGACCTCATTCTGACCACTCATCCAGATAGCTTAGAATCCCTTACGTACCTCCGCGAAATCAGCGACCATAAAGTAATTCATGCCACTTTCAGCTTTACACCTGTGTTAGAAGAACCTTCCCGGAAAACTATTATGCTCTACGACAAGGGAAACTACGAAGCAATCAGCAATGAATTAAATAACTTCTTGTCAATGTTTGAAACATCCTTTCATAGCAGAAGTGTAAATGAAAACTGGACACTCTTCAAACATAAAATAGCTGACGTAACCAATAAATATATCCCGACGTGCAGTTTTAGGAAGCGTAATCAGAAGCCGTGGTTCACCAAAACACTAAAAAGACTCGAAAATAAGAAAAAACGCGCATTTCGTACAGCGAAGCGACAAGGAAGCCCAAATGCGTGGGTAAAATACCATGAAGTTGAACACTTGTACTTGGCCGCGATTGTTAAAGCTAAGCGCTCCTTCTACGAAGTCGACCTACCAAAAATGATAGTCGATAACCCCCAAAAATTCTGGAAAGTGATTAATTCATGTACGGTTTCACAGGCACCGATAGCTTTAAAAGGTGCTGGTGGTTTTCATAATGCGTGAGCTCCCAGGAGAAGTATGAACAGTTCTTACGAAAAGCTGCCGATCGTCTGTCCGACTATATGACTACGCGCTGAAATTACGGTGCCATCAGTTATAAATATGGCACCTTGCCTTTACCTGTTTTTAGTGGGATGACACTTCTGATATCAGCATATTGTTCACGGATTTTTTTTTTGAATATATTGAAAAAGAAGTGGAAAATTAAAGCTTAACTAAAGGAGCAAGCCTGGTTGGAAATGTCACGAAATTGTCAGAGGAACACAACCTGGCTAGAGACGTCACGGGAAAGTGTTAGGGCTATAAAGTTGAAAAGCTGAAAACATAACGGCGGCGTTCCTTCTCTTGCCCACAATATGCGTACTTTCTCTGCTTGTTCATACAGTATTTCAGAGAGCCCGTTTGCAGAGACAGGGTTGCTAGGAGGTTGTGCGGAAGCATTTTAGTTATTTATTCAATATATGCAGCATATCACTTTCACATCTGCACGTATGGCATCTGCAACTTTTATTCATTTGAAAATTTTAATACCTTATATTATAATGAAGGAAGCTTGATGCAGAACTATTCAAAACGTCTGCGATATCGCGTAAGCATTTTTAAAGGGTGCACAGGCGCATTAATGATGTTGGAGTGTTTAGCGCATATTTTACCAACAAGAAAATCAACATAAATTAGGCGTCTCGAATTCTTCAGTGTTCAGGTCAGGTCACTGTTATGCCGTTAAGGGTGCAATTATTTTTACAGCGCAGGATAGTGCCAAGGGTGTACCAGGCTACACCGTGCACGATGCGCGACCGCTCCACGGGAAGAATGGACTGTACCCGATTTTCTTATGGATGATAGCAGTCAAGGGCAGCGTTGTATCGCAGTTCTTGTGGTCTGAGTCCACATGCATGACGAGCACGTTGGTAACAGTTCTGCTGACGCGTTTGGTTTGCTAGTGTTATGCCCGAGAAATTTGGTCGTATATCGTTCCAGAACGTCCGTGCGTTCGGAAGGGGCCACCAGGCTGTGGTTTCTCCCAGAATGCGACAGCGGATCGGGGTGGGGGGGGGGGGGGGCACATTGGCAGAAAGAAGTACGGATCCTTATTTTCTTAACGTGGAGAGGCGCGTCTTCGAAAAGTTAGTCTAGCGCTTTTGTCGGCAAACGAAACGGGCGTCTTTTCATCCCCACCACTCCTCCGAACAATGGACCAGGACGGCGGGGCGAACCAGAGAAGCCGTACGCCGTCGTGTTTTGACCGCGCAGCGGGAGATTGCTTCTTTAGCTGTTCTCAGCGAAAGGTCCTGCTTGTGTCACTAGATGGTCATTAAGGTGTATTAGCTTGAACCAGGGTTGGTGCTGCTTGGGATGGGTTCCACTTCGCCTGGTCGGTGCCAGTGAAGCAAGATATATGATTTGTGGCTGGAACCAGCAAGGACATTGCCGCTTCATAGAGGACAACGAGGCGGCCTAGCTCTTCACATCAGTCTTCCCAGGTCATCTGCGAGGAGGTGCGCTGGTTTGTGCACGCGTATTTGTATATGATGTGCTGATATGACGGGCGGAGCCAAAGAAGCTGGGCAGACCCAAAAGAAGCGACTCAGCGCCCATTGGACCTTTGGGAAGCTGCAGATTCTACAGCTATTGGGATCTTGGTCTCAAAAAGGGATTTAAGCAGCCTACGAGGGCTGCTTTGGTATGACTCGCCTGTGCTCGTAGTTGATTAACAACTATCTTGCTCACTTTAATGGGCTTGCACGTTTGCATATATGTTGTAAATATGTAAGATCAATCTTCAGTTTACTCTTCCCCTGAACAAGTCCTGTCGTCGTCTGTCTTCCTCAACGCCTTGCGGTGAAGCCCTGGTGTTCGGATCATAGCTTTATAGGGTTTCACGTCTCAAAGCGGCATCTTCAGAAGTTCATTGATGTGCACTGACATCATCGCGCAGTACACGGTTGCGTTCCTCCATTAAAACGCTGCGGCCGAAATTGAACACATTCGAAGCAGCGCCTTAAACTCCACCGCTATTTGTGCCAAGCATTTTGTGTGTGAGCGGTATACACAGGACGTTTAGTGTGTTGTACAAACGTAAGAGCTCCTAAACAATATGCCACTGTTTGCCGCTCATGGGAATTCAACATGCTATTCAAGATGCAGGAAGACCGACACTTTATGCGCTAGCCAATGGAGGACGAGCAGTTTATCCAGCGATTGACATTAGGTGGTTTTGGCATCAATTGACCAATTCTGACAAACAGACTTCCGGGAGGAGGGTTGCCAAGTGAAGCAGAAGAAGCAATTGTGTCACTGACACTCGGTCGAGAAGCGCTTTCTCGGATTGTAAAACCGCCCCTGAGGACGATGCAGTGTGCCAGTCAAACCTAAATGCAGTAGTTCATTTTATGCAACACGAAAGTGAGCAGGGCCATTGGAACAAAGGGCAGCAATCCTGAGCCTAAAGCGCTGTAGTCGTTTCTCAGCAGCAGGTCATTGCCATTAGCAAAAGGTCTAATGGCCCAGTTTTTACCCCACAGAGCGCACAGCGCACCAAAGTACGACGCAAGGAAAGACTCGGAATCCCCGCACGATCGCTGCTCCTCTACAGCTTATTTAGAGACTCGAGCCGGAATATATATGTAAATCATGGTCAACATCACGCATTGGCAGCAGCTGAGATATCTATCTTCAGGTAACATCGCAAGAGCAAGAACACACAACAGCGCTCGTTGTGTGTTCTTGCTCTTGTGCCCCTCCGTGTTCTTTGCGCTGTCGCCTGACGATGAATAAACGATTGATCGACATGCAGAAATTATCCAAAAATCAATTTATTATTTCCTCTGTGGTAAATTCTCGAGTCCATCAGCGATGACTGTGCTGTCTCGGTATACGGGCTGGCACAGGAACATTTGATGGAATGTTTGCTAGTTTTGACTTTCAGTGTTATTGTTTGACTTATATGCTCTGCAGCGTGTGCCTAGAAATCTCCACTTTTCAGTCATGTGGTTATAGTGTTCCGGAATGGATCGTTCAAACACCTACCGCTTTGTTCTACATATCTTTGAGGATGTGGAAGGGTTGTTATAGGCAAAAGAGCGGGCCCATTTACTATCCTAATTTTATTTTGATGTTTGAATAAACTGCTACGTTTTGAAGTTCGCGGCTTGCTTTCTCACTAAGGACCTTTAAGCCACCGGGTGCGGTCAATCTGCAAACATTTTGCAGCTTATTTCGGGCAGAAAAGACCACTTTTACTTTTGCCGTTGTCCGTTCAATTTTAGGTGACGAGAGAGACCGTGAACGTACGGGATCCTAGCACTTTCCTGTTTAGCAGATGGTTCAGTGGGTAATGGTAGTTTGTAGTATCATGCTTCTAACGAGGGCTTCAGCAATACTTACGAAGATGTGCCTAAGTACGTACCCCGCACCCCTCAAGAAGAGAGGTCTCTTCAGCAAGATTACGACCCTTTCTTTGGAAATAACTGACTTAGTGGCCTACCTCAAGCGTTCACTCAGCACCAACCTCAGACCCTTCTCAGCAGACATCTTTGTAGACATTAAGAACCTCTTCTATTCGCCGCCTCAGTCAAGCTTGCTTTTGCAATTGCAGGACTGTGCTGAGAAGTTTTAAAACTGTGTCTTTTACAACGAGAGTGATACGTCAAGCTGAAGTTTCTTGGCGTTTATTGGCTGTTATCTCTAGGACACCTTTATTGCTATGAAGGGTAGCATACCAAAAGAAATAAAAATGTTGCCCCCCCCCTTGCTGACTTATGCTTAGCTGAGCTTAGAGTGGCGTTCGTGGCAGCCTATCAGATTTTAGCGCAACCGAGACTTGAGATACGTGGAGAACTTCGTAATATAATATTCTTTAACTTATAGTTCCAACTCCAATGACTGCCGCTTACTAACACAATAACCTTTGTACGCGCAGGCTGGCCTATCGGCTTCTTGACGGCGCGACTCAGGCTGTCAGGGACGCGGTAGTTGAGGGTTGCGGTAACTTAAACCACCTGGGGTTTTCCCCAAGCGGCAAGCCTATGGTCGGCCCACGCTCGGCCCTTGCCTATATGGCTGACTAAAACTCATCGGGCCGACCTAGGACATCCACCTCAGCCCTAGGTCGGGGATTGACAATGACCTAAGAACGACCGATAATCGGCAATCGACCTCGGGCCAACGAGTATGGCCGACTTGGCCAGCCTACTGCCGCGCTAGGGTCATGCATGAGCCATGGCTTGCCGACTTGGCCAGCCTACTGCCGCGCTAGGGTCATGCATGGGCCATGGCTTACCCACACATGGCCCAACCACTTCGGTGGTACTCGCTTCCCGGTGGTTTATCCACCGTCGGCAGTGGACCTCAGGCCAACGAGTATGGCCGACATGGCCAGCCTACTGCCGCGCTAGGGTCATGCATGGGCCATGGCTTACCCACACATGGCCCAACAACTTCGGCGGTACACGCTGCCCGGTGGTCTACTCATCCATGGCCTATGATTTACCCATTAAAACGTTTGCAATTCCATTGTGCATGGAAATTAGCGCTGCGGCAGTATTTTGAGATACGCATCATCTCCTCCAAGCGGGCTCTAACTTTTGGCATCAGCAATGGTGCTCTCCGGGCAGATGAAAAGCAACCCATACGTATTTGGCTTAAAAAAGCCTGCGCATCGACAAATGTAGGCTTAAACAGCCCTTTTTATTGGTTTTTCTTAAATATTCGAAACAGACTCAAAGCCCTCCTAACAAAAAAGTGGCACTTAAAGCTTACTAAGTTTGCGCGGCTTCACAGCAATTTATTCCGGCTTTCAGCTTCTAGGCTGAGTTGAAGATGTCATGTTTCCCTGCTCGTTGTGCCTGCCGTCCCATTACTTTTGTTACGAGCCATCGCTTGATTGCTACCGCGGTCTTCCTGAAGAGGACGTCACTCAGGTACACGCTATCTCTCCTCAGGCATCCTAGAAAATATACGAAAGAAAATATCAGCCTTCATTCCGTGTTCATATGAATTTTCTAGCCTGTTAAAGTGATAAAAGGCGGTCACTCAAGCAATTATAAGGACCTTCAGTGGGATCAGTGGTGATGTAGTCATCGGATTATATCTGAAGTCATTTGAAATATGAGGTGCATTATGTTTACACATATACTGCTTGTCCAAGCAAATTTGATCCAAGGGCTAAAAAAGAGGTTTCCGAGGCAGGCGAAGGAAACCAGATACATATTGCTGGAAGCTACCTTGAGCGCCACAGAAAAGGTTTTGTTTAGAATCCTTAATTGACATTATTTACTTATATTACTGATTAATGACTTACACAATAAATGGTGTTGCTACTTTGAAGAGTGCCGGCACAAACCACGTTTCATTACTCGCGATAAAGAACGGTCACGTCTGCATTGTGTTCCCCAGATACAATAGGAAACCCCAAAAATACAAAAACCAGATTGCCGGACAATACAATTGCTATCTTGGCTTGGCTCGGCAGCCCTGAGTAGCGTTAGACGTGTAAGTTGCCTATGGTTTCTTCGTCCACGCCAGCACGACCGTTCAACAAGACTGTATTTGTATTTTACAGCGGAAAAATACTGTTCCACTCATTTATATCCTTACCGCTTTGCAAAGTTCGGCACGCTCACTGTAACTCGCGCCTTCATGTGTGCCAAAGGGCCGACGCGAAGCAACCATCGCCAGCATATCACCCTTATTCAAGCATGGGACCAGCCATCATAGCGGCAGGTTGTTTCGTCCGCTCAAAATCATGTTGAGAGCAGAACAATTGAGGTGCGTGAATGGGCTGGTAACGGTTTCGGTATCTACATAACCCGGAATTTCTCTGCAGATGGAAAAAAAGGTACACATGAGGTTTCTAACCGCAAATATTGAAACAGAGGTTTCCGAATGCGCTCACCGACTCTGTAAGTCCTATTTATTGTCTAAAGTGAACCTTTAGTACTTGGAGCGAATAACCTCACTTGCCTACTTGCAAAATAAAAATTTACAGCGCTGTCCTAAGTGGCTGCCAGCAATGCGCCACCGGTTTCCATCGCCTGTTTCTAAGGGTTTATTTCTAACCCTTGGCTCAAGCTATCGGGCACAGAAGGTGTAATGTAGCTTGAATAAAACCTGTATGAGATCATATATATGGGTAGATTTGTAAGCTTTACATATTTCACTTACAGATAATACGAAAATCCCGTCACTGCGCCCTTTCTTTAATATTGACACGTAACAGCGCTATATTCGTGGCTAAAATAAAGTACTCAACGTAATTATTCAGCTTAGCAAGTCCAGCTGTAACAGAAAGTGAGGGCTCGCGACACCGAAGGTGTGCCTAGCTTTCAAATTTTCTTAGATGGCACAACCATTCGAAAT
Source organism: Amblyomma maculatum (assembly GCF_055883805.1). Classification (NCBI taxonomy): domain Eukaryota; kingdom Metazoa; phylum Arthropoda; class Arachnida; order Ixodida; family Ixodidae; genus Amblyomma; species Amblyomma maculatum. Next base: position 293,205,114 of record NC_139344.1, on the reverse strand, counting down.
ATGGGATTTTAAAAATAAGCCCTTGATATTGGCTCTCCCAAAGAGTATATATGGGCGCCTTAGATAAGAAACATAACCGAAGTCCCATGACCCTCTTTCGTTTCCAATGAAATTTTTATATGTGGTGGGCAAATATCTAGACACAAAGGAATTAACCTTCGTTTTGCAAGATACGGCGTAGTTTCCTCGAAAAAAAATTGTACGGTATATCGTTAGAGGTAGAAAACGCTGTTTTTGCCATTTCAAAATGTTGCAAGTTTGGATACCACGATTTTGTCATCTATTATTTTTTACTCACTAAATATATGCAGGTTTTACATTTGCAAGCACTATTAGAAACCCGTTTTGTTTTTGCAGTTGAGTTATTAAAAAATCGTAAGCTTTGCTTTAGGAGCGATGCGCTGCGAAAATATTCATTTTTAGCCTTATATACTTGCATATGATGCATTAGGTTGATTGTACTAAATATGTTTTCACTTCCTCACGCATGTTATTAATTCCAGGCAATATTTGCAGCTCCAGACCACTAGGTGTGTTCTCCACAACGCATCAAAATCACCCAAAATTTGAAAACAGCAGTAAAGGGCAAATTTGCTGTAATTAAAGAAAAAAGATCATCTTCGATTTTCATTCAAATCCCTCTCAAGAATCTTCAGTACCGCAAGAATATCACGGACTAAAATCCGTTGCGTTATACTGCTTAAAAATATAATACTAAATATTGAACCGAGTGCTTGTCCTGATAATGGCCAAATTCAGCCTGCATTCTTGCAAGGTTCAATAATATCTTGGCACGGAAACTACTTCTCTACCTTATCTAGGTTCCATTCTTTATTTCTAGAAAAATTTAAAGCTCTAGATTTGTGTTGTTTTTTTTTTTTTTTGCAGAAGGCAACAAGACAAGAAGAGAGTGAGAAGTTTGGGCTTAAACTGAACAATAAAAAGACAAAGATCATGGCATCTTGCCCTATCAAGTCCTGGAGCATCAAGGGACAAGTGGAAGCTGTGACAGATTTTCTCTTCTTGGGCTCCAAGATTACCCCGGAAGGAGACTGCAGCCATGAAATTAGAAGACGCCTGCTTCTGAGAAAAAGAGCCATGGCTAGCCTTGACCGCCTAGTAAAGAGCAGAGACATTAGTCTGTCAACCAAGATCCGTATATCGTGCTATGGTCTTTCCAGTTGTGATGTATGTATGCGAGAGTTGGACTGTGAAGAAGGCTGACCGCCGAAGAATTGACGCGTTTGAATTGTGGTGCTGCCGGAGACTCTTGAGAGTTCCTTGGACTGCCAGAAGATCAAATCACTCGATTATTGTCGACCATAAACCCTGACTGCTCATTGGAGGGTCAAATTCTGAAGTTAAAGCTCAGCTACTTTGGTCATCTGATGAGAAGAGAGGAGTCGCTAGAGAAAGATTTGATGTTGGGAAAGGTTGAGGGTCACCGGAGAAGGGGTAGGCAGTGAACGCGATGGTTAGATGGCATGCTCGAGGCGCTGCAGATGAAGTTATGTGATGTTAGGAAGATAGTGACAGACCGGAAAGCGTGGCGTGATATGGTCCATAGGGTCAGAGTCGGACATGACTGAACGACTGAACTAAACTGATTTTGAAATTGTACAAAATTAAAAAAAATAGTAAAATAAGAAAAACTGATTAGAATTGAAGAAACTGCCGCAACTTCGATTTTTATCGAGATCTTTGGAAACAGTGGAAAGTACTTCATTAATATCAGCCAGTAAATGTATTGAATTCTGCAAATGCAATATTAGAAATATAAAAAATGCCTGTTGTTATTCTATAGATGCGCTTATATGGCTCCCCCTTATGAAGTAGGCATCAAAACTTCAATTTAGTATTTTCTGAATTTAGTTACATTTTACCCTAAGTAAATTTAAAGCCTTGTCAGTGCTTATAAACTCTTTTTCTGCTTGTTGGCAAAGACCTAATATAGCTTAAAATGGTATTAATTCGTTATTTCTGTCAGTTTCATGGCAGAACGCAAGTGAAGGCTGAACTTTTTCTCTGTTTTGCATTCTTTCTTATTGCTTGGTGCAGTAGTATTCAATCTAGTTTATTATTATATTATTCCATTTCTTAGCTTTGACCATAACTAACAATACTATATTTTTGAAGATGATTTTTCAGTGTGTAATGTTTTATAATTGCAATCATAAGCAAATTGTTTTCCAGCATTATAATTTTGGTGGCGTTACAGAAAACACACACATAGCAGCTTAGAGCTCAAGATTCTGCCTTAAATTAACAACAAAACCTGCGTAATAAACACAAAATGTTTTAGTGCAAACAATGTAATGCATCATGCCAGTATGTAAGGTTGAAAATTAACATTTTTGTAGCGCGTTGCTTCTGAAGCAAAGTTTGCGATTTTTTACTAAATGAACTGCATCAATGAAACAAGCTTTTAATACTTCTTATACAAGTAAAATTTACGTAGGCGTGGTGAGTAAAAAACAACGGAAGATAACATTTTAGTGCGCAAGCAGCAGGTCTCCAAACGTGCAACGTTTTGAAATGCAAAAACGGCGTTTGCAAGCTTTAGTGATAGGCATTTTTTTTTCGAGAAAACTACACTGCATCTTGCAAACCTAAGGGTCATTCCTTTGTGTCGAGACATTGGCCCACGACATATGAAAATTTAATTGAAAAAAAAAAAATGGCCATGGCACCACGATTACTGTTCCGGTCCGAAGACATCCATATTTGTTTTCATTTCGTCTCTTCAAACAAGCTGGTTTAGGCAATGCGGTGAATAAAAATGTCATCGCATATATTAAAGATTTTCGCGCTGTGTTATACCTAAAGCCACCTATATTGTCACAACTGCCATCCGTTATTTGTAGCTGAAACAACATGACAAAAGGAATTCGATTGCAAATTGTTCGCGAGAGTACTAGACGTACGAGATGAGACACACGCATACTTTGTAGAATACAATTTAAGAAAGAGTAGTTACAAACTATAGGCAAATAATGCTATGATATGGAGCATATGTATTACTCCGGTTAACAGTAAAAAAGCCGATATTTAACATATTAATATATTCGACAAATTATTGCATGTTCACATAGGAACACAATTATTGAGGTCATCCACGCATCTAATGTCTATGGGCATTAGATGTGTGGATGACTTCGTTTTGTTCCAATTCGTGCGTCACTCAAAATAATTGAACGAGGAAAAATTTAGAGTCTATACAATCTTCAGCAAGTATACCACAAAATATACTAAGGTGCTTCATATATAGTCACATCACCTAGCAAGTGAAATGGGATAACAGAAGTAATCAGACACTCACCCTGATCAGCATTTCGCTTTTGCGCCATCTTTGTAAGTTTTTAGGCAGGCTTTTCCACTGATTATCACCTTCTTTATTCTCCTTCCTACCACAGGACACAGATCTTCTGGGGGTGCCGAACTGTTGGTTTTCGCACCAGTGATACAACTCAATCGATCCATTTCTACGAAGAAAAGACTCTCGATGCGCACCTAAAAAAAATGAAAGCATGTATGTGTAGGCGAAATCATTCACCCGTGATAAAATAACATGCTTTGAACAATAAAATTAAACGATCACACTCGAAGAAGCAACAAGAAAGTGGTGGAGAGATAGAAATCGAAGCAATGAAAGGCGATTGCTTACTGCAAAAAGCCAATAGCAAGAGGTCCTGCGTCTATAAGAGTAGGCAGTAAAATTAAGGCACGTTTAAAAGTGCGTGCAGCAGTTACAGTGATACAGTGTTACCTTTTTTTTTTTTTTCACTGCAGTGGTTGGTATAAACATTACAGCAATTGCTAGGAATCTCAGGTAACCCCATTGAAAACCTCATCCAAGGTGTCGAGCAGCAGTGGCGTGTTATTTGCAGCCGCTAACGGAAAGACAGGCTATCCTATGAGTGCACGCGCATTTCCTCCTTTTTGTACCTTGAGTGAAAGCGACTGAACAGTGGGTGTTGTAAAAGGTGCAGCTTCTCTAGGAATAGGGAACAAAATTAAGTTTTGCTTGTAATAAACAGAGGTACACAAAAGGAGCAAATAGCCTGCAATAATAGTATGATGGCCTACCTTTTCATCAACAGCTGTAAAGAACCTGTCACTGCCAGTCGGTTCTTTGGATGGGGTTGTCAATAACAGAGCTTAAAGCTAAGAGGAATATGAGTAATATTTATTGCGGTCACGGCTGTAAAGAATTCTAGCACAACACTACATTACTGTAACTATTCAACCGTCCATTTATACATATTGTTCATTAAAGAACCATGCACATCTTATTAAGTTGCTCTTTTCTACTCCCAAATAATTTCCTACAGAATTAGAACCCGTGGATCGCTGATTCGGTTTCAAAATTTTTGTACGATGGCTATGAAGTGCACTTCCTGCATACGGAACGTGAGGCACAAAGAGCTATAATTGCCGAACAGGCGGACCTGGCGTCCCATTTCGCCAGAAAGTGCGCGCCGTGACCGATCGCTTCGCGAGCGTTATATGTCGAACGATATGGTCGCCTCATACCGGCCGTAAATTTTTTGTACATTGTGTCCCGCGTGCACATTGTTTACTTTGCAATGACAGGGGCATACATGGCTTATGCGCCTTTTTGCTTGTTTTGTTATTTTCCTCCGCCTTCGAAGTGCGGCTGCGAAACCGCTCTCCTATTGTCGCCGCTTCCTGACGACGCCCTCACCTGAAGGCGCGTGCTCAGAAGGGAGGCGTCGATTAAGAAAATTTTGAAAAGGGGCTCACTTGCGCTGTTCACGGCTTTCATTTCCTCAATATAATATTAACCATTATAAAAGTGGGGGTTCATTAGGACTAAATTATAGCTTAATCATCAAGCGGCACCACGCACATAATGTCCGCCCCACTGTAAAATTTGCTTGCATAGACAACACGGACAGTTTTCAAAACATCATCTGTACATCTAGAAACAAAAAACTGCCCTTAACTCTTAACAAAATCCAAACACTGAGCGAACATGGCTTCCTGCGCTCAGAAGAGACGCTGTCCAAAATATATGTACAAAGCCGGGCGCGTAGTATCTGGTTACTAATTGATTGCGGCGTGCTGCGCAGTCAAAAAACTTTGCGCAAATGGCTGCCTGCAGTGTTCTGTCGCGCGTTGGTGGCACACACACCTGGTATGCACGGCTTCTCTATTTTCGGCGCAAATGCTATTCATATCAAAGGCAGCAAATACGTCCACGCACTTGCTTGCATGTAACCCGGATGAAATTTCGCTTAGTTCTTGAAGTCATGCTTCACGCAGTTGTTTCGAGGAGAATACGGAAAGAGAACATATTTGGGACTGGTGGGAGATTATATAAAACCAATTGCGAAGTAATGGCATGCTGCAAAGATATATACTCACGATCTAAGATGGCGGCGTTCACTGAGTCCGACAATGCCGATGGTTTCCCGTCGTTGCTGTAATCCGTACTCTGGCGACATTTCACAGCTCTGCTATTCACAGATATATAGCAAGCACAAACCGGAGCACATATAACATATATAGGCGCAAGAGAAAACTACGCACAGCACAATGAAAAAGAAAATTAATGAGGGAAGAAATTAAAGCATAAGAAGCTGTCACAAGTCTTGTAGCCTTTTCAACAAGCTCTGAAATGAACGCTTTGGGAGGAGGCCACACAGCTGGGGATGCTTTCTGTTTGTCTTGACGAGGGGGAACAACGAAAGTGCGCGATTCCCGCCGCGGTGTTGTGTTTGCAAGGGCTGCGCTTCGGAACGAAGGACCAACGACCCTCTCGATGTTCCATTCCTCCTTCTCCCCCCTCACCGTCTGCACCGGCCAGCCGTGTCTAGAGAGAGATGACTTCGGACCACGCCGATGAGCGGCCGCCAGCGCGCACCGCTCGAGTCGAGTTCTAATAAATATATTTTTTTTTTGCGTTCGCAAACGCATTGTTTTTTCAAGCCGACCGCGTACATAACATTTTCTAAAAAAATAGAAAGCCTCCCCATCCCCGATCCACAACCTTGCGTAAATCCATACAGTTGGTGCATCGACAAATGCGTGCGTCATCTTTCCCCTCCCGTTTCCACCTATGATCGAACAAAGAATGGTCGTTCGATCTTTTACATTTACTTCAAAATATTATATATTGTTGCGTGATGACTGATCAATAATGTCGAAGAGGCGGAGTTCCGAGCTTCTCTGCAGTTCTGGCCAACTTTGGTTATAGGTTACACTGTGTATGTTCAAGCTAGCTAGCTGAAAATTATCTGACTAAAAATATACATGTTTTTATTTGTAAGTTAATTGTAGCTTTTCGGGTATGTTTATGAAAACTCTCAACATCGGCCCAGGAAACAAAATTTTTCCAATTTGCAGGCCTTTATTTCAGAAAAGGTTCATAGTAGAGCAGCATAAAATTTCACAATATGTTATCAGCATAAATATCAGCAAACAGCTAAAGCTTATATTTATATGACATTTGAATACAGAGCTACGATCGCGCTAATTTACAGAAGACAGCGAACATTGAAAATTTCTTAGGAAAATTTAAAACAAAACAGTTTTAACATTGTTTAAACTTTTTCCACCTATTCTACACTACCTCAGCTTTCAAAATCATTAAAAACACCTTGAGGAACATTGAAAATTTTTTAGGAAAATTAAAAAAAAAACAGTTTTTAGCCTTGTTTAAACTTTTTCCACCTATTCTACACTACCTCAGCTTTCAAAATCATTAAAAACACCTTGAATAATTTTGTTGCCCTAGTAATTATGGCCACTTCGATAAGGCCCTTGTCCAATTATAGCGCACCGCGCAGATCTGAAGATTGTACGGAATTCGTGAATCTTTCAAGGTTTTTAAATTGTGGCATATTATTGTAACAGGGAGAAATATATTTACAAAAGGGAATTAAAGATATATACATTGAGAAACAGCCAAGGAGCCAGGCAATGAGGGCCCCCAGTTCGACGGACTTCTTTTTCTTGAATCTTCCACAAACGAGCGCGCCACTTCGTCCTCATCATCCTCCAGCTGTAACAATATTTCTTCGGCCATTTTTTGTATCGATTTTGCAAATTGACGGTGACAGGATAGCCACAGCAATGAATGATTCAGAATCAGTTTTGTACGCGTCGAGTTTCGGATGCGCTGTGGCATCAGGCGACACACAGGCGTTTTTCACAGTCACCTTCACCTTAACGCGGAATAGACAAAAAGACGATAACGTTCAATGAGCAAGCAACGTATTCCAAATAATTTTAGTAGAATAAAAAAATTGTAAAGGGCATGGAAAACTGCCGCATTAAAACACAGTGTTTTTGGGCTGCATTCGTTTTTTCGAATGACTCGACAGCGCACATTATTTTCATTCCTGTACAGTTTCTTCCATGCAGCCCCGGCTAGCGTGCCTGCATGAAGTGTGAACAGCAGATTCAACGCGCGGCAAAAGACCCACTTCAGGCCGTCTGGATGCCGTCAGTTGATAGAGGCACGAGCATCCAGTTACCAAGAGTTTTTTTTTTCTTTTTTTTTAGCATTCGATACCTTGCTTTGCCACTGCAGCACCACATTCATGCTTTCCACCGATCGCTTCTGGCGCATCAGTTTCTCATGCGGCAGAGGCTGTCGCCCGCGCTGGTGAAGCGGGCTCCCCGACAGTGGTCACATCTCATTTACTTCACCCCGTGTTATTGGCATCTGGTTGCGGTGCGAAAAACAGGCGGATAGAATAGTGAAGCTCCAGTGCAGATGCATTGAACTGCTACAAGAAAGTTACTATAAGACCTTTATACCTAGTGGCACGGGCAGAGGCATATTATTTGCTATTAGTTTTGGGTAGTCTCACTATAATATCTGTATCGAAGTCTCTCGGTCTGAAGGCGCAAAAACGAGCTCTCACTGCTCCGCCTCTTAAAACGAACGTCTGGGGTGAGCATACCCCCGCGCTCATGGCCGCTCCAGTAATCTCAACATTAACGTCCTCATTTCCGTCGACATCTTATCCCTACTGTTGGACATATTTTCAGAACCTGAAATCCAATCCTGCTTGCATTTTATTCGCTTATTGGCCAAGAAGTCAGACCTACAGCAATTGCAAATTCCTGTTTAAGGGTCTTATTGGACTGGTCGCAACTACTAGGGCATCAAAATTGTGCAATATGTTTCTATTCATATTGAAAGTTGATGTAGAGAAGAATACGTGAACAAAGATTAAAAAGATATCAAAAACGTTTTTTTTTTTATTGTCCTCAGAAATTTTCATTGTAATGGTGAAGGGTTTTAAACGTCTGTGGGCTGCCCTATGCCACAGCGCATCAGTAACTCTACGCATACAAAACTGACTCCGAATCGTTCATTGCTGTGTCTGTCACAGCTAGTTTGCAACATCGAGACAAAAAATGACAGAGGATGATGAGGACGAAGTGGCGCGCTCGTTTGTGGAAGATTAAGAAAAAGAAGTGCGTCGAACTCATTGCCTGGCTTCTTGGCTCCTTGGCTGAATACAAGTACCCTCGCACTTGTATTCAGAACTCGAGCGTAACCACTGAGCCATCACGCCTTCTACGCATCAGATTCGGATATCAATTTTGCAAGCATGTCGCAGAATCCTTGTGGATTGTGGACGAATGTTCTACTTATGATGGGTCCCGAAAGCGATAGCGCGCATGCATAGGCTGAATTTCTCGCCTTTCTTTCTAAGGCTCAATAGGACTCACTCTGGAAGCGACGGACCAACTGAGCATAGGCATTGAAAAACAGTTGGGCAGAGGCAATTTACCAGACTTTTCTGGTCACAGGCCGACGACAACTACCTTCCTTTTGAGACGTGTGTTAGCGAAGTATGCACACCCGCGAGAAAAAGTGGAGAGGCCACACGCTTTGACAAGTCTGCACGTCCGCTTTTTTTGACGGTGAAGCGGATATTTCTGTTTAAGGTACTCTCCTAAATGTACTTGCCATCTCGCCCAAACAATTTTGTCTGCCGCATCGTTTTGTATTAAAAGAAAAAAGCAATTGTAGCGGTTAACGTGGTCTCTCCACTTTAGCTCGAAGCTGCACGTGTTGGTTCAATGCTGCGTACTAAAGCTGGAACGTGAAGGCGAAGAAGGTTCTATCAGCCTCTCTCACTTCCCTGCCGTTCACCGGTGGTCTGCGCAAAGCGTGCGCAAGCCAACAGCACATGTGAGACGCGCCAGCACAGTCAGTGGGAAACAGGCGGAGGTAGATGTTTACTCTGCGGGCGCGTTGAAGCCAAATTACAGGCGCCGAGGAGTTCATCGTAGTGGCCTCTTTAACATGGAGTGACATCGAACGGGCGCCTTTTGCCAAGCATCCTTTGCGCAGCGGTCGTCTTAACCATTGAACCACCATGACGAGCACATGGTGAAATAAGAGCCCCGTGCGAATAAGATGCTCGCATGTGCCGGTATTTGTGTCCAGAGGGACGATGCGGTGCGTGCTCTTCCTTTCGCACGGACCCTGCGGAACGTAAGCTGCCCGGCCATCCCACTCGTGCACTCTTGCCAAACAATATCTCGTCCTCACCCAAAAACAGGTTATTTTTACTCCATAATAAGGGAGCATTCTATTTCCTCTCTATTAAAACGGAGGTATTTGAGAGTAAGAGGGAGCAAAATTTCCCTTCTCATTTTTGTGTTTTAGGCGTGTGGAGAGCGTTGTTTTACAACCCTTTGAGAGTTTTTACGAGCAGCATGGGGATTATTTATTGTTGATTTGGGGTTGTTACAGCTACTGTAGGGTGTATTTGTTCACTATTATCAAGTTTGCGGTAGGATGGAGCCTTGCATAGGTGTTTAGAAGCTTTTCCTGCCGCGTGTATGATGTATTCGTCTTATTTCAGGGCTTGCGCGAAAAAAACAACTCACAACTCGCTGCTTGAGAGGAAGAGCATGAATTTCAATGTGAAATACCACGTCACTGCTTCAAACACGCAAGTAGAACGATACGTATACGAACTATTCAATGTTTTTCTCACCCAACTTTTCCGCTTGAGGCGACGACCATGACAAATCAAGAAATGTGTTTTCTCTCTCTCACCTCATATATATCAATACTGGTCATCCTACTGCAGTCTACCTATTGCAATTGAGCAATGAATGCATTAAACAGATTTAAATTGTATTGTTAGTGCCGAAAAAAGGAGGAAAAAAATCGCGCCTAAAATAATGCAGCTTTGAAATAACGTGCCCACGTATGATGCACAAAACGTAGCAATTTGAAACGATAGACAACTACAGTAAAAGGAAAATAGATTCGACCTGCAATAAAGAAGATACAGCAAGGAATGCCTGCAATCTGGCTCATTTCTTCTCTAAGCCTGGCACACAATGCATGAAAGGTCCCAGTCACCACGAATGTTTTGCAATGGTAGAAACGCTTGCATTCCTGCGTTTCCTTTAGACAGGAGTTGAAACATTACGGAGTTTTAATTATCACGCCCGAGGTTTCGCTCTCATCGTTCAGTATAAAGGAAAGGTTGATTATTATGGAGTCAATATATGATTTATCCTGTAACTGTGGTCGAAATGACTTTTCGTAAAAAAATAACCGTTTTTGTCAGTACAGTTTTGGAGTGTGCTTTGTGCTAGTAAAGCGCAATAAAATTTTAGCAGCCACTATAAAACTAATTTTCATTCATAACAAAATTTTTAGGACCCTGAAATGCTTGTGTCATGCCGTAACTTCAGTGTACGTCTTTGTTCACATCAAATTTATAGGAAATCGAAAGCATTTGCATTTTTCTGAACGTAATTCTTGATTGCGTCACCACTTCTTTTACTTTCAGGAAACGATTTACATTTCATTACAAATCTGTCTATGTCACAAAGTATTTGGTAACCGATCGTTATTCACTTTTATACAATAGCTTTGCCACGCGTGCAATATAGCCGGCTAGAACCCAAATTTTCAGTTAATACCCCACAGAAATCTTTCTTGACGTAAAGTGCCCGCTGCTAAAGCTTTTCTTGTTAGCTACATAAAATTAGGGGAAACTTAAGCTCTGCCGTGAAACGTATCACGCAATAACGGTCCACACGCACGAACAATATTGTTTCGCTTTTAACATTTCTGCTTTTTTTAATCTTTTCTTTCATTATACACCAATACTTATCAGCTAACATTTGCTCTCCATTATTAGCAGTTTTACGTGTTTGGATGCATTTGTAATTATTTTTATTATTTCAATTGCTTAATTCATTTGTTACACAAACTAAACTTTCTTAATTAGCATCATCAAGCATTGGATTTTCATTCTGAGCATTTTGGCACCTTTGAAGCCCCTTGTGCCAAATTTTCATTTTAATTCATCGAATAATCCATCAATTGCAATGATTTTAATAACTCGTCATCGCCTATCACACATCGCATAACCATAAATTACCATGACAAATTTTTTTCTACGTCGCCGCAGACTATTTCCGTCAGGCGGTGCCGACTACTACCGATACTACGCCGCGGATTTTCGACCGAATGAGCTGTATAAGCTATCCCTTAAAAGCTAATCACCACACCGAACTATCAGCACAAAAAGTTCGATGTCTTTATCTTTGCTTTCAATCCGGAGCGTTACACGCCGATGAAAAAGGAAACTATGCAACATGGACAATCGCTACACGGATAAACGCCTGTCTGTGTTGCATCTTTCCTTTGCTCCTGTCTGTTGGCCCGGAGGATCTAAAACTATGAATAACCAAGCAGCCCGATCAGCCGCCTTAATTCGGTCTTTGGCTAGTTTGCTGCAGTAAAGTAGAAAGTTGGGCGAGTTGGTACAGAGACATGCTTGAAATAACGCACTGCGTTACAAAAGACGAAGACTAAACACGCAATGAACAGTACAAGAGCGCTCCTCCTGTTCATTACGTGTTTAGTCTTCGTCTTTGGTAGCGCAGTGCGTTATTTCAATCAGTTTGCTATAGACCAACACCGTGTTTACAAACAAAGGGGGTGCTCGCGGGCGCTGCCGCAGACTGGGTGAAAAATAGGCTTAGAAGCCATAGGAATACATGAGCGCCAATATTTTCAATTCATTTTTTGATTTCACAGCCTGCCTATGTTGTCGCCTTTGGGTGCAGTGAAGCTATGAACAGCATAGCTCAGATTGTAGAAACATAAAACCTCATTTGAACGAACTATTTTTAAATCAACGTGAAACGCACGGGGTTATCAGTCAGGACGCTGACTCGTATAGAAACATATGTAGGCAAAATTTACCCATATATATTTACCGTTTCACAGAGCACCAATGGGGGCGACCGGTTGCTAAAGTTAGCGAGCTCCTTGTAGAAGACAGTGACAAAGTATATGTACGTAATTTTGAATAATGGCATGTTTTAAAAGTTGAGAAGCCAGATATATTCGCTAGGCGTTTCTCAAGCAGTCCTACATGCTGCCGGAAGCATGAACACTGTCATTCAACCTACATAGTTTATTTCTCAAATAACATAGCAAGGAAACGAAAGAGAATGGAGCCCTGTAGCACTGCATACGGCGGCGCAGACGATATGCTTGATTTGAGCTCAGATGGGCCCTTCGTCAACGAGCGCCATCTGTGTGTGTAAATATTGTGTGTATTATCTGGTACGGTGTGCTGTTCGTTATTGTCTTGTGTGAGGACTTTCTTTATTTTTTAGTTTACTGGTTTATTTTTCTGTTCAGCCGAGTAATATGCCGAGTAACATAACCCTTACTTACCAAGTGCTGTTTTTTCAGGTTGTATCCTACTACACCGACCCTACATAAACAACTTTTTACTCCACTTCGCTACAGTTGTAGTATTCGGCCCACTTAACTACAGTTCATAACTGGAGTAAAAGCACATGATTCCTCCATATTTTCTCCATTATTCACTGAATGGACTAAAATAAAGGACTGTCTTCATTTTAACTCCATATTGACGGAGTAATGTTTCCGCACATGGAGTCAAAGGGGTGGCATCAACCATTTAAACTCCCTTTTGGATTGATTTAGTATAGAGCGAGCGGAAATCTACCCCAACGGCCAGAGATTATCGGCGGTATGTGTGTTAGGCTCATGTAAGAAGAGCAGCGGATGCAGCCAAAGCCATGGGACCGCAGGTGTCTGGCCAAAGTGCACGTGACTACGGCCGTGGGCTGAGCACTGTGAAATGTGTGAAGTCGTTCCGTACAGCTCTAGAGGTTCCAGGGGAACTGTGCTGGAGGCTATTGGCCCCGCCCCCAGGCGCCCCCAGGCGCCAACTTGGCTCTTATTAGCGTGGCTGGTTGGGCTATGTTTAGCGAGGCTTTTTAGTGAAGTGTCGGGGGGGTATTTTGAGAAGAAGAGACCAGATGCAATTAACACGTTGTAACCCTGTTCGTCTGTACTCTGAGTATATCTCAAAGTGCCCGGCAGGCAGACCGCAAAAGAAAGCCGGTCTGCGCGTCAGGTGAGGGGAGAACCCTTTAGAAGGCCTAGCAGCTGAGCAGACCGTCTACTCTCTGGAAGGCGGGTGACAGCGCGCACAGTGGCTTCGAAACTCAGCTGCTTCCATATGGACTAGTTCATTCTAAGCGTGGGGGGCACTGCAGGGTTGGCAAAAGGGCTGGACCGCAAGTGTGGCTTCGAAGACAAACCAAACACTTCAGGTCAAAGCGAAAAGGTCCATGTGTTAGGCGATTCCATCGATTGCTCTTAATCTCAAGGAGATATAATATTTATGCATATATGCACGTGCGGAATGTAGGCAATGCGTCACCTCGATAATCCAAATCAAGTTTTATTCTTTACCACAAAGTACAATGATGGAACCGCCGCAAAAACCTGCTGCTACCAGCAGCTTGACGACACGACTACCAAAACTCATGACAGCAGCAGAGGCAAAATAAGGAAAACCTCATCCCCCAAATAACCAAGGAGCGTTACAAATTTACTTTCTTACGATACACTGTCACAAGGAGGAAACGGGATTGGTAGGATGAAGCATCATGCTCATCTCACATTTCACATTGTTACAAAATATAGATCCCAAGAACACATGTTTCAAACATTTTTTTTATATAGCTTGGTAACATGGACGGACTGATAGCATAATTTGTGAGGAGAACTGGCAGATTAAAGGGTAATGACCGAATGGCTTAGTTGTTCGATGGGATTGGTAATAGAACGCATCAGGATTACGTGTGTTATATTAGTCAACAGTTTGATTTAATATGTGTCGTTGTAGAAACGATTGGTGTTTTTTAGAGCTTAGTTGAGTTTAGTTTATGGGGTTTAGCATCCCAAAACGACTCAGGCTATGAGCGATGTTATAGTGGGGCTCGAGGAATTTCAACCACCTGAAGTTCTTACGTACATTGACATCGCACAGCATCTTGTTTTTCGCTTCCTTCGAAAAGCATCCACTGCGGCCGATTCGATCCCGCATCTTTGGGCACAGGAGCCGTGCACCACCACGGCTGGGCTGTTTGTTACTGCTGTTGTGTAACGATTGATATAAATGCACAAACCCTAATGATTGCAAATCATTCAAAGTGTTCTGTGCGGGAAGCATACTTTATGCATTGCTTTGTATTGAATAATAATGTATTCCACAAAAATGAGGCAGAGAATCAAAGTGAATTTGCCGTAATTAGTTCTAGGCTTCTGTAGTAAAAAATTGTTTTGGCATGAGAAGCAGTGGAACTTCGTCGAGAAAATTGAGTGCTAATATTTATCGGAAGTGATCCATTCAGGAAATTACACATGAGGATGCCAAGCAGAATAATAAGACTCCTAGGATGTTATGAGCCTGCAGTAAGGGCTTAGCAGTGCACAAGTAAGTATTGGATATAATAATGCGTATGACTTGAGCTTGTATGTGTTGTAGCGGTGCTGTGTGTCTTTTATGTGTTTCCGCAAGACGAAATACAATAGTTAAAATGACTATAGATGAAAGCAGAGAAGAGTGAATGAACATGTGTAAATAAAGTAATTTCCCGCTTTACTGAGCACCCTTATGTCATATGCTTTTTTTTTGTTGTAAGGCGGATTATAGGCCAGTTCAATTTTAAGAGAGAGTCAATATCTATTCCAACAAATATCGCATGATCAGTAAACAATAGTATATATGAGAGTCAAGGGCAATATGTAGAAGTGCAGGAATAGCCATGTGAAGAGATGATAAAATGACAAAACTAGATTTAGAGGCTATTTATAGTGTTATCAAGAAGCGTACTCTCTCTCTCTCTCTCTCTCTTTCAAAGGTAACGAGGTAGCTGTAACGGCTTCAAAAGCGGCGTCGCAGCCGTAGCACTGTGCGGTTACCAGCTGTCCCCATTGAAAAAATCTTATCCTGCGAGTGATAACAATTAAATTTCCTGGCGGAATACCAACTGTGCCAGGCTGGATACCTGCTTGTAAGAAACGGTGCTGCGGCTGTTTCCTATAGCTGTAATAGATTTGCTGCGATTTATTTAGATGAACTCTTTATTGGTCCCAGTAGAAAGCAAGTTAGATTCCACCTTCGTAGAGCCTGTTGAAAAGTTATCCCCTCGAATTACCGTTCAAATGAAGCCATGTGATGAGTGCCAATATCACGCAAGCAGATTAAATCATTTAACATTGCAAAGTGCAATCAACCTGATTAGGCTTAAAAAATATTTTTTTTTTTTTCTGGAATATTCCCATCACGCAGCGCCAGCCTCTTAGTCAAAGCTGTTTCTCCCACTTGGCGGACAATGGAAGCCTCGAGCAGAAGCGGCTTCATTAATTAGCTGGGCGGCTCGCCCAAACGATGTTCCCGCAATGGGAGCAGCGAAGGCTCCTTGGGGAAACGAAACACCAGAGGGGAGCGAAAATGTGTCCCTCTTGAAAGAAACGGCAGCGCATCCGGGTTTCACCCATTTGCACGCTTACGAATCGCGCTAATGCGGCTACGTTTTCTTTCATTGCTGGAAACATGTGCTCATTTCCATCTTCTTACTTCGTCCTGTCTCTGGGTGGGAGCCGATTATTTATTTTTCTCGTACAAGTTTTGTTAAGAGACAGTACAATTTTTTATAGAGCTATAATTTCTTGTTAGAAATTTCCAAGTGCCTGTTACCATCGCTGTTTTTGCAATTAATATTTCTTTATATATATAGAATATATAGTTAAAAGTGCTTGTTTACAACAAGTAATGTTTAAGTGAAGGCATGCTTCATACTGATTATTACGACTCGACGTTTTGACCAGAAGCTTGCCTTTATCAGGAGTGAAAATGTAAACGATTGGGGTAAGTTCTCAAGGGCAGAAAAGAAACAGGTGGTGGAGAGGGCGAAAGAGGATTTAGCAGCTGGGAAGTACAGTGATATTGTGGTGGTGGTTGGGGTAAATAGCAAAACATAAAAAAGCAGGTGCAGGTTGGCTGTGGGATGGGAAAAAAGAGGGAATAGAAGGAAGGAAGCAGGATAATAGGTACGATCTCAAGCTACGAAAGCAGGAGTTATTTGGCCTTCTTTGTGTGTATGGTGGGGAGACACATTCCTTCAGGCTACTGGTTAACACTGGTAGACGCCCGCAAGAATGAAGCTTGACTTGGATATTTGGGTGAGTTGTAATTGTGGAAGTTAGGGTTGGAAGGCAGTCTTTTGAGCGAGGAATTTAGGGGGTGTCTGAACTTTGGAGTGGAGAAGGAATAACAGGGCTCTGATTTATACCGGCCTGTATTGCATTAAATTTAAAAATGAAGTACGATTCTCGTTGTTTCCGTTCGCGGTTGCTGTGGAAGCCGCTCTGGAGCAGAATAACTTTGAGATTGTCGAATACGTGACTTTTTCGTTGACAGAGGAAGATGGGGGAGAGATCAGTGTGTGCGCGATGGTGGTTGAACCGAATTCGGAAGGGGTTCTCGGTTTGCCCTACGTACTGCATTTGACACTCACCACACTCGAGTACCTGGAATCACAATTCCGATTTCCGCGAATGGAGTGTTTGAGTGTGTGCTCTTTGCCGTCATTGTTGTCTGCACATGTTTACAAACTTGACATCGATTCTTTCCACACGACGAGCAACCCATGGGACTTGTTTTATCGACATTAGAGTGGACTACACAGTTTTGTAAATTTTTGGTCGTCTGTACGTAACCCGCGGAACCACAGCAAAAAATTTGGAGAGGCGATCACTCTGTTCGATGATGTTAGTGTTGATGTTCGGAAGGTTGTTCGTGAAGATTAGATTTGGGCGGCATTTATTTTGTGCTGCCGGCGGGTCTTCCCCAAAGGTTTCATCGTGATTAATTCCGCTTTTCGAGTGGCATCATAAATAATAAGGGGCGGATAGTGCTGGTGTTTCAGAACCATCCACATGCGGTTGGAAGTTTCCGTACAATCTTCAGAGCGTGAGCAGATTCGTTTGAATCTTATTGCCTTAGAGTAAGGAATTGAAGCTTTGCAGTATTGATGTATTGATGTATAAGGAATTGATGTTTTCAATAGCTGCCACCCGCGCCATTGCGAAACATCAATAACTAGGCCAGCAGTGTGCGTAATACGGGTTCACGTTTAGAGTACTACGAATGGGCCAATAATGGAGGTTCTTCATGCACGCAGGAGAGCAGTCTCATCATACCCGTTAAAAAAAATATTAGCCGAAAGGTACGATAAGCGGTGATGTAAAAATTTAGCGCAGCTGTCCATGCATTCTAGTTTTGCAATATGCGAAGGTTGAGAATCTGAGAGATGTCTCTATACTTTTAAACCTACTCGTCCTTCAAATGTTACTCAATCCTTCCCTATAGCTTCTGAAAAGAGGCGCTTTCGTTAAACCTGCCACCGCCGTGTCTCGGCCACCTTGCAAGTAGCAGCGCGTGGGCGATGCGCAACTCACCTGCACCAGCATATTTCACCACGGATATTTTGCCAATTTCTTAACTCTTTAAGCCTTTAAGGGCGCGTTAATTGCTCCCGTCAGTGGCTTCTCTTTCACAGTTATGTTCCTGATCAAGGGCAGTCGCTAAAGCACTATTCTCTTGTACCCCCTATTACAGCATAAGTGATTTCAAAGCACGCAGCACACAGTCGTAAGATTACAACGTATGATGGAAGACCAGCCGACACAGTTATATAACGCCCCTCTTCCTGCGAAATTCCTGCGTGGCATAGAGGTCGCATATCTGATTGGTGTCCGAGGTTCGATTCTCATGTCACCTTCTCATCTGAAAGCGAACTACTTGGCAGGGAAACATCGGAATGCGATATTACCTAAATGCCTGGAATCCACGGGACCTACAAAACTGGCACATGTCAGAGGCATACCAACGCCCACCGCTCCACCGCGGTAGCGCCTTCTATTTTCCTTCCCTGCTATGCAACCTACGCTTTTATCCTGAACTGTTTTGCGAGCCAGAGGTCTTGCCTATCCACCTCAGTATCAAACCACTGTAGCATTCACCCCTGGCTGCCCGTAAGCTGCGCCTTTATGCGCAGAACGCGGTAACAGGTCCCTCGGGATACCAACGCTTGCATTCGCCAGGCTGTCTGTTTGTGCTCCTCCGGAGGAAGTAAAATACTGCGCCCCAGGTTTTCACGTGCCAAATGTGGTCCCCTGCCACCAGATTCCACCGAGGCCGCTGAATCCAGCAACGTAAGAGCTGCAAAAGTCACTGATTGGTTCACAACAACTCGCACAGCTTTATATCGGGTGCGTATACATCAGGAGGTAGCTGACAATTAGTGATTGCTCGTTACGTACAAGCTATTTACTAAGTTTAACGCTAATAGAATCAGGCTTAGACTTAAATAATTATCAGGTAGGTTTTCGGAAAGGGTATTTGATCATATCCATATTATCAACCAGGTGTTATTAAAATGCTTGGAATATAACCCGCCGCGCTATACATAGTATCCATTGATTACGACAAAGCACTTGACTCGGTCGAAACCTGAGCAGTCATGAACGCATTGCGAATTAAATGTGCAGATATGTGAAAGCGCGGAACTTAAAGAAGGCAATAAAATTTCAATAAGGAAGGCCAACGAGTCTCTGCAGTAATATTTACGTCTTGCTTAAAGGAAGCATTGGGAGAAATTAGGTATAATGGAGAATACCTCTGAGATTCGACCTTGCTGAATAGACGCAATTATTAATTACATAGACGCGGTAGGCCTTCAATATGCAGAAGACTAAAGTAATGTTCACCAGCCTCAGAATGCCGCCGGTTGCGATGATAAGCCAGGCGCTGAAAGTGGTAAGGGAATAGGTTTCAACATAGAGGCTGTTTATGGGAGGGGTTCTATATGCACCAGATGCGAGACGCAAACCCAGGTTGTGCACAGGGTCCAGTCGTTTTAGGTATGACGCTCTTGCAAACCCATACACTACATAACCATAATCCAAACACAGTACAAAAGAGTGATAAATGCTCAAAAGGCATGTCCTATCGGACCCCCAGTGTTTTCTTGAAAGGACCTTGAGTATATTTAGGGATTTGGTAGCTTTCGTTTTAAGAGTATTGATGTGGTACAAAAAAGTGGGTTTTCTGCCAAAAGTTATCCCCAGAAATTTGTGCTCATTTTTAACTGGTAATTTGGTGTGGTTCAGGTGCAAAGTGGGGTCACTTTGTATTCCACTTCGGAGTGAAAACATAACTGCCACTGTTTTCTGTGGAGAAAGCATATATATATATATATATATATATATATATATATATATATATATATATATATATATATATATATATATATATATATATATATATATATATATATATATATATATATATATATATATATATATATATATATATATATATATGCCCTGCGTCACTGAATGTTGAAGAAGAGGACGATCAATAGTAGTGACGCGAAAGGAAGACGAAGCTGGAGCAATGGTAGCTGTTACTACGAGAAGGTTGGCACCTACCCGAACATTCATTTAAGTTATCAGCCGTTGCATTCTCGAGCTAACCTTCTTGCTACGTGTCATCTTGGTGGAGGTGCGGGGTGGAGCTGGTGTCTATAGAAAAGGAGTGGGTGCCGAAGTTCCCTATGAGTTTCCTCTACATTCGACCCACATACATAGGTATTGAGCCCTCACTAGGAGTGGCGCGGTCCAACACGGCGCTGCTGTTCATCATCCTGAGTCCTGTAGGGCCCTACTTCCGCACAGGCATCAAGCCAGTGTCGCTTCTTGCTGACCCCAAATACGTCAGAGCATGGCCTGGAGGTACAGGAGACAAGAAGCTTGGCTGCAATTACGCCCCAACGCTGATGGTGCAGAACGAGGCTGAAAAGTTGAATATTAAGCAAGTGCTGTGGCTGTTTGGAGAAGATAAACAGGTGACTGAAGTGGGAGCCATGAATGTCATGGTGCTTCTCAAGAACAGAGGTGGAGGAACCACCACTGTCAGGTATCAATCTGCCTGGAGTCACCCGTCAAAGTGTACTTAACCTCACAATATTGTGCATGTAGCGAATAACAGCGCTTGTATTCCAGTTCTGAACTTCAGCTCTTTTGTGTAAGTTCTTCCTAAGGGCATTTCTCTCGCCGACCTGACCCCATTGTCGGAGTTTATTGTGGCTGCTCTTTTACGTGACCCTATTGCCGCAGTGCCGACACGACCTACACCGTTCCCACCTCAGGAGGTCCGTATATCCGGCATGGTTGCTCCTGACTTGCGCCCTGATCATGCTAAAGCCCTTACGACCCTACTGACATCGTACAGTGATATTTTTGATTTTGATGACCGACCCTTGGGTGAAACGACCCTCGTTACACATCGCATCGATACCGGAGACGCCAGCCCAATTCACAGACGACCTTACCGAGTCGCCATTTCTCAACGTCGCCTCATACAAGATGAAGTCGACAGGATGTTGGCAAGGAACATTATAGAGCCTTCCAGCAGTCCTTGGGCATCACCTGCCGTGCTTGTTAAAAAGAAGGACAATACCTGGAGGTTCTGCGTTGATTACCGACATCTCAACAAAATTACAAAGAAGGACGTTTACCCGCTCCCCAGGATAGATGATACCCTTGACTGCTTGCACGGTGCGAGCTATTTTTCTTCGATTGATCTTCGTTCTGGTTATTGGCAGATCGCTGTTGACGAACGGGACCGAGAGAAGACCACTTTCGTCCCGTCCGATGGCCTGTACCAATTCAAGGTGATGCCTTTTGGTCTGTGTAATGCACCCGCAACATTCGAGCGCATGATGTACTCTTTTTTTGCGCGGTTTCAAATGGACGACGTGTTTATGGTATCTCGATGACGTTATTGTCTTTTCCTCGACCTTCGTGAGCCATCTCCATCGCCTTGAGGCTATTCTTGGAGTCTTCCGAAGAGCTGGCCTTCAGCTTAACTGGAAGAAGTGTAGCTTCGGCCGACATGAACTCAAGGTGCTCGGTCACGTGGTCGACGCACGTGGCGTTCAACCTGACCCAGACAAAATACGTGCTGTAAGCGCATTTCCTACACCCCGCTGTACCTGTGACATGCGTAGTTTTATAGGCCTTTGCTCCTATTTTCGGCGGTTTCTCCCCAACTTTGTGGAGACGGCTCGTCCACTCACCAATCTTCTGAAGAACGACGCTTCAATTTGCTGGGACCAAGAACAATCTCAAGCATGTTCTGCGCTCATTGCGGCCCTCACCAACCCACCCATCCTCGCACACTTCAATCCCTCAGCACCAACGGAGGTACGCACCGACGCCAGTGGTCACGGTATTGGTGCCATTCTTGCCCAACAGCAGATGGGTCACACTCGCGTCATTGCTTATGCCAGTCGCCTCCTTTCTGCGGCTGAGAGGAATTACTCGATCACAGAACGTGAGTGCCTAGCCCTCGTGTGGGCCATTACAAAGTTTCGCCCTTACTTGTTTAGCCGCCCGTTCTTCGTCATCACCGACCACCACGCCTTATGTTGGCTTTCTACGCTGAAGGACCCTACTGGTCGCCAGGGGCGTTGGGCCCTCCACCTTCAGGAATACACTTCTTCTGTCGTTCACAAGTCCGGCCGGTTGTACGCTGACGCCGACTGCCTCTCCCGCAACCCGTTAGACCCACCACCCACAAGCGAGTGTGACGATGACACATGTGTGTTGGCCATCTCTGACCTTTTAAACATTCGCCATAAACAGCCCTTAGATACCAAGCTTAGCAGCATTATCAATCGCCTCAGCACTAATCACCTTGATGCTAACCTTGCTTTGTTCGTGATCCACAACGGCACCTTATATCGGCGGAATATGAGACCAGATGGAGCCGAGCTTCTGCTCGCAGTCCCCGAAAACCTGCGCGCCACCGTTCTACAGCAACTGCACGACGCGCCCACTGCGGGTCATCTTGGTATATCTCGCACGTACGACAGCGTCCGCCGCCGTTTCTTTTGGCCGGGCCTCTATCGCTCTATTCTTCGTTACGTGGCTTCTTGTTACCGGTGTCAGTGACGGAAGAAGCCATCGGTGGTGCCTGCTGGATACTTGGAGCCGATCGACATTCCAGTAGACCCGTTTTCCCGAGTTGGCCTTGATCTCCTCGGGCCTTTCCCACTCTCTTCGTCGGGGAATAAATGGATTGCGGTGGCCACGGGTTTTACTACGCGCTACGCTGTCACTCGAGCGATACCCACCAGCTGTGCAACTGACGTCGCTGCGTTTCTTCTCCACGACGTCATCCTGCTCCATGGTGCTCCACGCCAGCTGCTCACTGACCGTGGCCGTTGCTTTCTTGCTCGAGTAGTCGACGAAATTCTGTGGTTCTGCTCCATTAAGCACTATTTCACCACCGCTTACCATCCACAAACGAACGGCCTCACCGAACGCCTCAACCGCACGCTCACGGACATGTTGTCAATGTATGTATCGGATGATCACTGTGACTGGGATGTTACAATGCCGTTTGTAACGTTCGCATATAATTCCTCCCGTCACGACACGATGGGCTACTCACCCTTCTATCTTCTATACGGCCGCAACCCTCCCCTTCCGTTTGACGTCGTACTGCCTCCCACCGTTAATGCCAGCTTCTATGTACGTGACGCCATAGCTCGAGCTGACGCCGCCCGGGTTATCGCTCGCCGCCGACTAGCTTCCTCCCAAAATTCCCAGAAACGCCGCCATGATTCTCGTCATCGGGACGTCCACTACTCTCCGGGCTCTCTCGTCTTGCTCTGGACTCCCGCTCGTAGAGTTGGGCTGTGTTAGCTCTTTCCACGCTACGCAAGACCCTACCGTGTCTTACGGCCAGTCACTCCTGTGACATACGAGATCCCCCCTGTGCATCCGCCGCAACAGTCCGCTGCCACGTACCGATATCGTTCATGTCGCCCAAATGAAGCCGTACTGCACCTGAACTAGTTCGACAACGCGTACCGAGACTGTGCTTTTCGTGGGGGGGGGGGGGGGGTAAAATTACACATTTGCCCTGCGTCGCTGGATGTGGAAGAAGAGGACGATCAACAGTAGTGACGTGAAAGGAAGACGAAGCTGGAGCAACGGTAGCTGTTACTACGGGTTGGTGCCTACCCGAACATTCACTTACCCCCGAATGCAGAGATCTAACTTGAAACGCGCTTGGACTTGACTTGGGCAAATCAGCTTGAAGCATCAAGCCGACTTCAAAACGCCCAAGTTGGCCAGCGCGTTTCATAGACGCTCACGCCGACTTGCTTTGCCAAGTCAAGCACATGCTTCGTCAAGTCGAGGTCGTGCTTCGACTTGAGAACACATTGCTCGTCTGTGACCGAGATTAACAATAAATTTGTTTCCGTAACGCATGTTGCAGGCAAGAAAAGTATATAATTTGGTAAATATAAGCAGGCGCGTAAATAATTTGAGAGCTTTTTGCAGATAAACGCTTCCAACGGGCACTGTAGATCAGTGCTCTCTGCTTCTTTTGCACGAATCATGTTTTCGGTTGGCAACTTGCACGGCTGATCAGCTGCGCCAAACACGCCATGCATGCAGTCTTTTCGTCTTTTGCACCTGTTGAGTCAAGTCGCTTTCTAGTCCTTCGTTCCATCTGTCAAGGCAAGACGATGTCGCAACTGCCCCTGTCGCAACTGTCCGCGTCGTCGTTTGAAAACATGCCTTCGCCACGCAGGGCAGCGCCTCGTTTCTCTGCAGAAGAGAAAAGTTTATTAGCCGAGCTTGTAAACGAGCATATCAAATATTTGGAATGTAAGCAAACCGATGTGGCCTCCTTGGCGAAAAAAAAAAACGAGGTTTGGAAGGAGGTGGCGAAGATATTCAATTCGCACCACGGGGTTACCCGGCGGGACCACCTTCAGTTGAAGAAGTGCTGGGCTAACCTGAAGCAAAAATGGAAGGAGGGCACAGCAACGGAGAGGCGGGAGCGTCACAAGACCGGTAAGCGCTTTTTGCAAGCATGTTTTGTATTCATAGATAATTACGCTTTCCACAAAATTTACTGTTTGCTGCTTTCGTTATCTGCACGTGCCATGCTTTCCTGACCTCCACTGCCTGCTGTTTTCGAGTAGGCACGAAAACATCGCATACCAACACAACCTGATATATAACGCTCTGTCTCACACACACGCTACATTTACGTTTCTGCATGTGTCGGTAAAGTTGCCATACCTCGGCAAAACACTTACATATGCACGTTCATTTCTTAGAACAAGCCGCCCGGAACTGCTTGCCTGCTGCCCTTGTCATTATCGGCGAACTCTCGCTTTCGTGCAGCGCTTACAAATATCATTTTTACTCTGTTTCTAGCTTCCGCTTGTTCAGTCCGCCTTCGACTGTTCTTTTTTTTTTATCTTGGCATTCAGCCTGTTTGCCTTCGACCGTTTTTTTTTTTTTTCATTTTGCTTGATATGCACCGACCTGTTGTAGCCAACTGCGAATTTTGCAGTATTTTTTAGCGTTTTGAATACGCGTTATGATTTCTTTTTCTGTTCCCTTGTTTAATTTCTTGTATTGAAGTCCGAGTGTATCTTTTTGTATTTTTTGCACTCCCCTCTTCAACGCAAAACATGAGTAAAATAAATAATAAATAAATAATTTGTATGCGACTGGATTACGCAAATGGTTTCCAATCAACAGCAAGAGAAAGTGGCGGAAGGTAATTGAAAATAGAAATACTTTGTTGTTGAGCGTTCTCGTCACTCTGGACTGAAAGCAATATTATTTTCCAGGGGGAGGATCAGCACCTGCTGCTTTGGACCCTCTCATTGAGCGGGTGGGAGCAGTGGTGGGCCACATGGCCACCCGAATTCGCAACGAATTCGACAGTGACGCAGCACTGTACCAGCCCCCCGTCGACAGTTTGCCCGTCGTGAGGCTGCTTCAGCCTATGGTGGACGGTGCTGCTGATGAGGCAGACTTCGATTACACAGGTAGGTTATTTTGCATCAGTGTGTACTGGAGTGTCAAGAAAAATGTTCCTTTTCCTCTGCACTATTTTTAATATCACTGACGGCATGTACTTTGAGAGCCGACGCTGTGCCGAGTTTAGCAGCTGTGCAGAACAGAGCGAGTTGCTTCTCATCGGTAATGACACTGAATAAATGTTCACCAACGTGGAAGTTTGGCCTTTTTGGTACCTGTGAAAAATGCTGCCTTTGCACCTAGGCAAGGATGCATGAAGAACGGTATACATGCGAGAACATTCTTTTCATGTATAAGTACTGAGCATTGCATCAACGAAAGCCCGATCCCTATGCAGGAAGTTGGGTCACTGTTACAGGAATGTCGCAGTCTGGGGTGGTATTACATGACACTGGATCACTACTCAGTTGCTTTTTAATGCAGAAATGGAGCCATAGCCTTGTGTACATTTGGTGGAACTCTGGAGAAACAACATTGCACAGTAGCTTGTGTGTGGAGCTAAGAAATGAAAACGGTAGCGTTTCTTGACCTTAGGATTGCCTTGTTTTTCATATTTTGCCTTTTTGTCTGTTACAGACGAGTGGGAATCCAGTAACCTCATGGAACCTGGAGGCCACTGTGAACTAGCAGTGAGTGCAGCTAGTTCAGCTCCAGAACCAACTGTGGACGGCGACAGCAACTTGCCACCCGTTGTGCGACCTGATGCTTCCGTTGCCAGCACAGTTGATTCTGGAGCTGATGCCAGCTGTCCCACTGCCCCGGAAGCTGCTGCCTGTGGCAACAGAGCACGAAGAGGGCGGATGGCCCTTTTAGAGAAGTCATTGGGAGAAGAAAATGAAAAAAGAGCCAGTCTTCTCCAAGAGGAGCACACTGTCCGTTTTCAATTAATGGGCGAGGACCACCAAAGTGTGCTCAAACAGCGAGAACACAAGACCAAACTAGAAGAAAGGGAGTCCGCAGCCAGACTGCAGCTTTTGAAAGATGATCGCAACGACATGCTTGAAGAGAGGCGCAAGAAGAGGAAATTTGAAGAACAAATGCGTGAAATGGAACTGCAGCAGCGCCAACTCGACCTGCAAGAACGGCAGTAGAAAATCAAGTTTGAGGAGCAGCTGCAAGCAGTCGAATTGGAGAGACGCAAGCTTGAGGTGCAAATTCTGAAGCACAAGCTTCGTAAATTAGAAGATGACGAAAACTGATCTTTTCATTTTGTTTAATTTGATTTCTCAAAGAAACCTGGGCAATGAGGCACATCGAAGCAGAGAACTCCCAATATTTCCATAACCTGATGTTCTTTAACGGGCAGTGACTTTGCTACGTACACAGGTCTCCTGCTTTTAGTTTGCATCTTTTTGAACAACTTCCGGCTCAACCAAGTATTTCCATCACCACAGGCTCTTTAACGGGCAGTGACTTTGCTACGTAGACAGGTCTCCTTCTTTTAGTTTGCATCTTTTTGAACAACTTCTGGCTCAACCAAGTATTTCCATCACCAGAGGCTCTTTAACGGGCAGTGACTTTGCTACGTACACAAGTCTCCTGCTTTTAGTTTCCATCTTTTTGAACAACTTCCGGCTCAACCAAGTATTTCCATCACCACAGGCTCTTTAACGGGCAGTGACTTTGCTACGTACACAGGTCTCCTGCTTTTAGTTTCCATCTTTTTGAACAACTTCCGGCTCAACCAAGTATTTCCATCACCAGAGGCTCTTTAACGGGCAGTGACTTTGCTACGTACACAGGTCTCCTGCTTTTAGTTTGCATCTTTTTGAACAACTTTATTTCCATCACCAGAGGCTCTTTAACGGGCAGTGACTTTGCTACGTACACAGGTCTTCTGCTTTTAGTTTCCATCTTTTTGAACAACTTCCGGCTCAACCAAGTATTTCCATCACCAGAGGCTCTTTAACGGGCAGTGACTTTGCTACGTACACAGGTCTCCTGCTTTTAGTTTGCATCTTTTTGAACAACTTTATTTCCATCACCAGAGGCTCTTTAACGGGCAGTGACTTTGCTACGTACACAGGTCTTCTGCTTTTAGTTTCCATCTTTTTGAACAACTTCCGGCTCAACCAAGTATTTCCATCACCAGAGGCTCTTTAACGGGCAGTGACTTTGCTACGTACACAGGTCTCCTGCTTTTAGTTTCCATCTTTTTGACCAACTTCCGGCTCAACCAAGTATTTCCATCACCAGAGGCTCTTTAACGGGCAGTGACTTTGCTACGTACACAGGTCTCCTGCTTTTAGTTTCCATCTTTTTGAACAACTTCCGGCTCAACCAAGTATTTCCATCACCAGAGGCTCTTTAACGGGCAGTGACTTTGCTACGTACACAGGTCTCCTGCTTTTAGTTTCCATCTTTTTGAACAACTTCCGGCTCAACCAAGTATTTCCATCACCAGAGGCTCTTTAACGGGCAGTGACTTTGCTACGTACACAGGTCTCCTGCTTTTAGTTTGCATCTTTTTGAACAACTTTATTTCCATCACCAGAGGCTCTTTAACGGGCAGTGACTTTGCTACGTACACAGGTCTTCTGCTTTTAGTTTCCATCTTTTTGAACAACTTCTGGCTCAACCAAGTATTTCCATCACCAGAGGCTCTTTAACGGGCAGTGACTTTGCTACGTACACAGGTCTCCTGCTTTTAGTTTCCATCTTTTTGAACAACTTCCGGCTCAACCAAGTATTTCCATCACCAGAGGCTCTTTAACGGGCAGTGACTTTGCTACGTACACAGGTCTCCTGCTTTTAGTTTCCATCTTTTTGAACAACTTCCGGCTCAACCAAGTATTTCCATCACCAGAGGCTCTTTAACGGGCAGTGACTTTGCTACGTACACAGGTCTCCTGCTTTTAGTTTGCATCTTTTTGAACAACTTTATTTCCATCACCAGAGGCTCTTTAACGGGCAGTGACTTTGCTACGTACACAGGTCTTCTGCTTTTAGTTTCCATCTTTTTGAACAACTTCCGGCTCAACCAAGTATTTCCATCACCAGAGGCTCTTTAACGGGCAGTGACTTTGCTACGTACACAGGTCTCCTGCTTTTAGTTTCCATCTTTTTGACCAACTTCCGGCTCAACCAAGTATTTCCATCACCAGAGGCTCTTTAACGGGCAGTGACTTTGCTACGTACACAGGTCTCCTGCTTTTAGTTTCCATCTTTTTGAACAACTTCCGGCTCAACCAAGTATTTCCATCACCAGAGGCTCTTTAACGGGCAGTGACTTTGCTACGTACACAGGTCTCCTGCTTTTAGTTTCCATCTTTTTGAACAACTTCCGGCTCAACCAAGTATTTCCATCACCAGAGGCTCTTTAACGGGCAGTGACTTTGCTACGTACACAGGTCTCCTGCTTTTAGTTTGCATCTTTTTGAACAACTTTATTTCCATCACCAGAGGCTCTTTAACGGGCAGTGACTTTGCTACGTACACAGGTCTTCTGCTTTTAGTTTCCATCTTTTTGAACAACTTCTGGCTCAACCAAGTATTTCCATCACCAGAGGCTCTT
The DNA here is from genome assembly GCF_055883805.1 of Amblyomma maculatum. Classification (NCBI taxonomy): domain Eukaryota; kingdom Metazoa; phylum Arthropoda; class Arachnida; order Ixodida; family Ixodidae; genus Amblyomma; species Amblyomma maculatum. The sequence continues at coordinate 293,176,318 of NC_139344.1, read as the reverse complement.
TAACGGGCAGTGACTTTGCTACGTACACAGGTCTCCTGCTTTTAGTTTCCATCTTTTTGAACAACTTCCGGCTCAACCAAGTATTTCCATCACCAGAGGCTCTTTAACGGGCAGTGACTTTGCTACGTACACAGGTCTCCTGCTTTTAGTTTCCATCTTTTTGAACAACTTCCGGCTCAACCAAGTATTTCCATCACCAGAGGCTCTTTAACGGGCAGTGACTTTGCTACGTACACAGGTCTCCTGCTTTTAGTTTGCATCTTTTTGAACAACTTTATTTCCATCACCAGAGGCTCTTTAACGGGCAGTGACTTTGCTACGTACACAGGTCTTCTGCTTTTAGTTTCCATCTTTTTGAACAACTTCTGGCTCAACCAAGTATTTCCATCACCAGAGGCTCTTTAACGGGCAGTGACTTTGCTACGTACACAGGTCTCCTGCTTTTAGTTTCCATCTTTTTGAACAACTTCCGGCTCAACCAAGTATTTCCATCACCAGAGGCTCTTTAACGGGCAGTGACTTTGCTACGTACACAGGTCTCCTGCTTTTAGTTTCCATCTTTTTGAACAACTTCCGGCTCAACCAAGTATTTCCATCACCAGAGGCTCTTTAACGGGCAGTGACTTTGCTACGTACACAGGTCTCCTGCTTTTAGTTTGCATCTTTTTGAACAACTTTATTTCCATCACCAGAGGCTCTTTAACGGGCAGTGACTTTGCTACGTACACAGGTCTTCTGCTTTTAGTTTCCATCTTTTTGAACAACTTCCGGCTCAACCAAGTATTTCCATCACCAGAGGCTCTTTAACGGGCAGTGACTTTGCTACGTACACAGGTCTTCTGCTTTTAGTTTCCATCTTTTTGAACAACTTCCGGCTCAACCTAGTATTTCCATCACCAGAGGCTCTTTAACGGGCAGTGACTTTGCTACGTACACAGGTCTCCTGCTTTTAGTTTGCATCTTTTTGAACAACTTAATTTCCATCACCAGAGGCTCTTTAACGGGCAGTGACTTTGCTACGTACACAGGTCTTCTGCTTTTAGTTTCCATCTTTTTGAACAACTTCCGGCTCAACCAAGTATTTCATCACCAGAGGCTCTTTAATGTGCAGTCACATCACACCGTACACAGGTCCCCTGCTTTTAGTTTCCATCTTTTTAAAAAACTGCTGTTCCAACTGCGTATTTCCATCACCCGAGGTTCATCATGTACTGACATTTCATAGTACACAGGTGCCCTTCTTTTGGCCACCATCGAAAAACTGCCACCTCAACTGGGATCAAACCCGCATCTTTCGGTTCAGCCATCAAGCGCCCTAACCACCGAAACACCGAAAACTCAGCTGAAGAAACCGATATCTGAAAAGGTTTTGACCAGACATGGCAGTAATTGAATTACAGTAATGAAATTACTGTAATTTAAATACTTTTTTTGGTAATTTGTAATGTAATGAATTACTTTTTCGGCTTGGTAATTTAGTAATGTAGTGAATTACTTTTTGGTAGTAATTTCGCAGCAAAGTAATTAATTCCTCTCGAAATTACTTTTACTAAAGTGCGCCATCACTTCTTCAATAGAAAACAAAGTAGAGTGCGTGAAAGCAGGAACGACGTGCTGCAATCCGAAGCCAGCGTAACGGATTGGCAAAAGGTGACAGAATTGAGCAGAACTATAGTCAACTAGAATACTCTGGAGAACAAGTTGTTTTGTTTAATAACTTTACTTAGTTTTTGCATTTATGGAAACTAGAAAGTAATTTCAAAGTAATTGAATTACTCAGTCGAAGTAATTGTAATGTAATTTCATTACTTTTGGCGAGCAGTAATGAGTAATGCAATTTAACTACTTTTCTGCAATTTTCAGCGAAGTAATTAGTAATGTAATTTAATTCCTTTTCAAAAGTAATTTTGCCATGTATGGTTTTGACCCCCGCTGCTTCCTCCGCCATTCTTGTTGCCGATGCAAGTGGAACTGCTGTTGGTGAAATATGCACCGCTCATGTTTGTATTGCCGATCGTACTACTCCTGTGCTATTCACTGTTATAGACCTCTGTAACCTCTATTTGCCTGTGCAAACTAAGATATAATTATGCCTTTTGGTCTCTGCGACATGTTCTTATCGGCATGTTCGTGCTGCGTAGTTTTACGGGTGCCAGCCGAAGCTGTCTCAATACTACAAGAATGTTTGGACGCTGTGTGGAAGAACGACTATGCTGAAGTTATCCAGAGATGCTCCCGACTAAAGACTCTCCCGTAGCAATAGACCTTCACTGCCTTGCACTTTTTCAATAAATGTAGTCTGATTCAGGGTGGTATTTTTTTTCTGTCTGCTTGATTTGAGTTTTATTTTTTTTTGGCTTAGCAATTTTGGAGGGTCACATCTTGAGTAAATACAAAAGAGACTGCGACAGACTCTGCAGGCTGGTGGCAAGTTCAGTTGCATGTCCGAGCTATCCGGGCTGGCATAGGTGAACCATTGGAAGAGCATCTTAATGCAGAAATATACAATGCACCTCACACTAGGCCTAATAAATATTAACCTGACTGCTGTTTTGAGTATGCTGTGGGCCAGAAGATACTTTTTGCTGTGTAGGCTGTGTGCTACTACATACCTACTAGAATATGTCTGGACTTGCGAGGACGGCACCATTGATGGCACAGCTTTTTCACAATGGGAAATTAGGTGCAGACAGTATCATCACAAACAAAAAGATCAGTAAACAGCTGAAGCAAAATGCTGCGACAATATTTTTATTGCCTCCTCCATTTAATTACAAAGCAACCCTGCTACAATACAAAGTTTTGGCTGAGCATGCTTTATTTTCAACACTGGTCCTTTAAAAAACAAAATCCTTGAGCAGTGAATTGTAATAATGGTTACAAGAATGGTACTATTTGTGGCAGTGCATTACAAAAGCTCTACAGAAATTTTCAACAGATTTTTTTTGCAAGACTGGCATCTTGAGTTGTATAAACACCAATGTGGCACCCCATCTTGCATGTGCAGCTTACAGATGATACAGGTAGCGTTCGCTTGACTGAAATAAACCTGCCCTATTGGACCTGAATAAAGCATACCCATTGAGAAGCTACAAGCAATGAGAAAAAGCAATCGCAACAAAGTAAGAACATGTCAGTGTGCTCACCCAGCTGCAATAATCCTCAAAGGAAATATGAAACTGTTCAGCGCCATTTGCTCCCTTGCAAACAGAATGCAACAGCAAAAAGATGCACTAACGTGTACCCAGTGCAATGAAGCACAATGTGAAGAGAATTATAAGCAATGAAAAAAAAAGGAAGACTTGTCATAGTCTGGTCACCAGCTGCAATAATCCACACAGAAAAGATGATACTGTTCAATCCCGTTTGCTCCCTTGCAACCAGCATGCAACAGCAAATAGATGCACTAACGCGTACCCAGTGCAATGAAGCACAATGTGAAGAGAATTACAAGCAATGAAAAAAAAAGGAGACGTGTCACAGTGTGGTAACCAGCTGCAATAATCCTCAAAGGAAATATGAAACTGTTCAGCGCCATTTGCTCCCTTGCAACCAGAATGCAACAGCAAAAAGATGCACTAACGTGTACCCAGTGCAATGAAGCACAATGTGAAGAGAATTATAAGCAATGAAAAAAAGGAAGACTTGTCATAGTGTGGTCACCAGCTGCAATAATCCACACAGAAAAGATGATACTGTTCAATCCCGTTTGCTCCCTTGCAACCAGCATGCAACAGCAAAAAGATGCACTAACGCGTACCCAGTGCAATGAAGCACAATGTGAAGAGAATTACAAGCAGTGAAAAAAAAGGAGACGTGTCACAGTGTGGTAACCAGCTGCAATAATCCAAAAAGAAAGGATGACACTGTTCAATCCTGTTTGCTCCTTTGCAACCAGAATGCAACTGCAAAACGATATGCTACCAACTTCTACTGTTTTTCTAAAGCTGTTCTAGATTAGCCACTTTGGAGTGAAATTGGTAACGGTGAACTAGGCGTGCTTCGAAGAAAACAAAGGAGAATGAAAGCGTGTGATGCTGGCTGTGAGGGTAAACAGCAGCAAATTCAGGTAAAGGCACTGAAAGTCAACATGACATGCAGGAAACACATTCCCCGGCTGTATGAACTAGTCCGCCGTGTAATGGCCTGAATGTTCCTGAAACGTCATGTTTCATTTCATTTAATAAATTTTGGCGAGTGCATGTTTGTTTCTGCAGTTAGCAGTGCAGATAGGTGGCAGAGTTCACAGTACAGAAAGCTGCAAATGCAGACAACCAGTGTTTATGCCAGCACAGCTTGCTGACTACAGCAGCCCTCTCCGCAGGCAGCACCAAAATGAGATGTCTACAATGCGACAGAGCCCCAGGGAGGGAATTTCAGCCACAAATTGAAGAACTCGAGCTGCAAAAAGAAATGAATCTGCTTCAAAAACAAAGCTTAAACTAGAGGTTTCAGAACCTGTATATATATATATATATATATATATATATATATATATATATATATATATATATATATATATATATATATATATATATATATATATATATATATATATATATATATATATATGTATATCAGAAGAGCTGCTTGGAAATGCATGACACACTGCGAGCAACACCCTAAACTGATTGATTGGTCTAGTGTGAGATTCCATTACAGAAGAATAACTGTGCACATGTAGCATAAATTAATTTGGAGCTGTCCACTACAGTTTCCCTCATAACCCATGTTGCTTCTTGACGTTAAACCCGACATACCTACTATATTTTCCTCAAATATGAGCCCTGCCGCGGTGCTGCTGTGGTTAGGGCGGTCGACCACTGTACACAAAGATGCGGGATCGAATCCTGGCCGCACCGGCCACTTTTTGGTGGAGGCAAAAGGCGAGATACCTGTATGCTGTGCGATGCCAGTGAATGGTAAAAAGCAAGAGGTGGTTCTAACCAAACCAATGAAAACATTAATGTTAGCATTTATTTTAAGTTTCAGATGCTCTGTGCAGAACTGTGCGATGCCAGTGCATGGTAAGAACCGCAGGTTGTGGTTTTTAACCAAATCAATGAAGAAATTAATGTTAGCATTGATTTTAAGTTTCAGATGCTCTGTGCAGAACTGTGCGATGTCAGTGCATGGTAATCACAGGTGGTTTTGGTTTTTCAACAAAGCAATGAAGAAATTATTGTGAGCATTTATTTTAAGTTTTAGGTGCTCTTTGCAGTGTTCTGTACTTTTCGAAGGTGCTGTTCTGATATTTTGTCTACCTTGCCTTCATGCGTACACTATTGAAGGTGCATCACTGATAGTCTATCATGCAGTTTTGCTCGCGAGAAGCTCTTCTGTAGAGAAGCTCCTGTGCTTGCATGCCTGTCAAACTGTCAGTCTGAGAACTGGCAGGTGGCAGGTAGGGTGGTCGAGCAGCACTGGTGGAGCTGCTTGGAGGGACAACACAAGGGCAACCTGGAGGCTGCGGATCCTACATCAGGCAGGCTAGATTGTGCAAGGCTGCACACGCCGTGATGATCATGGCGGCTTTCTCGGGCTTGTGCTGTAGCCCCATGTCCAGACAAGGAAACCGTCGCTTCCACACACTGAAGGCCCGCTCAACGGTGTTGCGAGTCTTTATATGGGACTTGTTGTACCTGCACAAGGAAGGTGAAATTAGAACTTGACCTTTGTGAGCGGGGATGCAAGCAAGCTTCTATGGCTGCGGAATGTGTCACTATGCTAGGAAAGTAATTTTCACTAAGCCTTTTAAAATTTCTGATGGTGTTCTTGCTTTCAAAACATAATATGCAGTGTTAATTCCTACCTTATCAGTTGACAGCAAGACTGCAAAAATGCACTAGCACAGTGAACAAGTTAACATCAGTACACCTCACTTCTTTCTGGGTACAATGGTGCATATTGTTCATTATAAAGATAGAGCTGAAAACACATACACAGACAGAGTAACGACACACAGCAAGGGTGAAGTTGGTAGCGAGCACAATTGCTGTTTTTTTTGCGCTCCAAGTTTACAATATCAGCATCACTGTATTCATGTTGACTTACCTTCCTCTGGGTGTGTTAGCTGGCCCAGGGTCTGCCAGAGGCGTCATCAGGAACAGGTGGCAGGCATAACCAGCATCCCCCAGCAGCACTCCTGGCACACGCCGCTCTTCAAACAGCACCCGCACACGGGAGTTGTCAAAGATGCGGCTGTCGTGCACCGACCCGGGCCAGCTGGCTACAATGTCGTAAAACTGCAGCTGTGGCCCGGTGACCGCCTGCATCAAATGGGCAAACGCTACTCAGCACAACTCGCGGTAGCTGTGCATTTCTTAGGCTCGTGAACTAGCGCCTGTAGTACGGTTTTTTTTTCTACGTCAGTTAACGCCGATATAACAGTTTAGCTACGGAAACACCGGGGAAAATATGTATTGGATTGCAAGAACGTAAACGCATGCAGAAGTAAACATGTCCAAAGCTCCGCTGCAAAGGAGCCCTAAAGAAGCGCTGCGCTGTTATTTAACTTTATATTTGATCCCCCACTGTAGCGCTCGAGACGAGCGGACGTGCGTTGTAAAAGAAAATGCGCGTATGCGCAGCTGTACGGTGGGCTTCACTGCTTACCTGCACGTTGATCGAGAAGTAGCCCTTTCGGTTCCGGAATACTTCCGCGTTTGGACCACCGGGGCTCTTGATGCGTACGTGAGTGCAGTCGATGGACACCGAGACGCCGGGGAACTCGCTTACACTGTAGAAGACCCTCATCACCTGCCGAAACTGCGACACATGAGGGAAGATAACAAGCAAGGGGCGCAGATGCTTTCCAATCAGGAATGTCATTTTCCCGACGGCGCGGCACACAGTAGACTGCGGGATTCGGGCGAGATCCCCAGTCACGGTCTGAGATGTTCCCGCGCCGTAAAATCTCAGTGCCAACAGTAGCTGGAGCATAGGAGGCACTGGCTGGCCCCTGTTGTCGGCGCTTTCCCGCACGGGCAGCATAGCGAGCAGCCTTCGCACCGTCGTCTTCGTGAAGCGGTACCGTGCAAGAAACTCCTGATCGTCGTAAAGCTCCATCGGGTTTCCTTGGTCACGAATAGGTGGCCGAGGTATCGCAGGCATACGATATGCCTCCGAGAACACGACATCCATGGAATGACACGCGAACTCGAAGGCAGCAATGCGGCGAGCGACGTCTCTTCGGGTGGCGGACATGTTGAAAAAACGAACGAAGTCAGCTTCAAGACAGCCCTGGGGCTGACTTGGAAAATGGCCCGTTTTCGCCAAGATGGGTCTTGACTTCGAGCAAGTCAAGTCTAGTGCAAGTTGCCGTTGAAGTCAAGTTCGGTTTATGGCACGCGTTGCGGCTGACTTGAGGCCGCCGTAAGTCAAGTCGAAGTCAAGTTAGATCTCTGCATTCGGGGGTCAAGTTATCAGCCGTTGTGTTCTCGAGCTAACCTTCTTGCTACGTGTCAATATATATATATATATATATATATATATATATATATATATATATATATATATATATATATATTGCTACGAAGATGACGAAGCGGGCAGTGGTGCGGGGCGGAGTGCTCGCGCCCGGCCCGCTGGCCATTAAAGCATATTTCATCGTCATGTCATCACGTCGTTCTGTTTCTGTTGTTCGCCGTGTTCCATCGCTTGTCATGCCACCACATAACATTTGGTTGGAGGTGCGGTTCATCCCCATCCTCGCTGTGCACCGTCGAAGCCAACCGTATGCCGGGTCCATCGGCCGAGAGCCCGTGGAGATCGCCGCCCAGCTTTACCCCAGCCCTTTGTGACAGACCCGACCAGCCGCTCTCCCCAGCCCCGTCCCCAGCCCTGACCACAACACGCGACGACCAGGAAGAGCCCAAAACCGACCCGACCGACCCCACGACGAAGCGGCCTTACGACCACTAGAACGAAGACAGCACCCCCGCCCAAGCCGTTCGGCGTGTCCATGAGCCTTGGCCTTCGGCAAACGATGAAGGTTGGACCGAAGCTCCGGGGCAAGCATTCATCACATCTTCCCATTCATTGTGGTGTCCAGCGTTTTATGTCCTAATCGTGTGTCTGTGTTCATCGTCGCTTCATGCATTGGACCTCTAGCAATCGATCGGGACGATCGCTCGGTGGCCCCGGGTAATGCTACGAAGATGACGATGCGGGCAGTGGTGCGGGGCGGAGCGCTCGCGCCAGGCCCGCTGGCCATTAAAGCATATTTCATAGTCATGTCATTACGTCGTTCTGTTTCTATTGTGTCGCCGTGTTCCATCGCTTGTCATGCCACCACATAATATATATATATATATATATATATATATATATATATATATATATATATATATTATACCATACCATCGTCATCGTCCCGCGGCGCCGCCTCCAGCACGCGCCTGGGTTGACCATCAGATTAAAACGCTGACACGGCCTACCTTGCCTTGCCGTCACGACTTTGGCGTCTCCACCTGGCCTTCTTTCAAAAGTGGTGGAGGTGAATTGTGATCCCCTTGCTGCCTTGTGCTGTGCCTCTCGCTGGAGCTACGTTCCGGTCGCCGTTTGGCAACAACCACCATCGTTATGTCAACCGAGAGCAGTCCCGATCCGGCCGGACCCTCTACCTCGGCTAAACCGCCGCCTCCCACTGGGCCCACTGTGCCCACACGACAACGCGACCCGCCGCTGTTCGCCGGTCGTCGCGACGAGGACGTGGATGACTGGCTTGACACTTATGAACGCCGGAGTGCCTACAACCGGTATATATATATATATATATTGTTACGCACTTCCCGCGGTCCTGTATTGAAAGATGAGGTTTGGCGGAATAAGCAGAAGAGGACTAGGAAGCTGGGTCTGTCCGCTGTAGTGTGCTAATCTCCAGCGCATCCTAACATCTGTGCAAATAAACCTCGTAACAAGTGTAGTGGAGTTTGCGGGCTAGAGATCACCACGGAACCTCTCCTATTTCGCCGAAGCAGAATTGCTGGGCTAACCCCCTACGGACGGAGATGGCGCAAGCAGATGGTTCAACGCAGCCCACGCTAGCAGCTCAACCGACCACTGCACAGCCTTATCGGGAACCCCGGCACTTCTATGGCAAGCCCGTGGAAGACGTGGATGACTGCCTCACCCACTACAATCAGGCGAGCAAATACAACCACTGGGATGCGAATACCAAGTTGGCGAATGCGCTATTTTTTCTTGAAGAAACTGCGCTAAAATGGTTTGACAATCATGAGGCATCCCTGAACACCTGGGATCGCTTCATGGAAGAAATGAGAGCGGGATTTGGCGATGCCGATGCTCGAAAAAAGAGCGCCGAACAGACTCTAGTTCAACGAGCGCACGTTCCTGGGGAGACCTGCGCAACTTACATAGAAGAAGTCCTCAAGCTGTGCAGAATAGTTGATGCTCGGATGACTGAGGAAGACAGAGTGGGTCACCTCAAAGGTATAGCGCAAGACGTGTACAACTTACTTATCTGCAAGGACGATTTGCATACCACCGCTGATGTAACACGACACTGCCACACGTTTGAATGTTTGAAGCGACGCCGTATCATTCCGAAGTTTGGTCGGTTGCCTAATGTCACAACTGTCGCCAGTGTGGATGTGTCTGAAACGACAAGCATGGTAGATGCAATTCGACAGATCGTCCGCGAAGAACTTCGGAGGCATCAAGACATTGTGGGCACGTCAGACCCGTCTACAGTAGCACCTCTTCGGCAGACAATAGCCCATCTTCTACCTGTTATGCTCCCTCTGTTACGTCTACTTCGGACACCCGATGCTCTGCTGCTCATCGCGCGAACATCCAGCCTCTCACCATCAACGACTACAACAGCGAGCCCTCTCGTCGTCCTCGTCGACTACATCCAGAACTTGAAGTGTTTAATCCAAGCGACGATGACCCTTATTCATCGAATGAACGTGAGCCGCCAGTGTGTTATGCCTCTGGAATGATCGGCCACATTTCTCGCTTTGCCGCAACCACCGTCCGTACCAGCAGTATAGCCGAAAGTGGGTGAACTCCCGTACAAGGTTTCCGGCTGACAATGATGATTCATATAGAACACCTGGCCGGAATGAGTACAGAGCAACAGCTAGCCGACAAGAACGCAGAATGGCTCTGAACCGAAACGAATCACCGGCCTCTGACAGTAGCCTAACACCACCATCTCGGCGCCTACGACGCTCCCCTTCTCCCCGACGACGATCGCCACCTTCGAGAAACTAGTGAGTGCGGCCGATGGAGGTGAGGTCGCAAATGATTCTAGCTTACCCATGCCTCTGTCCGATTCGATGTTAAAAAACCGAACTGAAGTGTTTGTGGTTGGTGTGCGTGCTATGGCGTTGTTGGACACAGATGCAACCATTTCTATGATAAGTCTCGTTTTTAAAAATTGCCTTGGTCGTAAAATTATGTTTGCTTGGGATAGTGCGACGGCATTGTGTGGTGTTGGTGGCGAACCACCTAACCCACTTGGAGTCTGTTCCGTGAATCTTGTTATCGCCGGCCACACACTCCGAACTGAATTTGCAGTACTTGCTCGATCAACGCATGACGTAATTCTTGAACTCCACTTCCTGGAACAATGTGGGGCCACTCTCGACTTTCGCAACGGAGACATTTCTGTGAGCACTCGAATTGAATCTGCTTTGCGTGAAAATTCGCGGACCAATTCTAGCACGCTTTCAGTTTCGGACGACATATCATTCCTGCAATGTCAGCAGAGTTTATACAAGTTGTTAGTTCAAGTTGTGGCAGTGATGCGTTCGACGCTGGGGTTAAACCATTCACCCTCAACTGCGCGAAGAAAAGTATTCTGATTCCCCGCTGCATCACCTCAGTCATGAATGGCCATTCTTCTTTGTGGATGACTAACTGCTCTAACAAGCCTGTTGTATTACCACGTGGCCCCGCCGGGGTGGCGCAGTGGTTACGACGCTCGACTACTGTTCCCAAGGACGCGGGATCGAATCCCGGCCTCGGCGGCAGCTTTTCGATGGAGGCGAAAAGCAAGGCGTCCGTGTGCTGTGCGATGTCAGCGCACGTTAAAGAACCCCAGGTGGTCGAAATTTCCGGAGTCCTCCACTACGGCGTCTCTCATGGCCTGAGTTGCTTTGGGACGTTAAACCCCACAAACCAAACCAAACCATTACCACGTGGTCTAAAACTTGCCAACTTTGACGAAGACACTTTTAAATCTGTGGCAGTGCTCAGCACTGACAATTCCCAGCCTACTGCATGCTCAGAAGTAGATGAGACAACATTTCTTACCATGATTAACAAATCGCTGCCAACAAGTGACCATCACAGTTTAGTGGAAGTTCTTGCGAAACATACCGCGGCTTTCGGTTTCTCTTGGGACTCGCCACCACGGATTCCCATTTTCCGTACTCAGCAGCGAATCAATACTGGGAATGCTGATCCAATCCGTCAGAAGCCTTATCGTGTATCCCCATCGGAGCGCCAAACAATTGAAGAACAAGTTCGTGATATGCTGCATAAGGGCATCATTCAGGAATCGTCTAGTCCGTGGGCTGCCCCTGTGATTCTGGTCAAAAAGAAAGATGGCACATGGCGATTTGGTGTGAGGTATCGACGGCTGAATACTGTTACCAAGAAGGACGTGTATCCCCTGCCACGTATTGATGACGCCATTGATTGCTTACATTCCGCCTCCTATTTTTCCTCAGTTCACCTGTGATCAGGCTATTGGCAGATTCCGCTGCAACCGAAAGATAAAGAAAAGACGGCATTTATCTCCCCAGACATGCTGTATGAACTTAATGTGATGCCGTTTGGATTATGTAACGCTCCAGCCACGTTCTAAAAAATCATGGATACAGTTTTGCGTGGTCTGAAAAGTGGCACATTTATATGTTATTTGGACGATGTAATAATATTCGGGACTACGTTTCGTGAACACAACAGTCGATTAGAGATTGTCTTGGAGTGTATTGAGAAAGCTGGTCTGGTACTCAATTCCAAGAAATGTCGTTTTGGAGAACGCCAGACAGTGGTACTTGGACATCTCGTAGACAAGGATGGAGTCAGGCCCGATCCGAAAAAAAAATTGAAGCTATCACTTGTTTTAAACCGCCGAAATCGTTAAACAGCTCAGGAGTATTTTGGGGCTTTGCTCCTATTTCCGACGTTTGTTCCGAATTTTGCTGACTTAGATGCTTATCCCCTTACTTGCCTTCTGCAAAAAGATGTGCCTTTCAAGTTGACTTCCGATTGTGACTCCGCCTTTCGTCGGTTAAAATTTATTTTGACATCAGGACCTGTACTACGCCACTTCTGTCCATCAGCTATAACAAAACTTCCCACTGACGCCAGTGTAGTTGGAGTTGGTGCTGTGCTCATACAGCGCCACAATGGCGATGAACATGTCGTTGCATATGCAAGCCGCTCTTTGAGCAAGACTGAGCGTAATCACCCCCTTCATGGGTCACTGCCTTGTCGTGGCGGAGGGGCTTGCGAAACTCGGTGAAGTCGTGAGCTCTGCTGTGTAGGGCCACCCAAGATAGACAGGTCACGGCAGAGAGTTCTGACAAAATGTGATTCACTGGAGAAGGTAATGGCAACCCACTCCAGTATTTCCTGCCAAGAAAACCCTATGACCAGTCACAATAGCATTAATGATATGGCACCGGAAGATGAGCCCCCCAGGTTGGAAGGCGTCCCACATGTCACTGGGGATGAACAAAGGGCGATTCCTAGTCGCTCCAGGACGAATGAAGCGGCTGGGCTAAAGCCAAAAGGACGCTCAGTTGTGGATATGTCGGGAAGTGACCGGAAAGTCCGATGTTGCAAGGAGATATATCACATAGCAACATGGAATGTAAGATCTATGACGCGAGGTAAATTGGATGTCATCAAGCGAGAAATGGACAGATTGAACATTAATATCTTGGGTATCAGCGAGCTCAAGGGGACCGGAATGGGAGAATTTAATTCCGACGACCATTATGTCTTTTATTGTGGGCAAGAATCCAGGAGAAGGAATGGCGTCGCTCTCATAGTAAACAGAAGAATGGGCGAAGCAGTGCTAGGGTAGAACCCCAGAAACGACCGAATGACTTCACTTCGGATCCAGGGTCAGCCTTTCAACATAACAGTTATCCAAGTCTATGCACCAACCACTGCTGCTGAAGAAGCTGACGTTGAGAGATTTTATGCTGACCTGCAATGCCTTTTAGAACGCACCCCATAATCAGGCGTCCTTTTTCTCATTGGAGACTGGAATGCTAAGGTGGGGAGTGAAGAAATATCCGGAATTACAGGGAAGTTCGGTCTCGGTGAGGCAAATGAAGCTGGGCAGAGGCTAGTAGAGTTTTATCAAGAAAATAACCTGACCATAGCGAATACTCATTTTCAACAGCACAAAAGGCGCCTGTACACATGGACTTCACCGGGCAGTCTGTACAGGAATGAGATTGATTATATTCTTTACAGGCAGAGATGGAGAAGCGCTGTACAAGCGGTAAAAACAAGGCCTGGGGCCGATTGTGGCACCGATCATCACCTTCTTGTTGCCAAATTTAAGCTTCGATTGAGGAAAACGCAGAAAACTAGAAGGCCTTTCAGGTATGATCTGGATCAAATTCCATCAGAATATGCTGTTGAAGTGAGGAATTGATTTCAAGAATGAGATCTAGAAGACAGAGAGCCTGAAGAGATGTGGACTGATGTGCGTGATATAATACAAGAAGTTGCTACTAAGGTATTTCCAAAGCAAAAGAAATGCAAGAAAGCAAATTGGTTATCTCAAGAGGCTTTGCAAATAGCTGAGGAAAGGAGGATGGCAAAAGTTATGGGCGAAAAAGAAAGATGCAAGGCTCTGAATGCGGATTTTCAGAAAATCGCAAGACGAGATAAGAATGCCTTCCTGAACATACAGTGCCAAGCAGTGGAGGACAACAGCCAATTGAGGAACACGAGAGCTCTGTATAAGACAATCAAAGATATCAAAGGAAGATTCTGTGCTAAGCTGGGCGTGATAAAGGAAAACGAGGCAGGGACCTCACGGAAGCCTCAGAGATAAACAAGAGGTGGCAGGAATACACAGAAGAACTGTACAAGAAAGACCCGGATGTGCAAACCCAACATAAGACGGCTGTGATTACTGGTCTCGAGCCGGGCATCCTGAAGAGAGAAGTTGAATGGGCCTTAGCCAGCCTTGCTAAGAACAAAGCTAGCGGAATTGATGGCATTCCAGCTGAGTTGCTTCAAAACCTCAACCATGACGATGCTGTCAACGTTCTGTATACATTATGTCAGCAAATTTTGACAACCCTGCAGTGGCCACAGGATTAGAGGAGGTCAGTTTACATCCCTATTCCAAAGAAAGGCAGTGCCAAAGATTGTTCCAACTACCGCACGATCGCGCTTATTTCGCATGCTAGCAAGGTGATGTTGAAAATCCTCCTAGGTAGGCTGCAGCAGTATGTGGATCGGGAGCTACCGGACGTGCAAGCTGGGTTTCGCAAGGGCAGAGGAACTAGAGACCAGATTGCCAACCTTCACTGGATCATGGAAAAAGCAAGAGAGTTCCAAAACACCATCTACTTCTGCTTTATTGATTATGCGAAAGCGTTTGACTGCGTAGATCACAGCAGATTGTGGCAAGCTCTCCAAGAGATGGGAGTTCCAAATCACCTCATCTATCTCCTGAGGAACCTGTATGAAGGGCAAGAGGCCGCAGTCAGAACTGGGCATGGTCTTACTGATTGGTTTCCGAATGAGAAAGGAGTGAGACAAGGCTGCATACTGTCGCCCTGCTTATTTAACCTATATGCTGAATGCATCATGAGGAAGGCCGGTCTGGACGAGTCTTCAGCTGGAGTGAAGATTGCTGGGAAACGTATCAACAACCTTAGATATGCGGATGTTACCACATTAACGGCAGAAAGTGAAGTGGAACTCAAGAGACTTTTGATGCGCGTACCAGCAGAGAGTGAGAAGTTTGGGCTTAAACTGAACATTAAAAAGTTTAAGATCATGGCGTCTTGCTCCATCAAGTCCTGGTGCATCAAGGGACAAGAAGTGGAAGTTGTGACAAATTTTCTCTTCTTGGGCTCCAAGATAACCCCGGAAGGAGACTGCAGCCATGAAATTAGGAGACGCCTACTTCTGGGAAAGAAAGCCATGGCTAGCCTTGACCGCCTAGTATAGAGCAGAGACATTAGTCTGCAAACCAAGATCCGTATAACTCGTGCTATGGTATTTCCAGTTGTGATGTATGGATGCGAGAGTTGGACTGTGAAGAAGGCTGACCGCCGAAGAATTGACGCGTTTGAGTTGTGGTGCTGGCGGAGAATCTTGAGAGTTCCTTGGACGGCCAGAAGATCAAATCGGTCGATATTGTCGACCATAAACCCTGACTGCTCTTTGGAGGGTCAAATTCTAAAGTTAACGCTCAGTTACTTTGGTCATTTGATGAGAAGAGAGGAGTCGCTGGAGAAAGATTTGATGTTGGGAAAGGTTGAGGGTCACCGGAGAAGGTGTAGGCAGCGAACGTGATGCTTAGATGGCATCCTCGAGGCGCTGTAGATATAATTATGTGATGTTAGGAAGATAGTGAGAGACCGGAAAGCGTGGCGTGATATGGTCCATAGGGTCACGAAGAGTCGGACAGGACTGAACGACTGAACTGAACTGAACTGGGCGTAATTACACTGTAACTGAACAGGAATGCTTAGCTGTTGTATTCGCTGTGCAACGGTTTAGGTCATATCTTTATGGATGTGCATTTAAAATTGTGACGGACCATCATTCCTTATGTTGGCTTGTAAACCTTCGTGATCCCCTGTGGACGCCTTGCGCGTTGGGCTTTGCGCCTTCAAGAATTCAATTTTACTGTGTCTTTTAAGATCGGTCTTAAACACGATGATGCTGACTCCCTGTCACGGTTGCCACTTGAAACTACTGATTGCGTCAATGAGGTCTTGGATGAATGTATAGCTGCTATCTCTCCAACTTTCCCCGATGTTGGTGAATTTAAGATTTCGCAGCGGAACGACAACGAGTTGGCGCCGCTTTTTGATGCAGCAAGTTCCCGGAATCCTATGACCTCATTCTGCATTCGTGACGGTGTACTATACAGGAAGAGCAACTCGTCAGTAGGTGCACGGCTTCTTCCGGTAGTTCCTACACGTCTTAGGTGTCAGGTTCTTCGGGTAATGCACGACGATGCCACAGCTCGACACTTCGGTTTCGCGAGGACATTGCACAGGACAAAGGAACGTTTTATTGGTCGAAGATGCGTCAAACTACTCAACGTTATGTGGCCAGCTGCCTCTAGTGCCAGCGTTTCAAGCACCCAACCTGCTCACCGCCGGATCATCTTCAGCCTATAACGCCACCACGAACCGCATTCGAACAGGCGGGAACCGACCTTCTAGGACCGTTTCCCCGTTCCTCCAACGGAAACTGCTGGGTCATAGTGTGCGTAGAACCTTACGCGGTACTGTGAATCTGCTGCTATACCGTCAGCCACTGCTTGTGATGTCTCCACGTTCCTCCTACGGTCCATCATTCTTCGACATGGGCGACAGTTTACGGCAGAATTTGTAGGAGAACTAATTCGCCCCTGCTCATCCCATTTTCGCCATTCAACTCCTTACCACCCACAAACAAACGGTCTTACCGAACGCACCAATCGGACGCTTAGCAATATGCTCGCAATGTATGTCGACTCCCGCCACAAAAGCTGGGATGAAGTCCTTCCGTTTGTCACATACGCATTTAACACTGCTAAGCACGAAACAACAGGCTACAGTCTGTTTTTTCTTCTTTATGCACCACCTCCACGAAGAACTCTGGACACGTTTTTGCTTTTCTCATTCCCTGCTGAAACTTGACTAGCGCATACTCTCTCTTTGGCTGAAGAAGCTCGTCGACTCGCGAGACTTCGCATTCTAGCCTCCCAGGAACGCTACAAGCAACGCTACGACAAGCGTCATCAAGATGTTAATTATGCCCCTGGTGACTTGGTGTGTCTTTGGACGCCGTTGCATAAGCGCGGCTTATCCCAGAAACTGTTGCACCCCTATACTGGCCCTTTCGTTGTACTGGAACGCCTCAGCGCGGTACACTTTGTAGTCTCTCGCCTGGCCACTCTAGGGCGTCGTTCTCGGAAGACTCAAGTAGTCTACGTGGCCCGCATTAAACCCTTCTATCAACGTGACGAGCCTTGACTCGCCCGGCGGGCATCGTCTGCGAAGGGGGCAGTGTCACGCACTTCCCGCGGTCCTGTATTGAAGGAAGATGAGGTTTGGCGGAATAATCAGAAGAGGACGAGGATGCTAGGTCTTTCCGCCGTGGTGTGCTAATCTTCAGCACATCCTAACATCTGTGTAAATACATCTCGTAACAATATATATATCAAAGGCTAGCAGACCAATATATACACTCTCAACACGGTATCATGTAATATGAAAGCACTCAACATGGTTAGAGGGGGGGGGGGCAGCCTCAGGTCTCAGGTCGAGCCAACGTTTCGACAAGTGATCTTGTCTTCGTCTGGGCAGAGCGATCATCACTGTCAGGGGTTTAAATAAGCTTTTGCCTCCTAAGCAGAAAAGCTGGGGAGGGGAGATTGGGTGACAAGAAATTAGGTCGAGTGCAAAAAATATAAAACTTTCTTCAGTATGTATTTTTCAGCTTGGAATTCATGATCATGTGGCCTAAAAGAGAAATGAAAGCTGCAATACCCGGAAAAACTGCAAGGGCGGGTGGATGTTTAGTCACCAATTAGAGCAATTGTTCACTGCAGATACACCTTTCTTAAAAAGGCAATAGACTGTCATCACGGATTGAAATACCAGCATTCGAAAAGGTCCAGATAGGGAAGATATCTGCATGGGAACAATTCATAAAAACATTCCGCAAAAGTGGGCGAAGGGGAGGAAAGAAAGAAACAGCTTAATAACAGCACAATGAACCACACCTGGCCCTCCCCCCCCCCCCCCCTCAAAAAAAGTTGGAGGGCTAACTCAAGTAGGAAGTGATATGAAGGAAACTTGTTTGGAGACACACATGCAGCTTATTCTATTGTGAAGGCAGGGGTGGGGGGGGGGGGGGGGGGGGGGCGGAGGACAGAGTGTACACGTGCTGTGAATAAATAGTACCATTAACACTATATGGGATTGTTTTCCCGAATAGTTATGGGGCAGAGAGAATATATATTTAAGGGATTCTAACGTTGCTGTAGAGATATTTATTCCTGCTGGTTTCAATGTTCTAAATTTATGGATTGGATAAGCCTCTCTTTATTTTTGGTCCCTTGCAGACTTAAAGCCTGACTGGAGAATATATAATTTAATTTCTTCGAACTTATGGTCATTCTGATTGAAATTCTGGGAATTTCAATCAGAATGACCAGGAGGTTTTCGCCTGTGTCTGCCCGATGGCCATTAAGCCTTATGTTCATTGGTTGCCTTGTCTCTCCTATGTACTGTTAATGACAGGAGGAGCATTCTAGAAGGTAGACAACGTTCGAAGATGTGCAATTAAAGCTTTAAAGCTGATTTTATGTGAAAATTGAAATCGCTTGCATTACTTTTAACCGTGGTGTCTTTTTGTATGATTGCACGTCTTGCATCTAGGTCAAGAGCTAGAATGTGGTTGTGTTGGATGCTTGTTGTCGAGTTTACAATGTACTATGCTACGTTTGTATATTACCCTTGGTGCCTCCGGAAATATTCTTTCAGGGGTTCATTACACGTTAGCATAGAGTGGTATTTCCGCAGAATATTGTTTGTTTGGAAGGACATTGGAGTATTTAGTTAGAAAAGGCTACCGTTCAGTGTTGGCCTTTGGTCGTTTCATGAGCACATCGTTCCGGTTTAAAGTGCTTACTTTTTCGAGGGCTATATTAAAGCGGTTACCGGGATAGTTTCTCTGAATTAGTGTTGCTTTCAACGAACGTAGTTGGTTTAAGTTGTAATTATCATCGTTACATATTCTGTCGTACAAATATTCCTTGCTTACAATGTGTCGGATGATGACTCGTAAAATCTAGGTATTGTTGCTTATCCGTTGGTTTTCTGTACAAGGAAGTTGTAAGTTTTCCATTTTCCACTGTCACCATGGTGTCGAGAAAGTCTATTTTGAATTGCGACGAATGACAAATGAATTTAATGCTAGAGTGATGATTATTAATTTTTGAGAAGAACAACTGGAGTGATTCTGACCCATGCTGCCATATCATGAAAATATCGTCACTATGCCGAAGGTATTTAAGTGGCTTTTCCGGAAATGAATTTCGTATATTGGATTCTAGAACTCCCATGAACATAATCGCGTAAGTCGGCGCGAATGGAGTACCCATGCTGGTTCCAAATATCTGAAATAATAGGGTGAATCGAACTCAAACTGTTTTAAAGTTAGGAGTAGTTTAAGGAGCGACAGATAAACTTCAGAGGCATGCGGATGGTGGTTGTTGATTAATACTTGAGAGAAGGCGTCGATACCTTCATCGATAGGGATATTAGCGTAGAGTGCCAAGACGTCAAGTGTGACAAGTATTCAATCGTGTTTTTAATACGCTCAGTAATTCGGAGAAAATGAGGTGAGTCCTGCTCAAACGAAGGAAGCTTTGCCGAGAGGTCTCCTATGTGGTGATTGAGGAATTTGAGAGGTAATCTGTGGGAGTATTATTGTTCGAAACAGCTGGTCTTCCTGGTATGTCTGTGGTAAACAATTATTCTGCGGAAACCTTGTGAATCTTGTGCAGTAAGTACAATCGACCTGCTTGTTTGTTTGACGGCTTAAGAAATTTATAGTCAATCTCGGTAAATACTTCCCTGGCGAATAGATGGCCTTTTTTATTCAGGATGGCGTCACTGAACTGTTCGGTCGGATCGATATTTAACTTTTCATAGTGGCAAGAGTTGTTAAGCTGTTTATATGTCTCTTTGTAATAGAAGAAACATCTGGGCGAGTTGGTATGGTGACATGATGAAAACACAGCGCTACATACGTGGACGGAGGTGAAGAACAAACAGGACGGGCGCTGAACTCGCAACTGAAGTGTATTGAAAAAACACAGTATATATAACCCAGCCAAGCAGCACCAAACCGCACATTAAGCAAAAACCAAATCATGATGACATCACACACACACCACGTTCAAATCGGGTAAAGCATGAGTTTTCCTATGTTCCATGTGAAGTAGGAGTGATATATAAGATTCCGTTATCTTGTGATAAAGGTCAAACAGGCAGGTGTATCAATGTCCGGTTACGCGAGCACAAGAGATCATTAGAGATTGGTAGAGGATCTAATCTAGTTGTACACTGTAAGGGGTGTGAAGGCTGCCATCCTTCTCTAACACAGACAGTTATTTTGGATGCCCATCCGGCACAGATTAACCGGGATATTATTGTGACCAGGCATATCATTCGATTGGGTGAAAAATGTGTTAGTGAACCATCAATCGCTTTAACAGATAATGATGTTGGGTTTCTTAAACGTGGTGTGTGTGTGGGGTCATCATGATTTGGTTTTTTGTTTAATGTGCGGTTTGGTGCTGCTTGGCTGGGTTATATATACTGTGTTTTTTCAATAAACTTCAGTTGCGAGTTCAGCGCCCGTCCTGTTTGTTCTTCACCTCCGTCCACGTCTGTAGCGCTGTTTTTTCATCATGTCAATATGTCTCTTATTTTGTAATTTTCAACTGGGGGAATCACAATGCTGCCACCTTTGTCTGCAGGCTTGATAAATACGTTCGTTCCAGAAGCTAGGTTGTCAACAGTTGATCTTTAAGTTATAGAGATCTTTTTGGGCTTTCTAGCTAGCTTTGTTTTTTCAATAATTTCTTTTGAGACGAATGTAACATATAGGTCTAGTTCGGGGCTGCGCTCTGCGTCAGGAAACCATGTGCTGGGGGCTCTGAGGAGGTTAGAGGCTTCCGGTACATTATTTGGGTTTCGGCGAAGAATTCCTTAATACGAATTCTTCTCGCGAATTCAGTTATGTCTCGGCGAAGTTCATATTCATTAAAGCTGCTGTTCGTTGGGCAGAAGGTTAGGCCTAGCCTTAGAATCTATTTATCACTATCGCTTAGAGATTTAGAAATGTCAATGACGTTGCTATCATCTGTGTCCTGTCTCGTAGGTGAAACACGTCGCTGTTGTGAAACTGTAGGAGGTATTTTTGGCTTCCTATGTGTGCTAATATCTACCGACAGCTTATCCTTCATGAATTTACGCTGTTTTTAAACCAGAAGGTTTTGTTCTTTCTTTTTCACAAATTATTTCAGTGCTTGATGTTTGTCCGCGGTTAGTGTTAGTTTGTCCATTTGGCCGGTAAGTTCATCTACTTTTTCCTAAGTGTTGTTTTAAAATGGCTATCAAAGCTAATGACACGTCATCTAAACATTTTTTTCAGCGAATGAATAGTTCACGTCGAAGTGTACCGAGAGCGCACTTCACATTAATTCTAAGTCCTTTCAGTACCATTCCTTTCGTTAAATAATGTTTGTAAGTATCTAAATACTATATGTAGTTACTGTGTTTTGCGGCTAAATTCCTAGCAACAAGAAAAGGACCACGTTTATGATGGGGGATTTCGCCGTATTCACGAACCAACCTGTGCCTTCCCTTTCGAGATTCTCACCTTTGTGGCTCCTTATAGCGTTTCAGAAACCAGCCTTCCCTTTAAACCGCACCTTTAGCCAACCTTTCGGCCTCGCAAAGGGAGCGTTCGCAAATGTAGCGTCTGAATTGGTCTGAACTACCTTCAGCAGCTCCTTTCTCCAATTCAACATGGCGACCGAGTACAACAGCTTTTCCGAACTCGCCGCCTTTTTTAGAATTTATGAAAAAAATTCAGGACGAACAAGTGCCTCATCCTGCGGAGGATCGCCTGAACCCGGTGGAGGCATTTGGCGACGACGAGTTCCTCGCGAGATACCGCTTTTCTAAGCCTGCTGTGCTGGAACTGCTGTCCACGCTGCCACTGCACCGTTACTCTGTCGACGAGGTTGCCCCGTGCCGCCGCTCCTGCGACTGCTGATCGTCCTGCGCTTTTATGGTGCAGGGACATTTCAAGTTGTGACAGGTGATTCCGTGCTGTGTGCCGTACCGTCTGCGTACTGGTGATCTCGCTGCGTGGTTTGCCGTCCGCACGCCTCTGTCGACTCATTTTCAAGGGAATATTCAGACGATAAAATGAAACCGATACTGGCGGAGCTTTATCTTAAATTCTTTAAAAAAGATACAGGTTGGTGTTCGCGCAATGATAACCATGATTCCACTTGTACGTTTTCCGGCTAGCACAGGACGCGCACATTGTCGTACTTGTTGACAAGGTTCACTAGAACGGCACGCTCATTCTCCGTAAACGAACATCTTCTTTTTGTTCCATTTTGAGACACCACAAAACAGAAATAACGAACTCACTCACATGCAGCGCGATTCACACGACTGAAAACTTAAAAAAAAGTAATGAACGCGCACACAATACGCACGAGGCACACGACTGAAACTAAAAAAGAGGACGTGTGGACGAACGCTGCACGAGGCTCGCAAAATTCTCGAGGGTGCAATCAGAACGCGCATGCCGTGACAAACGCAGAGTTACAGCTTTAGTGAACTAGAACACTCATCTAGTGGCGCGAACAGAGACGCGCGCCAGCGGAACGGCTGAAGCAAAACGGCTCGCCTCCCGCAAGGGGCGCTGCCGCGCCTTTTACTAGCCCCGCACTGCTGCCTCCGTGCTGCTGAGGGCAGTCGTTGTTGGTGTTGCGCCTGTAAGAAGAAGGAAAAGAAAATGCACGGGCCTGCTACTGGCTCTGTAGCTGAGCCGCCTCCGCTGCCTCGTACGGAGAGAAGAGAGAAAGTAGAGAAGAAAGAAACAAAAGAGAGAGAGAGAAAGACGCGCGCTGCAACAGGCGTCGTCCACCACCTAAGCGGTGGCGGGTGCAATGACGGCCTACAACAGATAAAACTTCGGTGGCAGGTTAGCCCCCGTCTTACCCAGACCTACCAGTCCCAGCCCCGTAGAGCCAGGAACAGCCACCCTTCACCACCTCCCCCTCAGGACAGTCGGAACGGCTCTCGGGTGGTCACTCTGCGTCTCGGTGTGGCTAGACGCGACCTGCTTGCGGACTCGGCCTGCGTGCGCGGCCTGTTTGCGGACTCTCCTTGCGTACGCGGTCTGCGGACGGAAATCTAATCGTAGCGAAGTAATGCTTTTACATTAATAAATCATCTCTTGGGTACTGTCGGTCTGATTGTGGTGCTATGTAATCCGTACTGAGTGGCACGAGGTCGAAGAGGAAGATGGACTCTCATTGCTTTGCTCCGGGCTGTCGGAGCGGTTGCCCAGGCGCGTCTTTGTTCGCAGCTTCTAGAGACGATTACCTCAGGAAAAGATGGGAGCGCAATCTTCATAGGGAGGAAAAACCACTGTCAGAATCTTGAGCGGTCTGCGAGCGCCAGTTTGAGCCCGAATGCATATCGCGGGACTACGCGTGCACGTAATAAACGGCTCCGAAGTGCAACTTCCTCATGGAAAACCGGCACATGGTGCGGTGCCTACACTCCTGCCTGACAGGTTGGAAATATTTTCAATCCTGTGTAAAAGTTAATGAATGCGTTTCAGATGCCGTTTCAGAAAAACATTCGTATATGTGCATGAGCGTAGGTGCGCGGACAGATGAATCGCTTGTGTAGTTCACCATAAGTGCAGGTATAGTGAACTAGAATATTGTCCGTAGGTAAACAAATTTAACCCGAGAGGTGCCCGTAAATAACTGACATCCAGCAACAAATCAAGCATTTCGCACCGCCCCTTCATGGTTGCAGACAACACAGAACGACGCAATTTTTCACCACTGCAGAATTCCTCAGAAAGCCTAGGTACAAAGAAAAATGCTGAGATAATTACACTGAAGCTAGTTAAAGCCAGCGGCATGCAGGATTATTTCCTAAAGAAGTATGAATGCACCACAATAGGGCAACGACACAGAGAAACACACTCAAGTTTCTGAAGCAGCAGCAATGCCGCCGCTAGATGTTGCAGTGGCGCCATCTCGTGGTTTCTACGCCAAGGAGCACGAGTGCGCCTCTCCGTTCGCGCCGCTAGGATAACATTCTAGTTCACTATAGTTGCAGCGGAGCATTCATCAGCTGAACATGCGTCGATTCAGCGAGCGTTCTTGCAGCAAAGGCTGCCTGTCATTGTTGCTGGATCAACTGAACGCAGGTGAGTCAAAATCACAGCAACAATAGTTAATTTCGTGTAAAAGATGTTAATCGCAGCTCTTGTTTATATTTAACTGCAATACCTAGGATAAAAAAAAACTTCGTGCGCATATGCTGCGGACTGAAACATTATTATTAGTTAAGAGCCTCGATACCACATCGCTTACTACCACACTAAGGAGCCCCTTTCAGCAGGCTGCCCTAGTTCCAAGACGTGCAATCATATACAAAAAGACACCACGAGGAAATTTAATGCAAGCGATTTCACTTTTAACATAAAATCAGGCTTTAGTTGCACATCTCCAAACGTTATCTACCTTCTAGAATGCTCCTTTTGTCATAAACAGTACACCGGAGGAGAGGGCAACCAATGAACATAAGGCTTAATGGCCATCGGGCAGACAAAGGCAAAAACCTCTCAAAAGCAGTTTCCCAGCATTTCAATCAAAATGACCACAAGTTCTTATAAATTAAATTATATTTCCTCCAGTCAGGCTATAAATCTGCGAGGGACCGAAAATATAGAGTGGTATATCTAATCCATAAATTTAGAACATTGGAACCAGCAGGAATAAATATCTCTAAAGGAACGCTAAAATCCCTTAAATATATTCCTCTTCACCATAACTAGTTGGGAAAACGATCCCATATAGCGTTAATTGTGAGTTTATTCACAGCGCGTGCACACTCTATCCCCCTTCCGTAATAGGGCCAAGCTCAAGTTTCGCCGCGCGATGGCAGCGCTGCATTCCTGGCATGGTGGCGAAATGTGAAACGATGGGGCTTCGCCGGAGCAGACGCTCCGCTAGATTCCTGTGCACGCGCGGCGATCGCGTTTCGTCTGGCGGTTATTTGGCGATACAAAAACGCTTCCGCTGATGCGGAACGGATGTACTAACTAGCATTGTGTCATGGGAAGCCACAATAGTAGGCGAAGCACCAAAATTCGGGGCTCACGTGTGAAACTTTGCAGATTCCTGTGGAAGCGTGTCCGTAAGACCTGTTTTCCAACACCATGACAGCGTTCTGAGAAGTCTCGCATTCTTTGTGGAAACGAAAAGAGCCAATTTCCCCTTTCTTCGTAAACTCAAAAATGTTGAAAGTTGGCAAAGACGGCTTGGAGAGCCATCAAAAAAGTACAGTGGTTAAACACCATGCATAAAAAGTGAAGAGGATGGAAGATTATCCTGCTCGTCGCTCCCCGCGTGTCTAGTTTTGCCGATTTTTTGTGCTCTCTCCCTGCTTTGTGAGTGCTGAGAGCAACCAAATCAACAGATGTGACGTCCACAACCGAGACTGATGTGTGAATGTGCCCTAAGTGTCCACAGCTGCCTTTTCATTTTTAGATTGACCAAGAAAATATCTAGGAACGAGGCCTTTTTTTTTTTCGGGGGGGGGGGGGGGGGCGGCGTTGCTGAGACGCTTTTACAGATTTTCGCAAATTGGCCAATAAGTGAACCAGTTATTATTATTATTATTATTATTATTATTATTATTATTATTATTATTATTATTATTATTAACGAAGATATGTCGGAAGTGCAGTACAAAAGTGATCCTAGCTATGGCTCGACTAACACTACTCGCACGGAGCATCCCATTCGCGTCACAAAGTTCGTGAGTGCAAACCAAATATTATCATAAATGAAGCGCAACCATTTAATAAGAACCGAAATAAAACACTGCGTAGTACAAGCTTGGATTTCACCTGCCTTCCGAGCCAGCAAGCCGGTTATATCGCGTGTAGCGCACGGAGCACGCATGTGCTTATGAGATTGCTAGCGTTCTTGTCTTTGATGAAACACCTCTTTCGAACTATATAGTTATTCTTCTACTGCGAAATTTCCTTTGCTAACGTCGTAATAACAAAAAGCAAATCCGTATATAGATCGCATGCTACAGGCCAAAACGATGGTCAACGAGCGGGCCACTTTATTCCACAGTACTGATGATACTTTAGCAGTTTTTAAAGATATTATGTACGACAATATAATTACATAGCGGACTTACCTCGAGATGCATTCCTACCCTTTTGCTAACGTGGGACGCATTCACAATCAATATTTACTCATCCCCGTCTGTCGTCTGCTCTACAGTGCAGACGTGAATAAAAAGTTTCCCGCTTATATTAAAGTATCCTTCATGGAAGTACGCGTCAGGTTGCCCAATCAAGACTGAATACGGTTTGCATGTCGCGGTGCGCCTGCGGGGGCGCGTCAATGCGCGTGCTCGTGCGAGAGAAAGCGCACGGCGCACGCCGTGAAGGCAGCGAGCGAGCCGGCGGCGTCCAGTAGGTGTTGGTCCAGTGAGTGCCCGCGCGACAAAGCAGCGCAAGACGTCGGCACGTGCGCAGAAGCGAGCGAGCGAAAGGTGAAAACTTGCACGGGATGCCTAGGTGGTGCCGCCGCGTTTATCCCCAGTTTCTATTTTTCTGTCAGAGATGGCGCTCCCTGTCAGGAGCAGCAGCGCCGCTCGACGGTGCTTTGGAAGCCTATAGCGTAAGCTGCACGTGTTTCTCCAAACACGTTTCCTTCTTATAACTTCCGCAGCCGTGGCCTTGAGGTAGAGCCCCCACCTCGAAGGGGATTGGCCCTGAAACACTTTTTTTTGGTGTCCCAGGTGGGGTTCATCATCATCATCATCATCATCATCATCAGCCTGATTATACCCACTGCAGGGCGAAGGCCTCTCCCATATTTCTCCACTTAACCCGGTTCTGTGCTAGCTGCATCCACTTGACCCCTGCGAACTTCTTAATCTCATCCGCCCACCTAACTTTCTGCCGCCCCCTGCTACGCTTTCCTTCCCTTGGAATCCAGTTTGTTACCCTCAGCGACCATCGATTATCCTCTCTTCGCACTACATGTCCTGCCCACGTCCATTTCTTCTTCTTAATTTCCACTAGAATGTCGGTAACTTGAGTTATTTCTCAGAAACACTCTGCACGCTTTCTATCTCTTAATGTTACCCCTACCATTTTTCGTTCCATAGCCCTCTGGGTTGTCCTCAACTTAAGTAGAACTCTCTTGGCTAGCCTCCACGTTTCAGCCCCATAGGTGAGTACAGGCAAGATGCAACTGTTGTATACTTTCCTCTTGAGCGATACCGGTAAGCTGCTAGTCATAATCTGCGAGTGCTTGCAAAATGCACTCCATCCCAATCTTATTCTTCTTGTTATTTCCTTTTCATGGTCCGGATCAGCGGTTACTACCTGTCCTAAGTAGACATATTCGCCTACTACTTCCAGTATTTCGCTACCTAATGTAAACTGCTGTTCCTTCCCGAGGCTGTTGAACATTACCTTAGTCTTCTGCATATTGATTTTCAAGCCTACCTTTCTACTTTTTCTGTCTAGGTCATCAATCATTATTTGCAGTTCATCCCCCGAGTTGCTTAGCAAGGCAATGTGATCAGCAAATCGCAGATTACTGAGGTATTCTCCATCTACCCTTATCCCTAACTGCTCCCATTCCAAGTCTCTGAATACTTCCTCTAAACAAGCTGTGAATAGTACTGGGGAGATTGTGCCTCATTGCCTAACACCTTTCTTTATGGGAATTTTGTTACTTTCCATTGAATAAATTAATTCTAAAAGGCGCCATTGTGCCCCATGTATAATCATAGAAGGGGATAGTAAGAGTAATGGACCGACGGGCACAACGGATTAGCGCGGGAAGTCATGGGAAGTATGTGGCGATGAGCCCAGCTCCTCTTTGTTCTCGTAGCATGAGTGGACGCAGGTGGTGCGCATACAGGAGGGTGCAGCGAGGCGCGGAGTGCGTTACAATAGCTGAATGACAGGCAGTGAGTATCAGAAGAAGGAGACATAGACAGCACTGTGCACATGAGCTTGAGCGCGCCGTCTCAACCCCGAAGTCGCAGGTGAGGCGCACATTCACGCGGGCATCCGATGGAATGCGGCGGCGAGCGCCAAACAAAAGCGCTGCACTCGTGACGACAGGCGAGCCGTGGCAGGACCGCTGACCGCTCTTGTCTTTTCCTTTTTTTTTTGTAATAACGGTACTCATTGACACTAACGTTGCAACGGCCAGGTGAGCGGCCAGGTGCAACGCGGAATGTAGGAAATGTCGTGCATTCGGATCAATATGATTCCAGTTTTGCGCCGTTTGGCAAAAGTGGGACGACGTTGCTTCGCGATGTGAGATTTGGCTCGCAGTCAATACATTTTTGCACGTTTTCTACAAAATAGGTCATATAAAATTCTTCATTTTTTTTTGACAAAACTTTCGTTAAGTCGGGACAGATAGCGAAATGCGTTTTGTTAATTCCAGTTACTTAAAGCGGCGGACCATTCGGGCGTCTGAGGGGGGATCGGGATATATTCGTTACATTGTGACTTTCGCTTTTTAACTGCATATATAACGTCCGCTTATTACACTTGCCGCGTTTCTTTCCCAAGATTGTTATTTGCACGACAGCTCTTTTAAAGGTAGGGAAAATATGTTCTTTTACGAAAGAATCTTCTCAGAACACTCCCCTCTGCTGTTTCTTCCGCGAATTCGGAGAAGACGCTTTCACACACTCTCCTCTTCCAAAGTTGGTGGAGGGGCCTGCCACCAAGAAAGGCAGTGAGGTCATGACGCGTTAATGCTGCAGTCCATGTCGTTGCAACACAGCTCTCGCGCAGACATGCTACAGGGCAAATTTCAGCAGTGAGACAGATTAGCTCGCAGTTGTACCGACCCATTGTTCACGTGAGCTGATAATTAAAGTTGCAGCCTTCAAGTAACTCAATTTAGAGCAACTAAAAGTTTCTTATTCGCTTGTCATTCAAAGTATTGGACCAAGAGTAGCGTTCAGAAAACCATGGCGTCAGTGGTGGCCATCTATTCGCGACCCTGCTAACGAGGTCCGGCGAACGGATTCGACGGAAGATGAGGCGCGAGTAATTTGCAGCTCGCCAGGGCCGCTGTCGGCGTTGCGAATTCAACCGTGCAGCCCATTACGGCCCCCGCCCTGACGCCGTCTCTACACGAGAAAGGCGCTCGCAGCAAAGTAGACGGAGTATGCCCGGAAGGGAAACGACTTCTTAATCCCTCAATTAGCCGGAAAGCAGCGGGTATTTCGCGGAGGACACGCTGAGAGCAAGCGCATAAATGAATATGGGGAGCAGCCAACGCCACGACGCAAAGAAGTCAGGCTTAAAAAAAGCTCACGGCACAGCAGTGGACGCGGTATAAAATCACCTTGATCTTCTGACCGAGCAAGGACAGGAACAAAGCAGGGATTATGCGAGTCCCTGTACGGTCGTTCGATGATTATCCGCAACAGCCCATTAGTAAAGGCGAAGGCAGCCGTTCTTTCAGCACCAAAGGGCCTCGCGATTTCCAGCTCATCGGATAGGCTAAAAGGCTCGCATAGCCTTTAGAAAATGTATCAGTTCAACATCGGTAGCCTGAGGAATAAGTTGTTCTTCTGAACTTTTTCTTCAGGGCAGGCTTAGAGTGACACATTAACTTGTACCGGTTCAGCTTCAGTTCAACGCGGCCCTAGAAATGTCGACTCACGCAGGCTCGAGTTAAAAAAAAAAGAAACCGTTCCAGTTTTTTTCTGTAATTTTCGTCGAGGCAGACTTAGAGTGACATATTAACTTGTTCCGGTTCAGCTTCAGTTCAAGGTGGCCCTAGAAATGCCGGCTCACGCAATCTCGAGTTAAAGCAAATAAACCTTCTAGTTTTTCTTGTGAACTTTTTCTTCGTGGCAGGCTGAGAGTGACACTTGTTCCGGTTCAGCTTCAGTTCTACGTGGCGCTTGAAATGTCGGTTCAGTCATGATTGAGTAAAAATAAAAAATGTCCCGTCGTTTTTGCTTCAATTATATACAATTCTGTTACGCAATATCCTTGCCTTTGCTCCAAATCTAAGTAAAGATAAACATGAGCCGTGCGTATTACTTGCGTCACTGACAGAACCTAAGCTGCTTTCTTGCGTGGAATAGGCAAATTAATCTTGCGAATAAAGCTCTACAATCCCACCCAAAGCCATTGGAAATTCCGAAACCAGTTTGGGCAATAATCCCGTTATATGAACCGAGATTATGCAACCAGGAGGCAAAGAGCGCGCCCTGTTTCCTCCGCTTACAGCGTCATCTGTCGTTACACAAGCCTTGAAAAGAGAAACTAGGCTTTTTATGGACAGCGCTCAGTTTACATTTGTCTTCATGCCTGCTGCAAGCTGAACTGCAAGGACCGTATGGTCTTGTAACCCACCACCTTTATGCAAGCTCTGCCAGACCATGCTCAGACAAAACAGGTCCACCTCTAATCCGCTGAATAGCGGACTGCCGCCCAGTTCTGTTAAAGCAGTGAAAGTTGATCGCTTTCTTTCAAGACATCATATAGGAAATAATCAGGAGGCGAAGTAACTGCTGTTGCCTTTCTAATGACTCGATCGAGGTTTCTCGATCCCGCACATGCTGAAAAAACGTCAGCGTGTGTCGCACAATTTTCGGGTTGGTCGAAGAGTGCCTTTGAGACGACATCAATTGACAGCGCTCAGCGATCAGGTCACATTGGCTGAGCGCTTATCGTTGATTGGTCGTTGGGTCTGGGAAATCACGGGACCAAGTGGAATTACCTACCTGTCGATCATTCAAGGCATTTCATAGGCAGGTTCTCCGGCAGGTAACAAGGAGCTGTTCAGTGCGTTTTCCCAAAACCGACGTGACCTGGTTGGAAGGCGAACACGGATTGTTGGTTGAGGTAAGCTGCATAATGAAACCATGTGACATATCCAAGTTTGCGGGAGCAGTTGAAAGATGCGCTCACATAATTTCTTACTGCGAAGAAAAAATGAAAGCGGAAAACTACGCCATTCGTGATCTCTCTCGCAGTAGCCAAAGATTTCTTTGAGAGTGAGTGGGCAACCACCGCAAGGTACGCCTGTCGCGGATCTTTGGATGACGATCGACAGGCTCGAGATGCGCTCTCAGGTACGATTCGGAGCGGGTGAACTCGAATACACACTGGTCTGCGCGTACAAAGGCCGGCAGACAAACAAGTTGCGTACGCACCTTGCGATGTCTCGGAGGGGTCCCTCTCTGTGCCCCGCTCGTACGGTCGCGCGAGCGTGGGCGTTGAAGCGGTGCCGTGTTCCCGCCAAAAGGCGCCAATGAGATAAGCCATCGGGACGCAGGGGCGGAGCTGTGGCCACACGACAGTGGCAAGTCGTCCGGACATCTCTCCACCGCCTAAGACGGGAGAAAGGGAAAAAGGAGAACAACAGGGAAGCGGGCGGCGGCCGCGCAAAGGGCAGCCGCAGCAAGCCCGAATCCCACAAACTGCGTCGCTCGAGCCACCAGGACAGCTGAAAACAGGTTTTTGCTTGCATGCGAAGCAGGCTTTAAGGCGGAGCTTAAGAGTGCTCCATATTTATATGGGGGACTCTTGCAGCGAGGGCTTAGCGGAAAAACATCCGCCTAGCATGCAAGAGGACCGGGGCTCAAATCTCGGTACCGCTCAATTCTCCACCGGATAAAAAAAGCTGGTCGATGGAATTGCATAAGCAGGTTTGGGGTGCGTCCTGACGCCGGTGAAGACCTCCGGCAACACACTTCCTCACCAGAACAGGAGTTGGCCACCCTGGTGCAGTAATTGGCCGCAGCCTCTCATGATTAACGCCATAAAACCCCGGCCCTCAGTCACCAGCGGCTGCCGAACAACTGACCACGGCGGCGGTCAGACCTGTGACGCAGCAGGGGGTGCTAAGAATTCCTGGCTCCACTGGCCAGGCAGCCATTGGAAACCGACCCTGGCAACGTTTAACGCTAGAACCCTAGCTAGTGAAGCTAGTTTAGCAGTGCTGTTGGAGAAACTAGAGGGTATGAAATTGGATGTCATAGGGCTTAGTGAGGTTAGGAGGCCGAATGAGGCATACACTGTACTGAAGGACGGGCATGTACTGTGTTATCGAGGTTTACCGGAGAGACAAAGAACTAGGAGTATGTTTCCTTGTCAATAAGTATATAGCGGGCAATATACATGAATTCTATATATTAATGAGACTGTGGCATGCATCATAATTTGCCTTAATAAGCGGTATAAACTGAAAATTGTACAGGCCTATGCACCCACATGTAGTTACGATGACCAGGCAGTTTAAAGCTTCTACGAAGATGTAGAATCGGCAATGCGAAGAGCAAACACGCAGTATACAATACTAATGGGGACTTCAATGCCAAGGTAGAGAAAAAGCAGGCAGGAGACCAGGTAGTAGGTGACTATGGCATTGGCGCTAGGAATAGCAGGGGGGGGGGGGGGGGTTACTAGTCGAGTTTGCACAGCGCAATAACGTAAGAATCATGAATACTTTTTTCAGCAAAACGAAAGGAACTGGAAATGGACATGGAAAAGTCCTAACGGGGAGACTAAAAATGTAATTGACTTCATACTGTGTTCCACCCCTGCCATTATGCAAGATGTTGAGGTAATCGGGAAAGTGCGATGTAGTGACCACAGGATGGTGAGGTCCCGAATTAGCCTAAATCTGAAGAAGGAACGCAACAGATTAGTAAGAAAGAAACCCCCTAACGAATTAGCGGTGAGGGGGAGGGCAGAAGAGTTCAGGACCTCGCAGCAGAATAGATATTCAGCTCTAACCAAGGATGGCGACATTACCCTAGAAGCACTGAACAATAATTTCAGAGAAATCATTAGTGAGTTCGCTGTAGACGTAGGCGGTAGGAGAGTTAGAGAGGATACCGGTAAGCTGTCTAAGGAGACGAAAGATTTGATTAAGAAACGCGAGAGTATAAAAGCTTCCATTTCAACAGACCAGATAGAATTGGCCGAGATATCAAAGCTAATCAATAAGCGCAAGGTGGCCGATATAAGGAAGTATAACATGGAGAAAATTGAGCATGCTGTAAAGAACGAGGGAAGCCTCAAAGCGGTAAAGAAGAAATTGGGCATAGGCAAAAACCAAATGTATGCGATAAGGGACAAGGCGGGCAACGTCATCACGAATATGGACAAGATAGTCAAAGTAGCCGAGGATTTCTATACAGATCTCTACAGTACCCAAAGTAGTCAGGACCGTAATGAGATCGGCGGTAGGGAAAAGCAGTCAGACGTTCCACCAGTGATTAAGGGCGAGGTCAAGAAAGAATTAGAAACTATGAAAAGGGGAAATCAGCTGGAGAGGATCAGATAACTACAGATTTGCTAAAGGACGGGGGGGAAATCGTGCTAGAAAAACTGCCTACCCTGTATACGCAGTGCCTTGTGTCATCGACGGTACCGGAGCCATGGAAGAATGCAAACATTATCCTCATCCATAAGAAAGGGGACTCTAAGGACCGTAAAAATTACAGATCAATCAGCTTACTGTCTGATACGTATAAAATATTTACTAAGGTAATCGCTAATAGAATCAGGACAACCTTAGACTGCAATCAAGCAAAGGATCAAGCAAGTTTTCGGAAACGGTACTCTACTATCAATCATATCCATACCATGAACCAGGTGACAGAAAAATGCTCGGAATATAACCAGCCCTTATACATAGCATTCATTGATTACGAAAAAGCATTTGACATAGTTGAAACCTCGGCGGTGATGCAGGCATTGCGAAATCAGGGGGTAGACGATCCATACGTGAAAGTACTGGAAGATATATATAGTGGCTGCACAGGAACTATAGTTTTTTATAAAGAAAGTAACAAAATTCCCATAAAGGTATTAGGCAAGGAGACACGATCTCCCCAGGGCTATTCACAGCTTGCTTAGAGGAAAATATTCAGAGACTTGAAATGGGAGCAGTTAGGGATAAGGGTAAATGGAGAATACCTCAGTAATCTGGGATTTGCTGATGACCTTGCCTTGCTAAGTAACTCCGGGAATGAACTGCAAATTATGATTGATGACTAGACAGGAAAAGTAGAAAGGTAGGCTTAAAAGTCAATATGCACAAGTCTAAGGTAATGTTCACCTATGGGGCTGAAACGTGGAGGCTAACCAAGAGAGTTCTACTTAAGTTGAGGACAACCCAGAGGACTATGGAACGAAAAATGGTAGGGGTAACATTAAGAGATAGGAAGCGTGCAGAGTGGGTCAAAGAAATAACTCAAGTTACCGACATTCTAGTGGAAATTAAGAAGAAGAAATGGACATGGGCAGGACATGTAGTGCGAAGAGAGGATAACCGATGGTCGCTTAGGGTAAAAACTAGATTCCAAGAGAAAGAAAGCGTAGCAGGGGGTGGCAGAAAGTTAGGTGGGCAGATGAGATTAGGAAGTTCGCAGGGGTCAAGTGGATGGAGTTAGCACAGAACCGGGTTAAATGGAGAAATATGGAAGAGGCCTTCGCCCTGCAGTGGGTGTAGTCATGCTGATGATGATGATGATGATGATGATGAAGGTAATATTCAACAACCTCGGGAAAGAACAGCAATTTACGTTAGGTAGCGAAGCACTGGAAGTAGTAGGCGAATATGTCTACTTAGGATAGGTAGTAACCGCAGATCCGAACCATGAAAAGGAAATAACAAGAAGAATAAGATTGGGATGGAGTGCATTTGGCAAGCACTCGCAGATTATGACTAGAAGCTTACCGGTATCGCTAAAGAGGAAAGTGTACAACAGTTGCATTTTACCTGTACTCACCTGTGAGGCTGAAACGTGGAAGCTAACCAAAAGGGTCCTACTTAAGTTGAGGACAACTCAGATAGCTATGGAAAGAAAAATGGTCGGTGTAACATTAACAGATAGGAAGCGTGCAGAGAGGGTCAGAGAAATAACTCAAGTTACTGACATTCTAGTGGAAATTAAGAAGAACAAATGGGCACGGGCAGGATATGTAGTGCGAAGAGCGGATAACCGATTATCGCTTAGGGTAACAAACTGGATTCCAAGGAAAGGAAAGCATAAAAGGGGACCGCAGAAAGTTGGGTGGGTGGATGATGTTATGAAGTTCGCAGGGGTCAAGTGGATACAGCTAGCATAGAACCGGGTGGATTGGAGAAATATGGGAGATGCCTTCGCCCTGCAGTGGTATATGGTCAGGCTGATGATGATGATGATGATGACTGTTATACAGGTTGACTCGCCGATTGCAACTGATTTCTTCAAGCAGTGCAGAAGTGACATATTCATCGGACCTGGCCATTCAACAGTCAACGGCTCCGTGACATCTACGGACACCAGGGCTATAAATGCGGCACCGCATCCAGGACGACAGTGGGCCGGCGAGGTTAACCAGCGAAATCCGCTTACCATGCATCTGTTCCTTGCGATGCACATCCAGCGTTTGCCTTTTGGCAAATCTAATCCGACGCTGGATGGCTCGCCGATTGCAAAAAATTTCTTCGAGCAGTGAAGAAGTGACGTCATTATCGGACCTGGCCATTCAACTGTCAATGGCTTCGTGACATCTACGGACACCAGGGCAAAAAATGCAGCACCGCATAAAGGCATTGATTGTGGATTCGGAGATGTTACCCAGCTAAGGCCGCTTACCACGCTTCAGTTCTTTGTGATGCACATGCAGCTTCTGCATTTTGACAAAGCTATTCTGATGGTAGCTGACTCGCGAATAGCAACTGATTTCTTCAAGCAGTGCAGAACTGACATCATTATTGGACGCGGTCATTCAGCTGTCTACGCTTTGTCACATCTACGGATACCAGGGCTATGAATGCGGCACCACTTCCAGGCATCGACAGTGGGCTCGGCGATGTTATCTAGCGAAGGCCGCTTATCATGCGTCTGTTTCCTTTGATGCACATCTTTCTTCTGCCTTTTGGCAAAGCTACTTCGACGCTAGATGACTCGCCGACTGCTACTCATTTCTTCACGTAGTGCAATAGGAACTTGATTATCGATCCTGGCCATTCAATTATCTACGGCTTGTGACATCTACGTACACTAGGGCTATAAATGCAGCTCCGAATACATGCATTGATAGTGGGTTCGGAGATGTTACGCAGACAAGCCCACTTACGACGCGGCAGTATTTGTGATGCACATCCAGCTTCTGCCTTTTAGCAAAGCTACACTGGCGTTAGATGACTCACCGATTCCATCTGATTTCTTCCTGTAGTGCAACAAGGACTTGCTCATCGAACCTGGCCATTCAACTATCTATGGCGGTGTGGCATCTACGGACATCAGGGCTATAAATGCAGCACCGTATCCAGGCATCAACAGTAGGCTCGGCAATGTTAACCAGCGAAGGCCGCTTACAACCGTTTGTTACTTGTGACGCACATCCTGCTTCTGCCTTTTGGCAAAGCTACTTCGACGCTGGATGACTCGCAGCTTGCAACTCATGTCTTCAAGCAGTGCCGATGTGACGTCATCATCGGACGTGGCCATTAAACTGTCAACGGCTGTGTGACATCTAAGGATACCGGGGCTATAAATGCAGCGCCTCATACAGGCATCGACACTGGGGTCGGCGATGTTACTCAGCGAAGGCCGCTTACCCTGCGTCTGTTCCTCGTGATACACATCCTGCTTCTTCCTTTTGGCAAAGCTACGCCGACGGTGGATGACTCGCCGATTGTAACTGATTTGTTCATGCAACGCAGAAGTGACGTCATCATCGGACGTGGCCATTCAACTGTCTACGGCTGTGTGGCGTCTACAGGCGCCAGGGCTATAAATGCAGCACCGCATCCAGGCATCAACAGCGGGCTCGGCGATGTTACCCAGAGAAGGCCGCTTACCATGCGTCGGTTCGTTGTGATGCAGGCTAGTTGCAATGTCACATTATCAAGTGATGCTACCTATGGGGCTGAAACGTGGAGGCTAACCAAGAGGGTTCTACATAAGTTGAAGACAACTCAGACGGCTATGGAACGAAAAATGGTAGGGATAACATTAAGAGATTGGAAGCGTGTAGAGTGGGTCAGAGAAATAACTCAAGTTACTGACATTCCAGAGGAAATTAAAAGAAGAAATTGGCATGGGCAGTACATGTAGTGCGAAGAGAAGATAACCGATGGTCGTTTAGGGTAGCAAACTGGATTCCAATTGAAGGAAAGCGTAGCAGGGGGCGGCAGAAAGTTAGTTGGTCGGATGAGGCTAAGAAGTTCGCAGGGGTCAAGTGGATGCAGCTAGCACAGAACCGGGTAATTGGATAAATATGGGAGAGGCCTTCGCCCTGCAGTGGGTATAGCCAGGCTGATGATGATGATGATCGATTTCTAGTTGTTTGGTTGAACCCACAAGCATGTTTATGCTCGGTTTATGATTGTTTTTGCTGTACTCTGCTCCTTATTTGTGGCGATATTGAAGAGGCTCCAGGGCCTTCAGTTGAATAAATGCTTCATAAGTTCAGGGACGGCCAGGAAGCGATACGGGCTAATATTTAAAAACTCGTATTGAGAACAGAGAAAAGACAGTAGCTAGCTTTGATGACAGCTTGTTCCAATAGATGCAAAATCAACTGATATAAAAGCGATGGCCCTTAGCATTGGAGGTCTTCAGGCCACGGTGGTTGGAATTCAACTTACACTGATAATAACATTATTCCGATGTTGTGAACTTAAATGATTACAGCCGGAAATCTGAACAAGCTGTGTTTGCTATTCCAAATTCTCCTGGAATTCGAATCTGACTTGCGCGACAAGGTTATTACGAAATATATGACGGTAAAATAGGCGTCATCTTCACATCAGTCAGTCGCATTCCCAGGCTTGGTAAACTTTCACCTAAACAGCCAATAATTGTCCACTTTCAAGATTTCAGGGAAAAAGAAGCAGTGTTGAGCATGCTTTTAAACTGGAACGAACAAATATATCTATCCAAACTTAGTACTGCGCTGACACTTTTATAAGACGCAAATTGCTATGGACAGTGAAGGAGACAAAAAGG
Source organism: Amblyomma maculatum (assembly GCF_055883805.1). NCBI lineage: Eukaryota > Metazoa > Arthropoda > Arachnida > Ixodida > Ixodidae > Amblyomma > Amblyomma maculatum. Next base: position 293,138,261 of record NC_139344.1, on the reverse strand, counting down.
GGAAAAATTCCTCTAAATCACAACGAACTGTTAATAGATGGCCAGATTTATGCGTGGGATTACGAAATTATGTCTCGCGTACCCTTATCCAAACATGACAACCATTCTTCTTTGACCGGAACCTAGATGTTAAATGTTGTCAGGTAAGCTAATTTTCTTTAAATTCTAAAATTCAGGTTAATAAAACAGATGCCTAGAAGCGCATCTTTAGTACGATCTTCATTTCTTTGTCATCACTGAAACATGGTTGCACAGTTTTGTACTTAATGATGAAATTGTAACAACGCGGTATAATCTTCCCTGGCGTGATAGGGATTCTCGAGGTGGTGGGTTGTCAGTTATTGTTAAAACGGCTATTAATGTTCTGTCCAGTGAAGAAATCACTGAATGAAAAAGTTTATTGCCGAAAGCAAGATTTTCCGGCCCCCAAACGCAGATGATATATTCATGTGCAGTCTACACGACAATGTTCTTAGGCTACAAGGTAAAAACTTTATTATAACTGGCGACACGACCTTTCCTTCACTGGACTCGAATTACATCAATTATGGAACCTCCTTGCAGAGCGATACTTTTTTAGATATTATGTTCCCATTAAGCATGGAACAATCTGTGCATGAACCTACACGAGCCAGCTTCATTTTGGGTCTTTTATTTACTACTAAAATATTTGAGGGAACGTCCGTGAAAGTTGAAAATGAAATGTCGGACCATAAATTAATATTATTTTAATCTGCATTACTATCTAAACAGTCTGAACCAGCTAAATGTCGCTTTTAGGAAAGATTTCTCTCAGGCAGATGAGACATCGATAATTGACTACCTGCCCTTGTTTCTTAACGCAGCTGAAACTGATGTGGAAGCTTGGTGGGATTGATTTTGTAGAGAAGCTAGGTTTTTATCGATAGGTTTGTCCCCTGAAAAAAAGTTCGGAAGCGAAGCCAAAGCCCATAGATAACAAAATAAATTATTAATATAAAGCTGAAAATTAGGAGGCTGAGGAAGCAAATTCAGCAGTCAACACCATTTCTTGCCGGATTAAAAATACCATGCAACGTAAATTAAGTGAAGCAAGAAGTAGTTAATTCTCCCGTGGTCTTAACGAATTCATTAGCAGCGATGTCCAAAAGTTTTGGCGCAATTTGAAACAGGGAGATCAGGAATTCGAGCAAATAAATAGATTACGCTACAACTACTGACGCTTGGGAGATAGCGAAACAGTTGAACAAGTATTTTCGAAGCATTTATTCCAGACCTTACGCTACAAAAATCAGTGTTCAAACTGCAGAGAACCGCAGAGAATTACGATCACCCGTGAAGGAATCGTGGCCATGCTTCCTTAACTTGACGATAGCAAGTCACCAGAGCCTGATAAAGTTCCAAATGCTTTTCCAAACCGTTACGTCGAACAGCAAGCTACACTTTAGTCTAGCCTTTTCCATGTAGCGCCAGCAGACTGGCGCAAGGCACGTGTTGTTTCAGTTCATAAAAAAGGCGAACTGGTATCTGCTGCGACTTATCGACCAGTGTCGATCCCAAGAACATACTGTAAAATGCTAGAATATGTTATAGCACCATACTATATTCGATAAAATTTAGAGGGCAACCAGGTATTATCGAAATTCCAACATGGATTTCGAAAAGGCTTGTCTAGTGTGACAAAACTGTTTTAGACTGTACATGAACTTGGATGTGTATTAGACGGGAACGGTCAGCCACATGTGCTGTTCCTTGACTTTTCCAGAGGGTTTGAGGGGGTTTCACATGAAATATTGTTATTTAAACTGAAATATATTGGTCTGCCATCAAGCATTGATCAAAGCCTATACTAGTGATAGGAAACTGTACACTGTCCTTCTCGTTGGTTAGGTATTACTTCTGGTGTGCCCCAGGGAAGCCAGCTCTTTTTTTTAGTTTTTATCAACGACTTGTTCGATGTTATTCCTTCGGAAGTTTCTGCCCGTTTGTTTGTCGATGATTATGTTGTGTTTAAAGAAATTACGTTCCCGAAAGATCAAGAAAAACAGTAAAGTTGTGAACCTATTTCTCACTTCTGTACAAATTGCGGTATGCAGTTAATGATTGATAAAACTCTCTTTAAGAGTAACAGGGAAGCTACATCCATGCACATTTATATATAATCTCCATAACAATAAACTTTTAGAGGTGGAGTCGTAAATACCTTGGAGTTACGTTTACAAATAAATTAACCTGGGCTTAACACATATCAGAAATTTCTGCTTCTTCGTTGCGAAAACTGTGGTTCTTGAAGCGGAAACTCCAGACTGCTCCTGCCTGTACTAAACAGCTTGCATATAACAATCACGTTAGAGCTAAACTTGAGTATGCGGTGCTTATATGGGACCCGCATATAAAAAAAGATATCATACAACTCGAGCGAGTGCAAAGGAAAGCTGTGTTGTTTATTTTTTGGCCGATGTAGAAGACATGAGCCAGCTTCTGTGGCAATGAATACACACTTTGAGATCCCGCAGGAAGGTTAGTCGCCTCACCTTGCTAAGTCACTGCCTACAAGGTAAAATAAAAATGAATCTGCCTACATGTGTCAAAGCTCACTTTGCGAGGAACACGCACTGATACCCATTTTGGCCCGCACAAGAACATTTAAAAATAGCTTTTTCCCCAGAAACGTATCCGATTGGAATGGTCTACCTTCTCATATTTTTTGTGCGCTAATATTGCAATAGAACTGGAACGTCACCTCCTTATTTAATGAGTTTCTCGTTTTGTAATATTATTCCCATTGTGTTTTGTTTTCGCTTTTTACTGTGAAATTGTGTTCTTTTTTCTCTCTGCTAATGTTATCAGCATATGCTAGGCTTTTCATGTCTTGAACAGTGTTTGATGGTGCCCCTCCTTCTAGGACCATACGGTCTCTAGTATTTGGAATAAATAAACGAAAATAAGTATGCATGTATTCCTATGCGGCGCGTTCCCATTCTGGATTCTAAGTGGCCACCAGTGGCGCTGAACGCAGTGCCGACCGTTGCGCGCCTGGCGGCGTGCACAGAGCCAATAGCAAAATGTGGTCGCAGTGTCGAGTGGGAACAGGGGTATTAGGTAGTTACGGGGCACGCAAACGGCAGCGGGCACCCCCTTCAAGGCACCCCTCGCTGCTTCGGATTGCTGATATCCTTAGCTTGATAGGTGCCGCCAACTACAGGGGTCCCTGGCTGCTGGTACCTTTTCAAATCATTTGAGCTCAAACCCGTTCTTTCTTGTAAGGGCCCCGCTCAATTATCGCCTAGTTCAAAACTCATAATGAGATAATGCGCTCATGAGAAACATATTCCAAGTGGTCCACGCCGCTGTTGACCTTGCATGATATGTTTAATTATTCACTTAGGATAACGCAAGAGAATAATATCGAATAGTTTTCCTCCACACCCGATGTTATGTGTTGGCATTGGCTTTTAATTCCCTAAAGTTATCCCTAGCCTCCGCTAAAATGTTTGCTAGCTGAATACCAGGTAGCCTTTCTATCCCTGAACGTAAAGCAGCAATAGCTCAATGGATTTTTATTTCTGCTGCTGAACGACAGGTGACGGGATTAGAGTTGTGGAAGATTTATGATGCGTCAGAAATATGAACACACCAGTATATTTTCTAGGAATATCAGCGCACATTAGATAACGCTAGACTGTGCACTATGGTAAGGTATGATATAACATGGTGTGAATAGATATGACAGAGAGAACATTCCAAGGCGACACCGAGGCATGCTGGAGGGGAGGACTCCATTTATTTCTACCACCTGGAGTTCTTTGCATGCACTGACATCGCAAAATGTGTTTCTTCTCCTCCATCAAAAAGCTGCGACTGAGCACGCGTGCTCAGCAGTCAGTGCCGACTGCTAACACCAAGTAATGCATAAGGCATCACTATGGATGCATGGATGGAATATAAGAACGTCCCGTTTGAAACGGGGTGGTAGCAGTTGCTATCATGCTCGTTTTTTTCCTATATCTTAATTATTGTTTAATTCAGTTAACTATACCATCATTCTATTTATTGAATTTTTTTCTACATTACTAGCATTATGTTACGTTTCTGCTTTTAAGCCACCAATCTTCCAATCGTTTTTTTTTTGCAAGCTTCCACCGCAGGCTCATTCACCCGGCCACTGGTATCTCTAAACCCCAGAGCTTCAGGAACAGTGACTGCGCCTGCATCAACTTCCGGATGGATAGCATTAAATTCGAGTACAATACGAGAAAGCACTAGAAACTATGAAAAGGGGGAAATCAGCTGGAGAGGATCAGATAACTACAGATTTGCTGAAGGACGGGGGGGATATCGTGCTAGAAAAACTGGCCACCCTGTATACGCAGTGCTTGGTGTCATCGACGGTACCGGAACCATGGAAGAATGCAAACATTATCCTCATTCACAAGAAAGGGGACTCTAAGGACCTTAAAAATTACAGACCAATCAGCTTACTGTCTGTTACGTATAAGGTATTTACTAAGGTAATCGCTAATAGAATCAGGACAACCTTAGACTGCAATCAAGCAAAGGATCAAGCAGGGTTTCGGAAACGGTACTCTACTATCGATCATATCCATACCATCAATCAGGTGATAAAAAAATGCTCGGAATATAACCAGCCCTTATACATAGCATTCATTGATTACGAAAAAGCATTTGACTCAGTTGAAACCTCGGCGGTGATGCAGGCATTGCGAAATCAGGGGGTAGACGAGCCGTACGTGAAAGTGCTGGAAGATATATATAGTGGCTGCACAGCAACCATAGTTCTGCAAAAAGAAAGTAACAAAATTCCCATAAAGAAAGGTGTTAGCCAAGGAGACACAATCTCCCCAGTACTATTCACAGCTTGTTTAGAGGAAGTATTCAGAGACTTGGAATGGGAGCAGTTAGGGATAAGGGTAGATGGAGAATACCTCAGTAATCTGCGATTTGCTGATAACATTGCCTTGCTAAGCAACTCGGGGGATGAACTGCAAATAATGATTGATGACCTAGACAGGAAAAGTAGAAAGGTAGGCTTGAAAATCAATATGCAGAAGACTAAGGTAATGTTCAACAGCTTCGGGAAGGAACAGCAGTTTACATTAGGTAGCGAAATACTGGAAGTAGTAGGCGAATATGTCTACTTAGGACAGGTAGTAACCGCAGATCCGGACCACGAAATGGAAATAACAAGAAGAATACGATTGGGATGGAGCGCATTTGGCAAGCACTCGCAGATTATGACTAGCAGCTTACCGGTATCGCTCAAGAGGAAAGTATACAACAGTTGCATCTTGCCTGTACTCACCTATGGGGCTGAAACGTGGAGGCTAAGCAACAGAGTTGAGGACAACCCAGAGGGCTATGGAACGAAAAATGGTAGGGGTAACATTAACAGATAGAAAGCGTGCACAGTGGGTCAGAAAAATAACTCAAGTTACCGACATTAAGCTGGAAATTAAGAAGAAGAATTGGACATGGGCAGGACATGTAGTGCGAAGAGAGGATAACCGATGGCCGCTAAGGGTAACAAACTGGATTCCAAGGGAAGGAAAGCGTAGCAGGGGGCGGCAGAAAGTTAGGTGGACGGAGGAGATTAAGAAGTTCGCAGGGGTCAAGTGGATGCAGCTAGCACAGAACCGGGTTAAGTGGAGAAATATGGGAGAGGCCTTCGCCCTGCAGTGGGTATAATCAGGCTGATGATGATGATGATGATGACAACATGGTCAATTGTTTCACTGGAGTTACCACATACAGCACATGCGTCCTCTTCATGGCTAAATTTCTTTTTGTAGCTGCGTGTTCTAAGGCACCCCGATCTAGCTTCAAAAAGTATAGCACTGCCTCTTGAGTTATAATGAAAGCTTCCTTTCTTTTCCACTTTCGGTATGGTTCCACACTCTGTTTCGTTTTCATAGAATTTATCTAATTTTTACTTTCTGTGTCGTTCACTCGTTAGTTTCCTAGTTCTTTTCCTCCATTGTGAGTCAATGCTTTTTAGTTATAGATATTTAAATACTTTATCTGCCCACCTGTAACTTTCCAAATTTCTCAGGCTGCGACTGAAACGCCCTTTTGCCAGGGTGACTAACATTTCGTAAAGAGCGCTTTAAGTTTTCTGAGTGATCTCGAGGAATGATCGAGGCAATAAGTGGGCTCTGCCTCAACTGCGACCAGAGGAATGTTTGCGTCACAGCGTGGTATGGTAAACTGTGTCTTGCTCCTAAAGCGCCGCTAATTTGTGTATATTTCTATATTCCTAACCGTTCTAGTGGCACCGTCACGTGAACAGACTACACTGCTTGACATTTGGCCTCGTCTTACGTACGCCAGTGTTGTTGTTTGCCTCTTGAAAAATGGCACGTCTCCTCCGTGGGGGATTGCCCGTGATGCTTCTTCTCAAGCTGCTGTTGCCTTTCGCGCTTCCCAAAATGCCTCAGTAATGAGATCTTGGCTGTTTTGACTGTGACAGTGACAACATGTCCCGAGGGATTAGAATTTGACATCTTTTGTATATTGTTACAAATGCAGGAGCAATATTTTGTGTTAACATTTATTCTTCTTATTATAGGCCGCCGAATGAAAATGCAACCAAAACCACGGACAGGTCCATATGTTGTCTTGAACATACCTCATAATTGCAGTGAACTGCGGACATGATTTATGAAGAGCTATAATGTAGGTCTGATATCAGTTTGTATCATTTTTTTCCCATTCCGTCTTCCCTAGGTTGAACTAGAAAAACTGTTTTATATTGAATGTATAATTTTTTTCTGAAATAAAAATTTTATATAATTTAATGGAAGACATTTCCTATACACATCACGCCTACAGCGTACATGCCCACTCTTGCTTATGTACCTTGCAATCTCTAAGCAAACAGAGGGCGCGAAAAGGCAGTCTTCTCTCATTTTATGCTTTTCTAGTACAAGGCACACAAATAATGTATTCTTGAGATATTTGGGGTCAAATATAAAGCCAACACATGAAGGCGAAAAGCGAGGCGCCCATGAATTGTGCGGTGATAGTGCAATCCCATCTGGTCAAAATGTACGAAGCACTCCACAACGGTGGATCTCATAACATGAAAAGCATTGAGATGTACAATCCTACAGAAGCCGAGCCGAGTTCCGCTCCGTTAGGTAGTGATTTCGCACTAAACGAAACCGCGAATGCATAACCGCACTTATCAACGCGATGAGCTTTCAACAATTCCTAGAATTTTCCATGTAATTAAGAAAAAATGAAAACGCAGTTTGTACGGCTATAGATATAGATACGATGTTCCCTGGTTCCTTGCAACGAGTAATACCTAGGTGCGAGCTCTCCCTGCTCCAACGTGTTCTTTCCCTGACCGGGGAAGAGGCTTCAAACAAGTTTCATGCTTGTGTTCGACTGGGTAAAGTAGCGATTTTGCACTAAAAGCAACCAGTATGCATAACCACACTTATCAACGCGATGAGCTTCGAACTATTCCTACAGATTCCCATGTAATAAATAAAAAAATGAAAATGCGGTTTGTCCGGCTAAAGCTATGGATACGATGTTCCATACTTCCTTGCAACGAGTAATTCCTAGATTCGAGCTCTCTCTGCTCCAACGTGTTGCTTTCCTAAACTCAAAAGAGGCTTCAAACAAGTTTCATGTTTGAGTTCGACTGTGTTAAGTAGCGATTTCGCAATAAAAGCAACCAGGATGCGTAGCCACACTTATCAACGCGATGACCTTCCAACTATTCCTATAGATTCCCATGTAATAAATAAAAAAATGAAAATGCGGTTTGTTCGGCTATAGCTGTGGATACGATGTTCCATAGTTCCTTGCAACGAGTAATTCCTTGATTCGAGTTCTCTCTACTCCAATGTGTTGCTTCCCTAAACTCAAAAGAGGCTTCAAACAAGTTCCATGTTTGAGTTCGACTGTGTTAAGTAGCGATTTCACACTATAAGCAACCAGGATGCGTAGCCACAATTATCAACGCGATGAGCTTCCAACTATTCCTACAGATTCCCATGTAATAATTAAAAAAATGAAAATGCGATTTGCCCGGTTATAGCTATGGATACGATGTTCCGTAGTTCAATGCAATGAGTAATTCCTAGATTCGAACTCTCTCTGCTCCATCGCGTTGCTTCCCTAACTCAAAAGAGGCTTCAAGCAAGTTTCATGCTTGACTTCGACTGTCTCAAGTTGCGAGTTCGCAAAATAAGCAACTAGGATGCGTAACCACACTTATCAGCGCGATGAGCTTCCAACAATTCCTAGAGTTCCCCATGTAATAAATAAAGAAAGTGAAAATGCGATTTGTCCGGCTATAGCTATGGATACGATGTTCCGTAGTTCAACGCAGCGAGTAATTCCTGGATTCGAGCTCTCTATGCTCCAACGCGTTGCTTCCCTAAACTCAAAAGAGGCTTCAAACAAGTTTCATGTTTGAGTTCGACTCTGTCAAGCAGCGATTTCGCAATAAAAGCAACCAGGATGCCTAACCACACTTATCAACGTGATGAGCCTCCGACTATTCCTAGAGTTTCCCATGTAATAAATAAAAAGATGAAAATGCGGTTTGCCCGGTGATAGCTATGGATACGATGTTCCGTAGTTCAATGCAATGAGTAATTCCTAGATTCGAGCTCTCTCTGCTCCAACGCGTTGCTTCCCTAAACTCAAAAGAGGCTTCAAGCAAGTTTCATGCTTGAGTTCGACTGTCTCAAGTTGCGAGTTCGCTAAATAAGCAACCAGGATGCGTAACCACACTTATCAGCGCGATGAGCTTCCAACAATTCCTAGAGTTTCCCATGTAATAAATAAAAAAACTGAAAATGCGATTTGTCCGGCTATAGCTATGGATACGATGTTCCGTAGTTCAACGCAACGAGTAATTCCTAGATTCGAGCTCTCTATGCTCCAACGCGTTGCTTCCCTAAACTCAAAAGAGGCTTCAAACAAGTTTCATGTTTGAGTTCGACTCTGTCAAGCAGCGATTTCGCAATAAAAGCAACCAGGATGCGTAACCACACTTATCAACGTGATGAGCCTCCGACTATTCCTAGAGTTTCCCATGTAATAAATAAAAACATGAAAATGCTGTTTGCCCGGTGATAGCTATGAATACGATGTTCCGTAGTTCAATGCAATGAGTAATTCCAAGATTCGAGCTCTCTCTGCTCCAACGCGTTGCTTCCCTAAACTCAAAAGAGGCTTCAAGCAAGTTTCATGCTTGAGTTCGACTGTCTCAAGTTGCGAGTTCGCTAAATAAGCAACCAGGATGCGTAACCACACTTATCAGCGCGATGAGCTTCCAACAATTCCTAGAGTTCCCCATGTAATAAATAAAGAAACTGAAAATGCGATTTGTCCGGCTATAGCTATGGATACGATGTTCCGTAGTTCAATGCAACGAGTAATTCCTAGATTCGAGCTCTCTATGCTCCAACGCGTTGCTTCCCTAAACTCAAAAGAGGCTTCAAACAAGTTTCATGTTTGAGTTCGACTCTGTCAAGTAGCGATTTCGCAATAAAAGCAACCAGGATGCGTAACCACACTTATCAACGTGATGAGCTTCCGACTATTCCTAGAGTTTCCCATGTAATAAATAAAAAGATGAAAATGCGGTTTTCCCGGTTATAGCTATGGATACGATGTTCCGTAGTTCAATGCAACGAGTAATTCCTAGATTCGAGCTCTCTCTGCTCCAACGCGTTGCTTCCCTAGACACAAAAGAAGCTTCAAACAAGTTTCATGTTTGAGTTCGACTGTTTTAAGTAGCGATTTCGCAATAAAAGCAACCAGGATGCGTAACCACACTTATCAACGCGATGAGCGTCAAACTATTCCTAGAGTTTCCCTTGTAATAAATAAAAAATGAAAATGCGGTTTTTCCGGCTATGGCTATGGATACGATGTTGCCTAGTTCAATGCAACGAGTAATTCCTAGATTCGAGCTCTCTCTGCTCCAACGCGTTGCTTCCCTAAACTCAAAAGAGGCTTCAAACAAGTTTCATGTTTGAGTTCGACTGTGTTAAGTGTCGATTTCGCAATAAAAGCAACCAGGATGCGTAACCACACTTATCAACACGATGAGCGTCAAACTATTCCTAGAGTTTTCCTTGTAATAAATAAAAAAATGAAAATGCGGTTTGCCCGGTTATAGCTATAGATACGATGTTCCGTAGTTCAATGCAATGAGTAATTCCTAGATTCGAGCTCTCTCTGCTCCAACGCGTTGCTTCCCTAAACTCAAAAGAGGCTTCAAGCAAGTTTCTTTCATGTTTGAGTTCGACTGTCTCAAGTTGCGAGTTCGCTAAATAAGCAACCAGGATGCGTAACCACAATTATCAGCGCGATGAGTTTCCAACAATTCCTAGAGTTTCCCATGTAATAAATAAAAAAACTGAAAATGCGATTTGTCCGGCTATAGCTACGGATACGATGTTCCGTAGTTCAATGCAACGAGTAATTCCTAGATTCGAGCTCTCTATGCTCCAACGCGTTGCTTCCCTAAACTCAAAAGAGGCTTCAAACAAGTTTCATGTTTGAGTTCGACTCTGTCAAGTAGCGATTTCGCAATAAAAGCAACCAGGATGCGTAACCACACTTATCAACGTGATGAGCTTCCGACTATTCCTAGAGTTTCCCATGTAATAAATAAAAAGATGAAAATGCGGTTTTCCCGGTTATAGCTATGGATACGATGCTCCGTAGTTCAATGCAATGAGTAATTCCTAGATTCGAGCTCTCTCTGCTCCAACGCGTTGCTTCCCTAAACTCAAAAGAGGCTTCAAGCAAGTTTCATGCTTGAGTTCGACTGTCTCAAGTTGCGAGTTCGCAAAATAAGCAACCAGGATGCGTAACCACACTTATCAGCGCGATGAGCTTCCAACAATTCCTAGAGTTTCCCATGTAATAAATAAAAAAACTGAAAATGCGATTTGTCCGGCTATAGCTATGGATACGATGTTCCGTAGTTCAATGCAACGAGTAATTCCTAGATTCGAGCTCTCTATGCTCCAACGCGTTGCTTCCCTAAACTCAAAAGAGGCTTCAAACAAGTTTCATGTTTGAGTTCGACTCTGTCAAGTAGCGATTTCGCAATAAAAGCAACCAGGATGCGTAACCACACTTATCAACGTGATGAGCTTCCGACTATTCCTAGAGTTTCCCATGTAATAAATAAAAAGATGAAAATGCGGTTTTCCCGGTTATAGCTATGGATACGATGCTCCGTAGTTCAATGCAATGAGTAATTCCTAGATTCGAGCTCTCTCTGCTCCAACGCGTTGCTTCCCTAAACTCAAAAGAGGCTTCAAGCAAGTTTCATGCTTGAGTTCGACTGTCTCAAGTTGCGAGTTCGCAAAATAAGCAACCAGGATGCGTAACCACACTTATCAGCGCGATGAGCTTCCAACAATTCCTAGAGTTTCCCATGTAATAAATAAAAAAACTGAAAATGCGATTTGTCCGGCTATAGCTATGGATACGATGTTCCGTAGTTCAATGCAACGAGTAATTCCTAGATTCGAGCTCTCTCTGCTCCAACGCGTTGCTTCCCTAGACACAAAAGAGGCTTCAAACAAGTTTCATGTTTGAGTTCGACTGTGTTAAGTAGCGATTTCGCAATAAAAGCTACCAGGATGCGTAACCACACTTATCAACGCGATGAGCGTCAAACTATTCCTAGAGTTTCCCTTGTAATAAATTAAAAATGAAAATGCGGTTTTTCCGGCTATGGCTATGGATACGATGTTGCCTAGTTCAATGCAACGAGTAATTCCTAGATTCGAGCTCTCTCTGCTCCAACGCGTTGCTTCCCTAAACTCAAAAGAGGCTTTAAACAAGTTTCATGTTTGAGTTCGACTGCGTTAAGTAGCGATTTCGCAATAAAAGCAACCAGGATGCGTAACCACACTTATCAACGTGATGAGTCTCCGACTATTCCTAGAGTTTCCCATGTAATAAATAAAAAGATGAAAATGCGGTTTGCCCGGTGATAGCTATGGATACGATGTTCCGTAGTTCAATGCAATGAGTAATTCCTAGATTCGAGCTCTCTCTGCTCCAACGCGTTGCTTCCCTAAACTCAAAAGAGGCTTCAAGCAAGTTTCGTGCTTGAGTTCGACTGTCTCAGGTTGCGAGTTCGCTAAATAAGCAACCAGGATGCGTAACCACAATTATCAGCGCGATGAGTTTCCAACAATTCCTAGAGTTTCCCATGTAATAAATAAAAAAACTGAAAATGCGATTTGTCCGGCTATAGCTACGGATACGATGTTCCGTAGTTCAATGCAACGAGTAATTTCTAGATTCGAGCTCTCTATGCTCCAACGCGTTGCTTCCCTAAACTCAAAAGAGGCTTCAAACAAGTTTCATGTTTGAGTTCGACTCTGTCAAGTAGCGATTTCGCAATAAAAGCAACCAGGATGCGTAACCACACTTATCAACGTGATGAGCTTCCGACTATTCCTAGAGTTTCCCATGTAATAAATAAAAAGATGAAAATGCGGTTTTCCCGGTTATAGCTATGGATACGATGTTCCGTAGTTCAATGCAACGAGTAATTCCTAGATTCGAGCTCTCTCTGCTCCAACGCGTTGCTTCCCTAGACACAAAAGAGGCTTCAAACAAGTTTCATGTTTGAGTTCGACTGTGTTAAGTAGCGATTTCGCAATAAAAGCAACCAGGATGCGTAACCGCACTTATCAACGCGATGAGCGTCAAACTATTCCTAGAGTTTCCCTTGTAATAAATAAAAAATGAAAATGCGGTTTTTCCGGCTATGGCTATGGATACGATGTTGCCTAGTTCAATGCAACGAGTAATTCCTAGATTCGAGCTCTCTCTGCTCCAACGCGTTGCTTCCCTAAACTCAAAAGAGGCTTCAAACAAGTTTCATGTTTGAGTTCGACTGTGTTAAGTAGCGATTTCGCAATAAAAGCAACCAGGATGCGTAACCACACTTATCAACGCGATGAGCGTCAAACTATTCCTAGAGTTTCCCTTGTAATAAATAAAAAAATGAAAATGCGGTTTGCCCGGTTATAGCTATGGATACGATGTTCCGTAGTTCATTGCAATGAGTAATTCCTAGATTCGAGCTCTCTCTGCTCCAACGCGTTGCTTCCCTAAACTCAAAAGAGGCTTCAAGCAAGTTTCTTTCATGTTTGAGTTCGACTGTCTCAAGTTGCGAGTTCGCTAAATAAGCAACCAGGATGCGTAACCGAAATTATCAGCGCGATGAGTTTCCAACAATTCCTAGAGTTTCCCATGTAATAAATAAAAAAACTGAAAATGCGATTTGTCCGGCTATAGCTACGGATACGATGTTCCGTAGTTCAATGCAACGAGTAATTCCTAGATTCGAGCTCTCTATGCTCCAACGCGTTGCTTCCCTAAACTCAAAAGAGGCTTGAAGCAAGTTTCATGCTTGAGTTCGACTGTCTCAAGTTGCGATCTCGCTAAATAAGCAACCAGGATGCGTAACCACAATTATCAGCGCGATGAGTTTCCAACAATTCCTAGAGTTTCCCATGTAATAAATAAAAAAACTGAAAATGCGATTTGTCCGGCTATAGCTATGGATACGATGTTCCGTAGTTCAATGCAACGAGTAATTCCTAGATTCGAGCTCTCTCTGCTCCAACGCGTTGCTTCCCTAAACTCAAAAGAGGCTTCAAGCAAGTTTCATGCTTGAGTGCGACTGTCTCAAGTTGCGAGTTCGCTAAATAAGCAACCAGGATGCGTAACCACAATTATCAGCGCGATGAGTTTCCAACAATTCCTAGAGTTTCCCATGTAATAAATAAAAAAACTGAAAATGCGATTTGTCCGGCTATAGCTATGGATACGATGTTCCGTAGTTCAATGCAACGAGTAATTCCTAGATTCGAGCTCTCTATGCTCCAACGCGTTGCTTCCCTAAACTCAAAAGAGGCTTCAAACAAGTTTCATGTTTGAGTTCGACTCTGTCAAGTAGCGATTTCGCAATAAAAGCAACCAGGATGCGTAACCACACTTATCAACGTGATGAGCTTCCGACTATTCCTAGAGTTTCCCATGTAATAAATAAAAAGATGAAAATGCGGTTTTCCCGGTTATAGCTATGGATACGATGTTCCGTAGTTCAATGCAACGAGTAATTCCTAGATTCGAGCTCTCTCTGCTCCAACGCGTTGCTTCCCTAGACACAAAAGAAGCTTCAAACAAGTTTCATGTTTGAGTTCGACTGTTTTAAGTAGCGATTTCGCAATAAAAGCAACCAAGATGCGTAACCACACTTATCAACGCGATGAGCGTCAAACTATTCCTAGAGTTTTCCTTGTAATAAATAAAAAAAATGAAAATGCGGTTTGCCCGGTTATAGCTATAGATACGATGTTCCGTAGTTCAATGCAATGAGTAATTCCTAGATTCGAGCTCTCTCTGCTCCAACGCGTTGCTTCCCTAAACTCAAAAGAGGCTTCAAGCAAGTTTCTTTCATGTTTGAGTTCGACTGTCTCAAGTTGCGAGTTCGCTAAATAAGCAACCAGGATGCGTAACCACAATTATCAGCGCGATGAGTTTCCAACAATTCCTAGAGTTTCCCATGTAATAAATAAAAAAACTGAAAATGCGATTTGTCCGGCTATAGCTACGGATACGATGTTCCGTAGTTCAATGCAACGAGTAATTCCTAGATTCGAGCTCTCTATGCTCCAACGCGTTGCTTCCCTAAACTCAAAAGAGGCTTCAAACAAGTTTCATGTTTGAGTTCGACTCTGTCAAGTAGCGATTTCGCAATAAAAGCAACCAGGATGCGTAACCACACTTATCAACGTGATGAGCTTCCGACTATTCCTAGAGTTTCCCATGTAATAAATAAAAAGATGAAAATGCGGTTTTCCCGGTTATAGCTATGGATACGATGCTCCGTAGTTCAATGCAATGAGTAATTCCTAGATTCGAGCTCTCTCTGCTCCAACGCGTTGCTTCCCTAAACTCAAAAGAGGCTTCAAGCAAGTTTCATGCTTGAGTTCGACTGTCTCAAGTTGCGAGTTCGCAAAATAAGCAACCAGGATGCGTAACCACACTTATCAGCGCGATGAGCTTCCAACAATTCCTAGAGTTTCCCATGTAATAAATAAAAAAACTGAAAATGCGATTTGTCCGGCTATAGCTATGGATACGATGTTCCGTAGTTCAATGCAACGAGTAATTCCTAGATTCGAGCTCTCTATGCTCCAACGCGTTGCTTCCCTAAACTCAAAAGAGGCTTCAAACAAGTTTCATGTTTGAGTTCGACTCTGTCAAGTAGCGATTTCGCAATAAAAGCAACCAGGATGCGTAACCACACTTATCAACGTGATGAGCTTCCGACTATTCCTAGAGTTTCCCATGTAATAAATAAAAAGATGAAAATGCGGTTTTCCCGGTTATAGCTATGGATACGATGCTCCGTAGTTCAATGCAATGAGTAATTCCTAGATTCGAGCTCTCTCTGCTCCAACGCGTTGCTTCCCTAAACTCAAAAGAGGCTTCAAGCAAGTTTCATGCTTGAGTTCGACTGTCTCAAGTTGCGAGTTCGCAAAATAAGCAACCAGGATGCGTAACCACACTTATCAGCGCGATGAGCTTCCAACAATTCCTAGAGTTTCCCATGTAATAAATAAAAAAACTGAAAATGCGATTTGTCCGGCTATAGCTATGGATACGATGTTCCGTAGTTCAATGCAACGAGTATTTCCTAGATTCGAGCTCTCTCTGCTCCAACGCGTTGCTTCCCTAGACACAAAAGAGGCTTCAAACAAGTTTCATGTTTGAGTTCGACTGTGTTAAGTAGCGATTTCGCAATAAAAGCTACCAGGATGCGTAACCACACTTATCAACGCGATGAGCGTCAAACTATTCCTAGAGTTTCCCTTGTAATAAATAAAAAATGAAAATGCGGTTTTTCCGGCTATGGCTATGGATACGATGTTGCCTAGTTCAATGCAACGAGTAATTCCTAGATTCGAGCTCTCTCTGCTCCAACGCGTTGCTTCCCTAAACTCAAAAGAGGCTTTAAACAAGTTTCATGTTTGAGTTCGACTGCGTTAAGTAGCGATTTCGCAATAAAAGCAACCAGGATGCGTAACCACACTTATCAACGTGATGAGCCTCCGACTATTCCTAGAGTTTCCCATGTAATAAATAAAAAGATGAAAATGCGGTTTGCCCGGTGATAGCTATGGATACGATGTTCCGTAGTTCAATGCAATGAGTAATTCCTAGATTCGAGCTCTCTCTGCTCCAACGCGTTGCTTCCCTAAACTCAAAAGAGGCTTCAAGCAAGTTTCGTGCTTGAGTTCGACTGTCTCAGGTTGCGAGTTCGCTAAATAAGCGACCAGGATGCGTAACCACACTTATCAGCGCGATGAGCTTCCAACAATTCCTAGAGTTTCCCATGTAATAAATAAAAAAACTGAAAATGCGATTTGTCCGGCTATAGCTATGGATACGATGTTCCGTAGTTCAATGCAACGAGTATTTCCTAGATTCGAGCTCTCTCTGCTCCAACGCGTTGCTTCCCTAGACACAAAAGAGGCTTCAAACAAGTTTCATGTTTGAGTTCGACTGTGTTAAGTAGCGATTTCGCAATAAAAGCTACCAGGATGCGTAACCACACTTATCAACGCGATGAGCGTCAAACTATTCCTAGAGTTTCCCTTGTAATAAATAAAAAATGAAAATGCGGTTTTTCCGGCTATGGCTATGGATACGATGTTGCCTAGTTCAATGCAACGAGTAATTCCTAGATTCGAGCTCTCTCTGCTCCAACGCGTTGCTTCCCTAAACTCAAAAGAGGCTTTAAACAAGTTTCATGTTTGAGTTCGACTGCGTTAAGTAGCGATTTCGCAATAAAAGCAACCAGGATGCGTAACCACACTTATCAACGTGATGAGCCTCCGACTATTCCTAGAGTTTCCCATGTAATAAATAAAAAGATGAAAATGCGGTTTGCCCGGTGATAGCTATGGATACGATGTTCCGTAGTTCAATGCAATGAGTAATTCCTAGATTCGAGCTCTCTCTGCTCCAACGCGTTGCTTCCCTAAACTCAAAAGAGGCTTCAAGCAAGTTTCGTGCTTGAGTTCGACTGTCTCAGGTTGCGAGTTCGCTAAATAAGCAACCAGGATCCGTAACCACAATTATCAGCGCGATGAGTTTCCAACAATTCCTAGAGTTTCCCATGTAATAAATAAAAAAACTGAAAATGCGATTTGTCCGGCTATAGCTACGGATACGATGTTCCGTAGTTCAATGCAACGAGTAATTTCTAGATTCGAGCTCTCTATGCTCCAACGCGTTGCTTCCCTAAACTCAAAAGAGGCTTCAAACAAGTTTCATGTTTGAGTTCGACTCTGTCAAGTAGCGATTTCGCAATAAAAGCAACCAGGATGCGTAACCACACTTATCAACGTGATGAGCTTCCGACTATTCCTAGAGTTTCCCATGTAATAAATAAAAAGATGAAAATGCGGTTTTCCCGGTTATAGCTATGGATACGATGTTCCGTAGTTCAATGCAACGAGTAATTCCTAGATTCGAGCTCTCTCTGCTCCAACGCGTTGCTTCCCTAGACACAAAAGAGGCTTCAAACAAGTTTCATGTTTGAGTTCGACTGTGTTAAGTAGCGATTTCGCAATAAAAGCAACCAGGATGCGTAACCACACTTATCAACGCGATGAGCGTCAAACTATTCCTAGAGTTTCCCTTGTAATAAATAAAAAAATGAAAATGCGGTTTGCCCGGTTATAGCTATGGATACGATGTTCCGTAGTTCATTGCAATGAGTAATTCCTAGATTCGAGCTCTCTCTGCTCCAACGCGTTGCTTCCCTAAACTCAAAAGAGGCTTCAAGCAAGTTTCATGCTTGAGTGCGACTGTCTCAAGTTGCGAGTTCGCTAAATAAGCAACCAGGATGCGTAACCACAATTATCAGCGCGATGAGTTTCCAACAATTCCTAGAGTTTCCCATGTAATAAATAAAAAAACTGAAAATGCGATTTGTCCGGCTATAGCTATGGATACGATGTTGCGTAGTTCAATGCAACGAGTAATTCCTAGATTCGAGCTCTCTATGCTCCAACGCGTTGCTTCCCTAAACTCAAAAGAGGCTTCAAGCAAGTTTCATGCTTGAGTTCGACTGTCTCAAGTTGCGATCTCGCTAAATAAGCAACCAGGATGCGTAACCACAATTATCAGCGCGATGAGTTTCCAACAATTCCTAGAGTTTCCCATGTAATAAATAAAAAAACTGAAAATGCGATTTGTCCGGCTATAGCTATGGATACGATGTTGCGTAGTTCAATGCAACGAGTAATTCCTAGATTCGAGCTCTCTATGCTCCAACGCGTTGCTTCCCTAAACTCAAAAGAGGCTTCAAGCAAGTTTCATGCTTGAGTTCGACTGTCTCAAGTTGCGAGCTCGCTAAATAAGCAACCAGGATGCGTAACCACAATTATCAGCGCGATGAGTTTCCAACAATTCCTAGAGTTTCCCATGTAATAAATAAAAAAACTGAAAATGCGATTTGTCCGGCTATAGCTATGGATACGATGTTGCGTAGTTCAATGCAACGAGTAATTCCTAGATTCGAGCTCTCTATGCTCCAACGCGTTGCTTCCCTAAACTCAAAAGAGGCTTCAAGCAAGTTTCATGCTTGAGTTCGACTGTCTCAAGTTGCGAGCTCGCTAAATAAGCAACCAGGATGCGTAACCACAATTATCAGCGCGATGAGTTTCCAACAATTCCTAGAGTTTCCCATGTAATAAATAAAAAAACTGAAAATGCGATTTGTCCGGCTATAGCTATGGATACGATGTTCCGTAGTTCAATGCAACGAGTAATTCCTAGATTCGAGCTCTCTCTGCTCCAACGCGTTGCTTCCCTAAACTCAAAAGAGGCTTCAAGCAAGTTTCATGCTTGAGTGCGACTGTCTCAAGTTGCGAGTTCGCTAAATAAGCAACCAGGATGCGTAACCACAATTATCAGCGCGATGAGTTTCCAGCAATTCCTAGAGTTTCCCATGTAATAAATAAAAAAACTGAAAATGCGATTTGTCCGGCAATAGCTATGGATACGGTGTTCCGTAGTTCAATGCAACGAGTAATTCCTAGATTCGAGCTCTCTCTGCTCCAACGCGTTGCTTCCCTAAACTCAAAAGAGGCTTCAAGCAAGTTTCATGCTTGAGTGCGACTGTCTCAAGTTGCGAGTTCGCTAAATAAGCAACCAGGATGCGTAACCACAATTATCAGCGCGATGAGTTTCCAACAATTCCTAGAGTTTCCCATGTAATAAATAAAAAAACTGAAAATTCGATTTGTCCGGCTATAGCTATGGATACGATGTTGCGTAGTTCAATGCAACGAGTAATTCCTAGATTCGAGCTCTCTATGCTCCAACGCGTTGCTTCCCTAAACTCAAAAGAGGCTTCAAGCAAGTTTCATGCTTGAGTTCGACTGTCTCAAGTTGTGAGCTCGCTAAATAAGCAACCAGGATGCGTAACCACAATTATCAGCGCGATGAGTTTCCAAGAAATCCTAGAGTTTCCCATGTAATAAATAAAAAAACTGAAAATGCGATTTGTCCGGCTATAGCTATGGATACGATGTTCCGTAGTTCAATGCAACGAGGAATTCCTAGATTCGAGCTCTCTATGCTCCAACGCGTTGCTTCCCTAAACCAAAAAGAGGCTTCAAACAAGTTTCATGTTTGAGTTCGACTCTGTCAAGTAGCGATTTCGCAATAAAAGCAACCAGGATGCGTAACCACACTTATCAATGTGATGAGCTTCCGACTATTCCTAGAGTTTCCCATGTAATAAATAAAAAAAATGAAAATGCGTTTTGCCCGGTTATAGCTATGGATACGATGTTCCGTAGTTCAATGCAACGAGTAATTCCTAGATTTGAGCTCTCTCTGCTCCAACGCGTTGCTTCCCTAAACTTAAAAGAGGCTTCAAGCAAGTTTCATGCTTGAGTTCGACTGTCTCAAGTTGCGAGTTCGCTAAATAAGCAACCAGGATGCGTAACCACAATTATCAGCGCGATGAGTTTCCAACAATTCCTAGAGTTTCCCATGTAATAAATAAAAAAACTGAAAATGCGATTTGTCCGGCTATAGCTATGGATACGATGTTGCGTAGTTCAATGCAACGAGTAATTCCTAGATTCGAGCTCTCTATGCTCCAACGCGTTGCTTCCCTAAACTCAAAAGAGGCTTCAAACAAGTTTCATGTTAGAGTTCGACTGTGTTAAGTAGCGATTTCGCAATAAAAGCAACCAGGATGCGTAACCACACTTATCAACGCGATGAGCGTCAAACTATTCCTAGAGTTTCCCTTGTAATAAATAAAAAAATGAAAATGCGGTTTGCCCGGTTATAGCTATGGATACGATGTTCCGTAGTTCATTGCAACGAGTAATTCCTAGATTCGAGCTCTCTCTGCTCCAACGCGTTGCTTCCCTAAACTCAAAAGAGGCTTCAAGCAAGTTTCATGCTTGAGTGCGACTGTCTCAAGTTGCGAGTTCGCTAAATAAGCAACCAGGATGCGTAACCACAATTATCAGCGCGATGAGTTTCCAACAATTCCTAGAGTTTCCCATGTAATAAATAAAAAAACTGAAAATGCGATTTGTCCGGCTATAGCTATGGATACGATGTTGCGTAGTTCAATGCAACGAGTAATTCTTAGATTCGAGCTCTCTATGCTCCAACGCGTTGCTTCCCTAAACTCAAAAGAGGCTTCAAGCAAGTTTCATGCTTGAGTTCGACTGTCTCAAGTTGCGAGTTCGCTAAATAAGCAACCAGGATGCGTAACCACAATTATCAGCGCGATGAGTTTCCAACAATTCCTAGAGTTTCCCATGTAATAAATAAAAAAACTGAAAATGCGATTTGTCCGGCTATAGCTATGGATACGATGTTCCGTAGTTCAATGCAACGAGGAATTCCTAGATTCGAGCTCTCTATGCTCCAACGCGTCGCTTCCCTAAACCAAAAAGAGGCTTCAAACAAGTTTCATGTTTGAGTTCGACTCTGTCAAGTAGCGATTTCGCAATAAAAGCAACCAGGATGCGTAACCACACTTATCAACGTGATGAGCTTCCGACTATTCCTAGAGTTTCCCATGTAATAAATAAAAAAAATGAAAATGCGGTTTGCCCGGTTATAGCTATGGATACGATGTTCCGTAGTTCAATGCAACGAGTAATTCCTAGATTCGAGCTCTCTCTGCTCCAACGCGTTGCTTCCCTAAACTTAAAAGAGGCTTCAAGCAAGTTTCATGTTTGAGTTCGACTCTGTCAAGTAGCGATTTCGCAATAAAAGCAACCAGGATGCGTAACCACACTTATCAACGTGATGAGCTTCCGACTATTCCTAGAGTTTCCCATGTAATAAATAAAAAAAATGAAAATGCGGTTTGCCCGGTTATAGCTATGGATACGATGTTCCGTAGTTCAATGCAACGAGTAATTCCTAGATTTGAGCTCTCTCTGCTCCAACGCGTTGCTTCCCTAAACTTAAAAGAGGCTTCAAGCAAGTTTCATGCTTGAGTTCGACTGTCTCAAGTTGCGAGTTCGCTAAATAAGCAACCAGGATGCGTAACCACAATTATCAGCGCGATGAGTTTCCAACAATTCCTAGAGTTTCCCATGTAATAAATAAAAAAACTGAAAATGCGATTTGTCCGGCTATAGCTATGGATACGATGTTGCGTAGTTCAATGCAACGAGTAATTCCTAGATTCGAGCTCTCTATGCTCCAACGCGTTGCTTCCCTAAACTCAAAAGAGGCTTCAAACAAGTTTCATGTTAGAGTTCGACTGTGTTAAGTAGCGATTTCGCAATAAAAGCAACCAGGATGCGTAACCACACTTATCAACGCGATGAGCGTCAAACTATTCCTAGAGTTTCCCTTGTAATAAATAAAAAAATGAAAATGCGGTTTGCCCGGTTATAGCTATGGATACGATGTTCCGTAGTTCATTGCAATGAGTAATTCCTAGATTCGAGCTCTCTCTGCTCCAACGCGTTGCTTCCCTAAACTCAAAAGAGGCTTCAAGCAAGTTTCATGCTTGAGTGCGACTGTCTCAAGTTGCGAGTTCGCTAAATAAGCAACCAGGATGCGTAACCACAATTATCAGCGCGATGAGTTTCCAACAATTCCTAGAGTTTCCCATGTAATAAATAAAAAAACTGAAAATGCGATTTGTCCGGCTATAGCTATGGATACGATGTTGCGTAGTTCAATGCAACGAGTAATTCTTAGATTCGAGCTCTCTATGCTCCAACGCGTTGCTTCCCTAAACTCAAAAGAGGCTTCAAGCAAGTTTCATGCTTGAGTTCGACTGTCTCAAGTTGCGAGTTCGCTAAATAAGCAACCAGGATGCGTAACCACAATTATCAGCGCGATGAGTTTCCAACAATTCCTAGAGTTTCCCATGTAATAAATAAAAAAACTGAAAATGCGATTTGTCCGGCTATAGCTATGGATACGATGTTCCGTAGTTCAATGCAACGAGGAATTCCTAGATTCGAGCTCTCTATGCTCCAACGCGTCGCTTCCCTAAACCAAAAAGAGGCTTCAAACAAGTTTCATGTTTGAGTTCGACTCTGTCAAGTAGCGATTTCGCAATAAAAGCAACCAGGATGCGTAACCACACTTATCAACGTGATGAGCTTCCGACTATTCCTAGAGTTTCCCATGTAATAAATAAAAAAAATGAAAATGCGGTTTGCCCGGTTATAGCTATGGATACGATGTTCCGTAGTTCAATGCAACGAGTAATTCCTAGATTTGAGCTCTCTCTGCTCCAACGCGTTGCTTCCCTAAACTTAAAAGAGGCTTCAAGCAAGTTTCATGCTTGAGTTCGACTGTCTCAAGTTGCGAGTTCGCTAAATAAGCAACCAGGATGCGTAACCACAGTTATCAGCGCGATGAGTTTCCAACAATTCCTAGAGTTTCCCATGTAATAAATAAAAAAACTGAAAATGCGATTTGTCCGGCTATAGCTATGGATACGATGTTGCGTAGTTCAATGCAACGAGTAATTCCTAGATTCGAGCTCTCTATGCTCCAACGCGTTGCTTCCCTAAACTCAAAAGAGGCTTCAAACAAGTTTCATGTTAGAGTTCGACTGTGTTAAGTAGCGATTTCGCAATAAAAGCAACCAGGATGCGTAACCACACTTATCAACGCGATGAGCGTCAAAGTATTCCTAGAGTTTCCCTTGTAATAAATAAAAAATGAAAATGCGGTTTTTCCGGCTATGGCTATGGATACGATGTTGCCTAGTTCAATGCAACGAGTAATTCCTAGATTCGAGCTCTCTCTGCTCCAACGCGTTGCTTCCCTAAACTCAAAAGAGGCTTCAAACAAGTTTCATGTTTGAGTTCGACTGTGTTAAGTAGCGATTTCGCAATAAAAGCAACCAGGATGCGTAACCACACTTATCAACGCGATGAGCGTCAAACTATTCCTAGAGTTTCCCTTGTAATAAATAAAAAAATGAAAATGCGGTTTGCCCGGTTATAGCTATGGATACGATGTTCCGTAGTTCATTGCAATGAGTAATTCCTAGATTCGAGCTCTCTCTGCTCCAACGCGTTGCTTCCCTAAACTCAAAAGAGGCTTCAAGCAAGTTTCATGCTTGAGTGCGACTGTCTCAAGTTGCGAGTTCGCTAAATAAGCAACCAGGATGCGTAACCACAATTATCAGCGCGATGAGTTTCCAACAATTCCTAGAGTTTCCCATGTAATAAATAAAAAAACTGAAAATGCGATTTATCAGAGCTCATCCCTGATAACATTTATGTTGTCTTTGGCCTTTTTGTTCTTCAAGGAAGGTTTTTCAGCAGTATTTTCCTCCCTGCCTTGGTCACATGTTCTGATAGGCACCGCTTAAATACGAGTCACCTTCTTTGGAAAATAAAAGTTGTCAGTTCAGCGCTTCGTCCTGTCTACCTTCGTTCTCTTGTGTTGCGTCCTATTCTGCACTGTGTTCTCAAGTATGGATTTGAACAAACTAGTCTAACAGCAAGTGTTGATCTCGCGATTCTAGGTAGTGCGCGAATGGCGATATCATCGTGTGAGTCGTTGCCGTGGCCAGAAGCACTTTAAACGATTTTTACCAAAAACACCTTTACTATAAAGGGGAAAAATGTACAGTTGCCTACGGTAGATGAACTGGGACTTCAGTTTGACTTTACTATATCAGTTTTTACTATATCCGAGTTTACTATAGCGGGGTTCTGTATTTTGTACTCAGTCGTATAGGGCACCCAGATTTCAAATATGTGTTTGGATAAGTGTTGAGAAGGTGAGTTTGGATCTTATGGTGATATATGCTTGTTTTATGTGCAGATGTCATTTGTAAGACCTACGTGCCAATCTCCTCAACAAACTTTTCCTGAATGGTTCATTCCTGCGGGGTGTCCAGCTTACTGCCTGGGCCATACGCTTCCCCCGCCCCCTCAACGTCATCACTTGACCCATCGACCCTTCACTGCCAACTACCGTGCTCAACACAGTCCACTGCCATTTTCCCTCCATGATGGACACTGCCCTGGATTGCACCCATGCTCAGCCTCATATTCCTGCAACACCTCTCGCACTACAATGCTATAGTGCATCAACCCTGCTCCCCATGTCCCGCCCCTGCCATCATGACCAAATGCACACTGCACCCCATCACCTCTCCCTGCACTACCTGGTCATGTGCTGCTTAGTGCTCTGTTATCAACTCCACTTACTAGCCCCTCCCATATTTACCCTGCACCCAATGCCTCCTGCAGTGCATTTTGCCCTCTGATGTCCTTGTGGCATGTAGGTACATGTATATGACCTCTCAATAAAATGTTTTTGGAAAATGTTTTGCTTGCCTCATTTAATTGCATGGTTTTTATCCCTCCTTAAAGAGATGACATGCAAGATTGTATTGGGAAATGACTGCATAAGAAAACCAATATTGTCAGACTGACAGTTAAGCAAATCGCAGCAGTAAGGGAAAGGGTGAAATAACTGCATGGCTAAAGGTGGCTTAACAGTGGCAGTGCGAATTTCACGTGGGCCGATGAATACTCGTTGCATGCCAATAAATACCAATATGTGATACTAGCGGCACGGCAGGCTTATTGCCAATGGCACGTGAGCCAACGAATACTAGTGCCATGCCAATATGTGACACTAGCGGCACGGCCAGCGGATCGCCTATGTTGGCAGTGCCAAGAAAGGTGCAATGTTGGCATATAAGCCGGACCAATATATAAAAATGTAATGTCTAAAAACACCAGTGTTACGCCAATGTTGGTACCATTTTTTTTTGACATTGGGCAGGGGTTGGTGCGATGCTGGTTTGCTGCCTGGGGCTGTGAGCTTCCCACTATTCCTAGAGTTTCCCACGTAATAAATAAAAAAATGAAAACGCGGTTTGTCCGGCTATAGCCATTTATAAGATGTTCCGTAGTTCCGTGCAACGAGTAATTCCTAGGTTTGAGCTCTCTGCTCCAACGTGTTGTTTCCATGACCTCAGAAGAGGATTCAAACAAGTTTCATGTTTGAGTTCGACTGGGTTAAGTATTGATTTCGTGCTAAAAGCAACCAGGATTCATTAACACGCTCATCAACGCAACAAGCTTTCAACTAATCTTAAAGTTTCCCACGTAATAAATAAAAAAATGAAAACGCGGTTTGTCCGGCTATAGCTATTTATACGATGTTCCGTAGTTCCTTGCAACGAGTAATTCCCAGGTTTAAGCTCTCTCTGCTCCAACGTGTTGTTTCCATGACCTCATAAGAGGCTTCAAACAAGTTTCATGTTTGAGTTCGACTGGGTTAAGTATTGATTTCGTGCTAAAAGCAACCAGGATTCATTAACACCCTCATCAACGCAACAAGCTTTCAAGTAATCTTAAAGTTTCCCACGTAATAAATAAAAAAATGAAAAGGCGGTTTTTCCTGCTATAGCTATTTATACGATGTTCCGTAGTTCCTTGCAACGAGTAATTGCCAGGTTTAAGCTCTCTCTGCTCCAACGTGTTGTTTCCATGACCTCAGAAGAGGCATCAAACAAGTTTCATGTTTGAGTTGGACTGTGTTAAGTAGTCATTTTGCACTAAAAGCACCCGGATGCATAACCACACTTATCAGCGCGGTGAGCTTCCCACTATTCCTAGAGCTTCCCACGTAATAAATAAAAAAATGAAAACGCGGTTTGGCCGGCTATAGCTATGGATACGATGTTCCGTAGTTCCTTGAAACAAGCAATTCCTAGGTTTGAGCTCTCTCTGCTCAAACGTGGTGTTTCCCTGACCTCAGAAGAGGCTTTAAACAATTAAACCGATGTTTTGATGCCTACTCCATAAGGGGAAGCCATAAGCACATCTATGGAATAAAAGCATGCGTTTTATATTTATATTGCTACTTTGCATAATACAATACATTTAGTTACTGATAATACTAAAGTACTTAGCAGTGTGTCCAGAAATTTCGATAAAATTGAAGTTGTGGCAGTTTGGTATATTCGAATCACTTTGGGTCTTTTGCTATTTTTGAATTTTGTCCTCTTTCAAAATAGTATGCAGATCCAAACATTTCCTTACTTTTAGAACCTAACATGCGTAAGAAAGAGAAAAGGTTTTAGCGCAAACAACGTAAATGCGTCATGCCAGTATGTATGGTTAAAAATGGATATTTTTTCAGCGCGTTGATTTGGAAACAAAGTCCGCGATTTTTACTAAACTTGCTGCAACAACAAAATATGTTTTAAATGTTCTTATAGAAGTAAATGTTGCGTAGATTTAGTGGGTAAAAAGTAATGGATGACAAAAGTTTGTTCCGCTAGCAGCAGGTCTCAAACTTGCAATTTTTTTTTTAAATGGCGAAAACGACATTTTCCACCCCTAGTTATATCAGATTTTTTTGCCCGAGAAAACTACGCCAGATCTCGTAAAACTAAAGATCATTCTTCGGCGCGAGAGATTCGCTCACCACATATAAAGGTTCTGGTGATGGGGCCTCGATTACCATTGTTATCTAAGCACACTCATATATATGAGCGGGTTTGTAGAGTTTCTTAGTGCCTAGCTTGACCTGAGCACCTTTGATGGCATAGTCATTGCTCACTTGTTCAAACCGAAAAAGCAGATGAGAAGAATATCACCAGCAAATTCATCAGTGGCCATTGGTGAATTGCATGTGCTTAATACAATATGCGCATGTTCAATGAGGAAACGCAAATATAAACTCTCTCCGTTGAGCTACTCGTTCGCTTTGATGGTCGGCGCATTCAGCGGAAGCAAAACGAAAAAGGCGCCCATCTGCAATGTAGGGAACAGTGTCAGCCTGAGACGCCTTGAGGATGTTTAACCCTGCATACGACATCATTAGGTCTTTTTCTCAGGTGCTCGGAATAAATTACTTTTGACATCCTTGTTGCCACACCCACATCGTAGAGTTGTTGCTGAGCAGTTTACTTCAAGTGTGCATGATGCTCGCTGCTTTTGTTTCTTATAGAAAATAACTGTTTGAAAGAATTGCTGCTCTAAAATTCTTTTCAGCAAGGATTTGGTATGCCCGGGTCATGCACGTGCGACTAATGTTCATTGAAAAATCCCAACAGCCAGTGTTCCTCGGTTCTCAGGAAACGTATAGGCTGTGGAACTGTTGATATTCGTCATATGGCTTGTTCTAATTTTGCTGCTATTTTCAGGGAGTACTAATTATACCAGAACAAGACCCAGAACAGCCGGACATTGACTGCTTCAAGTGCTACAACAAGCTTATTACTTGCATTCTTCGCCGCCTGTTGAGTGAGAATCAATAGTTAGACAATTCTACTAAAAGCAAGAGTCATAGATCAGTGCACATAAAGCCTATACCCATTGCATACTTCTTCAAGGCAGTGACGGTGGTATCTTTTGCAGTGGTCAGATGAAGTCTTGCTGGGTAAGCTGTGCGTGACAAAGTCACATATCTACACGATTGATAATATTGTCACGTGGTGATGACCAGGGTCGATGACACAAATGAAGAGTCGGTGACTGCAGTGAAGAAACTATTGGGCTGACTTGCACCCGCAAAAGAACTAAGCAACTCGGCGGCGATAACAACAAACGTGCTCGTCGATCGTCGACCAAAGAATGCCCGTCACACTCGTCGACGCTCAATTTAAAGGCTGCTCAGAACAATCTAGATAACGTCGCAAACAGCTACCAGCACAGGCTGGAACATTGTAGAAAGACACACGAGTGGCCGGAATCTTCGGGATAGATCTCGGTGCATCTTGCGCTACAACGAAAACTGATAAAGGTGTGACTCGCGACATCGAACATTAACAAACAAAGAATACGGAACTGCTACGCGATCCAGAATCAGCGTGATAAGGACGTATGCCGGCGGCTGTTAAAAGCAAATACTGTTTTGAAGGTTTCGCGGCAATATGAAATAATGTAATTTGCATTTGAGAATGTTATGTGTTGGGGTCTGTATGATTTTATTATATGATTGATTTCTCACACAGATCCTGGTATCATATGGGTCATATAGATCACATTTGTCTGATCTCATATAGATCATATAAGATCATATGAACCATATAGATCGTATCTGTATGGTGCAATAACCTCATACAACTTGATTTGTGTCAGATCATACAAATATCATACACACTTTTTATCAATAGGGCAGCTATCACCATAGTCGTCAAGCATTAGATAATTGAGTGTTTTTGAATAGAGAGCAAGACAAAGAATAACTTCTTCATGGGCGACAGAGTTTACTATTCACCATACTTTGTGCAAGTAGGGGCCGTAACTAAGAAGTTAGAATCTGACTTTAACATAACCTGTTCCCACAGTGAAGCTCCCCTCCCTAACCTTACTCAGGGTACCAGGTCACTCGCATAAAACAGCATGCACGAAAGCATGCGATGCACACCGCTGCCCGGCCGAGGCAAAAAAGTAGCTGAGCCAGAAAACCTGGAGGTCAACCAAGATGTGATCGATAACACTAGAAGATATCGACCACCGATATTGACTGGAATACTAAGTATACGAATTGCCAATATAATTAATTCTAGTACACTTGGTAACTAATTCCACTCGATTAGTAAACAAATTACATCGAGTAGTTAAAACAATTTAAATATTTACCAATAGTAAATAACACTCATAAAATAATTACTAATATTGGTAAAAATCATGCACCAGTAGTTCTAATAAACTACTTGTATCCGCCCATAATGACAACTCTCCCAACAAAATTTTTTCGCATCTGTGTCCCTTTAGTGACCCAGTAAATTTCAGGGCGAACAAGTGAACAAACGAGAACAAAAAAACATTACAGCTCGTTTTTGTTGTAGTTAGTTCTGGGCACAAAATTTAATAGAGTAACTTGCAGCTTACCTTTCCAGCGTCAGCAAAGCCCTTTGTCTCTCCGTTCTGCCACGAACCTACAAATGACAGCCGGACGTGTAAACTCTCAATACCAACACATGTGCAAAATGAAGTAACCGTTTAAAAGCGGACGAAATCAGAAGAAGGCTTAGTTTTTCTGCATGTATTTTTAATGCGGCGTATGAACTGCTTTCTTTGGCCATCGCCACAAAATTGAAGAATTTTGTTGTTTTGTCCATTTTTTTTTAATTATCCTTTGATGATGATGTCGCCGCTTACGCTCACAGTCTTAACAATTTCCGTTTCGCCACTCGAGAGTCCGTTTCTGCTCAATGAGGCCAGCTTCTTCAATATTGATCGTTAAAGTATCTCTCGAATTATGTGCGGAAAAATACCTCTCGGTTCAAATGGAACCTCCCTAGGATGCTCGATTCCCCGCTGTTTTAGCCCTGACAATACACGTTGTCTGTTATTGCATCTTTCGACGAAGTGCATGACGGCTTGCACCATTTAGTTCCCGATTTCTTTTTCTGGTGGTATTTTTAACATTTGCAGATTTTTAAATTAAAACTACGCGAGATACGTCTGAGCAAGTGGACAGACGAAAAAATAAGGTAAGTTCAGAATTCTACATTATTTTACTTAAGGGAGTGCGTGAGAAGATTCAAGCCGCCAATGTGGCCTGCAACCCACTCGAAATCACGCCCATCACGCATATGTCGTTGAGTTAGGTTTCTGGATTGATATAATTATAAAATGGTGCCGCTCATGTTTTCCATGAATATGAATGCATTTTAGCGTTTACTGATGTAGAAATAGCGAACTTGATCACGCTCAGCGACGCCATTTTATAAATGGGAAGAACGGAAAAACCAGTCTTCAAATGCGTACTTTTGAATTGGGTATCTCCAAGTAGGCTGCCAATTAGGCAAATTGAAAAATTGGTCTTAACTCCCGTGGAAGATAAATTTCAAGATATAATATTGTCCCAGAGATAAAATAAAATGACTTATTATTTCAGTTCATTAGGCGCCTAAATATTCCCACTAGAAATTTTCACGTCTGTCGAATGTCCGCCTCCATCGAGCCACCGTCCGTGGTAGGTTTAGCATGCTTTTTCTCTTTTCTGAAAACTTAGCTCTGCTCTGTCTCCGAGCAGCAATCTTTGTTTCTTATTTCTAAATATCAAGCAACCTAATGTTCTCCTTTTAGTACAATCTATCTGCACACTGATGTATTTGTCGCTGTTTCCTAAGATGCCTAATATATTTAAATTTGCGGGACAGCGTTTATCACGCAAAGGTGCTGACCGAATAGGAACAGCTCTATGGGATCAAGTCTGACCTAATACAACACTTGCAAGAGTAAAGCGAGAACAGTCCACTAAACTAAAGGGCGCGCAGCATAGTCCATTGTTGAGCGTAATCTAAGAAATCTCGCTCACGTGAATTCCGGCCGAGGCCAGTAGGGTAATTTTGAGGGCTGCACAAATATGACCCTTCATTTTGCCCAACAAACCTCTTGAAAGTTGACCACGGGGGCGGCCCACCGATATCGTACAAATTGTTTCTTGCTCGTCATATCTTGCAACTCAAATGCTCAGAAAGCAATCTAAGCTTTTGCGAAATGCACTAAGAGGTGAATTGGAAGCCTTCGTTTCGCATGTGATATGGTTTTTCAGTGCCTAATAACGCAAGCGATAACAGTTATCACGCCAAAGAGTGGCTCTCGTGATGTTCAGTGATTGCTTTCGCAGCACCGTGTAAAGGCAGCCAGGTCTTGCACGCTCTCGAACGAGCTCGGGGATATACTCAAGAAAACAATTGCAACAGGTGAGAAAACTGCGCGGTGTGGTAACCTGCTTATAGTGCTTTTAAATACAACGAGCCTTTCCTCTTTCGTTAAACAATGAGGAAAAACTAATGGTGCCCTTTTGCTTAGGAGAAAAAGGAGATTGCAGCGTGTTTTTCCTGCTTAAATGACAAAACCAAGAATAAGGACGGCCTTATTAAACAAAAAAATGTTTTCTCATGTTTTGGCTGAAAAATACCGGCTGATGTTTTCGCCTCTGAATTCTGGAATCAATAAAATTCCAAAACCGGGGCCCTTGAAATCCACAATACGTAATGCGAAGATCCTGCCCACCTCTCAAGAACAATGGAATTATGGGCATAGGAGTGCCCACGGGGTGGTGCGGCGAGCAGCTCCCGGCACAGGAAGCGCCTTGCATGAAACCTGCTGTCGATGGTAGTTTGAGATCTCCATGGCTGTGTAAACATTACTTTTCAGTCCATCAAGCTACGACGTTTAATGTCATCCAGATCTGAATGCGCTGAAGCAAGGCGATCGGTACACGGCGTGCTGCCGAATTTCGCGCAATCGGAGGTTGTGGCGTTATGATAGATGCCGTAGTGGAACACTCTGGATCACCCGGTGTTCTTTAACGTGCACTGACATCGCACAGCATACGGACGCCTATAGCTTTTCGCCTCGATCGAAAAGCGATCCCACTTCCTTGGGAACATTAGTCGAGCGCCGTAACCACTGCTCCACCCCGGCGGGGCCTGTATTCTTTGAGTGTCAAATGTCAACTGGCTGTGCTGCCGGTGTACGCTCTGAGACCTTTGTCTTACTTTTTTGTTCAATGAGATTATGAGATGAGTACCCATTGCGAAAAGTTTTCACAATCGGTATGTCCCCTTGCTGGAGAACGTCAAGGAGATAAACTTGGCTCAACTGACCTGTGTTGGCGGCCAGCACAGAGCGGCGTCAGTGCAATCAGTGCTCGGTTTCTTTGCTTTTTGCTAAGAAGAAGAATCTAACAACAAATGGCGATTTGCTGCATTCATACTTCTCTTGAATGCCTAGTTCTAAATTCTCTTCTGCTTTCATTCTTTCCTTGATTTCTCACTTTTACTTTCGGCTTACTTTGTTTTGTAAGGTTTAACGCCCCAAAGCGACTCAGGCTATGGAGACGCCGTAGTGAAGGATTGCGGAAATTTCGACCACCTGGGGATCTTTAACTGACATCGCACAACACACTGGCGCCTTTCACCCCCATCGAAACGAAGCTGCCCAAGGTCGGGATCGAACCCGGGAACTCCGACACAGTAGTGGGGCATCTGAACCACTGCACCACCGCGGCGAGGCACTTTTAATTTCTGCTTTTTTGCGCCCGCTCCTGAGTTTCGCGTCGTCGTCGCCATCGC
Organism: Amblyomma maculatum; assembly: GCF_055883805.1. Classification (NCBI taxonomy): domain Eukaryota; kingdom Metazoa; phylum Arthropoda; class Arachnida; order Ixodida; family Ixodidae; genus Amblyomma; species Amblyomma maculatum. Next base: position 293,105,647 of record NC_139344.1, on the reverse strand, counting down.
CGTTGGCGTCGCCGTCGGCTTTGTGTCTCGTAACCATCTCCGCAGCCGGGCAGTGCGCGCTCCTTCCGGTACAGCGCGCGCCCGCAACCTCCCAAAAACTTAATTGCTCTCTTCAGTTCTCCGCCTACAAAGTTTCCTTCATGACAGTCAGGAACTGTTAGTCGGGTGATTCTTGAAGGAATATGTGCGAAAATAAAAACGTTCTCTCTAATTGTACATTCATGTCTTGCTCGAAACTTTGCCTCAATCTATCTAAAAGGTGAAACACCTCATGAGCTGCGCTCACATTTTGCAGTAGGAAGTAACCTAATCGTCGGCAATTTTTTTTTTCGCACTGAAGAACATCGTCTAACCCCTAGCAAGATAGGTGCAGCAAGGGTGATGTAGCATCCTTAACCTCTTTTCTTACCTGCCTTGTTTACTTTCTTATCGTCCACTTGGAATGCCATCATTAAAGATATTTCTCATTAAGACAATACACATAACCGCGCACCAACTAACTCCCACCTCGCAAACAGCTATGTGATTAACTAAGTGATGAGCGCTTTCAAGTTGTTCTTATTACAACACTATCTTCTAGAACTCTTACAAGGTTCTGCGTCGAGATGAACTGTCAGCGCGGCTCTGTGTTCACTACGAGGCCATGTGACTCGGGCCGTGTAATAAGGACGCGGACATAGGCGTGCTACTGGATGACTCAACAGAAAAAAGGATCAGATACATAGAACCCCTTTCAGAACACTGGCTTGTGAATTCGTGTTGAGGGCATGTCTTGCTGTGGTTCACTTGTTCCCCACGGGTGAAAATAGCGTAGTATTAAACTGACGTCTTTTTTAGTCACTTTTGCTATTGCGAGCTTGAAGATGGCTCAAAAGAAGAGCGCGGCTTTTATCCGTGCCTGCAGTAGCAGCGCCGCCGAGCCTGGCGACTTGCCAGGAAGCGCGTCGCCGATGGCGTTCCCATTGGCCCGAGCTTTTCCCGGCAAAATTGAGCGGAAAAGTCTTCCAGCGATCAATTTTAGCTCTGGGTGACCGCCGCTCAGAGCGCGCTCCTACACCTTCCTGCCACCTCGGGCCCCATCTCAGGCGCTCAATTTTTTCCGGCACCGTCTGGATAATAAAACACTTCCCTGATTCCGTTGTGCGCGCGCGAAATATGGATAACAAAAAAGAACACTTTAAGCATGATTCTTCAGTTTACTTCCCTAAAAATAGCCAGCACAGAATAATGTATATTCAAAACAATAGTCAGCGACATAGCAGTAGTTAGAACAGTGCTTAATCTTACTTTATTAATATTATAGTTTTAAGACACCACTGGCTGTTAGGATAACCAAGCCAAACCAAGGTAAAGAAAGCGAGAAAGCCCTTAGGTACCATTTTAGTGACATGTGTAAGTAGATGTAGCATTTGTGTGCTTAACAAGCCGCTTTGAAACCGCAATGTACTACCGGAAAAAAAAAACAATATATATATGAAGGAAAGAAGCCAACAGCCGGCGAGGCCAAGGAAAGCGTACGGGATGTTACTTTATGTACTTTTTTTTAATGTTTACTTGGATAACCACAGAAATTAGTAATGTAATGTTGTTTAGGGGAAAGATAAATAAACACAAAGTAGCAGAAAAAACAACGTGACGATGGTGGGAACCGAACCCACGACCTCCGAATATCGCGTCCGGTGTTCTTCCAACTGAGCTACATCGGCCGCTGTCCCCCCTGCTACTTGCTTGGGTATTTATGTTGTCTGTATACGAACCTTGAGAGTGTTCACCAGCCCCTTAATTGATCTCTCTCTCTCTCTCTCTCTATATATATATATATATATATATATATATATATATATATCGGCTCAGTATTTATTAAGAAAATCGCCTTCAAGGAAACTGTTGTTCCCATAGAAAAAGTTCACGGAAAGCAGAGACGAGAAGTGGCTTACTGAAGAACGCCAAAACCCTGTATCTGAGCGTTCAGATGAAACAGATTATGCCGACTCAGGAGTGTTGTGCTTACATGTGGTACCCGGTACTTGAAAAGCGTTTAGCAAAGTATAAACAACCGATTGAAAAATAAGGTTTACTTTATTGCTTAAATTGCTACATTGAACGATGGCTAAAATGTGTAGCCCCCCCTTTCTTCCCGCCCTGCATGGTCTAACCTTGAAACTGGCCCACCCCATCCCCTGCATTTGCTTTCCTTCCGAGGCCAGAGCGAAAACGGCTAAGGCATGAATCAAGCGTTACTCCCAGCTGTATGCAAGTAGCAACTGCCGCATTTCTTTTACGTTATACTGGCAGGCGGCTCGATGTCTCTGTTGTTCAAGAACCGCCATTGTTAACTCTCCTTTAACGCCCCTCTAACTCGATTATAACAAACGAGCACTTCCTTACAATGAAAGAACATTAGGGGTTCTCGGGAACAATAGACTGCCCTTGAAGTATATGGGGTTGATTCTCGGCGGCCGAGTTCCAATTATGCTAGTCGCGGGAGTTTTGCATGCGAATCATGCAAACGCTGGTGCGCCGCGGATTGGTAAGAGTGGAAACACCTCTGGACCGTCTATAAAACCCCGCTTATAAAAGCCGGAGTTACATAGATGGTTCCAAACGAGCAGCGTGCAAACACTATGCCTAGCGCTCAGACGACGGTATGCTAACGGCGCGCACTGCAGGTGACACAACGAAAGTCATGTAAGAATGATTTATAAATGCAATATTCAACGGTTTTCGTGAATATGAATTCACCTTTGATGCACACAGATACAAAACTTCAACCTGGAAAGTACTGCTCTCGATGTGCTTTCGGAGACAAAAGGTTCCAAGACACGAGGAAAGCAATTTTGACGTTCTAAGTCCTTTGCCGATCGCTTGGCGCCCACGTCATAGCACGCTAGACCGTTTCATCTCGGTCTAGATATCCTCGTCATCACTGCAGCGCGAAAACCTCTACCATACTCATTCAATTAATCCAGTCCTGCATCCACTTGACCATTGCGAACTTCTAACCTCATCCGACCCTCTCTGTTATGTGTTCCTTCCCTTGGAATCAATTTGTTATGCTAAGCGACCAACGGTTTTCCTCTCTACGCGCCACATGCTCGTCCCATGCCCATTTAATCTGCTTCATTTCCACTAGAATGTCAGTAACTCGAGTTATTTCTCTGACCCAATCTGCACGCTTTCTATCTCTTAACGTTACCCCTACCATTTTTCGTTCCATAGCCCTCTGGGTTGTCCTCAACTTAAGTAGAACTCTCTTGGTTAGCCTCCACGTTTCAGCGCCATAGGTGAGTGCAGGCAAGATGCAACTGTTGTATACTTTCCTCTTTAGCGACACCGGTAAGCTGCTAGTCACAATCTGCGAATGCTTGCCAAATGCGCTCCATCCCAATCTTATTCTTCTTGTTATTTCCTTTTCATGGTCGAGATCTGCGATTGCTACCTGTCCTAAGTAGACATATTCACCTACTACTTCCAGTCCTTCGCTAACTATTGTGAATTGCTGTTCCTTCCCGAGGCTGTTGAACATTACCTTAGTCTACTCCATATTGATTTTCAAGCCTACCTTTCTGATATTCCTGTCTAGGTCATCAATCATTCTTTGCAGTTCATCCACTGAGTAGGAATACAATGCCGTCAGCGAATCGCAGATTACTGAGGTATTCACCATCGACGCTTATCCCTAACTGCTCCCATTCCCAGTATCTGAATACTTCTTCTAAGCAAGCTGTGAATAGTACTGGGGAAATCATGTCTCCTTTGCTAACACCTTTCTTTATGAAAATTTCATTACTTTCTTTATGCAGAACTATGGTTGCTGTCCAGCCACTATAGATATCTTCCAGCACATTCACGTACGGCTCGTCTACCCCCTGATTTCGCAATGTCTGCATGACTGCCGAGGCATCAACTGGGTCAAATGCTTTTTCGTAATCAATGAATGCTATGTATAAGGGCTGGTTATATTCCGAGCATTTTTCTATCACCTGATCGATGGTATGGATATGATCGATAGTGGAGAGAGAGAGAGAGAGAGAGAGAAATAACATTTATTGCACCCGTCAAAAGGGTGGGGAGGATCCGAGGCGAAGCTCTGTCCCAACCATGTCCTCCCCCTCAGTACCGTTTCCGAAAACCTGCTTGGTCTTTTGCTTGATTGCAGTCTAAGACTGTCCTGATCCTGTTACCTTAGTAAACAATGTTTAACAGATAGTGCTGTCTAGACACAGTCTGCTTATACATGCAAGAACAGCTTACTCATAGAATTGAGCTATCGGATCGTCGCAGGAACCCCAGTCGACAATCATGAGCATTGTCAATGGACCCTGCTTGTCGATGCGTAGGCAATAGACTCACGAAGAAAACGACGGCCATCACCTTGTGACGTCCTCAACCAGTCAGCGATCAGGTCACAAGCTGAGGGTTGATTTCTGGGTCAATAGCATGGTATCCCGAGGCGATGATGTGTCACCATCATCATCATCATCATCATCAGCCTGATTATACCCACTGCAGGGCGAAGGCCTCTCCCATATTTCTCCACTTAACCCGGTTCTGTGCTAGCTGCATCCACTTGACCCCTGCGAACTTCTTAATCTCATCCGCCCACCTAACTTTCTGCCGCCCCCTGCTACGCTTTCCTTCCCTTGGAATCCAGTTTGTTACCCTCAGCGACCATCGGTTATCCTCTCTTCGCACTACATGTCCTGCCCATGTCCATTTCTTCTTCTTAATTTCTACTAGAATGTCGGTAACTTGAGTTATTTCTCTAACCCACTCTGCACGCTTTCTATCTCTTAATGTTACCCCTACCATTTTTCGTTCCATAGCCCTCTGGGTTGTCCTCAACTTAAGTAGAACTCTCTTGGTTAGCCTCCACGTTTCAGCCCCATAGGTGAGTACAGGCAAGATGCAACTGTTGTATACTTTCCTCTTGAGCGATAACGGTAAGCTGCTAGTCATAATCTGCGAGTGCTTGCCAGATGCGCTCCATCCCAATCGTATTCTTCTTGTTATTTCCTTTTCGTGGTCCGGGTCTGCGGTTACTACCTGTCCTAAGTAGGCATATTCGTCTACTACTTCCAGTATTTCGCTACCTAATGTAAACCTAATGTGTCACCAACCTGTCGTCTAATCGGGCAATTTGTTCCTGAGCAGCTTTCTCAATGTCCAACTTAAAAAGAAAAATTAACATCTTACAAAAATATCTCTTTTCAAAGCGACATGCGAAGAGGCAATTTAAGCACTCCCGTTTTTTTTTTTTTACAACTTCCCCTGATACTTTACTTATTCAGTACCTGCATCGCCACTGAGGCATTGATTTGTACCCAATGACGTTCCGGTCAGCAAAGGGAAGGTTGTACAAACGTCAACAGATGCGATTTGCTCGACATCAGGGAGATCAAAAATCCAGGCATTGGCTGTGAAAAAAAAAATAACAAGAACACTGGAGACGGCTTCATCGTAAGAAAGTTCTTTGACCTTCAAAAGGTGACTCTTTCTGTGGCGATATATACGAAAGTTGTTTTACGTATTCCCCACGACTGATTCCGCACTGGGAATTATATATGCCATAGGAAAGTTTTACTTTTAGCTTTCTTTTGGGATTCCTAACGCCCGGCCACTGAAGGGCATATTTAGTCTAATAGACGAACCTGGCAGGCCTGTTGTGTGCTTCCTTAAGTTTGTTGCCTAATCTAAAGTTGTAATCGTTGCTGCATAAGCAAATTTCCTCGGGTATTCACGGTGTGTGAACTGCAATTGACAATTGAGGCCAGCTGGCAGGAAGCTGAAATTTTACCTCAAAAAGCTTAGAACCAAAGCCGCCTTATTTGTTAAGAATAGGCCTAGTTTATCGCATGCCTGAAATATAAAGTACCTCTGCATTTTAATTCCTTAACTGTAACTTAACAAGTGTAAAGATGACGTGCATGTATTTGTTCTCTCCATATGCCGTCAGGAAAAGAAGCACACGACCTCCAAATCATCCTGTAAGGCAGTAAACTCAATAAAAATTCCTGTTCTTCTTTATTTTTTCATTTGTTTGTGGAAATGCAGCTGGAACAAGCGTCCTACTGATTGTCAGTGCAAATTAATGCTGGCGAGACAGTTATGTTAAAAAGGGCTTCGATATTTTCTGAGTTGTGATTTTTGCCAACAAAAGCGCGGCGTTGAGGGTAAAACTGGAAAAATTGTGGGTCATCTGATAGCAGCTCGTATAAAGGTTTCATTGCTCCGCATAAAGGTGGGTGAACAAGGCAGCTCGATCAATACCGAAACAGTAACGAATGTCGAGATGTGATTTGGAAAATACTGGCAATGTCTCCAATCCTGATTGTTTAGCTTACATTTTTAATACCTTACGCAGACGCTTTCGTTAATGTCAGTGGGCTATAGTTACTACATATAATTACAAATAATCTTTACGCGTAATTCCAGGGGCCCACAAGGATGAAAAGATTTCGAAAAACTACCTGGTTGATATTCTGGGAGATCAATCCCACGAAGCGTTGTATATTGCGGCTGAGTAATTCTTAAAACGAAAGCACTAATTGCGACGCAACTAATAAAAATGGTTCATGTGTATAGCGTAATACATCACACATAAAGTTCCATCTCAATGAATCGGACCACAGAGCTGCTCAAGCAAACAGAAGGAGCGGGAACAGAACCCCTCCATGACGAAAGCAGGTTTTAAATAACGCCATTAGAGCTTGATTAACATACACAAGCAAATAAGGCGAACACACCAAGCGAAGAAAACCGACGACACAGGCGCTGAATTTTATTCTGGAACCGGCTCGCGCAACCAGGGTCCGTTGTCGCAGAAAAAGTGCCATAAAAAACACCAAAAACGTGAACCACTGGCTGAATTGTAGTCATTCGCTACATGGACCCACAACCTTAAAATGATTGCAAATAATTGCGCCTATCGCAGCTTTGTCGGATCGTAAAGGAAACAGACGCTGTACCACGCGGCACAGAAAAGGGAGTTGTTTACTTGATCCCTTTGCTGTAAGGTATGAAAGGAGCATAAATAAGACTTATAACCCAGGTAGCACAGAATGTGGGGCCCCAATAGGTCCGATGTAGGCAAGTGGGGCCGGGCAACCATCATAAAACCTGCATCGGTCCCTGATGGGGCAAAAGTGGGCAAGCCCCATTTGGGCTTGCCCCTGCTCCTCCTGCATGGGTCCCATAGCGGTATTGCTCGGGCCATAGCCTCCTTTATACACTCTGTGCCTGTCAACTCCGCGCTCCGCGGCCGTCGCCGCCGCTCCTCCTCCGTTGACAGTTACGCCACTGGCTATCGAGAGATGGCGACAGCGACGTTGGGTCACCTTCGCCAGGCGAGTGCCGGGTGAGCCGTGAGTGTGCCGGGTGCGCCGTGTTGCAAAGCGGTCCGGATAGCCACGCGCTGCCACTGTCTCGCTGTTTCGTGGACTGTTCTGCTGTGTGCAAGGTCATGCTTCTGCTTTTCTCTGCCTTCGGGTGCTGCAGGAATACAGCATTGCACCAACTGGTAAGCGCCAGCTTTGCTTTGTCTTTCCGGCGATCGCTGCGTAGTACTCAGCTGCTTTGAGGCTTGTAAAAAATAGTGACAGCACCAATCTCTTTATTAAGCGCCAATACTGCAATAGTAATGTTAGATGCGCACCTGTGCTTTCTGGACTGCAATGCTAATTGCTTCCCTGCCTAGCTCGTTTGCGTAGTGTGTTAGTGTGCTCCTGCGAAGCTTTTTTTTTTGCAGTATACGCTAATTACGAAAATTTGTGATAAAATAGAAACACAAGATTTACCTATTGTGAAGATGACTGCTTTAAAGTGAGTTAAACAAAATCTCGCAAAGTCTATATTAGTTTCCCTTCTCGCACTCAACCGCATTAAGGCCTGTGAGAAATAATGACAGCACCAGAAGTGTGTTTATTATGCGTCAGTAAGGTAATAATAATATTAAATGTGCACGTGTATTTTCTGGACAGTGATGCGAACTTCCTCCCTGGTTAGCTCGTCTGTGTGGTATGTTACATGTGCTCCAGCGCAGTATTTTTTGTTTCGCTAACTGCGCAATTCTGTGAAAAAATAAAAACACGAGCTTTGCCTATTGTGACGATTATTTTGGAGTGATCGAAACAGAAAGATGCAACGCGTATATTTGTCTTTCCTTGTTTCTCTAGTTAAAAAAAAACGTTTGTACGACGCGCTGAATCATTGAAAGTAACAGCTGATACCAAAATTGTTCTCCTTACAGATCTCAATGGCATACTGCGATGCAGTTGTTCCAATCATCTGTAAATCAAGCTGGCTTCTGAAGTGCTATCAGTGACAGCAGTCACCATGAACTTTTTTCCCTACTTGTGGAAGCTATTCATCACACCACTTCTACATCGTACTCTTGAAGCACAATTGCTGTTGTGAAATGTGTAAATAAATGCTGGTGCCTTTCTTCTTAAATTTTGTTTTATGGCAGCGTAGACTAGCACTGTAATTTTTCTATTACCATTGGTGCTAGCGAAGCAGTCATGCAGTTTTTCGAGCCATGCGCAATTTCTTGAAACTGCCTGACATAAAATGAAAAAGAACTGAACAAGGGTAAATGGGGTACGCCTCATTTCGCAGATGAGCCAACGTTTCGACAAGTGGAACGTTGGCTCATCTGCGAACTGAGGCGAACCCCATTTACCCTTGTTCAGTTCTTTTTCATACCATGCAAACCATCTTCTTCCTTTCGTTCTACCTGAATCCTGACATAAAATGTCATATAGCGTTGGTGTTATTGCGTAACAAGTGTCACGACCACTTGTTATGCTTAGTGGATGTCGGCCTTACAAGTAACTATGCTGAATATGCACGACTCATGTTTAGGAACAGTTATACGGCTAGCGAATAACAGCGCTCCCGCCCCGCGCCGACATTCGTACCCGTATGTCTCGACCCCTACGTCAGCGGCGCCCTCAGCGAGGGGACCGCACAACTTTACTCGACGGCGCCGCTCTATTGTTCGCGCGGCGCGTTGACAGGCACAGAGTATAAAGAAGGCTATGCTCGGGCTAATGCACAGCACATTCCTGCATCCAGACCAAGGGGGTTCCTTGCCGGATATTTGAGGACAATCCAACCTAAATGTGGGCTTTTTAAGGGAAAGCCCTCATAGATCCGAAATTAGGCCGCCCCCATTAAATCTTTGTGGGACCAACATCGGCCGTAGTGGGGCAAGAAAACGGACATACCCACATGCTGCCCCAATCGGCGCCTTGTAGGTTACATGACGGCAGGTGAAATATGAATAAGAGCTCAATTTGGGCAAGCCCTCGTAAAGCCCAAATGAGGCAGCCTTAGCCAAGCCGCTTTAGGTCCCACATAGGCTGTAATGGGGCTGGAAGGCGGGCGTGCCCACATTGTACCAAAATCGGTCCCTTGTGGGGACTTTGAAGGCACGTGCAACAGCAGGTGGGCTCTAGGTTCAAAAACAACACCCAGCCCAATTGGGGCTGCCCACATAAAACTGCTTTATATCCCACATGGGCCGTAGCGGGGCTGGAAGGCGGGAGGGCCCGCATGATACCAAAATCGGTCCCTTGTGGGGAATTTGAAGGCATGTGCAACAGTAAGTGGGCTTTAGGTTCAACACCAACCCCCAGCCCAATTGGGGCTGCCCACACAAAACCGCTGTAGGTCCCACATCGTCCATAATGGGGCTAGAAAGCGTGTGTGCAATTGCGTAATCATTGTTTTCAACCTTTATTTGTATTAGATGTTGCTCTAAATGACTATTATAGATGATTTGTATAACAGTTGTTGCCATGTTTAGTAGATTAAAAATTTACATGGCTTTAGTTCGCGCGCTCATGCAAATTGCGATAAATATACTAAAACAAACTGATTGCTAACTGTTGCTCCTTATGTGGTTGCTTTGGACAGCCTGCAACTCTCAGTACAATATTACTGTTCAGAACACACATCTCCCTAGCCTGAAAAAGATGTACATGAAGTGATTTAAGGTAGATGAATGTTATGAATTATTGTAAAATTTAATGCTGTGGCTGTTTAGAAAGTGCAGACATGTATAAAATAATTACTTAATTATGTGCATAAATATTGATTGGGAAAGCTTGGACTAGGGCTTTCCATATTTCCTACATTGGACACCTATGAGAAGAATGTGGGCAAGCACAAATGTGGCTTGCGCTTTAGAACCCTCATCGGTCCTATGTCATTATCTGAGGGGCTAACCGAAATAAAAAAAAATTGTTCATCCAGAGCGGCTGCCCAAATCTGTCAAAAGTAGGACCATCAGGGGGAGTTGGCGGGATGTACCCTTTTGGCAATGCCGGGAAAATGTGGGCAGCCCCGCAAGGGCTGCCTGCACCGGTCCCTAGTGGGGTCCATCGGGGCTTTGTCGACAGCCCCCTTCCGGCCTACGTCGGCCCCTCTTGCAGCACCCACATTCAGCCCACCGGGGCTGTCCTACATTGCCTACATCGGACCCACCGGGGCCCACCCTTCATAGCCCACTTTGTGCTACCTGGGAAGGAATATCCGCCCAATGTCGAAGCTGTAACCCAGAGTTGGACAAAATTGTTACCAACACACCGGAGTAAGCTGATACGTGAAATAGTGCACTCTCGGAAAAAGAGATTGTAGATGTGTTTGACTAAGCCAGGATTTTTCGCTTTTTTTAGTGTTCATACTTCTGTTGAATTCATTGTTTGATATTGTTAGGGTTTATTTACAGAGTGATTCTGCACCTTAGCCTGATGTGCTAAGTAACAGATGATGAGCTTCTTCTTCTTCTTTCTCTATTCCGGGGAGCCTCTTTTTGCACTTCCTTCTCCTCTTCTGTGCGCATGCCTGACATTTCCCCCTTGGCAGACGAAGCCCCTGGGCTGTCAGAGTCCCGAGCGAGAGTGGCAGCGCTTCATTCTTGCGACATGAACTACCTGTGTTTTCCGAGAGGGGCGACCGTGGGAACATTGGCGAGACACGACGTAATTCTACTCATTGATGCGTTTGAGCACAATAAATGGGCCTGTGTAGTACGACAACAGCTTCTGGGACAAACCACGCTTGCGGAGAGGTTTCCAGAGCCACACTAAGTCGCCGGGAAGGTATTAGACATCCTGATGCCCACGATCGTACCGCTGCTTAGAGCGGTCCTGCGAGGCCAGAGTGCGTAATCGGGCGACCCGACGAGCCTTTTCAGCGCGGCAGAGGGTGCTCGAAACAGACGGCTCGGTGTCGAGAGAGAACGGCAAAATGGCGTCAAGAGAACGTCGAGGCGGACGGGCGTAGAGGAGGAAAAATGGACTATAAGAAGTTGTCTCATGCTTTGAGGTGTTATAGGCGTAAGTAATGAAAGGAAGCACGTCATCCCAGTTCTTGTGGCGCGAGTCAACATACATCGCAAGCATTTTTGTCAGTGTCCGGTTTGTACGTTCGACGAGGCCATTTGTCTCGGGATGGTACGGCGTAGAGTGACGCAACTGGCAAAGTACAATAGCGCAGACGTTGTTCCACAACATCTGCCGTAAAAAGCGGCCTCGGTCACTGATAATTACACGAGGAGGTCCATGACGGAGGACGACAGCGTGAAGAAGAAAGAACGAGACGTCAGCGGCGGTGGCGGAAGGGATGGCGGCAGTTTCACAGTAACGCGTGAGATGATCAACGCACACGATGACCCAGCGATTGCCTTTGCACGAGCGGGGAAACGGGCCTATGAGGTCAACACCTACTTGCTCATATGGTGTGGTCGGTGGTGTCACCGGATGTAAGTGGCCCGGCGGAGAAGTCGTGGGGAGCTTGAACCGCTGGCACTGCACGCAGGAGTTCACGTAACGCTGAGTCGTTCGACGCATATTTGGCCAGTAGAAACGTTCCTTAATGCGCGTAAGAGTCCTGGCAAACCCCAAGTGCCCAGCTGTAACGTCATCGTGCATAGAGTGTAGAACAGAGGAATAGAGGCTAGCCAGAACGACTAGCAGAAAGCGTGCACCGCCAGACGAGTAATTTTTTCGGTACAGCAAACCATCGCGAATGCAGAAAGGGTTCGCAGATGCCGAATCACGAGCTTTTTTAAAAAGTGCTACCAAGTCTTGATCTTTTCGTTGTTCTCGCTGGAAAGGGGCAAGATCCGGAAATTGTACGGAAACGGCGGCAAGATAGTCGTCAAAGTTGTCATCGCAGAGGGTAGTTGCGAGAGGCAGCCGCGAGAAGCAGTCAGCGTCAGCGTGTTGGCGGCCACTTTTGTACGACACTGTAAAGTTGAACTCCTGAAGGTGTAATGCCCAGTGGGCCAACCGACCGCAGGGGTCGCGTAGATTCACCAGCCAGCAAAGCGAATGATGGTCGGTGATGACTGTAAAGGAACGTCCATAAAGGTACGAGCGAAACCGCTGTAAGCCAAAAACGACGGCAAGGCACTCTTGCTCGGTCACGGTATAGTTGCGTTCAGACTTGCTAAGGCTGCGACTTGCGTCAGCGACAACGTGTTGGTTTCCGTCATGCCGTTGTATGAGCACAGAACCCACGCCGATGTCACTTGCGTCAGTGTGGAGTTCAGTGGGAGCTGTCGGGCTGAAATGACGCAGTATGGGCCGCGAAGTAAGAAGAAACTTTAGCTGGCGAAAGGCAGAATCACATTCAGGAGTCCATTTGAAAGGAATATCTTTCTGCAAGAGGCATGTGAGGGGGTAGGCTACGTCAGCAAACTTAGGGATGAAACGTCGAAAGTAAGAGCAAAGTCCCAGGAAGCTCCTAAATTCTTTCACTTGGGCTCTTTGACGCAGTTGACAGCTTCAATCTTCTGTGGGTCAGGCCTAACACCGTCTTTGTCAACCAAATGCCCAAGCACAACGATCTGGCGTTCACCGAAGCGGTACTTCTTAGAGTTCAGCACGAGACCCGCTTTCTTCATGCAGTTAAGGACCACAGCTAAACGGCTGTTATGTTCGGCGAAGGTCCTCCCAAAAATCACTACGTCATCTAGGTAACACATGCAAATTTGCCACTTCAGACCACGCAAAAGAGTGTCCATAAACCTTTCAAAGGTAGCCGGAGCGCTGCATAGGCCGAAAGACATCACGTTAAATTCATACAACCCATCGGGAGTCACGAATGCCGTCTTCTCCTTGTCTTTCGGATGCATCGGTATCTGCCAGTATCCGGACCGTAAATCAACAGATGAAAAGTAGGAAGCTGAATGGAGGCAGTCAATGGCATCATCAACACGTGGGAGCGGGTAAACATTTTTCTTGGTGACAGTATTGAGGCGGCGATAGTCGACACAAAATCGCCAGGTGCCATCTTTCTTTTTCACGAGAGTGAGGGAGCACCGTAAATTCAGTTCTAAACTCGTGTCCAGCCATCGCTACATTTACATAATAAATACCAAGCGGAACCAACAATTCTCCCCCTACACCTCGAAATATGACAGTTCTATCCCAGCCAAACATAATTTTGCGGCCGAGACGGTTCTTAAAATCTAAGGTCATCACGGAAACTGTAGCACCAGTATCCACTAAGGCCATAACGCAAACACCATCCACTAATACTTCTAAGCGGTTCTTCAGCATAACGACCGGTAGAGGAATTGGCAATATCGATGACCTGGCGACCGCACCTCCATCGGCCGCACACGCTAGTTTCCCGGTGGCTGAGAAGAACGGCGGGGAGAAGGCAATTGTCGGGAGCGGCGGGCAGGAGGAGTCAGGCTGCGATCAGAGACTGGCGAGTCGTTGCGTGGTGGTAAGTAGCGGTAGGAGCCCGAAGGAGGGGGATAGGTCGGGTCATGGACTTCTGGACCCACAGTAGATTGGCGATTTGTCCATTGGCACGGGTTCCGGCGGCGGCAGAATCTGGATATGTGGTCAAGCATACCACAGCGGTAACAGACGGGTGGTTCACGAGCACGGTCCAAATAATAGCCCTCGGTAACAGTATCGCAGCGATCAGTAAAGTCCAGCCGCTGGGGTTGTTGCGGAGGATGTGGCGCCCTGTATTGGGAACGAGCTAGGGGAGCAGGGCCATATGAGTCGTTTCGGTGGTCACGGACGGGAGGAGGAGCGGTAGAACACCAAGAAGAGCGCTGGATGGGAGCTGCCTGCAGGGAGCAGCTATCACAGGGGATTGCACTGCGGTTCACATCTTGATGGCGGGAGAGCTCATCACGGACAATTTGGTGAATAATCTCGGCCAAATTCGGAGGCTCCTGTGAATGCTCGTGAGAATCCACGCTTGCAACATTGGTCACGTTAGGCAGACGGCCGAATTTCGGGGTTATGCGACGCAGCTTTAAAGTTTCGAACGTACGCCAGTACTTGATCACGGCCGCGGGAGAATCTAATTTTTCTTTTGTAATTAATAAGTTATATACATCCACCGCGATGCCCTTTAAGAGGTGGCCAACTCTGTCTTCGTCAGACATGCTCGGATTCACCGCTTTGCAGAGCTTTAGGACCTCTTTTATATACATTGTGCATGTTTCACCAGGCCCTTGGGCTCGCTGGAATAAAGTCTGCTCAGCGCATTTCCGTTTTGCCGTGGTATCCCCGAAACAATTTCGAATCTCCTCTTCAAAACGATCCCAGCTCGTTAGAGACGCTTCATGGTTCTCCAACCATGTCAGGGCTGTGGAGTCTAAGAAAAAAACATTTGCCAGCATTACAGTGGCATCCCAGCTATTGTACTTGCTCACCCGCTGGTAATTGGTGAGCCACTCATCCACATCTTCGCCAGCCTTGCCAGAAAAGTTCCACGGCTCACCGTAATGCTGCCATACAGGTGCCGCTGGACCTGGCTGCCGTGCGTCGCCGTCCTGGATCATTGGGGTGGTCAAAGGGGGAAGCCCAGCGAATCGTCGGCTCGAACGAGGTAGAGAGGAATCCGTGGTGATCTTTGCAGCACCTTCCACCACACTGTTAGGGTTTATTTACAGAGTGATTCTGCACCTTAGCCTGATGTGCTAAGTAACAGATGGTGAGCTTCTTCTTTCTCTATTCCGGGGAACCTCTTTTTGCACTTCCTTCTCCTGTTCTGTGCGCATGCCTGACAATATATTTCTCCTTTCGGTTTTATGCACCTCATCTTCATCCTTTAGCTATGTTAATTGCTGAATTCATCTTTCCTTCTCATGCGCGTTTCCTTCTTTGGCTTTCTTTTAGTTTTTAGTGCTCTCCACATTCTGCGTAGAGGGCATGTCAACTGGGTATGTCAGAGTATAGGCACGTCAGCTGGCGCACCGAGAAAGCCATGTCGAATCCCTTTCTTCACGCCCCTTTCTTCAAGCGTCTACTCGGCTGGACTCAGGCGGCCAACGCACATCCAGATGTAACTTGTCAGCCCCACGCTTCCCTTCTACGGAGGCTACGCGCACAAACTACCACGCCACTTTTACTACTTGACACCACCTAAAGCGACATCATCCGAGTATAAGGAGCCTACCTCGCCGGAGCACATTCAGTGGGCATGTCAGCTAGTGCGCCGAGAAATCCATGTTGAATCCCTTTCTTCTCTTCATGCGTCTACTCGGCTGGACTCAGGCGGCCAACGCACATCAAGATGCAACTTGTCAGCCCCACGCTTCCCTTTTACGGAGGCTGCGCACAGGAACCACCACGCCACTTTTTCTGCTTGACACCACCTAAAGCGACATCATCCGAGTATAAAAAGAGCCTACCTTGCCGGAGCACATTCAGTGGGCATGTCAGCTAGTGCGCCGAGAAAGCCATGTCGAATCCCTTTCTTCTGTTCACGCGTCTACTCGGCTGGACTCAGGCGGCCAACGCACATCACGATGTAACTTGTCAGCCCCACGCTTCCCTTCTACGGAGGCGGCGCGCACTAACCACCAGGCCACTTTTTCTACTTGACACCACCTAAAGTGACATCATCCGAGTATAAAAGTAGCCTACCTTGCCGGAGCACATTCAGTGGGCATGTCAGCTAGTGCGCCGAGAAAGCCATGTTGAATCCCTTTCTTCTGTTCACGCGTATACTCGGCTGGACTCAGGCGGCCAACGCACATCAAGATGTAACTTGTCAGCCCCACGCTTCCCTTTTACGGAGGCTGCGCGCACGAACCACCATGAAACTTTTTCTACTTGACACCACCTAAAGCGACATCATCCGAGTATAAAAGGAGCCTACCTTGCCGGAGCACCTTCAGTGGGCATGTCAGCTAGTGCGCCGAGGAAGATATGTCGAATCCCTTTCTTCTGTTCACGCGTATAATCGGCTGGACTCAGGCGGCCAACGCACATCAAGATGCAACTTGTCAGCCCCACGCTTCACTTTTACGGAGGCTGCGCGCACGAACCACCATGAAACTTTTTCTACTTGACACCACCTAAAGCGACATCATCCGAGTATAAAAGGAGCCTACCTTGCCGGAGCACCTTCAGTGGGCATGTCAGCTAGTGCGCCGAGGAAGATATGTCGAATCCCTTTCTTCTGTTCACGCGTATACTCGGCTGGACTCAGGCGGCCAACGCACATCAAGATGCAACTTGTCAGCCCCACGCTTCACTTTTACGGAGGCTGCGCGCACGAACCACCATGAAACTTTTTCTACTTGACACCACCCAAAGCGACATCATCCGAGTATAAAAGGAGCCTACCTTGCCGGAGCACCTTCAGTGGGCATGTCAGCTAGTGCGCCGAGGAAGATATGTCGAATCCCTTTCTTCTGTTCACGCGTATACTCGGCTGGACTCAGGCGGCCAACGCACATCAAGATGCAACTTGTCAGCCCCACGCTTCCCTTTTACGGAGGCTGCGCGCACGAACCACCATGAAACGTTTTCTACTTGACACCACCTAAAGCGACATCATCCGAGTATAAAAGGAGCCTACCTTGCCGGAGCACCTTCAGTGGGCATGTCAGCTAGTGCGCCAAGGAAGATTTGTCGAATCCCTTTCTTCTGTTCACGCGTATACTCGGCTGGACTCAGGCGGCCAACGCACATCAAGATGCAACTTGTCAGCCCCACGCTTCACTTTTACGGTGGCTGCGCGCACGAACCACCATGAAACTTTTTCTACTTGACACCACCTAAAGCGACATCATCCGAGTATAAAAGGAGCCTAACTTGCCGGAGCACCTTCAGTGGGCATGTCAGCTAGTGCGCCGAGAAAGCCATGTTGAATCCCTTTCTTCTGTTCACGCGTCTACTCGGCTGGACTCAGGCGGCCAACGCATATCAAGATGTAACTTGTCAGCCCCACGCTTCCCTTCTACGGAGGCGGCGCGCACGAACCACCAGGCCACTTTTTCTACTTGACACCACCTAAAGTGACATCATCCGAGTATAAAAGTAGCCTACCTTGCCGGAGCACATTCAGTGGGCATGTCAGCTAGTGCGCCGAGAAAGCCATGTCGAATCCCTTTCTTCTGTTCACGCGTCTACTCGGCTGGACTCAGGCGGCCAACGCATATCAAGATGTAACTTTTCAGCCCCACGCTTCCCTTCTACGGAGGCGGCGCGCACGAACCACCAGGCCACTTTTTCTACTTGACACCACCTAAAGTGACATCATCCGAGTATAAGAGTAGCCTACCTTGCCGGAGCACATTCAGTGGGCATGTCAGCTAGTGCGCCGAGAAAGCCATGTTGAATCCCTTTCTTCTGTTCACGCGTATACTCGGCTGGACTCAGGCGGCCAACGCACATCAAGATGTAACTTGTCAGCCCCACGCTTCCCTTTTACGGAGGCTGCGCGCACGAACCACCATGAAACTTTTTCTACTTGACACCACCTAAAGCGACATCATCCGAGTATAAAAGGAGCCTACCTTGCCGGAGCACCTTCAGTGGGCATGTCAGCTAGTGCGCCGAGGAAGATATGTCGAATCCCTTTCTTCTGTTCACGCGTATACTCGGCTGGACTCAGGCGGCCAACGCACATCAAGATGCAACTTGTCAGCCCCACGCTTCACTTTTACGGAGGCTGCGCGCACGAACCACCATGAAACTTTTTCTACTTGACACCACCTAAAGCGACATCATCCGAGTATAAAAGGAGCCTACCTTGCCGGAGCACCTTCAGTGGGCATGTCAGCTAGTGCGCCGAGGAAGATATGTCGAATCCCTTTCTTCTGTTCACGCGTATACTCGGCTGGACTCAGGCGGCCAACGCACATCAAGATGCAACTTGTCAGCCCCACGCTTCACTTTTACGGAGGCTGCGCGCACGAACCACCATGAAACTTTTTCTACTTGACACCACCCAAAGCGACATCATCCGAGTATAAAAGGAGCCTACCTTGCCGGAGCACCTTCAGTGGGCATGTCAGCTAGTGCGCCGAGGAAGATATGTCGAATCCCTTTCTTCTGTTCACGCGTATACTCGGCTGGACTCAGGCGGCCAACGCACATCAAGATGCAACTTGTCAGCCCCACGCTTCCCTTTTACGGAGGCTGCGCGCACGAACCACCATGAAACGTTTTCTACTTGACACCACCTAAAGCGACATCATCCGAGTATAAAAGGAGCCTACCTTGCCGGAGCACCTTCAGTGGGCATGTCAGCTAGTGCGCCAAGGAAGATTTGTCGAATCCCTTTCTTCTGTTCACGCGTATACTCGGCTGGACTCAGGCGGCCAACGCACATCAAGATGCAACTTGTCAGCCCCACGCTTCACTTTTACGGTGGCTGCGCGCACGAACCACCATGAAACTTTTTCTACTTGACACCACCTAAAGCGACATCATCCGAGTATAAAAGGAGCCTAACTTGCCGGAGCACCTTCAGTGGGCATGTCAGCTAGTGCGCCGAGAAAGCCATGTTGAATCCCTTTCTTCTGTTCACGCGTCTACTCGGCTGGACTCAGGCGGCCAACGCATATCAAGATGTAACTTGTCAGCCCCACGCTTCCCTTCTACGGAGGCGGCGCGCACGAACCACCAGGCCACTTTTTCTACTTGACACCACCTAAAGTGACATCATCCAAGTATAAAAGTAGCCTACCTTGCCGGAGCACATTCAGTGGGCATGTCAGCTAGTGCGCCGAGAAAGCCATGTCGAATCCCTTTCTTCTGTTCACGCGTCTACTCGGCTGGACTCAGGCGGCCAACGCACATCACGATGTAACTTGTCAGCCCCACGCTTCCCTTCTACGGAGGCGGCGCGCACTAACCACCAGGCCACTTTTTCTACTTGACACCACCTAAAGTGACATCATCCGAGTATAAAAGTAGCCTACCTTGCCGGAGCACATTCAGTGGGCATGTCAGCTAGTGCGCCGAGAAAGCCATGTTGAATCCCTTTCTTCTGTTCACGCGTATACTCGGCTGGACACAGGCGGCCAACGCACATCAAGATGTAACTTGTCAGCCCCACGCTTCCCTTTTACGGAGGCTGCGCGCACGAACCACCATGAAACTTTTTCTACTTGACACCACCTAAAGCGACATCATCCGAGTATAAAAGGAGCCTACCTTGCCGGAGCACCTTCAGTGGGCATGTCAGCTAGTGCGCCGAGGAAGATATGTCGAATCCCTTTCTTCTGTTCACGCGTATACTCGGCTGGACTCAGGCGGCCAACGCACATCAAGATGCAACTTGTCAGCCCCACGCTTCACTTTTACGGAGGCTGCGCGCACGAACCACCATGAAACTTTTTCTACTTGACACCACCCAAAGCGACATCATCCGAGTATAAAAGGAGCCTACCTTGCCGGAGCACCTTCAGTGGGCATGTCAGCTAGTGCGCCGAGGAAGATATGTCGAATCCCTTTCTTCTGTTCACGCGTATACTCGGCTGGACTCAGGCGGCCAACGCACATCAAGATGCAACTTGTCAGCCCCACGCTTCCCTTTTACGGAGGCTGCGCGCACGAACCACCATGAAACGTTTTCTACTTGACACCACCTAAAGCGACATCATCCGAGTATAAAAGGAGCCTACCTTGCCGGAGCACCTTCAGTGGGCATGTCAGCTAGTGCGCCAAGGAAGATTTGTCGAATCCCTTTCTTCTGTTCACGCGTATACTCGGCTGGACTCAGGCGGCCAACGCACATCAAGATGCAACTTGTCAGCCCCACGCTTCACTTTTACGGTGGCTGCGCGCACGAACCACCATGAAACTTTTTCTACTTGACACCACCTAAAGCGACATCATCCGAGTATAAAAGGAGCCTAACTTGCCGGAGCACCTTCAGTGGGCATGTCAGCTAGTGCGCCGAGAAAGCCATGTTGAATCCCTTTCTTCTGTTCACGCGTCTACTCGGCTGGACTCAGGCGGCCAACGCATATCAAGATGTAACTTGTCAGCCCCACGCTTCCCTTCTACGGAGGCGGCGCGCACGAACCACCAGGCCACTTTTTCTACTTGACACCACCTAAAGTGACATCATCCGAGTATAAAAGTAGCCTACCTTGCCGGAGCACATTCAGTGGGCATGTCAGCTAGTGCGCCGAGAAAGCCATGTCGAATCCCTTTCTTCTGTTCACGCGTCTACTCGGCTGGACTCAGGCGGCCAACGCATATCAAGATGTAACTTTTCAGCCCCACGCTTCCCTTCTACGGAGGCGGCGCGCACGAACCACCAGGCCACTTTTTCTACTTGACACCACCTAAAGTGACATCATCCGAGTATAAGAGTAGCCTACCTTGCCGGAGCACATTCAGTGGGCATGTCAGCTAGTGCGCCGAGAAAGCCATGTTGAATCCCTTTCTTCTGTTCACGCGTATACTCGGCTGGACTCAGGCGGCCAACGCACATCAAGATGTAACTTGTCAGCCCCACGCTTCCCTTTTACGGAGGCTGCGCGCACGAACCACCATGAAACTTTTTCTACTTGACACCACCTAAAGCGACATCATCCGAGTATAAAAGGAGCCTACCTTGCCGGAGCACCTTCAGTGGGCATGTCAGCTAGTGCGCCGAGGAAGATATGTCGAATCCCTTTCTTCTGTTCACGCGTATACTCGGCTGGACTCAGGCGGCCAACGCACATCAAGATGCAACTTGTCAGCCCCACGCTTCACTTTTACGGAGGCTGCGCGCACGAACCACCATGAAACTTTTTCTACTTGACACCACCTAAAGCGACATCATCCGAGTATAAAAGGAGCCTACCTTGCAGGAGCACCTTCAGTGGGCATGTCAGCTAGTGCGCCGAGGAAGATATGTCGAATCCCTTTCTTCTGTTCACGCGTATACTCGGCTGGACTCAGGCGGCCAACGCACATCAAGATGCAACTTGTCAGCCCCACGCTTCACTTTTACGGAGGCTGCGCGCACGAACCACCATGAAACTTTTTCTACTTGACACCACCCAAAGCGACATCATCCGAGTATAAAAGGAGCCTACCTTGCCGGAGCACCTTCAGTGGGCATGTCAGCTAGTGCGCCGAGGAAGATATGTCGAATCCCTTTCTTCTGTTCACGCGTATACTCGGCTGGACTCAGGCGGCCAACGCACATCAAGATGCAACTTGTCAGCCCCACGCTTCCCTTTTACGGAGGCTGCGCGCACGAACCACCATGAAACGTTTTCTACTTGACACCACCTAAAGCGACATCATCCGAGTATAAAAGGAGCCTACCTTGCCGGAGCACCTTCAGTGGGCATGTCAGCTAGTGCGCCAAGGAAGATTTGTCGAATCCCTTTCTTCTGTTCACGCGTATACTCGGCTGGACTCAGGCGGCCAACGCACATCAAGATGCAACTTGTCAGCCCCACGCTTCACTTTTACGGTGGCTGCGCGCACGAACCACCATGAAACTTTTTCTACTTGACACCACCTAAAGCGACATCATCCGAGTATAAAAGGAGCCTAACTTGCCGGAGCACCTTCAGTGGGCATGTCAGCTAGTGCGCCGAGAAAGCCATGTTGAATCCCTTTCTTCTGTTCACGCGTCTACTCGGCTGGACTCAGGCGGCCAACGCATATCAAGATGTAACTTGTCAGCCCCACGCTTCCCTTCTACGGAGGCGGCGCGCACGAACCACCAGGCCACTTTTTCTACTTGACACCACCTAAAGTGACATCATCCAAGTATAAAAGTAGCCTACCTTGCCGGAGCACATTCAGTGGGCATGTCAGCTAGTGCGCCGAGAAAGCCATGTCGAATCCCTTTCTTCTGTTCACGCGTCTACTCGGCTGGACTCAGGCGGCCAACGCATATCAAGATGTAACTTTTCAGCCCCACGCTTCCCTTCTACGGAGGCGGCGCGCACGAACCACCAGGCCACTTTTTCTACTTGACACCACCTAAAGTGACATCATCCGAGTATAAGAGTAGCCTACCTTGCCGGAGCACATTCAGTGGGCATGTCAGCTAGTGCGCCGAGAAAGCCATGTTGAATCCCTTTCTTCTGTTCACGCGTATACTCGGCTGGACTCAGGCGGCCAACGCACATCAAGATGCAACTTGTCAGCCCCACGCTTCACTTTTACGGAGGCTGCGCGCATGAACCACCATGAAACTTTTTCTACTTGACACCACCTAAAGCGACATCATCCGAGTATAAAAGGAGCCTACCTTGCCGGAGCACCTTCAGTGGGCATGTCAGCTAGTGCGCCGAGGAAGATATGTTGAATCCCTTTCTTCTGTTCACGCGTATACTCGGCTGGACTCAGGCGGCCAGCGCACATCAAGATGCAACTTGTCAGCCCCACGCTTCACTTTTACGGAGGCTGCGCGCACGAACCACCATGAAACTTTTTCTACTTGACACCACCTAAAGCGACATCATCCGAGTATAAAAGGAGCCTACTTTGCCGGAGCACCTTCAGTGGGCATGTCAGCTAGTGCGCCGAGGAAGATATCTCGAATCCCTTTCTTCTGTTCACGCGTATACTCGGCTGGACTCAGGCGGCCAACGCACATCAAGATGCAACTTGTCAGCCCCACGCTTCACTTTTACGGAGGCTGCGCGCACGAACCACCATGAAACTTTTTCTACTTGACACCACCTAAAGCGACATCATCCGAGTATAAAAGGAGCCTACCTTGCCGGAGCACCTTCAGTGGGCATGTCAGCTAGTGCGCCGAGGAAGATATGTCGAATCCCTTTCTTCTGTTCACGCGTATACTCGGCTGGACTCAGGCGGCCAACGCACATCAAGATGCAACTTGTCAGCCCCACGCTTCACTTTTACGGAGGCTGCGCGCACGAACCACCATGAAACTTTTTCTACTTGACACCACCTAAAGCGACATCATCCGAGTATAAAAGGAGCCTAACTTCCCGGAACACCTTCAGTGGGCATGTCAGCTAGTGCGCCGAGGAAGATATGTCGAATCACGCGTATACTCGGCTGGACTCAGGCGGCCAACGCACATCAAGATGCAACTTGTCAGCCCCACGCTTCACTTTTACGGAGGCTGCGCGCACGAACCACCATGAAACTTTTTCTACTTGACACCACCTAAAGCGACATCATCCGAGTAGAAAAGGAGCCTAACTTGCCGGAGCACCTTCAGTGGGCATGTCAGCTAGTGCGCCGAGGAAGATATGTCGAATCACGCGTATACTCGGCTGGACTCAGGCGGCCAACGCACATCAAGATGCAACTTGTCAGCCCCACGCTTCACTTTTACGGAGGCTGCGCGCACGAACCACCATGAAACTTTTTCTACTTGACACCACCTAAAGCGACATCATCCGAGTAGAAAAGGAGCCTAACTTGCCGGAGCACCTTCAGTGGGCATGTCAGCTAGTGCGCCGAGGAAGATATGTCGAATCACGCGTATACTCGGCTGGACTCAGGCGGCCAACGCACATCAAGATGCAACTTGTCAGCCCCACGCTTCACTTTTACGGAGGCTGCGCGCACGAACCACCATGAAACTTTTTCTACTTGACACCACCTAAAGCGACATCATCCGAGTAGAAAAGGAGCCTAACTTGCCGGAGCACCTTCAGTGGGCATGTCAGCTAGTGCGCCGAGGAAGATATGTCGAATCACGCGTATACTCGGCTGGACTCAGGCGGCCAACGCACATCAAGATGCAACTTGTCAGCCCCACGCTTCACTTTTACGGAGGCTGCGCGCACGAACCACCATGAAACTTTTTCTACTTGACACCACCTAAAGCGACATCATCCGAGTAGAAAAGGAGCCTAACTTGCCGGAGCACCTTCAGTGGGCATGTCAGCTAGTGCGCCGAGGAAGATATGTCGAATCACGCGTATACTCGGCTGGACTCAGGCGGCCAACGCACATCAAGATGCAACTTGTCAGCCCCACGCTTCACTTTTACGGAGGCTGCGCGCACGAACCACCATGAAACTTTTTCTACTTGACACCACCTAAAGCGACATCATCCGAGTAGAAAAGGAGCCTAACTTGCCGGAGCACCTTCAGTGGGCATGTCAGCTAGTGCGCCGAGGAAGATATGTCGAATCACGCGTATACTCGGCTGGACTCAGGCGGCCAACGCACATCAAGATGCAACTTGTCAGCCCCACGCTTCACTTTTACGGAGGCTGCGCGCACGAACCACCATGAAACTTTTTCTACTTGACACCACCTAAAGCGACATCATCCGAGTAGAAAAGGAGCCTAACTTGCCGGAGCACCTTCAGTGGGCATGTCAGCTAGTGCGCCGAGGAAGATATGTCGAATCCCTTTCTTCTGTTCACGCGTATACTCGGCTGGACTCAGGCGGCCAACGCACATCAAGATGCAACTTGTCAGCCCCACGCTTCACTTTTACGGAGGCTGCGCGCACGAACCACCATGAAACTTTTTCTACTTGACACCACCTAAAGCGACATCATCCGAGTATAAAAGGAGCGTACCTTGTCGGAGCACCTTCAGTGGGCATGTCAGCTAGTGCGCCGAGAAAGCCATGTTGAATTCCTTTCTTCTGTTCACTCAGGTCAGTAACAAATATTCATCTGTCAAAAGTAGCAACCGCGGTTTTATCCAGTTGACGGGCCCACGTAGCTAATGCACGTTTTTTTCATGTGTTTGCAATATTGGAATGTCATTACAGCTGTTGCTAAGCAGCGATATTGAATAGACTCCAGGACCCATCCATGAAAAAATGCTCAGCGACTTCTAAGCGGTCAAAAGGCCATGCAAGAAAGACTAGATGCAATTGAAACCAAACTTGAAAAGGTTGAGGAAACTGCATTGATATGTAGAGAGCTTGTATCTAAGGTTACTAGTTTGGAAGGAATTGTCGTACAACTCGAAAAAAAAGCTTATAGACCTAGAGGACAGAATCCGGCGGAACAACTTTATCGTCTTCGGAGTGAAAGAAAACGAAGAAGAAACACCGGAGTCACTTGCCAAAGATGTTACTGAGAGCAGTTTCGAGAAAACGTTGGGCGTCACAATGACTTCGGCTGAAAGAATACATAGGATGGGTCGCGAGCAGACAAACCTCAGCCTGTCAACTAATTGATCACCGTGAAGTGTACTGCCATAAGTTGAAGTATTGGAAAACTTTTCCGTGCCCACAAGACAGAACAGCGCTGGAAAAGTACGAGTGGAGCAGGCAGCAAAGTAAGGCTTGTGTACAATGGGATAAAAATTGGCAAAGACCTATTTGAATGGGATAGTACGACGAAACAAAGAGTGCAACTTCGATGTTTGAATATTAACGCTCGCAGTATAGTAAACAAAGCATCTTACATAGAAAGTATCATGATAGTGCACAACCCTTATTTATTGATAACTGAAACCTGGCTATGCCCCGACATCATCATCATCATCATCAGCCTGATTATACCCACTGCAGGGCGAAGGCCTCTCCCATATTTCTCCACTTAACCCGGTTCTGTGCTAGCTGCACCCACTTGACCCCTGCGAACTTCTTAATCTCCTCCGCCCACCTAACTTTCTGCCGCCCCCTGCTACGCTTTCCTTCCCTTGGAATCCAGTTTGTTACCCTAAGCGACCATCGGTTATCCTCTCTTCGCACTACATGTCCTGCCCATGTCATTTCTTCTTCTTAATTTCCATTAGAACGTCGGTAACTTGAGTTATTTCTCTGACCCACTCTGCACGCTTTCTATCTCTTAATGTTACCCCTACCGACATCAGCGATACAGAAATAAAGCGCCCCGGTTATAAAATTCTGCTCAAAAATAGAGACACACGTGGTGGCATAGTGGCAATAATGTTTCAAGAATTTTTACGCCCATCGAGATTACCTGATATTGCTAGAATGTGTAATAGCCAAACTTTTTCTTGATAATTTCAACATAGTAAAAAGGGATTGTACCGTTCCCCGAACTGTGACAGTACATTTTGTGAAAAAATCAACCAGTTCTTGTGCGCATACAGGAACCACTCTCGGAGTTTACTTCTGGCTGGTGATTAATTTTCCATCTATAGATTGGAGCGGTGATTTTCCAATCGCTCTTTCAAGTTCCTCTGGAACATTCGTTGATCGTATTCTACTCCACGGCATGACCCAGCTAGTAAAAGAGCCCACCCGCATTCAAAAAGTTTTCGGATCTATCCTGGTCCTCATTCTAGCTAATAATAGAATACATCGCCGAAACCCGCACATTGACGTAGTTGAAAGACATTCATACCACAAAAGTGTATGCTTATCACTGTACACAAGATCCATTCAGAAACCACCAAAAAAGGTGCGTAATTCCAGCATTGAGACGCGCTAACGATGTTGACATGTTAGACTCACTTGAGAGGTTTTGTCTTCGCCTCCCTTTGTGATTCAAACAAACACACTATTGATAATTTATGGTGTTTCTTTGAGGACCTGGTTCTGAAATGAATTAAGAACTACGTTCCTTGTAAACACAAAAAACAGCGAAATTACAATCCGTGGATGACAAATGAAATCATACGCTTGAAGGGGGAACTAGAGAAAACTAGAAAACAACAAGCAGCACCGCCGTCGATCTACGCAGTGAAACTTAGTAATACCAGGGTAATACTGAACGACAAATTTAGGGCAGCAAAGAACTATTACCAAAGCATCACACTAAAAAACTTTCTTCTCTCGTCCCCACGATAATTCTGGCGTCACATTGCTCCAGCAAAGAAAACTAGGCCTAGCATTTGCATAAATGAGGTCGCTGTGACGGAAAAAACGGAAATTGCTGAAGCACTAAACAGCTACTTCTGTTCTGTATTCACCCGAGATGATTGCCCAGCGTTGCTTGTTTCGAGCAAATCCCGGCCATCTTGAATGTAAGTGAGGAAGCATTTTTACTACTTAACTCAGACGTTAAAAAATCACCAGGAATCCACATGATACAGAGCGCCTTTCTCTATACGCTACGCCGAATGGTGTGCAAAATATCTTTCTCCAATTTTTAACATGTCTCTACGGTATTCACAGCTGCCACAGGACTGGAAATACCGCAAAATCATTCCCGTGCCAAAAACAGGCTGTAACTCACTTTTTGCGTCATATAGGCCCATTTCACTGTATGTACATACATGCGCTAAAATGCTTGAGTACATAATATCCAAGCACGTATCAGTTTTCGTCGAAGAAAATCAGATTATTATTGATACGCAACACGGTTTCCGCAAAAGACTATGAACTGTAACACAACTCCTATAAACAGTTCATGACCTTGCATCTGCTATTTTTGCTCTTCAATAATATTATCGTTGCAGACATACCAGTAAAAATAAAGCGTTTTTTCAGATGACTACATAATTGACCTCGAAATATCCACGTTTCATGACCAGGGGAACCTTAAACTCATCACTCGCTAAATTACAGATCTGGTGTTCTACATGGCTAATCACCATTAACAGTAAAAAAAAAAAAAAAACTGTTGCAATGACTGTAACTCGAAAGAAAGATCCACTAACCTTTGCATACCAAATCGGAAGGCATTATCTAGCAACAGTGTCAAGTTTTAGGTACCTGGGAATCCTAATCACACCTGACCTTAGTTGGAACCAGCATATAGACTATATTAAAAATAAAGCAATGCAGCGATTGGGATATCTTTCCCTTGGAAAGTCCCCGCCTGAAATAAACCTACTAGCATGCAAAACTTACATCAGACCGATTTTGGAATACGCAGCCACCGTATGGGACCCCTTCACAAAAGCAAACAGCGAAACTAGAAAATGTTCAGCGCTAATCCGTGAGGTTTATTTACAACTGCTATAGTTGGCGCATGTCCTCCACCTGTTTCTTGCAGGCTGCTTAGAAACGCTGGAATCACGTCGATACCGTGAAAGACTAAAGCTTTATTACTTACTGCACAATGACAAAATACGCATGGACAAAAACCGATACATTCAATCCGCAAATGCGCCTACTACTCCATCATTCCATAACAAAAAGGTCGATGATTCCACTTGTAAAACCAATGTGCTCAACAACTCTTTTTTTTCCAGAACGACACTCAACTGGAATGCAGTGGATGCCTGAACTGTTGAATGCTCCATCCTTGATGCGTTCACAGACGCACTCCTGAGTAAAAATCAAAGTGTATCGTAATCTACTGTGAACCTGTTCTTGTACCCCATATCCATCAATTACACCCATGACACGTTTTTTTTTCGGTCACATCGTCATCATCATCAGCCTGACTATACCCACTGCTGGGCGAAGGCCTCTCCCATATTTCTCCACTTAACCCGGTTCCGTGCTAGCGGCATCCACTTGACCCCCGCGAATTTCTTAACCTCATCCGCCCACCTAACTTTCTGCCGCCCCCTGCTACGCTTTCCTTCTCTTGGAATCCAGTTTGTTACCCTAAGCGACCATCGGTTATCCTCTCTTCGCACTACATGTCCTGCCCATGCCCATTTCTTCTTCTTGATTTCCACTAGAATGTCGGTAACTTGAGTTATTTCGCTGACCCACTCTGCACGCTTCCTATCTCTTAATGTTACCCCTACCATTTTTCGTTCCATAGCCCTCTGGGTTGTCCTCAACTTAAGTAGAACTCTCTTGGTTAGCCTCCACGTTTCAGCCCCATAGGCAAGTACAGCTAAGATGCAGCTATTGTATACTTTCCTCTTGAGCGATACCGGTAAGCTGCTGAGCATTGAAAAAAGAACCATGCGAATTTTGTCTTTGTGACGATCTGTTACCGTGATGTACACTTGGTTGCCATATGTACACATTCTTTATGGTGATGACCCCCCCCCCCTCCTGCCCAAGACCGTGCATAAGGTTGGTAGCACTTGTAAAATAAATAAATAAATAAATGTGAATTTTTGGCTCATGAGCCTTTATTTAAGTTTTATAGGGCGTTTAACTGTGTTAATTGTTAGCTTTACCTCTGTTGCGCATTTTTTGTTCCCATTGCGGCCACTGCACATTCCTTTATTCACCGAGCTTGATCCTTATGCGTATGATTTTAGTTATATGTTATCGGATCAGTTCTTGAAAATTGTTTTGTTCAAATCACTCCCCTGTTCCACATGTTTGCGGAATAAAAATGACTATCCTACTTTGTTCGCACCTTTTTCGGGTTTTGTCCATTCCGGTTCTATCTTTATGGTTTGTAATTTTTGCTTTTTCACTTGTTATGTTTCTTTTTACTGCCACGAGCGTCAAACATCGCCGCTAGTCGGGGCTGTATTTAGGTATATCAGCAGTATATCGGCGCTTATAGAATAAAGTTAAGTTCAGTACCTGTGTCGTCGTCTTTTATGTATTCTTTACTCTGTTCGTGTGATTAAGCGCTGTCAACCATGAACCAACGCCAATTAGCCTGACAGCTTGTCTTATTTATTTTCGATATAGATTCAAGAATTGCATACATTTACTAGTGAACGCTGACGCAAAGGCGTCTACTGCTTGAATACATCTATAATCAATATCTTGAAAGCGTTCTGAGTACATTTATAAATATCCCCTTCGACAAGAAATCGCTGGCTACTGGCATGACACCTAATTAATAGAAAATTTCTAACATTTTGAGGGATAAACCTCGAAACTGTTGTCACCCCAACACCTACCTTCCACATTCCCCTACTCGTACAGCATGTAATATTCTAGACCATCTGATATTTAAAAACGCCACAGGTTATATTGAACAGGATATATTGCCGCGGAACCTTCGAAACTGTATTTGTTGTTTTTTAACAGCCGTTGGCGTGCGGCCTTATCATCGTGATTCTGGCAAGCATATCAATTCTGTATTCCGTGTTTGTTCATGCTCATTGTCGCGATACGACGCGTTATCATTTTCTTTGTCGCAAAAGATGCGCCGAGATCTGTCTCGAAGATTCCGACCGCTTGTGTCTTTCTACAATGTACCAGCTTGTGCTGGTAGCAGTTTGCGACGTTATCTAGATTGTTCTGAGCAGCCTTTAAATTGAGCGTTGACGAGTGTGACGGGCATTCTTTGTTCCACGATCGACGAGCACGTTTGTTGCTATCGCTGTCGCCAAGTTGCTTAGTTCTTTTGCGGGTGCAAGTCAGCCTAATAAAGAGTTAATTTCAGTACCATCAAGCCTGTGTCTTCTTTTGGTGTTAACGGCCTTGTCACCACTACGTGACAATATTACGCAATAAAAAGCAGATGGCTTGCCCACAGCTGAAGAATACCATGCATGACTTAGCATCATTGCATCTTCCTTCTTGACCTCTAGATAACGAGTTCCTCCCCAAGATCTACTACAAAGCCAGAAACGTAGTAACGTGACCACTGCGGGGATAGCTGTTTATCATTTTGGTGATACGAATGGGCTAATCACAGTGCGTGAAAGTAAGTGGTATGCTGTTCTCAGTTATTATAAACGATACAACGATGACATTTACACTGCACTCTCTATATGTGTGGATGATAATATAAACGAAAATTAAGAGCCAATAAGGTCAACTGAAATGCTGGAAAGAATCTCAAATTGGTGAGGGGGATGACGGAGAAAACTCAAGAGGAATACGAGAACTCTAAAGCATGTTATGCCCATGTCCTGAAATGATGCTCGACAGCAATTGCGTTTCAGGAGACCCCATGAAATAGGCGTAAATATTCCTTTCGGGTGAAGCTCAATGGGATCAACACATATTGTGAGAAAAGTGGATCCTGCCAGAGGAATGCTCGTGGTTGTGGTGACACAGCTTCAAACGGTTGGGCTGCCATCTCACCCTTCCGAAGGTATCATCAGCCTGACTATAGCCACTGCAGGGAGAAGGCCTCTCCCATATTTCTCCAATGAACCCGGTTCTGTGCTAGCTGCATCCACTTGACCCCTGCTTAACTTCTTGACCTCATCCGCCCACCTAACTTTCTGCTGCCCCCTTATACGCTTTCCTTCCCTTGGAATTCAGTTTGTTACCCTAAGCGACCATCGGTTAACCGCTCTTCACACTACATGTCCTGCCCATGCCGATTTCTACTTCTTGATTTCCACTAGAATGTCAGTAATTTGAGTTATTTCTCTGACCCACTCTGCACGCTTCCTATCTCGTAACGTTACACCTACCATTTTCCGTCCCATGGCCCTCTGCGTTGTCCGCAACTTAAACAGAACCCTTTTCGTTAACCTCCATGTTTCAGCCCTGTAGGTCAGTACCTGCCGGATGCAATGTTTATACACTTTCCTCTTTAGTGATACCGGTAAGCTGCTTGTTTGTGTACCTTCCAAATGCGCTCCATCCCACTCTCATTCCCCTAGTTATTTCCCTTTCGTGGTCCGGGTCTGCGGTCACTACCTGTCCTAAGTAGACGTATTTGTCTATCACATCTAACGCTTCGCTACCTATTTTAAACTGCTGTTTCTTTCCCAGGCTTTTCAGCATTGCCTTAATCTTCCGCATATTAATCTACCAACCTTTCTACCTACCTTTCTGCTTCTCCTTTCTAGATCATTTATCACTAGTTGAAGTTGGTCCCCTGAGGTACTTAACAAGGTAATGTTATCAGCGAGTCGCAGTTTAGTGAGATATTCTCTATCAATTCTGAAGCCTACCTGCTTCCATTCTATGCCTCTGAATACGCTCTTTAAGCAAGCTGTAAATAATAATGGGGAGATCGTGTCTCATTACCTAACACCTTTCTTAATTGAAATTTTTTCACTTTCTTTATGCAGAACTATGGTTCCTGTACAATCACTATAGATATCTTCCAGTACTTTCACACATGGCCAACCTACACCCTGACCTCGGAACGCGTACATGACTGCTGAGGCTTCGACAGAGTCAAATGCTTTCTTGTATAATCAATGAATGCTATTCCGAGCACTTCTCTACTACCTTGCTTATAGTGTGGAGTTGGCAGCTCCTTCCAGTTCAGCCACGCCGACCAGTCACACGTCTGGCGACTTCAAAAATACCGGCGCGCCATTGCAGATGCGACCTATCACTGCCATGTGACCTGTCAATTCCCAGAGACATGCTCGTTCTGGTCTGCGAGGCTTCAACCGGGGCGTGAGAGAGTCCGAGTGTTTCTCGGCAACTAAGTACCACCTGACACGGGGATTTTTAAGAGGCTGTGATTCTGCGAACGAATCATGTTAAATTTCCGGAAATGTTCCAAAAATGCAAAAAACAGGAAGAAAACAAGGTTTGTTCCGGAAAATTGGAAAATTTTGAAAAGCATCAATTATTTATATTAATAAAGATGCAAATAGGTGCACTGAAGCAGCAAAAAGCCCTATTTTTTTTCTGGCTTTTTGCCGCTCATATTCACGTTGCTCTTCTTTTATATCCGTATAAAACGACATAAATGACGCTTTTAATGGCTCCAGGAGGTTGCTGCTATATGTGTTGCAGCCTCCTCTGCCGCATGTGAAAGGAAGTGGTAGGCTGTGTGCGCACCAAGACCAGCAATAGAATACAGAAGCTGGTTTTTATTTGTTCTAAACCTCGAGGCTCTAATTTAATGAGCAGTGCCGGAAATGATAGCGATTAGGAGTTCTGGCCTGGTTTCTGTGCCTTCTTCTCCCGATCGCGTTTTCTTTATCGACTCAGATATTTTCCAGTTCTGACTGATTTTTTTGTTTTCTAGCAAAACGTTGCATGAATTTCAATCTGCCGCAATTTCCGGACTGTAGTCCGCACCCGGTGTATCGACCGCACGGCCGAAATATGGCTCAAAATAAGTTTTTTTTTTGTGCCTAAATAGTGTGCACCTGCTGTAAAATCGGCAGGGACGAATTTTGATATAAAATAATTTTTGTTTTAGACTTTGAGCAAGACGTGTGCAATCAATAAGCAATCATTCTATCACAAAAAAAAATGTAAAAACCGTGCGCTGTGTTATACTGCATTCCGTTCACTTCTAGAACCCGTAAAAGTCAATTTTCTCGGAGCTAGACGCTGCCGAAAAGACTATTCGTCTTTTCCGAACCATCACAAACGTTCTGGCCATGCCAGCCCTATTACAAAAACCAGTGTCTCAAGTGCGAAACCAGTAAGATTTTCGCGCTGGTTTTGCACTGGATCTGCTGGGCACGCGGGAGCTCTGCGATAATTACTGGAGCAGCAACGGGAAGACACTAGCTGCACTGGTGCGATGGGAGAAAAACGCTGGGATTAGCCTTTCGACGCTGGGTGTGTCGCTGGCACCCGCGATGCACTGGGAGAAGCGCCGTATGTGCGCTGGGGCCGCACTGGTCCCAGTGCCCCAGTATAGCCGGTGCGGCCTGCGGCGTCAGCCGGAGTAGCATCCCTCAGGGGCCAACAGGGCAACAGCGTACTTTCAATCGACCATCGGGGGGCATATGAAAAATATGGTTCAAGCAAGCGCTTTTTGCTGCGAAGTCGTTGCGCATTTGTAAGAAAACAAAGGCAGTATCTTTTTTCTAGAGTTTCTATGTTTCGATAGGTCGTTTCGAGCGTTTCGAGAGCGACAACGATCGCCGCGCCTCGATCTCATGACAGACTGACGATTAACGCACTACTAAAGCTGGAATTGAATAATGTGGGCTACCATGCATAACCAACTTCACAGCTGATCATAAGGGCACTCTAACACAATGATTACTGCCAAAATGTTCAATACGGGCTCAATCGCAGGCGAGCGTAGCCTGCACCACGGCCCAGTATCAACAGCAGAAAGAAAAACTAAAACGAGGAGGAGAGTAGTTTACCGATGGATGGGTCCATGAGAGAAAAAGCAACAACATACAGCGCTTGTAATACATAATATTTGGCGCGTTTCTCAAGCTTTTGCGCTCCTTCTTACTCTGCGTATCAAGCAGCCGAGCCCTCGGTCATCGCAACGCTTCCCGCAATGTTTACATACAAATAAGGTTTAGTTACACGCAATTAGGGTCGTCGCTGCGGCGCTGGCCGGTATTGAAGCTTGGTCGCACGTTTTTCCTTGAAGGCTTCTACTAAAGCTCCGTGTTCAGCGAAAATTACGCCCACGGTAGAAGAGCACCACCCAAGAGCCGGCGTTAGAAAATTTGCCAGCGATGTCAAACTCCACATGTTAAAATGATTTCAGTGCACAAAATAGCGCGCATAGGCACCCAGAACATTAGTTGCAAGTCGTGAGAGCAGACAGCAAGCTAAAATGATCAAGAAGTTGCAATTGTTAGAGCGGTAGCAATGGCCTGTAGACTGCGAAACATGAAGTCCAAACTTTATAAATGCGGGTTATGACATAAAATGCAAAAATGTTTATAAAAAGTCCAGTTCTCGGCGTGGCCGAGTGGTTAGCGTGCTGAGCTAGTGATTGGTATGTACCTAGGGACTTAGTTCGAGGCACGCTTGGTGTTCTATTTTTTTTTGTTTTTTTTTTTACTTTTTTTAGCTTTTTTTATGTACCTAACTTGTTTGGTTACTTTTTACTTTTTAATTTTTATTCCACGCTTTTTTTTCCGGGCGAACAGTGCCGCCAGCGCGGAGCGTCCCAGTATGCCGCGTCCCAGTGCGCCCAGTGTCCAGCGTCATACTGGGACCATAATCAGGTATGGCGCTGGGGCGCTGGCTCCCAGTGGCACTGGTTTTTGCAATAGGGATGACATAAAATGCAGAAATGTTTCAAAGAAATGCATTCCTCGGCGTTGCCGAGTGGTTAGCGTGCTGGGCTAGGGATTGATATGTGCTTAGGGACTGCGTTCGAGTCGCGCTTGGTTTATAATTCTTCCCTTTTTTTTTACTTTTTTTAGGTTTTTTTTATGTACCTAACTTGTTTCGTTACTTTTTACTTTTTAATTTTTATCCCACGCCTTTTTTTCTCCGGACCATCAGTGCCGCCAGTGCGGACAGTCCCAGTATGCCACGTCACAGTGTGCCCAGTTTCCAGCGTCATACTGGGACCATAATCAGGTATGGCGCTGGGGCGCTGGGACCCAGTGTCACTGGTTTTTGAAGCTCTGGCATCCTTGTATTTATTATTAATATTTATTCATTAGGTTTTCTGCACGTGCTCACAAATACTTGCAAGCACTGCAAATCGGTCACCTTCGCTACAGCGACAGCATTCGCTTGCATATCGAAGTTGATTCCGTATCAGAGCTGATTTCGCTACGTTATTTAGTGCGGTCACATGCCGTAGACGCAAATTAGAGACATATACCTTTTTTTTTGCATCCACTGGTAGGCTTCTTCAGCTCTGACAAACGATATAAAAAAAATAAAATAATGTACAGCGCGCACACGTAGATAGTGTGCATAACGCGAAATGTCAACTTTTAGACAAATTTATTGTTTGGAATTTGTGAAGGGAAAATAAGGTCTGCCAACGTTCTTGTGTTTCTTCTTCGTGGTTCGTTCTATTTGTCCTATATTTACGTTCAAATATACTCTTTATTTTCCAGTGAATTTTCTACTGTTTGAAATTTACCTCCTTCTTCGTTACATCAAACACGTGAACAAATGTGCAGGCCACATTTCTCTATGTTCCTCTTGTATTTTTTATCTACGCTTACTCTTACTTGTGCTTTGCTGTGGGAATTTTAATGTGAAATTCTATGTTTACAAATCACCCTCCAAATGAGCAACGCGGAAATAAGGATTGGGCAAACTTCAGATTTTTTAAGCTGTATAATATTCTAGTCTTTTGACGTCAACGGGTGTGTGTGTGTGTGTGTGTGTGTGTGTGTGTGTGTGTGTGTGTGTGTGTGTGTGTGTGTGTGTGTGTGTGTGTGTGTGCGTGTGCGTGTGCGTGTGCGTGTGCGTGTGCGTGTGTGTGTGTGTGTGTGTGTGTGTGTGTGTGTGTGTGTGTGTGTGTGTGTGTGTGTGTGTGTGAAATTTGAATAGTACCAAGTTCATCATTTTCTCTCAAGTAAAGTTGTGACTAAAAATAAATTGTGGCTCTTTTTGCGTGTGCTCTCCATCTTAGTTTGTTCTAGTCAATGTACAGGAGTGTTGGCGATGTTGTTATGCTCGTTTCGCCGTAAATTGTTCTGATCTGTTACTGCCAATTTTCGGTTTCTTTTACTTGCAGTTCATTTTGTATGCATTCAGATTTTATCATGTGTTTCTTAACGGGTTGGGCACCAAATTTTGAAGCTTAAAATTGTGTTATGGGTTTCTCTGTAAGTAGGGGCACCCATGGCCAAGTACCGGACGCAACAAACCCTTGACATGTTATAATCAGCTCAAATGAGTCGTTATATTCCCTTTCTCTCGATCGGGACCCAACCGTAAATAATGACGCATCAAGCTGGAAAAGATATCAGGGATATCAACGGCGCAGCGAGGCACGACAGCGGCCAGCCGTTGCATCAGCTGTCAGTGGACTGATCAGTAGGCGCTGATGCAGCCTCATCGGCGCCCGAACGAAACCTCGCTGACGAGATTACGACCTGACTTTCTTCTCTCTGCAATTTATTCGAAACACAAATAAGCGACACAAGGCTACATTTCTTATGTTCTCACTTCGACATTCAGCGGAAGAGCGAAAAACAAAATTGCGGCATTTCGGCATACATTAGGCATTTACCACGAAATTTCACAACTAAGCCTAAATTGCGCGCCCAAAACCAAATTACAGCAATTAAAAATAGTGGTCTCCAAGCTTATAAGTGTTTTTAACTATTCAGGATCAACCATCTGTCAATGTTAGGGATTCGAACAAATTTTCAAGTTTTTGTTTTTTTAAAGGTATTGTCTCTACGGTTTTTCTCCTGTTTTCCATGCCTCGGGAAAAAGACGAGAAAATTTTTTTTTTCAAATTGTCTGCTTTTTTTTTAGCCCTCCAATTTCTCCGATGCCGCACTCAATAACGCTCTCGCATCGAAATCCTGCGTGGGTTTTAAAGGCTGCGAGGTTGCAAGCTATCAACATCTACGGACAACTATTTCGACATTAGAGAAATAGTGCTCTAGCGTTAAAAGTTCCGACGACTCAGTGAATAAAAGCAAGAACACGAACATTACCTTATAAAATTGGGTACTCTATTAAATAAAGTGTTTCATCAGTGGAAGTAGATCGGCATGGTTCAAATTAGACTAGCGTGTATCCTATATAAGAGCATTTTCCGTGAGTTACATCAGTTTCGGTTCACTCGGCATCAGAATGCTTGTATATACATCCCTCGTGCGATTACTCCTAGAGTAAATATATAGTAGGTAACGGTTGTTACACTAAAGAATTGCTGCAACCGCTGAACGAAGGCACCGAGAGAGCTGAATCAGGAACGTGGGCAACAGGAACGGGCGGGCACTTCAACGTCCTCTACTTCGTCCCATTTCGCTCCTTCTTCTTCTAGCTCTAATGCACGTGTCACTGCCCCCTCCTCTGGAGCATCGCCCCGATGCGGTGTTACCGTCAGACAGAAGAGCGGGAAGAAAAAGCGTTCAATAGTCTGGCATCACGGGATAGACTACATGCAGCCTGAAAGTCAGTCGGGGGTTCGCTCGTAGAAGGGCTTCATTCGCACCACATGCACAACGTCACTGCGCTTGCCGTTGTGCGATGAATGAGCCGGCGAGGCTGGTACAACTTCATACGTTACGTCGCTGATGCGGCGGACAACAAGTTAAGTGCCGAAGTAGCGGCGCAGTAACTTTTCGGACAGCCCGCGGCGACGAACGGGTGCCCAGATCCACACATAGTCGCCCGGGTTGTAGGTAACGTAGCGGCGTCCAAGGTTGTAGCGGTCAGCATCGATCTACTGCTGGCGGTGAACACGCTGTCTGGCCAGTAGCCGCGCTTCTTCCGCGCGCTGAACTTAAGTGGCGACATCGACGTCAAGTTCAGTCTCACTGTCAGGGTGGTCCATGGGTAGCATAGCATCCAGAGGGGTGGTTACGTGGCAACCGAACACTAATTAAAATGGAGTGAACCGCGTCGTTTCTTGTTGCGCGGTATTATACGCGAATGTTACGTATGGAAGAATGTGGTCCCATGGTTTGTGCTCGACATCAACATACATGGAATGCATGTCGGTCAAGGTCCTGTTGAGGTGCTCCACCGAGCCATTTGTCTGTGGATGGTAGGCTGTTGTACGTCTATGGCTGGTGTGCGTGAGCTTCAATACAGCCTGAGTGAAGCGAGCCGTAAATGCAGCTCCACGGTCGGTAACGATAGTTGCAGGAGCCCCATGACGCAGGACTATGTCGTGGACAAAAAATTCGGCGACTTCAGCAGCAGTACCGCTTGCAAGTGACGCAGTATCAGCGTACTGCGTCAAGTAATCCGTCGCGACCGCAATCCACCGTTTTCCAGTGGACGACTTCGGAAAAGGGCCGAGGAGGTCTATGCCAAATTGCTGAAAAGGGGTCTTTGGGGGTGTTATAGGCTGCAGAAAGCCAGCTGGTCTCAGAGGAGGAGATTTGCACCGTTGGCAATCACGGCATGTTGCTACGTATTTACGCACTGATGGTAGTAAATTGGGCCAGTAGTACTTCAGCCGAATCTTTGCCAGTGTGCGACTGATCCCCAAGTGGCCGGCGGATGGTTCATCATGAAAAGCGCTCAAGATTTCGGGCCGTAACTGAGATGGCACAACAAGCAGAAACATCTCCCTGGTGCTATCAAAGTTGCGCTTGTAGAGCACTCCACACCGTAGAGTGAAGGGCCGCAGCCCACGACGAAACAAACAGGGTACGCTAGCATTAACACCCTCCGGGTACTCAGTGTGTGGCGAAAACTCAGAGTCGGTCCGTTGAAATTGCGCCATACGAGAGATGCTGACGGCACAAAGGATAGGACAATCTTCGGTGATGTCTTGCGCAGCCGGTTCCGCGGGTGCTCGTGATAAACAGTCTGCGTCTTGGTGCTGCCGGCCCGACTTATAGACGACTGTCATGTCGTACTTCTGTAACCGGAGGCTCCCCTGGCCAACCGCCCAGAAGGATATTTATTGCTGGCTAGCCAGCATAGCGAGTGATGATCACTGACAACACGAAACGGTCGCCCGTAGATGTACGGTCGGAACTTACTCAGAGCCCAGATGACGGCAAAGACACTCTTTTTCTGTCGTCGAATAGTTCCTTTCCGGACGAGAAAGTGTACGGCTCGCATAGGCGACGACTCGTTCTGCACCCTCCTGCCACTGTGTGAGGATCGCTCCAAGGGCCGACATTGCTGGCGTCAGTGTGGATATCTGTGTCTGCATTCTCGTCAAAATGAGCTAGTATCGGTGGACTTTGCAGGCGGCGACGGAGTTCCTTGAAGGCTTTGTCTTGGGCACTCCCCCATAAAAAGGGTGTGTCACCTCAAGTCAAGGCTGTCATTGGCTTATTTAGGCGATAAAAATCTTTAACAAAGCGGCGGTAATGGGAGCAGAGGCCCAGAAAACGTCGGAGGGCCTTCTTGCCGGTTGGGCGTGGGAAACTGGAGACGGCAGAAGTCTTGTCGGGATTTGGGAGACAACCTTGTGCGCTGACCACATGTCCCAAGAAACGGAGCTCCTCGAAGGCTAAATTACATTTCTCTGGCTTGATAGTTAATCGCGCAGACCGGAGAGCTTGAAGGACAATGCGCGATCGCTGCAAGTATTTTTCGAAGCTAGACGAAACGATGACTACGTCGTCTAGGTACGCAAGGCATGACTGCCACTTCAGACCAGCTAAAACAGTGTCTATCATGCGTTGAAACGTTGCCGGCGCAGAGCAGAGCCCAAACGGGAGCACCTTAAATTCGTACAGACCGTCGGGCGTCACGAAAGCTGTTTTCTCGCGTCTCGCTCGTCCACCTTGGTCTGCCAATATCCGCTTTTCAGATGTAAGGAAGAGAAGAACCTGGCGTCTCGAGTCGGTCAAGCGCATCATCGATTCTGGGTAGTGGGTAAGCGTCCTTTTTAGTAACCTGATTCAGTTTCCTGTAATCAACGCAGAATCGTAACGTGTTGTCTTTTTCACCAGGACGACCGGCGACGCCCACGGACTTGTTGACGGCTGTATAACATCGTCTGCAAGCATTTCATCGACTTCACTTGTGGGGATTCACAATCCCCTTCCTCCATTATAACGCCCACGCGTAATTAACACACGTGACTACGTGCGCTGGCAGAGAGGTTGGCGGAGGAGAGGGCATGCTGGCCACCCCCCCGCCGCCTCCCAGGCCTGCGGCGACGCTGCCGCGGGTTTCCCTCTTTCCTACCGGCGTAACCGGGAGACCTCCTGTCCCGTTCCGTGTAGAGGAGCTCGACTGTAGCAACTCGCTCGGGGTTCTTCGGTGGTTGATCGCACACGCGCGCGGTTCACGATTTCTGCCGAGGAGACCACTGCCGTCACCGAGAATCGCCCACTGACCGTAGGCACTTACCGCAACGTGATGTGAGCGTGAAGCCGTGTCAGGTGAGTAGACTCTTCCTCTCACCTTGGCGCGCTTCCACATTAGGTGGTTTTTATTTCACCCCCGTACGCGGCGTTCGCTCGCTACACGGCGGTTGTATTTGTGTGCTGTTGATTTGCTGTTTATAATTACTCGGACAGATTAAAGCTCGTTCGAGTGCGCAACTCGTGTTTGTCCCCTCTGGCCCGAACCCGCCGCAGTGGCGATTTCTCGCACCGCGGGTTGCGGATCTCAGCTCTGTCTGCTAGGGCTGGCACGTCGGGGCTATAAGGTGACTGCAGCGTCTAGCCCCCCCCCCCCCCCCCCCCCCCCCCCCCCGTGGCGCATTCTTGCGAGAATGAACCCCCATACACTCTAATAGCCTCCCGCTCTTTAGGCGAAACACCATATGGACGCTGACAAACTGGTGGCGTGGCTGAATCGATGACGATGCGATGCTTGGCTACCGGCATACGTCCGACCTTGCAGCTCGTCGCGAAGCAATCTTTAAAATCAAGTAGCAGGGACGACAGAAGGTTCTTTTAATGAGGTGACAAACCCGGGTTGATTTTAACCTTCTGAAGGCCGTTGTGTGCTGCGGCATCGTCATGGAGATTCATCTCCACGGGGCACAGATTCGGTAATCCATCTACTTCGTGGAGGAAGGCGACAGCCGTTCTCTTCGCGAGGTGTTGAATTTCATTGGTGAAATTCGTCAGGAAAACTGTCGCGCAGCCGTCATTCAGGTCGACAAGACCGCGCGCAATAGCCACTCCCTTCTCTAGCAACAGCGAAGGGTTACTGTCCGCAATACCTTCGTAGTCGTGAAACCAGTCGTTCCTAACTAACACCAGCACACTGGACCGTGGTGGCAGCATTACGTCGTCTTCGACAATACGCAGAGCGTTGACTCCTGGGCCTTCTGTGTCACTGTGCGCCAAGGCTTGCTTTGTCGAAAATGTGACTCACGCCTCGTGTACGTCGATCACAGCACCGTTTGCCTGTAGAAAGTCAAGGCCCAGGATCAAATCCCTCGAACACTCGCGCAAGACGACGAATTCACCGACGGAGACGAAACCGCGGGTGCTGATTCGGGCTGTGCACCTTCCAGCCGGGCTAATGGGGTGACCTCCAGCCGTGAGAATGCTAGGGCCCAACCACGGCGTCAAAACATTGCTCAAGTCCTGGGCGAGGGCATGGCTCATCACCGAATAATCTGCCCCAGTATCAAGTAAAGCGACATCGTCAGTACCGTCAATTGCCACACATAAATCAGAGGTAGCACGCCGGATGCTGTCGCTACCCTGCCCCTGTGAGAAAGCGTTTCGGCGTATCGGCGACGGAGGATCTTCGGTTTTCCCGACAGCAGCGGCCTTGCCTCCGGAGACCGCTGGAATTAGTTTTCCTGACTTGGACTGGGAGAACGCCGCTCAGGATAGCCGGCGTCTCGGCGAGGACTTTGGGAACGGTAACGCCGAGGAGACGATGATCTATAGTCATAATGGCCGTATGTTCCAGGCCTCTGACGAGCGGACAGGTGAGCTTCGATTTCGAATGGTCGTTCGTCGTTCCGTGGGCAAGGAACGTCGGGCGCGAAACCACGCAGGCTCACTCGGTGATATGGGCAGGCCCTGTAAAGATGACCCGCCTCACCACAGTGGTAGCAGAGGGGCCGCTGGTCCGGTGTACGCCACACATCACATTTCCGTGGCCGCTGATAGACTGGTCGAGCAGGCGCACGGGAAAGACCAGGCTACTGCACTGCTTCCGTGGCGGTATTCACGTTGTAGAATGGTGCTGGCGCCTGACACAGGACAGCTGCATATGTAGGTCTGACCTCAGTCTGTCTAGGAATCTCAGAGACTTGTTGCTGCTGCGATACCAGACGTACCTCGTCCCGGACGACGTCCGACAGCGATGTAACCGACGGCACGCTGGGAGACAGCTGGAGGGCTTGTAATTCCTCCCTGATGATCAACCTGATTAGGTCACGTAAAACGGCTGCGTCACTCCCTAGCGGCATCGAAGAAATAGCGGGCCCAAGCGTATTGCCGGGCTCGTTGCAGGAGCATCGCCTCCATGGTGGTCGCTTCAGTGAGGAATTCGGTAACAGTACGCGGTGGACTGCGCACCAGACCGGCGAAAAGCTCCTGCTTGACCCCGCGCATGAGGTGGTGAAGCTTCGTCTCCTCGGGCATGGAGGGGCCAGCATGCTTGAAAAGGCGCGTCATGTCCTCCACATACATGCGGACGCTTCCGTTAGTCCGCTGGTTACGGGAGTGAAGCGCAGCTTCAGCTTTCTCCCGGAGGTCGGCGTTGGGGAATGCAGCTAGGAGATTTTGGCGGAATGTCTCCCAGGTGGACAAGTTGCTCTCATGGTTCTCGTACCATGTCGCGGAGTCCTTGAGTGCAAAATACACGTTATGGAGCTTACGGTCGTCGCTCCAACCGTTGTAGCGGGCGACCCGCTCTAAAGTGTTAAGCCAGTCTTCCACATCCTCGTACACATCGCCGTGGAAAGGTGGCGGTGTTCGCGGCGTGTGGTAGAGGATGGGCGCCGAGGACCTACTATCTGTGGCCATTTCTGAGAGAACAGGCGGTCTAGGCGGCGTCATCCTCATCGAGGTTCGTAAGAGGCCCGAATGCAGGTGACTGGCCACGGAGGCGGCGGTTTGGGCGCTGATGGACCGGTGTGAGATCCGTGTTTCTATCTTGTAGGCGTACGCAGGTTGGGAAGCGTACCCAGCTCGACTCCACCAGATGTGTACCAGTTGTTACACTAAAGAATTGCTGCAACCGCTGAACGAGGGCACCGAGAGAGCTGAATCAGGAACGCGGGCAACAGGAACGGGCGGGCACTTCAACGTCCTCTAATTCGTCCCATTTCGCTCCTTCTTCTTCTAGCTCTAATGCATGTGTCAATATTTCTATTTTGCACAGAAAATAAATGTAATTACAAAACGCATCGAATGAAAGGCTATCAGATTTGCATAGAGCATTTCCAGACTGGTCTTCTCAACGTACTCGCTAAAAGCATCAGGTTTACCTCCTGCACTTCGAAATAGATGTAATTATTCGAACATTGGACAAAAAATGATTCATATCTGATCCCTCTTCGAAGAGCAATGCTCTACCAGGTGACGTTTTCTCTTCTTGATTCCGTAAATTTTATTACTGCTTGTGATCTGAATGGCGCTATTACTTAGTTTCTTCTTTGTACAATGTTCCATTATACCATTAATAATTTTTAATAATTTAGATATGTGCAAGTCGCCTTTCTGTCAATTTCTTTTCATTGTATTGTGCACTCATCGGTATAAGAGCATCGGCGATGAATCGTTTACTCGAACTTACTCGAATCCGTATTTACTCGGCCCGACGACGTGAGCCGACACCCGGTCCCTTCAAAAACATTTCCTCAATGCAAGCAAAAAAACTGTTGAAGCAGGGACAATAGGCCAACGGCATTTCTTT
The DNA here is from genome assembly GCF_055883805.1 of Amblyomma maculatum. Taxonomy (NCBI): domain Eukaryota; kingdom Metazoa; phylum Arthropoda; class Arachnida; order Ixodida; family Ixodidae; genus Amblyomma; species Amblyomma maculatum. Next base: position 293,061,637 of record NC_139344.1, on the reverse strand, counting down.
GTCTGCACCCTTTCACTTGTCCTTCTGTCCTCGTTCCATTGGAGATGCTGCGCTTTCGTACTGAGCGCGCAACCTCCTCCCAGGTTGCAGCAGGCCAGAACTGTCACCGACGGGTGCGTGGTCCGTTGGAGTAAGTTACGAGTCCCATTTTTTTTCTTGCTTTGGTTGTCGTAGTTTATGATCCGACGACAAAATCCTAGAATCTAAGCCATTCTAAAAGATTCGTATGTCGTGTTAAAAAAATATCGGCCCAATTTCGAATAAGTACGTCTAAAGGTCGAAGTCGATTGTTAGTTCGCCGACAATCGGCTGCAAGAGATGGAGGGCACGAACAAAGACGTAAAAGCCGGCCCATCGCGTCTCTTCGGCGATAAGGAGCCACTGAGGCGCATTGATCAAGGCCGGTAGTGCACATGCGTCCGACGGGATCACAACGGCTGTTTTTTTCGATTTATTTCAAGACTTCCTTTGGAAACTACATGATCGCATTAAGACCAAACTGACGAAAGAGAAGCACGTTTTCTTCTCTTGTTGAGCTCTGGTGGAAATAATGGGGCTTTCTTCGCAGGCCTGCATAGCTGGCCATTCATAACACTTGATTAAACTAAGCTCTCTTTTTCTAGCAATATTTTCGTGATCGCGCTTAAAAAGCAGCATTTATACAGCAAAAATAAATAAAAATGAACTTCACCTCCAAAATAAATTGTTCTCCTTGTTCGCTGTCGTAAGGAAGTCTTCCACGGGATGCCTGCTTAGCCGAGGAGCGAAACCAATGCAGCGATTCGCGAATGCAAGGAAGCCGCTGAGACAAGAGCGCGCGCTCACCGCTGTCAAGCGGAATCGACACAGTTTCATCGGGGCGCCAAGGAGACGATATTTACATACGCCGAGCCTCGACGCGAGCGGCTGCACATGCCTGCGCGGAGAGTGGTCTTGGGCGCGCCCTTCTCACCGCGGATCATCAGCTTGACGCGCCCACACACAAAGGGTTTTTCTGCGAGGCGATAAATTTCAGATAAGGGCCTCGCGCTGCCTCAGCATTTCTTCCTTCCCGCGTTTTCTGCTGGACGAAAACAAATGTGTGCGTCATTCGGCATGTACAGGGTTTTTTGTTTGTGGGGTTTAACGTCCCAAAGCGCTATGAGAGACGCCGTAGTGGAGGACTCCGGACCAGCTGGGGTTCTTTAACGTGCACTGACATCGTACAGCACCCGAGAGCCTTGCCTCCATCGAAAAGCGGATTCGATCCCACATCCTTCACTTCGTAAATGATTGACTTTAAAAGCAAGCATGGGGATGTGGTAGTCCAGCTTTCGGAAAATTGAAAATATCATGGAAACAAATTTATGGTAAACAGCTTCAATATTTACAGATACATGTTAAGTTAGCCAGAAAATAAGCATTTCCGCCCCGATCAGTCATCTCTCATAGTAAAACAACAAATTAATGTGACGAAGGCTGATTGATTACTTTTAATATCATGGCTCCTTTCTCCTGTGATGCCTTCGGGCCCTTAAGGAATCAGTAAATGAAATTTGTAGTTGTTCCCTTAACAAATTTTTCAAATGCGGATCTTGTTTCCTGGACACTGATCCTTTGCCGCTAGACAAAGACTAAAGGTACATCACTACTGGTGCGAAAGACAACGCTTTTGCGAAAAGACAGGAAGCGTCGCCTTGCAGAACAACGCCCAGATCTTCGATTGCTGCTCACATGTTGAGTTCACGCGACCGTTTTGGCCGCGTTCCATGCCCATGAAGTAGTAGTAGCCAGAGACAAGTAAAAATAAATCACTATGCCTATTGTTTTAGCGTTTTTACCACGAATTTGAAGGTGCTGGATTGCATTATTTCATGCGGGAAAATTTTCATACACGTTTCCGTTATGTTTGCCGTTGTCTTCGTTAGCCCGTTGCCCGTGTTCGCACTGGAGATTGAAGAACTGTTGCTTCGCTGGTGTGCGCTACGCAACAGATGATATAGATGCTTTCACATGAAAAACGTTGCCAGCAGTCTTTTGGCAAGCATAATAAATTCCGCCAAACTCAGTCTCCTGCGCGCCTTTCCGGGCAGCTGAGTTTTCGGCTATAGTATTTCGCCCAGAAAGCGGATACATGAGTTTCGTTTAGACACGAAGCCTCCTGTCTGCTCTTTTCAATTAAGTATCATGTATTTACGGGTTTAATTTGTAATATCTGTCGCATACTTCTGAAATACAACAGCAGTGTACGCCTTTAGAATCAGAGCGTAGACATCAATCACCCTTCTTTGGCAGTGGCGCACTACCAAGTTTTTCTGACAACATTATTTTTTAAAGATAGGCAGCTACCACAATATTCGGAATGAGACGTCCCACAGTGAAGGAAAACAGCTTTTAGGATGAAAGCAACTTATCGCAGGTTGCAGTAACGTTCGCATGTACGCTGCTAATGGCCTGGTTCAGACCAGATTTTTCAGCCGCTGTGGGGCGCAGCGATTTTCTGCGCACGCCGCCGCGCGGGTGCTTTCTTGGGGACTGCGGGCCGCGGTATCGCCGTGGCCGCGCCTGCCCGGTAGCCACGTTTAGCTAGCGTTCGGGTTCTAGAGAATATTACCAAAAATATTTTCACGAAACGGTTGTGTTGGAGCAAGTTTATTTGTATTGTCGTAGAGTTACAATGGACTCTTTATTAACGGGATTTAGTTTTACGTTCACGTTTACTGTGTTGGTGCTCAGCATGCAGCCGCGCTATAATGCTGCGGTGCCTTATTGACGAGGAACCTTTGTGAACAATTGCAAGCATTACACTTGCGTACGACTCGCATATAATTCCACTTCTCGTGAGCTCTTCTTCCTTCCTGCCAGCCATTTTAATCTTCACCAATTAGACTGTGCTGTCACTTGCGTGGTGTGGGCCAGTAACACCAACAAATTATCGCGGTGTGCTCATCAGAATCGACAAGCTAACAGCAGGCAAGTTTTGCTGGCTTTATTTATAAACACCGCCGCATTTCGATTGTTTCTTTCTATCGCTGGAAAATCTAGCCCCTATCAAACCGTAGCGCCTGCATGTTAATCCTGCACGTGCATTGTCGTACATGCCAGAGGAAGAAACTGCAAATGCTATCTGGAGCATGACAACTCAGTTTTCATGTGGTATATGGCGTTTAGCGTCCAAAAGTGGCATCGGCTATGAAGCCGTAATGAAGTGCTTCAAAAATTTAACAGGTTCTTTAACGTGCGCTGATATCGCACATTACACAAGCGCCTTCAGATTCGGTTAAGTTAACAAATATTAGCACAGCATCGATGCTTTTGATGCGTTTGAAAGATCTGTTTAGCCGTTCGGGCCAGGTCATAGCATGTAATGAAATTATGTTTGTTGAGTCTAAGGCAGAAATAACAAAAAGCTATTGCACTCAAACGTTTTGCACGCCGACTTCTCTCTGAAATAAGGAAATAACAATTTGGATTGCTTTTAGTCGGAGTGCAGACAGCGCAAACAAAACAAAAAAAGGGGGGGGGGGGGACGTAGATACCGGTCTCTTTTTTTTTTTGCGCTTTCTGCTCTGATGGATTACCGACTCGCGCAAGCGTCTGATATGTTCGGACTTACAATCACGTTAAGGAACGGCAAACGAAAGCCAAAGATGAACCAGTGGTGGCCGAAAACACACGTTTTGCCTAAGCAACCTTCAGCGCGAAACTCGCCGATCCGGTTACATCTCACATCATGGAGTTTGATCCAAAATTCTACATTCTCATGCGCAGAATCAAGAAAGTAAAATGCAAAACGTGTGCATTTATTACATGTGAAGGGCAGTCCCAGAAAGGAAAATAAAAGGCCACCGCTGCGCATAAACGGCCATTTACAGTTTGCAACCTGCCTGGTAGTCTACCTTAGTACATTGCGTCAACGAGAGAAGAGTGCGCTTCAAAATGCTGTAGTACTCTCTGGAACAGGGGCAAAGGCACAGCACACACCCACATGCATAAGTGGTAGAACGCGTTAACGACAGAATTGAAGAACGATCACTCACGAACACATATTAAACACGAGGCGGCCGCAGTCCCCTGGCCACTCGCGCCCGACACATGTCTCCTGGTGTCGAGAGTAGGAGCGCGCTAGCAGCCTGCGCGCGAGGGTAATAAAAAACCCAAGCTCGTTTCGTCGCGCGACGCCAGCGCCGCGCCTTTTCTGCTGGCGAGCCGTCGAGACGGAAAAGCCACGGCCTATCTCGAGTGAGAGCGCTCTCCCTCGAGAAGGGATAAGAAGTACGGATGCTGTCAAGGTATGCGAAGGATTAAGACAAGGCTGTCATCTATCGCTGCTAATGTTCATGCTTTATATGATAAATATGGAACGGAGGATACAAGAAAGTAGCCTAGGCTTTAACCTGTCCTATAGATTAGGCGGAATGGCGGTAGAGCAGCACCTCCCTGGTTTAATGTATGCAGACGATATTGTGCTGCTAGCAGAAAGTCAGGAAGAATTGCAAACTGTGGTTAAGTATTGCGGAGATGAAGGGGATGCTCTAGGCTTCAGTTTTAGCGCAGTTAAGTCGGGTCTGATGATTTCCAATGGCTCAACTGATCACGGTCTTACCCATGAAATACACAGAGTGGCAGAATATAAATATCTCGAGGTATGGGTAAATGAAGGATTGGCATAAATAGAAAAGCATGAGCAATCACTTGAGGCCTAAGGGCGAAGGAATGCCGGGATAATGAAGCATAGAGTATTGTGGAGATACAACAAGTATGAGGTTTTGAGGGGTATTTAGAAAGGAATTATGGTACTCAGGCTTACTTTCGGAAATGCGTTTTTTTGCCTAAAATCAGAGGTACAGTAGGCATTCGAAATAAATCAGAGAGCGGTTGGACGATTAGCACCATGGGCGCCAACGGCAAAACCTCAAATGAGGAGGTACAGAGAGATGTGGGCTGGGCATCTTTCGAAGTACGGGAAGCTCAGAGTAAAATGTTATATGAGGAACGCCTGAGGAAATTGGACAGTAACAGATAGGCAGCTTAAGTATTTAAATACCTATACCTTAAAAGCGTTGACTCTCAATAGAGGAAAAGAACTATGAAACTAACCAGTAAGTACGCTGTTCACAACGGCGAAGAAATAAAGAGCGTTAAGCAACAGGTGAAAATTACAAAGGGTAAAAATTGGATACATTCGATGGAAAAAAAAAAACAGAGTGTGGAACTATACCGAAAGTGGAAAAGGCAGATCAGGAAGGAAGCTTTCTTTGATAACTCAAGAAGCAGTGCCCTACTTTTTAAAGCTAGATCAGGGTGTCTTAGAACACGCAGCTACAAAAAGAAATTTAACCATGAATATCACACATGTGCAGTATGTGGTAAATCCACAGAAACAATTAACCATTTATACTCGAATGTAATGGAATTTATCTGGAAGTAGATACAGGCGCAGTCACTATTCCTGAAGCTCTGGGGTTTAGAGATGTTAGTGGCCGGGTGAATGAACCTGCGGTGGAAGCTAGCAAAAAACGATCGGAAGATTTGTGGCTTAAAAGCAGGAAAGTGAAATAATGTTAGAAATGTAAAAATAAAAATTGAATAGAACGATGGTATAGTTAACCAATCTAAAATAATAATTAAGATATAGGGGGTAAAAGTGAGAATGATAGCAAGTGCTACCACCCCGCTCCAAAGGGGACGCTCCTATATTCCGTCCATCCGTCCATCCATCCATCCATCCATCCATCCATCCATCCATCCATCCATCTATCCATCCATCCGCCCGCCCGCCCGCCTGCTTGCCCGTCCGTCCGTCCGTCCGTCCGTCCGTCCGTCCGTCCGTCCGCCCGCCCGCCCGTCCGTCCGTCCGTCCGTCCGTCCGCCCGCCCGCCCGTCCGTCCGTCCGTCCGTCCGTCCGCCCGCCCGCCCGCCCGCCCGCCCGTCCGTCCGTCCGTCCGTCCGTCCGTCCGTCCGTCCGTCCGTCCGTCCGTCCGTCCGTCCGTCCGTCCGTCCGTCCGTCCGTCCGTCCGTCCGTCCGTCCGTCCGTCCGTCCGTCCGTCCGTCCGCCCGTCCGTCCGTCCGTCCGTCCGTCCGTCCGTCCGTCCGTCCGTCCGTCCGTCCGTCCGTCCGTCCGTCCGTCCGTCCGTCCGTCCGTCCGTCCGTCCGTCCGTCCGTCCGTCCGTCCGTCCGTCCGTCCGTCCGTCCGTCCGTCCGTCCGTCCGTCCGTCCGTCCGTCCGTCCGTCCGTCCGTCCGTCCGTCCGTCCATCCATCCATCCATCCATCCATCCATCCATCCATCCATCCATCCATCCATCCATCCATCCATCCATCCATCCATCCATCCATCCATCCATCCATCCATCCATCCATCCATCCATCCATCCATCCATCCATCCGGCCTTGAAGGAGCGCGGCGGGCGCTGCGGGTTAGGTTGTAGCTGGTTGTAGACCCAGTCTGATGCGCACGTACACGCTCTTCAGTCCGAGCGGGTGTAGGGAAGGAGCGGAACCGGGCGCACGCGCTCTCAGTGGGTGCCTTGGTCTGGAAAGTTAAATAGATTTGATTTAGTAGGTTTTGGTTGAAGAATGCTGGTGTTCTCGCCTGTTCTGAAGTGTGAGATGAGAGGCGAACAGACTAATGATTCGTTCAAAATGTCGTAGCTGCCTTGAAAATTAAAAAAGAACTCTTGCTCCCCGAAAAACATTTCTTGTGGGTGCAGAACTAATATATTAATATTGCCGAAACGCTCAGGTATACAGCATGAATGCTTTTCGAACTTAAAGAGGTCGACACATCTGCTATTTCCCCCTCTGGTGCATGAATTTACTTTATGATAATTTACTTGAAGGACACCGCAGCTTCGTGCTGGCAGTTACCGTATGTTCCAGCTTTCCAAGTGCATCTTTCGTCTGGAACGAAAAGCTATCACTTTTATGGCATGATGATGCCTGCTATATAAAATAAACAACGTGAGCTAGCGTAGAGTTTTACCGCTGTATTGAAAGGGTTATTAGCTTGCCAAACTTTTTTGCATCTCATTCCAATAATCCGGCAACGGATAAAAAGCAAAAATAAAGCGCTCAAACGTATTTGAAAATTTAATATCGTTTCGCGTTTGTTTGCGCCTTAGTTAATTACGCGTCACGTGCTCGGCACCGTTGGAATTGAACATTCCAATTATGCGTGTGTAAGCACACAACTCAATAGAAGAGACATCTTGGCGAGTTGGTATGGTGACATGATGAAATAGCGCTACAGACGTGGACGGAGGTGAAGAACAAACAGAAGGGGCGCTGAACTCGCAGCTGAAGTTTATTGAAAAAACACAGTTATATAACCCAGCCAAGCAGCACCAAACCGCAGATCAAAAAAAAAAAAAAAAACAAATCATGATGACCCCACACACACACACCACGTTCAAGAAACTCAACCTCATTATCTGTTAAAGCGATTGACGGTTCAATATTCGGTTCATGATTTCCTGGTCTTTTACAAAGGTTGAAATAGTAGCTCAACACCTATGAATATTCTTAAAGTTTAAGAGCAAGGGCTGGGACTGAGATTTACATTTGAACGAACGTCACAAGAGAACGAACTGAGTTTTCTAGACCTCACGTTGAAGTTTTGTGCCCATCATGTTTGTTGGCGGTATTCGCCCAAGAGTGCAAAGCCTCTGCTAGGTTATGGATCGCAACATTCTAAGCTCGTAAAAGATGGCATCGCTCTGTCCAGCCTGGGGGCAGTCTTGTCAAACTCATGCTTTCATAATATGCGAATTAGCTTTAGTGAACAACTGTCTAGGCTAGCGAATGCAGAATTTCCTGTTCACGTCATATCACGAGTTTGTGATAAACTAATCACAAAAGTAAAACAGTCGTGCGCAGGTTCACGGGAGCAGGAGGGGGCTGGACAGAGGGATACAAAAAGATTTGTGGCCCTGCCATATGTGCATGGTCTATCACACAATTTGAAGAATGTAGCCAGAAAGTTTAATGTTAATGTGGTTTTCTCGGCACCAAATAAACTGTCAAAATATGTAGCATAGTTAAGAACAAAGGAGCGAAAAAAGTCCGGGAAAGAAGCACGTGTCGGGTGAAGCATGACTTTTCCTATGTTCCATGTAAAGTAGGAGTGATATATAAGATTCCGTTATCTTGTGATAAAGTGTATGTGGGTCAAACAGGCAGGTGTATCAATGTCCGGTTACGAGAGCACGAGAGATCATTAGAGATTGGTAGAGGATCTAATCTGGTTGTACACTGTAAGGGGTGTGACGGCTGCCATCCTTCTCTAACACAGTCATTTTGGATGCCAATCCGGCACAGATTAACCGGGAAATCATTGAGGCCAGGCCTATCATTCGATTGGGTGAAAAATGTGTTAGTGAACCGTCTATCGCTTTAACAGATAATGAGGTTGAGTTTCTTGAACGTGGTGTGTGTGTGGGGTCATCATGATTTGTTTTTTTGTTTAATGTGCGGTTTGGTGCTTCTTGGCTGGGTTATATATTGTCACGTAGTGATGACAAGGCCGTACATGACAAAAGAAGACACAGGCGTGATGATACTGAAATAACTCTTTACTGGGGCTGACTTGCGCCCGCAAAGGAACTAAGCAGCTCGGCGGCGGCGATAGCAAAGAGAAGTTTATTTGGTACCTTGAACGTACATTTGAAACCACAGACGATCGTGGGTGCGAGGTTTATACAGTCGGCAATAATACATGCTATTCACTGTGCTCAAACAAAGTTTAATAATAACCACAGCCAAAGCTGTCCGTACGGCCTCTCTTCCCTTAAGGGAAATAAAACTCAGACGCACATCAAGGTGTGGAAACTATTCTCCAAAAGAAAAAGCAGTTTGACAGGGCGACCGATTACATCACATAAAGGCGCAATATAAGCTTGAATACTGCGCTTACTCAAGACCTCGGGTACAAGCTTAAGAAAGGGGGGAAGGGGATACGAGGCTCGCAGGCTAGTACAGCAAGGCCGGCATCTTCAGCCTGTTGTCACCTACAACAAAGAAGCGCGTATGCCAACGCCGCAGAAACCGCGCCTCACCATCTCTTTCTAGCTGATCAGACAAGTACCTCCAGATGACGAGGCGCAGATTCCGCAGCGCTGGGTACATTGCGCGAGCAGGAGTCCGACGTGCCTCAGCGAGGCAGCGACGCCGCCACAGCACATACATGGTGGCGGCGACAACTAAACGTGGAAAAAGGCCACGCTGGCGTCTTGTGCCAGGGCCTGCGCGAACTCTAAACATGCGCTGCACGAGGCGCCACATCGTGCGTGCAACAACACATTCAAAGAAAACATGCTGCAACGTTTCTACGCCACCACAATTGGCGCATCTATAGTTGGGTACCACGCCCCACCTGGCGAGGCGCTGGTGCGTGGGAAGAACCCCCCAGCGCCTGTTCCACTCAAAATCGACAACTTCATTGGGCATTCGGCCTGTCGCCAATGCCCGCCATTTGGAGATGGTTGTCATCCGGACTTCATCCGGTGTAAGGCGTGCACACGCGATTTGTTCGCTAATCTGAATGGGTGGCGTGTCTGTAAGGCTCGCATCAGTTAAGTCGGCGTCTAACGCCTCTTTCATTCCCGCGACAGCGCGATAGAAAGAGGACGGCCTCTCCGCTTGGGGGCCTACATGCCTTCCAGGGCTGAAAGCCCGACGTGCCGTGCTTAACCAGTAGAAGAGTAGTCAGCGTCCTGGGTAAGACTTCCTTGTGAGAAGGGAACCCACTAACCTCACTGCCAGCACCCGCGACACAGTAGGGATGCACGGCAATCCAAGGCCCCCCCCCCCCCCCCCCCACCCGGTTTGTCGGCAGTGTTAACAAGTGACGGGCAACCAACGCAGTCCGGCCGTCCCACACAAAGGCGCCTACAAGAGACGCGAGGCGGCCCGCTGTACGGCGTGGAATTATTGCGACGCGTGTTACATAAAAAGCGAAAGCGCACACACGAGTTTTCACAACCGTGGCTTTTTCCCTTAGTGAGAGGCTGAAAAGTGCGGCCTCCGAAAGAGCGCGTGTTGCTCGCAACACAACCTCTTCCCAAGTACGGGAAGAAACTCCACTTGTTTCGAACAATATCCCCAACACACGGACTGCGGCCACAAAGTTCACCGCCACAGGCAGTGGATCTCTGAAAGACCCAAAACGCAGCGCCTGGCTTTTACTAGGGTTGAGCTGTGCACCTGACGGAAGAGCGTATTGGTCAAAGGTGGATAGGAAGACTCAGAAGCTCTCGCTGTCCCGAACAAAAACACATATCATCCGCATACGCGGAAACCCCTAGCGTTTCCTGTCCTACCATTGGGAAGCCCCGAATTCGTTTGTCGGCGACTACTTTACGCAGAAAAGGATCCAGAGCAAGCACGAAAAGGGCCGGTGAGAGCGGGCACCCTTGTCTTACCCCTCGTGTTACCGCAAAACTGCCTGCGATGGTGCCATTGAGGACGAGTTGGCTGGTTAAATCCTTATATAGTGATCTTATGAGTTGTGCAAATTCAGTCGGTAAGCCAAAGCAACTAAGCACATTAAAGAGATAGCTGTGATCTACGTTATCAAAAGCCTTCGCCTGGTCTAAGGCAACGAATGTACCACTGACATTTTTGGCATTTGCGTAAGCGAATACATTTCTCGTTAACGTAAGGGAGGCAAACACCGACCTACCAGGTACCGCGCAGGTCTGGTAAGGGCTTACCAGGTCCTCTAAGTAGGCTCGCAGCCTTCTGACAAGTAGAGTGGCAATCAGTTTATAATCGGTGTTCAGGAGGGTAACTGGTCGCCAAGACGCTGGGCTTGATGGTGTCAAGGCATCCTTTAGGAGCAAGACGATGCGCCCAGCGCTAAACGAGGGTGATTTCGTGCCATTTGAAAGAAAGCCGTTTACAAGCTTAAGAAGCAAACCTCCGATGATGTCGAAAAAGGTGGTGTAAAAACCTGCCACTATCCCATCTGGACTAGGCGCAGTTGACTGATTCATGGCCCCTAAAGCGTCGCGCACCTCCTCCATAGTAGCTGGAGGTGTAAATGCCACGCGTGCCTCTTCAGGAACCTGAGGGAGGGGCCCGCAGAATGAGCTGACAGCTTCTTCATAGCTTTCGCGTTGGTCGACGCCCTGGGAAGAAAACAGGGCAGCAAAATGGCCGCAAAAGATGCGCTGGATATCGGCTTCATCTAAAGAGGGAGTACCATCTTCCAAGATTGCTTCATCCAATTGCGGTGGCCGAACTCTAGACTGTCCTTGCGAGCGCGCGTAACCAATGTCAGCTGTGTAAACAAGGGGAATGCGTGAACCTGCTGCCATACGTGATGAGCGGGAGCTGTTCTCAAGGATGCGATGATACCGAGTGCGCAGTGTGTCAAGATACTCTCTCATTGCGAAAGTTAACTCGCCGCCATCGCGTACAATTCGCATACGTCTGAGGACGTCGTTAAGCGCCGTAGTAACACGGACGCGCGGCGCTTTCCCCGTGAGCACGAGAACGTCTCGCCCTCGTGACTTGAGGGTATCCCAGCCTGTGGGAGTCAAGTCAGTCACATCCGCTACCAATTCCCGCAGTTCCGCGCGAATCGTAGTAATGCACTCATCATCATGCAGTATGGATTCGTCCATTCGCCACATTAGTGGGCTGTTGGAGCGTCCAGGCGCCCCCTGTAGAGTGCCCATTACTGGGAGATGGTCGCTAATGTTTCCGACCGCTGCAGGAAAGGGCAGCACCTCACACTCAAGCAAATTGGCCAGCAGGGTAGAGGGGACATAAACTCGGTCTAGCCGGCTAGCACTCCGACCCCTAGTGCGCGTTGCCACAAAATTGTCCCCATGTAGTGCGACCCATGTGTCCTGAAGGCACAGGGAGCGGACAAGCTTCCCCAGTTCTTTTGCATGACAATGTGACGCGCCCTGTCCGGGCCCCCTGATGTCGCGCCATGAATCCAAAACACAGTTAAAGTCTCCAAGCAGGACGTGTGGAACATCATCCAAAAAATGTGGTGCAATGGATTTGAAGAACTCGTTCGTCAAACTACGCGTGACCGGAGCGTAAACGTTGACGAAACGAGTTCTCCGGCCGTCCAAAAAAACGTCCACCGCAATCAAGCGACCGTAGAGACCGAATGTGCAGTGAGCACTCGATCTGAATGCAGGGTTAAGAAAAACGACACCCACGCCGCAAAACCGCGAGTCCGTCAAAGAAAAAAAGGCATCAACATTAAAATAAGAACGAATGGAAATGACATCTGCAGGTGTACGGAAATTGCATTCCTGTAAAAACAAAGCATCAATTTGATACAAACGTGCAAGGTGTAGCACTTGCCGCTGCTTATCGACATTACGGAACCCTTGCACGTTAAAAGTAAGAAAGCGAAACCTAGCCTGAATGAAACCAAAACAGCAAAGAAACGCAGCTGGAGAACAAACAAAACGGCGAAGGACTCACGATATAGTTCTGCGAACCAAGTTTGCGAGTGCACCCTGCGTCGGCGCCTTGGAAAGGCATGACGGTGTCCCACAGATCCCCGCTGAGGTTCCGGCTGTTAGCTCGACGCAGCAGCGGCGATACACGGACTATAGGCGGCGAAAACGTCCCGTCAGAGCGAGTGGCTATGGAGGAAAGCACACAGTCACACTCGAACCAACACACACTGCATCGCACGTACCGTCCATCGTTCACCACCGGCGCCGGCGAAGCCGTAGCACCGATAAGATAGCAGTGGCTGGTGTGGAGCGCCAAGGTAGCGGCGCTTCGGCCACCGCAAAGCGGGAAAGGATGAGGTTGGCCGTCACGGCCTGTCACCTTGAAGAGTGGCGTCATAGCGCTCACGTCTCGGAAAACGAGACATCCATCAGTGCGTCGTTCTCAGCGGTCTTCGGCTTCTTTTTTGGAGCCGAGTGCGTCGTCGCGCTTGCTCCACCATCCGATTCCGAGTGCTGGCGCTTTGTTTCGTCAGCGCCATACAAAAGCAATGTTTTCCGCACACTTGTGCGTTGGGTCTTGGGAGCACTTGCGCCCAACGCGCGCAACGACCAGGGCAGGAGACTGGTGTTCTGGGAAGCTGGGATTCATGACTGTAGTCTTCCGACTGAGCATGCACGGTAGCTCCAGGGGAGGGGAAAGCCGCCGACTCCGAATAGGCCTCGGGCAGAGCGCTCTCCTGCGTAATGGGTGCGTTCAGAGCCGCGCCCTCGTATGTCGGTGTGGCGGGAAGGTGCGACGCGTCCGAGTCAGTCACTGACGAGAAGGACACACGCGACGACTCGTCGTCGGACGTAACTTCCGAGCTCCTGACGTCGGATTCCGGCGACTGGGCGGCGGTGGACGCCCTGTCCAGTTCGCCCTCAGAATGTGTAGTGGGGGTTTTACTTAACACTACCGATGGCTCATTGAGGACTGTCACGGCGGCGTTTCCACCTTGGTGCGACATGGTATCAGGCGTAGCAGCGGCCGCATACGAGCGCGGCATCACGCAGTCCTTGGTCACGTGGTTACCGCCGCACCGTTTACACGCTGCTTGGCACGCCTCTGTCTCGTGGCCGTACGTGGAGCAGCGGCCACAACGTGCCGCGGTGCAGGAAGCACCAAAATGGCCCTCTGCGCCGCACTTGGAGCACACTCGCTTCATCCCACGATACTCCAGCATCGCACGGTGCCCAGCGACAGTGATGAAGTTGGGTGGTGCCAGGAGCATGTCTAGCTTTACCAGCCTCGCTCCGTTACGCACATCACTATTTCCCTTGAAAACAGGCTCGGTAACAGCGCGGACCTTGCCGTACGGACTTAGAGCGGCGGCGAGGGAGTCGTCGCTCACTGACGGGGGTAGACGGAACACCGTCACGTAAACCACTGGAGCAGCCATTTGCGCCAGTGGTACTTGCTTTCCAGCGACGAGGATTGTGCCCGCCGCTACCATCTTAGTTGCTTGAGCCATCGACGAGGCGGCAGCTAGGAACTTTGTTCCGCCGAGGTGCTGCAGGTACAGTCGAGCGCGATTTGAAGGTTATCGCACGAGCGTCGACAGGGAACATGAACAGCGCCATGGCCCAGAATTCTCTGCCGAGGCGAGGGAGGTATTATGCCAGCTCCCCTCACTCTTTTTGCTGTTCCTTCAGCGGCCGTCACTCCCTGCAGGGACGTCACTTTCTTTTTTTTCTTTTGGTTCTGCGGACAGTGACCATTGTGCGCACGACGTATTCTTTGGTATTATCTGAAATTGGGCTCTTTATCGCAACAAATAGAAAGCTTAGAATAGAGAGAAAGGACGGTGAGTTTGTCTCGGGGGTGATGGTTGTTGTATAGAACAGCGAACGAGGGAGAGAAGAGTGCGAAATGATAATTTTTCTTGTTCCAAACCCGGCCGCCAGGTGCCTGGAGTGCTAGGCTGGTCGACGCTCGCGCGATAACATTCAAATCGCGCTCGACTGTACTGCAGGCCCCCGACACCGACGACCGCCTCGAGTGCATTAATTAGGTCGTCCGCCGGAGCAGGCTCCGGTAGGGTGAACTGAAAGCATTGCGCTTTCGTAGGTCGCTGGACTGGAGGCGGCAGGTCCATGGCTGCCCTAGCCCCGGACACCACAGCTGAAAGCGTGGCGCCTGGGCCCTGTATCTGGCAGCGGGGACTCCGAGGACGAGTTGGATCCGGGGGCCGCCGGAGTAGGCGTCACTGAAGGCAGTTCGACGGCGGCGATAGAAACAAACGTGCTCGTCGGTCGTCAAACAAAGAATCCCCGTCATCCTCGTCAACGCTCAACTTAAAGGCTGCACAGAACAATCTAGATAACGTCGCAAACAGCTACCAGGACGGGCTGGAACATTGTGGAAAGACACCCGAGTGGCCGGAATCTTCGAGATAGATCTCGGTGCATCTTGCGCTACGACGAAACTGATAAAGGTGTGACTCGCGACATCGAGCATTAACAAACAAAGATTACGGAACTGATACGTGATCCAGAATCAGTGATAAGGCCGTATGGCGGCGGCTGTTAAAAAACAACAAATAGTGTTTTGAAGGTTTCGCGGCAATATACTGTGTTTTTTCAATAAACTTCAGTTGCGAGTTCAGCGCCCGTCCTGTTTGCTCTTCACCTCCGTCCACGTCTGTAGCGCTGTTATTCCATCATGTCACAAAACTCAAGTCCAAGCATGGCGTGAGCACTGAAATGCTCTAGCTTCTTCAGATCTCAGCCTATAGCGCCTCAGAGCTTTCCGCTGCCTAGCGAAGATTACCTTCCAGGGCTTTTCAGTGGATAGTACGCCACTGCCATAGAATCATCCTTGGCAGAACAAGATTCTTCTATAAAGGTGCCATACCAAAATAAAGCGTGCGCCTCATATTGGGCAACGCCGAACATCGATCGAGCGCGCAAAAGGAGTACTTCGTTTTGTACTGTTTATAGAGCGCTCAGCAAATCTAGCGTGAAACAAAATGTCTAACTGATACGAAGGAAGTGGCGTATGCGGTGTGACCTCTTATTTCCGAAGAGCACGTGCAGTCCTGTATTGACGACCGCCTGCTTGAGAGTAAACACGTTACCAACGAGCTTTTCAATCTTATTCAAGTTTGCTTTACGGAAAATAAAAGTCAGGTAAGCGGATCCTTCTAAAGCCGTGTCGCAGAGGGTACACTGCGGCGGGCCACAAATGCAGCACGAGAGCTGTTTCATTACCTTCTCAACACCTTCAGACCTGCGCGTCATGTGGCGTGACGTCGACGACTTGGCTGCGCGCCGGCTCGTCACCACCGATATTTCAACAAAGCCGATGCATCATCTTTTTCCCCATTAGAGAACGGCACGATTACCGAATGGGCGAAAAAAGATCATCAGATGAATCTGCGCACACGGGTATTAGAAAAATTGCAAGAGGACGCCACGTGACTTGACTGAGATCTGCGCTTCATTTGCTGGCCCTTTATCGCCCATTCGCAGTCGTGTCGTAGCTGCTGGAGTGCGCTGGCCTTGTTAAGATCTTGGTGGTGACGGTCGGCCGCGAGCGCTTGCTACGCGCTCGCCTCGCGTGGTGTCATTGACACGTTCCTCGACCGCCAGGTTCGCATGATATTTCAGAGTAGCGAAAAATAAGTAAAATTATGAAGAGAATTACTACATGGTTGTTTATCACAGCAGACGCTGTCTGTATCCCATTCTTCACAACACGATGTTCGGAAGCTGAAATGCCTTACAAACGGTAAGCAATAGGGCAGAGTAATACAGACACATGTTGCCTTTTTTACTGCCTACCATGAAGTTATAAATTACTGAAAGAAGGTATATAATCGAAAGAAGTTATTGCATTGACAAGAGACACACACAGCAACAATACCAGAAAATAGTCATTTGTTTATTAAAGTAGGCACTCTGCGAGTCATCGTAGTCAGCTGAACGCCAGAAAGCAGAACATAGCATAATTTGTTTGCTAAAAGTTTCAGTACGAAAACCCTTCTCCCATCTTAATTGTAGATAAAAAAAATATTATTTCATTCATTTAGCGCAGTAATGGCGCAGTAGGTGGCTGCATTTTGATGTCATATAAGACATCGCATTGTAGAGTCAAAGACATGCGAAAAAACGAAAATAAATTGAACCCATTCGCGAATAAACTGTGAATTATAGTATGATAAGTAAGTTACTCAAAGTACTACTTATTGCGCAGCTACAGGTAGAGGTATGCGCAAACAGTACCAACGCACAAACCAAATACCACATTTATACATCTGGAGAGACACTTCACAAGAAAAGCATACACAGACACAATACATGTCAATCACCTACGAGAAGCACTGCCTGAAGTTCAGATCTAAGAGAAAAAGGCACGTATTGCAATGAAATGTTAAAAACACCTAATATTTCAGACTAAAATACAACCCAGTGTCATCTAACCCTAGGCAAGAAAATATGCATGGCACAAACAAAAGAAAGCTAAATTTACGACAGCAGGCAGAAGTTCAGCAAATCAATCGTGTGAGGAAACTACAATACAATACCTGCAGAGCAAATTAGCGCATTAAATTTGCAGAATACAAGGCGTGAAAAATTATTTTGCAAGAAAGATTCGGGGTGTTGCTTTTTTTGTGTTCTCTTCTTTTCTAATATTTAGATCATTCCTTTGCTTGCACGAGTTATTACCCTTTTTTTTCTGCACAGTTTTTGATCAGTGTGACAAGGAGCTAGTAAGCGTGTTCATTTTCACGTGCATTTATGTCCTCAAGCCTCAAAGAGTCTAGTGTGAGATACCGAACGACATTCCTTTGGTTGCGTCAGTGGAGGAACTCTGTGCAGGCACTTCGTGTCGCCCGCTTTGTAAGTGAGACCTCAGAATATATACATCTCTACTGTAATGACAATGGTAGAGGGAGGTTTTAAACTCCTTTGGTTCAGCTGTGCGAATAAGGAATGCATCCATCTATTTCGGTCTCATTTCCAGTTACATCCAAAAGCCTTCGGCAACACTTGAGAGCTTTCAATGCAGCATGCGTACAATACCCACCTACATAACCAACAACTGGCATTCGTGCTCTGAGCGCATCAAGGTCAGCGTCGCTAACATGAACACGAAGGAGGTGATATATCTGACACTGTCTCTTCACCTGAGGTCATCAGTGCTCATTCTTAGAAGGGCATTTTGAAGAAGAATCCTGCCCTCTGATTCAGAAAGCTGTCAACAGATATGTGGCCCCCCAGTCATTTGCCGATACTGACTCTCGAGAGGATGAGTTTGGGCATTCTCTAGTAGGACATACTTGAAATGAGGTTCATTTATGCAGTACTTCACCCATGCCGAAAAGGATTGAGCACAGAGTCCTTGGGCACTGAATGTCTTCAGGGTGAGGACCCCAGTGTCATGCCCATGAAATTCTCATTCGTCGAATCAAGAAGAAAAGCACTGCGAAAAGCTACTTCTTGGCCTTCTGTGCGGTATGGCACGGGTTCTTCATAAACATTCATCATAATCATCATCATCATCAGCCTGACTATACCCACTGCAGGGCGAAGGCCTCTCCAATATTTCTCCAATTAACCCGGTTTTGTGCTAGCTGCATCCACTTGACCCCTGCGAACTTCTAAACCTCCCACCTAACTTTCTGCCGCCCCCTGCTACGCTTTCCTTCCCTTGGAATCCAGTTTGGTACCCTAAGCGACCATTGGTTATCCTCTCTTCGCCCTACATGTCCTCCCCATGTCCATTTCTTCTTCTTAATTTCCGCTAGAATGTCGGTAACTTGAGTTATTTCTCTCACCCACTCTGCACGCTTCCTATCTCTTGATGTTACCCCTACCATTTTTCGTTCCATAGCCCTCTGGGTTGTCCTCAACTTAATTAAAACCCACTTGGTTAGCCTCCACGTTTCCGCCCCATAGGTGAGTACAGGTAAGATGCAACTTTTGTATACTTTCCTCTTGAGCGATACCGGTAAGCTGTTAGTCATAATATCATAAACATTACGATGATGGAAGCGTTTAGTTGGTGCTTTTACGTTGACAATACTCCATCAGCGAAGAATGATTTTGATGAAATCTGCTGTTGCAGCTGATGTTGAAAATCAGCTCCACTACTGCGAACTTCCAAGGCTGCAGCCACCTGCGGATTAAAAGCTTGTCCTACCATCTTGACATTCCGCCGTTCCACGTTGCCTGGATTAAGCAAGGGGAGGAAAGCGCGGCCCATTTCCGTCCCGGATAATTCAAGGAACCTACTCAACCTTGGAGGCCGAGATGTAAGAGCGAGGAGGAAAGGCTCCACTTCTTTTCTCTCGTTCTGCCTACCTCTTTTCCATCTCTTCTGTCTACCGCTTATGAATTTTCGGCTACCGCGCCGCCGCTACCCCGTGGCCGTTCCACCGCGCGTTGGCGGCGTCATTTGATTTGAATGGTGGTGTGTGTTTCAGGAGCTCCGCCAGCCGCTTTGCCGGTGCTACCTTGGGCGCGCTGACTTTGCGTCTCCGGCCGCTTTGTCGTCGTGTTGTTCCTTCAAGTGCTCACAATATCATTCTGTCAGTGCAACGACAGCTGCGGCAGTGTTTGGTTTTGTTCCCGTGGCGTTCGAAATCTATCCCTGTCTCGCGACTCCGCCCCAGTTTGGTTTCGCTTGAGCGACTTTCGCCGACTGTCTAGAGCCATGAATGCTTTGTGTCGGCTTATTACACGTGATGGTGATGACCATTTTTGTCGCGACTCTCGTATACGCGGGGACTCGCTCACCATCGCTACGTTAGACAACAAAAGTGAGCGCCGGCCCGCGCCTTTCAAATTCCTAAGAGTCACTGAAGAGCAGCGCTTTGGACGGCAACGCTTAGTTTATGCGTTGTCCCCTCTGGGATACAACTCGGGCCGAAGAGCCGGTACTTTTCGGTCGAGCGCAGCGAGGCGAGTGTACACAGTGACACTGTGTGCCCGTATTTGATGTATGTACTTTATATATGATACGTTTTAACGAATGTCGCACCATTTTTGAACAAAGATTCGCTTCACGTGCAAATTTTCAATAAAATGCATGCAAATGTTCAGTATCGTATTTGCGCACTATCTTATCGCTTCGTTGAACACAGCTGTTCCCGAGCGAGGTCGCATGCATTCCACACGTATGCGCGAGAGCTCTCTCAAGCTCCCTTTAATGAAATGTTTGCCTAATTTGCTATTGCTGCTGCTAGCAGGTCGCGCTGTACGTGAAGTGTTTGGTTGTTGTGTGCTCTCCGGAAATCGCAAGCTGTGCGCGGGTATGCAGCGAGCGAACTGCCTTTAATGCACTTCGCCTACTTTGCCATTGCTGCTGTGAGCTGGTCGCGCTGGACGTGACACTGAGACCAGCTTCGAGCAGCAATAGAAAAGTAGGCGAAAAAGTGAATTAAAGGCAGCTCTCTTGCGCGAATACGCGCGTGGCGGCGCGCGATGTCCGGAGAACACACATCTACCTTCTCCTCCTTCCAGAGCCCGTTTGAAGCCGCCTGGCTGTACGAACGCCCCTGCCCCCGTGCCAAAAATGGTTCGGTCCATAGAATGTAGGGCTTTACTGAAGGAGGAATTGTAGCGCTGTGATTCGTGTCCGCTGGGAGGTATAGGAAGTTTCCGCGCTCTGTATTAGGTACCTTTGATGTCAAGCCATACCGAGTCTTTAGCAGTAGATCTTTTTTATGCAAGCCTCTAAAATGGTTAAACGAGATATTCATTTGCATTCAAGACGAATACCATTGTTTGAAAATGGGAAAAGTGGGTAGAAAATTAACTGCAGATTTTTCGCGTTCGCCCAGTTATTATGCATTTAAGCAAGTGCAGAGCATCTACCGCGCACAATAGTCGTTGATTTGCATCTGCTTGGTGTGGGGAAACATGACGAACCACCGGGTTTGGCAGAAACATCTTCATTTCCGTCCTGTTTAGGGAGTTATTGTCACAGACAACGGCTGTGACCCTGTACCCAACCTCTTCTAACTGTAAGTTTGCTTTCTACAGTATGACATGACGTTGATCGCCCTGTAAGGTTTTGACCGGAGTGTTATCTATATTGAATGAGCTCAGCAGACTTCGAGCTATAAATGCGTGTACTGACGCGGCCACCTCGTTGGAATTCACTGCAGCACCGCATATGTTCCCACAATCATAATCAAAAGAGATCCTTAACATGAATTTTGTCAAGCCTCGACGTAAAAATGTGTATATGTGGCTGCAGACGTTTGAATACCTGGGAAACATACTGAAGGAAAGTTGCATCACAAGAATCAATTTGTGACAAATCTGAAGAGACGCGCACTTTTTCGTGATAGTGCTCGGTTGGGGCAGGGCTAGTTCTTCCTCTCAAAACCTTGTAGACATGCGGTGATACTGTGTGGAGATTGCATGCAAACACCATTACCAGTGTGCTCACTGAATACGCTCTGCAGAATGAGTACTAGATGCTTCTGTGTAAACTTTACAGCCTCTTATTTCTTTTCTTCAATAATGTTTTCTTGCATCTGTTGTGTGTGTTGTGTGTTGTTTTATGGTACATAATCGATTAAGGCTATCATGCGCTAAGCGCAGGGTGTATTGTGTTTTCTTTGTGAAGGATTAAAACTGTTAGGTTATCACAGCTTGTTTAAAAGCATTGATTCTTCTAAAAAGCTGAAACCAGTGGATATACTGACAAGTGCATTCTTTCCTAGGAGTAAGATCGGATGAAATGGTATATGTTCGATGTAAAATTGTCTAAAATATTTCTTCCTTAGTCTTTCAAGCATTCTACACGAGAACAAAAGGTGGTTTATTGTAGGCTCATGACCACAGTGCTCACAATTTGGCTTATCTGCTTTCCTGAGGATAAAATTATGCGTTAAATGTGTGTTTCCGATGCGAATGCGACGTAATACTACTTCAATGAAGCATTTTTGATGATTGCATGATTTTTCACAAGGTGGAATTTGTTGTTTACTTCATTGCCCCCAAAACCTTGCCATTTTGCTCTCTAGTTTTCTTCGCATAAATGTTATAATATCTTTATTAGCAATGCTTACTTTTCAAGTTTAGCATTGTGGGCAGCTGCTGTGCATGCATAAACTGTCTCATTACCGCTGGTTACAATATGGCTAGGCACCAAGCAAAACTTAATGTCATGACCCTGAGTTTCGGCTGTTTTTACGCAATGAACTATATTTCCTACTAAGGGTTCTGTTGCATTTTTACACTGTAGTGCTGCGATTGCGCTGAGGGAGTCACTGTAGATTACAATCTTTTCAAAGTTGCTTCTTATTATTTTTTTAGAGCTAGGAGGATGGCATAGCACTCTACGGTAAAGACTGATGCGGTAACCTAACTGTTATTTTGTATTGCTCTTCTACACATATGAAGCTGTTTTGGAACCATCTGTATAAAATGCTCTGTTTTCTGTATATTTTTCTTCTCTGGACAGAAACTCTTTTACTAGGTGTTCGTGTGGTATTTGTCTCTTTTGAGTCTGTGTCATTGTAAAGTCGCATACATAGGGGAGGCTGTACCAAAATGGTAGTGGGTCAGGTCACGGAGCAATATTCGGCAAGGAGTATGTTGCCTAATTCTTCGCATTTCTCTTCGAAGCGGAGGAGGAGTGGCCTGATTGCTTGGGGTATGTTGGTAAACAGTATTCTAGATGGACACTTTGTTACTATGGGGCAACATATATGTTTTGGGAGTGAACGCATCCTCAGAGTATATACGCATGGGAACATAGTTTTCCTGTCTGTAAGGAATGGCTAATTTGTTTCTACATACAGACTATGTATTTTATTTATTTTCAGTACCTCCTGCAGCACCGAAGAATTATAGCAGGGGAGTGGGTACAACATTAAAGTGACGAGCTGATAAACAAAAAAATTTCACATGAGAGCAAGAACAAAAAAAGGGGGGAGGGTAGACAAAGGAGTAAGGAATGAAAAAATACAAGAGGATTAAAAATGCATTCGGTCAATAATAATAGTTTGAAAAAACAGTAAAATCACAAATCATTGATTAGCCGTAAAAATACATCTCGATGTACACTCACAACATCAGCTGGCAACTTGCTCCATTCTGAAATACTACGTGGGAAAAATGAGTACTTTTTGTAGTTCGTTTTACACCATTTCCTGTATTTTAAAACTGTGTTCTGTCCTGTTAGAAATATAGTGGGCTGTTTTGAGGCACCTTTCCTTATCAATACCTGTTTTGTCGGTGTATATTGAGAAGTTTGAGCTTTTGCTTCTGGCGCCTTATCTGTAGCGGTTCCAGTTCTATGTGTTTCTTTGTGTTATGCTGGCATGTCTGGAATATAAATCAGGTTTTGTATAGCTTCTAATTTATCAATGGATGCGGATCCCATACTGCAGACGCATATTCCAGTTGAGGCCACTGACTTGTAGGCAGTACTTTTAAGAATCTGAGGTCCAAGGGTTCGTATGAGTAGGCTGAGCATTTTCCCAGCTTTTTTGACGGTCATATCAATACGATTTGAAAAGGACAGATCAGCAGTTAGTAGAACTCCTAGATATTTCACTTCATTTACCGTGCTGAGAGTGGTATCACTTAGTTTGTAGGCAAGTTCATTAGGAATCTTAGATTTAGTAAATGTTACCTGGTAACATTTGTTGGTGTTCAAGACCTGCTGGTGGTCAGGTTTGGCACCAGGAGGCTATGCTGTTCAGGTCCTGCTGCAGGGCATTTACATCTTGTACATTACGGATTGGTCTATAAACAACGCAGTCGTCCGCGAATAATCTTATTTGTGGAAATATATGTTTGAAGCGATATTATTGACATAGATTAGGAAGAGTAGCGGTCCCAGCACCGAGCCCTGCAGCACTCCAGAAGTGACTGCATTGGTGACTTTATGGGTGACCAGACTGCATGGGTGACCAGAAGTGACTTTATGGGTGATGATCTGTATGCACATGTTGAAAGACGTAGGCCTGAGTTGTGAACTGTGTCTAGTCGCTTTAAACATGACTATCTTGCTGATCCATATACAATGCAACCATAATCCAGGGATGAGCGCACAACAGAGCGGTAAATTTTCAGAAGGCATGCTCTGTTTGAACCCCCGTGTTTCCGTGAAAAGACATTGAGTATGTTCAGAGACCGTGTAGTTTTCTTTTGCAGAGCATTTATATGAGGCACGAACGTGAGTTTTTTGTCGAATGGCAAGCCTAGAAATTTGTGTTCATGTTTAACAGGTAATTGGACTTCGTTCAGCTATAGCTTAGGATCTGCCTGTAAGCCTCGTTTGAGTGAAAAGAAAACGGCTACTGTTTTTTGAGGGGAGAACCGGAAACCATTTCTATATTCCCATGTTGACAGTTTGTTTATTGTTAACTGTATTTGTCTTTCACAGGTTGATAAGTTTGAAGACGTACAAGCTATTTGAAGATCATAAACATAGACTGAGTAAGTAATGGACTGTGGGACAATTTTCTTGTAGTTTGTCTACGAGACAATGTATTGCACGCGACAGGTGGCGAGAACGACAGCCTTCCTCAGACAGCATGCACAAATTGTTAAAAATCTCCAGCAAGGAGCTCACTTTGCAAACTGAGTCTGCTGCAATAGCGCTGCCAAGATTCTTAGTCGCGGGACCCTGATAACAGGCAGAGACTTGAAGGTTGTCGAACACTGTCAATGACGCCGTTAACCAAGGTTCACCACTTGTCGTTGATGTTCAAAAACACCATTCACTTTTTTTTATTAATCACACTTGACCGGCACTGATGCCACTTGAAAGTTCTTCGAGGGACGAGAAGTGGTCTCCACTGCTTCGCAATACATGACGCCTACGTACGAGTTGAGAAGCTTTAGTCGTCAGGTGCTTCTCCGTTCTGTTGTCTGGTGCTGAGAGGTACGAAGGAATATTCTAGGCACAGATCCATGGCGCGACCGCAGCACTGACAACGGTACTTTAAGAACATTTCCTGTTCTTGGATTCATGTACGATGTCATACTCTCGATGCATGAAAGGTCGCGAAATAATCCGCGCACACTTGCCGAAACGCAAAAACGTTTCGTAAACATCTGAGAAGCTATTTAATAAAATAACCTACATCTCTCCCATCTGTATAAGCGTGTTTGGGTCAATCTATAGGCATAATAAATCTGTCCGGGCTTGGCAGCTAGGTATCATGATAAACGTGCTGAGCAAGTATAAACAAACCATGAGCAGGAAAAATAGAAATCCTTACTGGGCCAGAATCCTAGGAATGGCATGTAACCACTTTGTCTTTAGGGAAAGAAAAATTCTAGAGGGTACTTTGTGTCACTAAAGCCATTATAGAGCGGTGGATCGTAGCCCGTCGGCACCTTCCTCCCTTCCTTTACGGCGTGGTACATGTGTCCTCAGAGAATTGTGACAGATACTGCGCCTTTTCTATCCTGTAAATCAATTTGAAATGCCGCTGATGCCTGCTGTGCTAACGCCTCCTAGACATCTGCGTCTGTGTGGTGCGGCGTTCGAGGAAGCGGCAAATGAGTGGCGCGGCACGGACGCCTGGATCGGACGCCAGGCGGGTTCAGCTTCGTATATGCATGAATCGCCTGGTGACGTCATGACCTGTCGTGACGGTACATCGCGTGCCCCTTGTCGAATACAACCAGCATTTCATAGAACGCATCAAAGTTCACCGGCGTTCTATAATTCGTTTACAGAAAAGGAAAGGCGCAGTATCTGTTACTCGCAAAATCCCGCTATCATCCTCATTGTAGACAAGGGGAATTATGAAGAGCGGTTCACGATCCGGGGCGAGGCACAAAAAAAACAACGACTGACCAGCTGTCGCAAAAACAGGTGGCCCGATCCTAGCCCACCACTTTTACTCGTCTGAGCAAGTTAGTCCGGCTGCAGCGCTCCTATTCAGATGCCCGGAGAAATACAGCGAAATTCTTGCGCAGCTTCTGAATATTTAACCGTGAACAGTGCAACACCTGCATTACATACCAGAGCTTACTGATAAAGAACAAATTGCAAACTGTGGCCCTTGCCAAAATAGATAGTTTTTAGAGACACGACCGACCCGTTCTTACGCACCGTATGCCAAGTCAGGCTGAGGTGCCTGCTACCAGAGTACGTTGTTTCAACGGAAGATTTTTCCGCAGGGATTAAGGGCTTTTGTAGGGAAGTCATAGCAAGTGTTCGATTCTTTTCTGCGCGGTTTTCAAGTGATTATTTGTCTACAGTGATTATTTGTCTACAGTAAAACGAAAGAAATTGTATCGTGCATTGTGTGACATTATGTTCCCTGTGCCTTTGTACAGGGCCTTGTACGATGAAGGCCTAGGTGCAGATGTTTTAAAAAGGGTAAAAAGAATGCTGGTGACGCCAGGGGCACAAACCTTCTTTTTAAATTGCACACCGGAACCTTGCCGGTGAAAAAGTTTTTGGAGAAATAGGGATTATTCATACCCTGGGGATCACACTGTTTAGTATGCAGGAAGCCAGAAACCTTAGACCATGTTTTTTTACACTGTTGGGAAGGAGTATATTTTTGGGGCGTATTGCAAAGAACGCTAATGAAAGATTTTCCGCTAGACCTGCATGGCATTCGGTACTTATGCGTAGAAAGTGAGGATGTGATACCGTTTGATTTAATTATGCTGCCTCCACTGTATATGGCGCTCAAGAATTGTGGGTTACCATTGCGATAAAGATGCACGGCCTGCTAGAATTTATTTTGGAGAAAGCGTGGATAGGTTTTTGGCAATCCAGAAAGCTGCAGCAGAACCTCCCGAGTGGCTCTCAAGGCTAGAGAATTTGTTGTGTATGCGTGAATTTTAGTGTGTCATATGTGAATAGCGTATGTAAATAGCATTTCAGTTGTTGATTTGGTTCTCGTGTCGAGACCAGGCAATAAATAAAAAAATCCTGGTCGTGGCACAGTTGGTTAAGCGCTGGGTTTAGGAGGGTGGAGGCTCGATTGCCGGTGTAGACGAGGTTTATTTTCAACTCTCGAAAGCGTCTCTGCTGACAACCTTCTGTCGACAACAATGATGCAAAAAAGGAAAAACACGTCTTGCCTGTATCGTAGCTGCCTCGGTGCATAGTACTTTTTCGGCCTTTTATTATTATCTGCTGTACCTCAGGCACGGAAACAGAATTACTGCAAAACAGGAAATGATAAACGTGCGCCCGCGGTGCCTGAAAGAGACAGCATTAACTTTATGCTAAATTCATGTCGCTTCTTACGGTGTCAACCTGCCGGATGTGACGACAAATTATTTAGGCCCAGACCTGAAAGCTCTTGAGGAGAGCTTTGCGCAAGAAAGGAACGGGAATGAGGAAACAGAACGCGCGGCACCCGTATTCCCAAATTTCTCAGAAGCATACTTTCGGAGCCTATTAGTAAACTCCAAGCGATTAAGAAGGTGAACTGTGTATGCACTCACGAGGAGATATTTGGTAGCAAGAAATGGTGTCATAGCCAAAGACAATACGCAACTTTCATGTTGATCTAAATAATTGTTGCGTCAAATTCAGTCCGGCGTCAATCGTCAATACGCCTTCACCATAACGTATGCAATTCGCGAATACGTAAAATCACTCTTCACAAGTGTTATAAACGATGGAGGTGTGATTTTGTATTGTATAGGCCATGAACTGAAGGTATACAGGCAGCATTTTTATGCGCTGACAAACATCGCCTTTTTTCTCTACTCGGGTTAGAACATTCATTTTGGTATCATTGTAATCAGCAATCGGGGGTAGTGATACTGAACTAGGACTATTTTTTTCTGAATATTGCATTTCTGTTTGCTTTTTTTTTTTACTAGGCCTATCAAACTTCAAAGACAAAGTCTGCAGTAAATATTCTTTAAATCAACATTCCTTGCATTGATGTTGATAATTTTAGTTGAGTAAACTCTCCGTAGTGTTCTCACAATATTTCTCAATTTTTATCTCCCTAGCTCCTGTATTTCCTGAAAACAAAAAGGTCAAATGCAGCAAAATTTTATGTTTTGAGATAATTGCCTAGAAATGGAAGAAAGAAATTTATTACAATGCTAAACTGTGAAACACATGTTGACGCATTTCTGCAATAGCCGCTAGCCAGGTATCACTTCCAATATCGTTTCTGCGCTAGCTGCCTTGCTCTCCGGGCCTCCTCATGTGACTAGTCGTGTAGCATTCTCCGTGACGACGGTCAGCTTCTCATAACCACTGGAATGTGAGCCCTCATGCATTAACTCTCAAAGGTCAGCCCGAACTCGTTGCTCGATGTTGGCCGTTTGTGCTCCTTACACACTGCACGGGGAACATGCAAAGAAGGACAATGGCTACTAGTTTATGGTCTCCAAGCGTTGACAACTTGGCTGCAGTGACCGCGGAGATTCGGCATCATCGTTTTCTAAACCTCTTCTGGATCATAGGATGAGAACTGAACACCCAGCTTGAAAATAACGTAGGTTGCCCCCGCTTGTCAGGTGAGCGGCAGCCATCCCGCTAAACGTGAGCAATACTGGCGAGCTTAGGAGAGATAACAATGAGATGCCAATTAAAGGGGGGCGTGGCTTGGTTACACCTAAGTAAAAAAAAATGTTGATTTCGGGGTAAATATTTCCCGTGGTCCAAAATAAATTACCGGGCTATGTACGGATAGAATAGGACTCCTGAATTACAGCAGAACAATAAAATAAATTTTTTTCTGAAATTTTGCCGACCCTCTTCTCTTAGGCTGAGGGCTTTTCTTCAGTGTCAGATGAATTGGTTATATGCTGCTGTAGCATAGAGATTGAGGCCGCCGAAGTATCTTGCAGTCCCTTTCAGCACAATAAGCATAGTACACAATACTGAAAATACCGCGTGCGAACTCTTTAGCGCTACCGTCACTATTTTGTCCCCGTCGTCTCTCGAGTTCTGTCAGGGCGACCGCATCCAACCTGTTACTCGCCAATAAAATGTATTGTGTATTCACTCCAGCGTATTCACGAACCTCCTATGATAAGCTCCATAAAACCCCGGCCCTCAGTCACCAGCGGCTGCGGAACAACTGACCACGGCGGCGGTCAGACCTGTGACGCAGCAGGGGGTGCTAAGAAAGTCTGGCTCCGCTGGACAGGCCGCCATTGGAAACTGACCCTTGCAACGTTTAATGCTAGAACCCTAGCTAGTGAAGCTAGTTTAGCAGTGCTGTTAGAGGAACTAGAGGGCATGAAATGGGATGTCATAGGGCTTAGTGAGGTTAGGAGGCCGAATGAGGCATATACCATCCTGAAGGATGGGCATGTACTGTGTTATCGAGGTTTACCAGACAGGCGACAACTAGGAGTAGGTTTCCTTGTCAATAAGTATATAGCGGGTAATATAGATGAATTCTATAGTATTAATGAGAGGGTGGCAGGCATCGTAATTAGGCTTAATAAGCGGTATAAACTGAAGGTTGTACAGGCCTATGCACCTACATGTAGTTATGATGACCAGGCAGTTGAAAGCTTCTATGAAGATGTAGAATCGGCAATGCGAAAAGTAAAGACGCAGTATACTGTACTAATGGGCGACTTCAATGCCAAGGTAGGGAAAAAACAGGCAGGAGACAAGGCAGTAGGTGACTATGGCATTGGTTCTAGAAATGGCAGGGGGGAGTTACTAGTTGAGTTTGCAGAGCGCAATAACTTACGAATCATGAATACCTTCTTCAGCAAACGGAAGAACCGGAAATGGACATGGAAAAGTCCTAACGGAGAGACTAAAAATGAAATCGACTTCATAATGTGTTAAATCCCCGCCATTATGCAAGATGTAGAGGTAATCGGGAAAGTGCGATGCAGTGACCACATGATGGTGAGGTCCCGAATTAGCCTAAATCTGAAGAAGGAACGCAACAGATTAGTAAGAAAGGAACCCATCAACGAATTAGCGGTTAGGGGGAGGGCAGAAGAGTTCAGGATCTCGCTACAGAATAGGTATTCAGCTCTAACTGAGGATGGCGACATTACCGTAGAGGCAAGGAACAATAATTTCAGAGATATCATTACTGAGTGCGCGGTAGAAGTAGGCGGTAGGATAGTTAGAGAGGATACCGGTAAGCTGTCTAAGGAGACGAAAGATTTGATTAAGAAACGCCAGAGTATGAAAGCTTCCAATCCAGCAGACCAGATCGAATTGGCCGAGATATCAAAGCTAATCAATAAGCGCAAGGTGGCCGATATAAGCAAGTATAACATGGAGAAAATTGAACATGCTGTAAAGAACGGGGGAAGCCTTAAAGCGGTAAAGAAGAAATTGGGCATAGGCAAAAACCAGATGTATGCGATAAGGGACAAGGCGGGCAACGTCATCACTAATATGGAAAAGATAGTCAAAGTAGCCGAGGAGTTCTATACAGATCTCTACAGTAGCCAAAGTAGTCGGGACCGTAATGAGATTGGCGGTAGGGAAAAACAGTCAGACGTTCCACCAGTGACGAAGGACGAGGTCAAGAAAGCACTAGAAACTATGAAAAGGGGGAAATCAGCTGGAAAGGATCAGATAACTACAGATTTGCTGAAGGACGGGGGGGATATCGTGCTAGAAAAACTGGCCACCCTGTATACGCAGTGCCTGGTGTCATCGACGGTACCGGAACCATGGAAGAATGCAAACATTATCCTCATTCACAAGAGGGGACTCTAAGGACCTTAAAAATTACAGACCAATCAGCTTACTGTCTGTTACGTATAAGGTATTTAGTAAGGTAATCGCTAATAGAATCAGGACAACCTTAGACTGCAATCAAGCGAAGGATCAAGCAGGGTTTCGGAAACGGTACTCTATTATCGATCATATCCATACCATCAATCAGGTGATAGAAAAATGCTCGGAATATAACCAGCCCTTATACATAGCATTCATTGATTACGAAAAAGCATTTGACTCAGTTGAAACCTCGGCGGTGATGCAGGCATTGCGAAATCAGGTGGTAGACGAGCCGTACGTGAAAGTGCTGGAAGATATATATAGGGGCTGCACAGCAACCATAGTTCTGCATAAAGCAAGTAACAAAATTCCCATAAAGAAAGGTGTTAGGCAAGGAGACACAATCTCCCCAGTACTATTCACAGCTTGTTTAGAAGAAGTATTCAGAGACTTGGAATGGGAGCAGTTAGGGATAAGGGTAGATGGAGAATACCTCAGTAATCTGCGATTTGCTGATGACATTGCCTTGCTAAGCAATTCAGGGGACGAACTGCAAATAATGATTGATGACCTAGACAGGAAAAGTAGAAAGGTAGGCTTGGAAATCAATATGCAGAAGACTAAGGTAATGATCAACAGCCTCGGGAAGGAACAGCAGTTTACATTAGGTAGCGAAATACTGGAAATAGTCGGCGAATATGTCTACTTAGGACAGGTAGTAACCGCAGATCCGGACCATGAAAAGGAAATAACAAGAAGAATAAGATTGGGATGGAGCGCATTGGGCAAGTACTCGCAGATTATGACTAGCAGCTTACCGGTATCGCTCAAGAGGAAAGTATACAACAGTTGCATCTTGCCTGTACTCACCTATGGGGCTGAAACGTGGAGGCTAACCAAGAGAGTTCTGCTTAAGTTGAGGACAACCCAGAGGGCTATGGAACGAAGAATGGTAGGGGTAACATTAAGAGATAGAAAGCGTGCAGAGTGGGTCAGAGAAATAACTCAAGTTACCGACATTCTAGTAGAAATTAAGAAGAAGAAATGGACATGGGCAGGACATGTAGTGCGAAGAGAGGATAACCGATGGTCGCTGAGGGTAACAAACTGAATTCCAAGGGAAGGAAAGCGTAGCAGGGGGGCGGCAGAAAGTTAGGTGGGCGGATGAGATTAAGAAGTTCGCAGGGGTCAAGTGGATGCAGCTAGCACAGAACCGGGTTAAGTGGAGAAATATGGGAGAGGCCTTCACCCTGCAGTGGGTATAATCAGGCTGATGATGATGATGATGATGATGATGATGATTCACGAAGGGCTCGCTGATTTTGTGTGCGATTCTTATTTTGAATCTATAGGGCGTGATAACCTTTTCCTGTCTGTATGCTCTCGTGGGTTTGGTCTGGTCCGCCTTTATGTCCGTCAGACAGTTTCGTGTTTCATGCTCTTTCGGGCATTCCGTGCATAGTACGGGCATTTTTGCAAGCCAATTTAGTCTATATTTTACCGAATGTTATTCTGTCTTGTTTCTGATCTTCCCTGTTTACGGAGTGTATTACATGAGGTGTATTTGACTCCTTACTCCTATGTTCTTTTTTCCTCAGCGTTTGTTTTCAGTCTCAAGGAAGTATTTGTAAAAGGATTTAATTGTATGTGCTTCCCTCTGCCAATGTACAGTTCTTTCTATTTTGGTTCATCGAAACAGGGCACACTCCAAAGTATATACGCAAAATTCTTTCACCGTGCAAGGTATCCTGCCCGTTAAAACATGGTTAAAAAAACTGGCATTTTCATGTGTACATTAAGTTTCCGCCTGCTTAATGCACGTGACACAAATGAGTATATTTCTACCGATAGTCTTGAAAAAAGAAACGACTCGTCAGTGGTCTTGAAAACACGCGTACATGAGTTGAATGTGCAAACGGCAATTTGCGCTTTCTTGAATAAAGTTGGGTCGTATTATCCATTGTGTAGAATATTTTCCTGATAGCTTACTATGTTAGAGATTAATAGTTAAGAGGCAATCGGCTAATGCTCTAAATTTCAACACGACGGAAGGCGGTTCAAACACCACTTTTGTTCGCACTCTTTAACATGCTCTTTAGTAATTAACATCACGCAAGTTATTGTTAATTAATTTCCTGTTATGTTTTTGCATTTTCGGTTATATTTTGATACGCTTTTAAGGAACATTACTTCTTAAAAGGAAAGCTGAAATGTTTTTCGCAAAAACAATGAGTTCTGTGCGGCATTTTATAGTTTTCTGGCTGCTGAACAAGACTATCATACTTAAAAATGACAGAAATGAACACAAATAGCAGTTTTGACAAGAAAACGAGCACCAGTGGGTCCGCCTTCCAAGAAAACGCCGCTCTTGCCCGTAATTGGCCGGGCGCCATCATGACGTCTTTCGCGGCAGGCCAGAGCCGATGGTGTTGCTGCGTGCGCATTGCTTCAGGTGACTTTTAAAATGCTATTGATTTTTTGAACAATGTAAAGCACCTTTTACACTTACCGTACGTGTTCGAGCAACGAGCAGTTCCAAAAAAAGAAAACGAAACGGCGCTAAGAAAGACGCTGTCGACTGCGAAAGCAAAGTCAGCACATTTGCGCGAGAGCTGCCCTTTACACACTAAAGCTCGTTTCAGTAGCAACAAAAGGAATAGCAATCGGATGCAATCATAGCCCGCAATGCGTTTATACAACTTTCGAGTACTGCCCAACCGCGCGATGACAAACGCACGCGTACTGCAGCTGCAGCCCGTCTCATCTTTGGAGCTTAGTTCGCGGGCTGCGCTGTTGAACGCAACGCCGAAAATGGTATTGCTTCAGCCGCATTGTGAAATCTTACAGGTTCGCAGCACCTGCAGCGCCAGATGAAGCGAGCTTACCAGAACGGCAGCGAACGCGGCGGAGTGCACTCCCTGGTCGTCGATCGGCCTATATTATTTCGCATCGCCGCAACAGCAGACGACGAGATTAAGCAGCGATGTAGTAAACGGGCTACTGTCTCACAATGAAATAAAGATAGCATTGACTGTGCCTTAGCAGAGGAGATAATGTGTACAGAAAGATCGAATCAACCGCGACGTGCACCGCAGCAACTGCCACAGCTAACAAGAGAAACTTGCTTGAATCACAGTTATCATTCAGCACATCGGGACGGGTCAGCAATCCTTAATAGGGGTTAATATTTGACACATTCAATTATTTGTGGGATCATTATATAAGAGAACAAGAAATTAAACCACGCTTTATTCACGCTAGCGCAACGGAGCCACGGACAGGACGGCAAGGGGAGGCAGTGCTGGACGATGCTTGAGCACGCTGTTGCCGCACGAGCAGCACGGCATTGCGTTATGACGCAAATGCAGCTTCATTCGTTTGCTGCACCTAATTGGTAATTGTTGACGCAGTCGAGAACGGCGGCGAGCTGTGTAGCATTAAGTAAGTCGGGTATCACGTTTTAAGTGTAAGGACGGTGAAGCCAGCCGTGCAACAGCGGTATTAACTTATCTAGGTGCGAGAACAATGAGAGCGTGGCTTCAATTCCGCTGATTGAATTGGGATCCCAAGTGGCCGCAATAGCTGCCAATTTTGTGTGATCATCATCGGCACGAAAATCATCAGTACCAAGCACAGCTGATTGCAAAGGAAATGTTTCCTTTTCATGGCGCTTAAAGTTTACATGTCCCCTGGACCAGCATTTTTCGCGCAACAAAAAGCCATGCTGATAGCCATTGGTCAATTCGCAAATTGTTTTTAATGACATGAGGAAAATATTTGTCGAATGTCGAACGACGTTTATTTTACAACTGAGCAAAGCAGGGTCACGCCACTCCGCAACAGCTGCGTGGTTGACCTCCAGTACAGAACGACCAAACTGGAGAACACAAACGGACTGCGCTGATCCATCGATCGCGCGGTATGGAGCGAAGCAAGCGTGCAAAACGCTCGATTGCTTCCCGCGATTCACGTCCCATCCGCCCCAGTTTAGACGCCTCGCCCTCGCCGCTCCCGGCAGCGAAGAGGGAGTGCCCGCGGCGCGTTTTTAACAAGAGATTTCGTCTTTTCTTATCAAAAGAATTGAGAAAAAATTGACACACATGATTATTAATGCCTCTTCTTTCAAACCAAAGAATTTTATGCAATTTGAAAACCCTTTCAGCTTCCGTTTAAAGTTACCAATCAAGATTTTTTTTTCACGTCTCGCTTCATTCTTTCAAAGAACAATTAGCGCTAAGGAGGTAATTGCCAGTTTGCCCCAGGAGTGTATTATTCAAGCTAGACCTGATGTGCTTTAGAGGCAGAACCACCGTTTAAAACGCTTTCAGGCGAGCTCCAACCTAGGTGCAGTGTACCGTTTGATTAGAAACCCCCGTCACTTTCCGATGATCATCTGGCTAAACAATGTATCTTGCTTTTGCGATGGTGTAGACGGGGATGTAAAGCAACAACCAAAGTTATGGAACTCCGCGAGAGGGACGAAAGCGCCTAATTGACTGGATGCTGATGCAACTTTCTTGCGGAGGGAGAGCTGTGTACGTCTCATGAACGATAGACGAAATATAGGTAGCCCTGCTTCTCATTGCAGCCGGCCACTAGAAGTGGTTCGCAGTTACGCAGCCAGCGTCAAAGCAACGACCGCTCGAGCCAGTGGCGAACAGCCGCGTTTAGCGCAGTGCTCTGCAGCCCCGTCATTACGATGGCCGAAGAAGCTTCATTGCTCTTGCGCCAGGCTGCCAAGGACACCATTCCGGCCGAACGACTTTCTCGACCCCCTCAATCAACGCGCGCCAACCATGAGCCGAGTGACCGACGAGTGTGCACCACGCTGCCTGCGGGCGAACACAGGCGCCAATTTGGACTCGTTAGCCCCGCTCCGGCGATTGGCTTCCATCACTCCCCGCTCCTTCTCTAGCCGGAGAGACGAAGGATATTTTCGTAGTGGCCCGTGCGCTCGGCCGTGCAGCGGAGTCTGCGGTGTGTGGGGCACATTCGCCGTTTGTTCTTGGGGCATTCTATGGTCACAAATGAATTGCTAGGTTGCAGTCCCTGGGTTGCTTCTGTTGCACATATTTTCACTGGCCTGATAAAATATTTTTTCACGTCACCTAATTAGCTTTACTAAGCGAAGCGACGCTAAGTTTGGATCGCTGCCGTCCAACGAGCAGTGAGCTGGAAATCATGTCCGGGTATTGCCGCGTCCAGATTTACCACGAAGCATTTTTCCCGAAAGAGGACATACTAACTTTACCTGCATTAGCATCCTTTCTCAACCCGCAAAAAAATATTTTAAAAAATTGAACAACTCTTAGGCATCAGCGCTATCTGCATGGTGCCAATTGGCATGCCCGACAAATGGAATGCACTTCTACTGGGACCGCCGTGCGCGCCCAGTGGGCCGCGCTCGTGGATGCAGCTGTGCACAATTTTTATTTACGCTGGCCTGTGGTCTATATTTCCCTGTCTATGATAGCTTGCATAAGCACCAGTACAATGCAGAGAGTAATCAATGGGAATGGAGCGTTTTAATGGCGCATTTACTATGTCTTGCGCTTAGTTCAGCGACTTTGGCATGGCAACTTTTTTTTTTCGCTTGTTTGCTTTCATTATTTCTTTCCTTCCTCTCAGCTCGCTTCTTTTTACGCCACTACTTTCCTTCTCCTCTTGGGCGGTTTCCATTGTCTGTCCCCCAGCCTGATGCTTTTTTCCGCCCCCCCCCCCCCCCCCATCCCGCCCGCTACTAAAATAAGCACTTTTAACAGTAAACTTTTCCTTTTGCCTGCCCTGTCAGTTGTCTTAGCCCAGATGGTTTTCCGCTGTGCGCCTCTAGCTAGCCATATATGTCCTTGGGATCCCGACATATGCTAGCGGCTGTCCATGTGCCATTGTCGGACCACATGCATGAGGAGTTCGTGGGGCATTATTTTTTATTGCGTAAGCAATACTAGGCCAGGTTTCAGCCCGTTGCGTAAACCCGGCCGGTAGCCACGTTTGACCTTTAGAGCTACCGCAGATGGGGCCCCTCTTCAAGCCGTCTGGTAAACCCGGTCGGTATCCACTTCGCGCCGCAGAAGCAGAAGAACAGAAAGAGAAGCTACGCCGGCTTTGCTTACGCAACCTACCAGGTTTAACTAAAGCTAAATCCCAGCTAATTTTTTTTAGCAACCAGAGTGACATCAGCACGCCGCATAGTTTGCCATGACTTTCTCACCACAGAGGAAACTCGTGTGAGCGACTTTACACTTTATTTATTTAGTTGTGTTAATGACATTTCGATGTCTACAGACCTGTTGAACCTCGAACTATGAGCTGTTTCTCATGCCATCTCAATCAAGACTATAGTCAAACATAAGTAAAAGAAATAAACGTCATAAATGTCAGAGCGCCATTTCGTGGACGCTCTGAAAAGATTTTGCATTCATTACACGCCATCCTGTTGCAACCAAGTGGTCGAGCTGCTGGCTGCCACCCCTCCCATGTCGAAACTTAATTTTGTGGCAGAGGACTTGAAAGTACTGTTAAAGAGGCAATAAGGATCGTTAAAAAAAAGGAAACAAAACTAGCATTCACGTCGGGATTTGAGGCCGGACGTTCTTTCAACGAAAGAGAAAATTAGGCATGATACAAATCTGACTGGTGACAGAGAGGAAGACATTCATGTGTATTTGAAATTGTAGATTGCTTGTTGGGCCGTGCTGTAGGGGAGTTATCATTCTCATAGCTGTGTCGCTGTAACAGCGACCGCGTGCCATCTGCCATCTTTACCTTTATCGTCGAGAAAAGTGGCAACCACCTCACCAGAAAACAGCTAAAGCGCTTCAAAAGCAGGCTGCGTAATACAAGTCCCTGCGGCATTTTCAGGTCCCGTTAATCGCGTTCTCGAGTTTTCAGGCTTCCCGCTTTTTCATTTTTTTAGGCTTTTTCTCTCTTCTTCGACTCCAGCTTCGTTCTATCCTATTTTCTCCTACACTCGTTCCATCCTTCTCGGCCGCTCGATTCCCCGCAGATTTCTTTTTTTTTTTTTCTCAGCCACCCCAGCTTGGGGCGTTCGAGGCTGGCCTTTGTGAAGCTGTACCACACTTCGAAGGAAGGGTGTTCGCCGCAAATGTTTTTTTGTATTTTTCTACATTTTTACCGGGTTTTTGACGTCCCCACCCCCTTCGTTTTTTGCTCGGCCTTTCCCAACTGCGCGCGCTTCTCCTGTAGTATTCCGTTTCGCGTGTTTCCAGCGTAGAAATAAACGCTCAGCGGGCGGCCAGGGCCCGTCCCTGTCTCTCCGTCTGGTGTCGTGTAGCTCTCGCATCGTTTGCTCTTCACTACGTCGCTCTAGCTGGCTGAAACTGCCACCATTTCGCTTCGCAGGCCACCGTTTTCAAACGCACGCCCTGCCCAGGCTGCCGCGCGGGCAACTACGAAAATGTTCCGGCGCTCACTCGTGGCGCTGCCTGTTCGCCGCGAGTGCTGCCCCCTGGGTGCCCTTACACGAGCACCACCAAGTTTGCTTTTCGTCCTTACCCCTCTGCATCGGATGCTTTACAAATATGCTGCTTTCCAACTTTTTTTCTGCTGGAAAGCCTACACATCTTTTTCACACCAAAGTATGCACATACTTCAATATTGTACATTATTTTGCTCCTTGTTAACCGAGCGCCGCTCCTCCAAAAGGCTCCTCGTAAAAAAAAAAAGACATCTTGAAGAATAAAACATGTTGTGGAGTCGTATAAAAGGAAATACTAAAATTTGGCGGCGAGTAAAAGGAAAGCCCTTCATTGGTTACTGATCACAGAACTTTCCAGTGAAACTATCATACAGTATCTGATACCGCTCGCGGCTACAGGCTGCTGTTGCGCCCGGACGGCGGCTTCAAAGGGACATCTGGCCAAGTGCCTTTCCAAGAAGCCTCAGGCAACGACTTTCTATGCCACGCATTTTCTTCAGTCCTTGGGGAATTTATCACTGCCTGCTCCGCCCAAAAAGAAACACACAAAGCAGTTGGCGCCAATCTCCCAAGAAGTGCGTGCTGTCTAACTGCTCTGTTTTCGTCGCGCCGCAGCAGAGACGCGAATCCAGGGCCATTTTCTGTGAGGCGTAAAGGACGGAGCCGGTGGCGCGGCCCATGGGTTCGGATACCACCTCCGAAGAGCGGTCGCTTGCGGTGCGGTCATAAATTTTAACCCCCGCCAAGCTACCCTTTGAACCTGGGCGTTCCTCTGAACTCTCTCCCGTGGTTGCGTCAAGTACATGCCTAGGGATGCTGTGTGGGGACCTGGGAAACGTTTTCGCTAGATATACAGGGCTCCATCTTATGCGAGGTCTCTCTCACTGTGAACCTTGAACATGTAACCTCTTGTATAAAGTCTCTTCCTCTTCTCCTCTTAACTGAGCCTCTCGCTTCTTCGAGCCCGACACCACGCCGGAGGAGCCAATGGCTCGATAACCAAGTCCCAACACTGCCGAGCCACCGTTCGCTCAAGTGTCTGAGGAGCTGGACGATTGTTATCTTGGATTATCTTTCACCATCTTTATACCAGGCCGGATTCATCGTCCTCAAAGACAAATTTTGCCCATAATGGTTTTTGGTCATCTCAGTTTTCACACGCCTCTGGGCACAGCAGCATCAGGGGCAATCAACGCGTGTACGAGGCGACGCAAACTGCTCACAACGAGGGCGATGTTCGTCCATGCCCTTTTCAAGAGCCCGAATTCTCTGGAGCTGCGACTTCCTTACCTTCACTTGAAGCAACTTTGCCGTGTCGCTTGTTTTTTTGCCGGCTAACCTCGCCGCCTTTCTTGCTTCTTTCTCCTCCGAGAATCTGGACGCTGTCGGTCGAGAAGGAAGCCCCTCAGTTAACAAGTTGGCGATGAGACTCGACGTTTGCTGCCTTTTTGTGTGTTAAGTGATGCAATTTTTCCGCGTGGGAACACGCACAGCACTTGTTACTTGTTAGCATGCCGTTCCGACTACGTAAGCGCGACCAAACTAAGTTTGGTTTCTTTCGTAAGGCTTAAGGCTCCAAACTGACTTATGCTTGAAGGTCACGGTAGGGGCGGGTTCCGAAAATTTCGACTACCTGTAGTTATTTAACGTGCACTTACGTCGCCCTCTACGAGAGCAGCCTTCATTTTTGCCCGCATCGAAAAGCGGCCGTCGCGGCAGGAATTTCAACCGCTTTGTTAGTTTTGTTAGAAAACTATTCTTGGTTCCCGACTCGCCCCAGCGAAACGGAAACAGGAGCGTAAAGCAAAGCCAAAAGATAAGGCGGTTTCGTCTCTGCCTGGAAATATGTGGGTGTTAGTGAAAAACATCTGTTTCTAGACTTCAAGATACATCGTCGCTTCTTTCCACGACGAGTGGACCCGTACCTGGGGGATTCGCGAGTATGATTTCGGAGATTATGGCGATTGAATATACAAGTTTTAGTGAATGAAAATTGCAATGCAGTGTATTTCCGTCAACAATGACCTGAAGTCGATGATTGCTGAAGTCGCAGAACGGGAATAGAATTAGTGTCAGCCGTAGCTTCATAAGACCTGCGGCACTGGAAGACGAAGCATAAAGGAAACAATTGTTCGTCCTGATCGTTTTCAGTTTGCCCTTCATCTGCCAGCTCTGGACGTCTTAGAATGTCCGAAAACTATCTCGCACAGCAATATACCTTGCTTTAGCTAATTAGTGGCCTCCCGAGCAGTGTTCAAAGCTGTTGGCAGCTGTCGTCGGCGTCATTCATAGGGCCTTTTTAATTATTAACAGTGTTTTCCGAAAATATACTTTATGCAAATTAAAAACAAATATTCGTCACATTTCTAAATGCGAATGCAATTAGCGGGAAGCGCCAATCGTGCACGGCTTCTAGTGTTTCTCAGAAGTGCTCTGCTTGTGCATTATGTGCATTACAGGGAAAGGTAATACTGGAGCAGCAGCTTAAAACACATTTATCGCAAGGAGAGCTCAACTTGAATTCTTATGTCACGTAAACAACAATATCTCCTTAAATATAGCTAGTAGGAAAATATCGCGCGCTCTTGTTAAATTCTGAAATCTAGAGGTATTGACTTAGCGAATTTACGAAGTATTTATTAACCAATTACTAAATTTACTAAAACAAAAGTGGGCTGCAAAGATCAATGTGAGCGCCACTGGAGCTGTAACAATCTCGGAGTGCGGCTGCAGATGGGAGGAAAAGAAAAATCTCGATTACCATTTCCTCAAAGAAATGCGGGGAGGGAAAATGGGTTGTTTCATCATGAGATGCGTCAAGGGAGCCAATATCCAGTCGGGCAAAGGAAAGCTTGGAAAGTTTTCTTTGTGTGTGTGTGTTGATGAATGTGAAGTAATAATTATAATCGTGAAGATTATTAGTCAGGAAGTAGAGGGCAAACAAAAAAAAAACACACACCCCCGTACGTTCCACAATGAGCAGACAGGACGAGACCGCTGCACAAGACCTAGCAGCTTCCCGTCCGTTTTCTGTACGGGATGGTCTATGGTCTTTTGTACAATGACTATTCTTCCACTGGTCTCCGCTACCTACTGGTGGTGCCTGAAAGCCTGTGCTCCTCTGTTTTGCCCATCATGCATGGCGACCCTGTATACTTCGGACACCTAGAATCTTCGAGGACGCACCATCGCACCCGGGAGTGTTTCTACTAAGTTTAGATGCATGAAAACACCGATGGCTAGCTGCGTCCAGTGTGCGAGTAGCCCCACTTCACGACTCAAACATACCTCCAGCATCTCCTTCTGAACAGGTCCTATTGGGGCACTTTCCCGAGTGACATGACTGCAACCGCTGGATCGTCATCTGCACTCACTACCACAGGCGCGTTGTTTTGAAACGACCGCTCTCTCGTCGGCAACTACATATCTGGTCTCCCTCGTCTTGCTGCCCTTGGTTATTCTTCCTCATGGGCCTCCACGGGCTTTGATCAACGACCGAAGACGCCTCTTCACCGCTGATATCGAAGAACTCCACCGTCCTTGCACAACGCTTTTCCGACACTCTACTCCTCATCATCCACACACAAAAAAATTGGTTGACCGAGCAAACAAACTGGACACTCATCCACAAGTTTTTCATGTACTAGGTCGCCGTACGACCACAAGAATTGGGACTCTATGCCACCACGTTTATCATACGCATACAATGCCGCTCAACGTCCGCTCTCCTCGGCCCACTCTCGACAACATCTTCGCATTACAAAGTCGTGCCTCTTTAATATGGACACTTTGGTTTTCGACCAAAACTGTCCATAAAGCGAGTCATCCATAATAATGAGTCATGAATAAAAACGAAAAGGATTTTATTGAGAAAAAAGAATTGTAATTAATGACTGCTTTTGTAGATAACGGTGTGCATTGAACTCAAAATTTGACAGAACACCGGCAATTTTGAGTGCATTATCCTTGTCATTGTTGTCTTCAAAAACTTGTAGTGCTCTCTGAAGCAACTCGAGTACCATGACACGCGTGATGGTGGACTTTGTGTTGATCGAACTTTCAAGCACGAACTCCTCACTGGCCGATGAATCACTATCCGTTTCTCTACTCACCGCCACTTCCAAAACGGCCTCGTCACTGAACAAAGAAGCCGCTAAGTAGCTGCTTGAAATTCTTCTGAGGCGAAGAAACAGCCGAGCTATCGATACTAGTCCATCACGGCTTGGATTGACTGAGATGGCTTTTGCCGCCTGTATTCACAGATTGCTTGCTTCCTGCCTACGTTCAGCTCTGTTCTTTTGTGTTTAACTCCCGCCATGCCAGAATTCAGACTCAAGTTGAGGGTTACAGGCTTCTGATGCTTTGCAGTTTTTTGCCTAGTTAACCTTTCTGTCTTTCCGTTCTTTTGATTCTCTCTTTTCTGCCTTCTACTGTTTCCGTAAGGAAGCGAGGGAGTCAAGTTGGCAAGCTGCTAAGCAGAGGGCTATCGACGATATTCTTGGCGCCGTTTCTATGTGTTCCTATAAAACAAACAATGCAAGCTGAAGGACAGTTTAGAACGACGGCTAGCCGACTACGAAGAGCTCAGACCTTGTCAAGGCCGCATCGTTGACCCAAAGCGAAGCCGACATACGGACCGCCTAGTGTGCAAAGTTTGGCAGTTCAGCAGCGCAACAGGGACGAAAATCAGGAGCATGAGAGCGAAGCGCGTCCAGGACGAGACGCCCGGTCTCGGTTACGTGCTTGTACGTCGCCTTTCTTTTGTCGCTCTACTTTGTGAGTATCTCTTAACTCCCACCGAAAAGCGTTAACGGCTCCATGGAACACATACTGTGCTTTGGGAAAGAAAACTTCAGTTGCCGCCGCCACTGCAGGCACTTTTATTTCTTCCTGTTATTACTTTCTTGCGCTTTTACCGGCCTCTCTGTTCACGTTCAGCAGAATTTATTGCAACCACATGTTGCTGTTTTCCCGACTGCGGCGGCACTGCCGCATCACCCAGAAATCTCCTGGTTCCCCTCTTTCGGGGTCTTTTTTACGCTCACCCTCGGTTTTTTATGCACGTTCCTCTCCGCTCTTGCGCCCCCCCCCCCCCTCCCCCAAAAACGGCGACACGCCCGCTTTGGTTCTTTTCAACCTCGTTCAGGCATCCGGCGGTATCTGCTGTCGCGTAGGTTCGCGTGCGGCGCACCCTTCTTGAACTTGCGTTCGGACTCCTCTGCTTTTTTTCAAGCACTGTCCATATTAACGGGACAAAAATACACCGGCCCAAGTGGGCCGTGTGCATGCTTCCCCTATCCATTGTTCAGACAGCGAGTTTGCATATTAACGAGGCATATATGCATTGAAAAAGTTTCGTCCTCACAAAAACTGTCCATAATTCGGGTCGTCCATAATAACGGGGGTCATATTCACGGGGCACGACTCTATTCACAGGCGATAATCCCGCGGTTCCTGAGATCCTCTTGCGGGCTGAAGAAGCCAGTCGGAGAGCCCGCCTTGGAACTCACGTCTCCAAATCCCATTATGGCGATCACTATATCGTCACGTAGCCTCCCTGGGGAACTGGTCTGACTTCCAGTACGGAAGCGTGGTTTAAGCTACAAGTGCTCGCGCACTATATCACTATGTCGGTCCCTATGGTATCATGGAGAAACTTATCCGATTGCGCGCCTCTCGAAAAGTGGCCGACGTTCAGCACGTACTGAGGTTACTCCCGTCACGCTGTTGCAACCTTGTCGCCATCGTCCTAATGACAGGCTGACCCAGAGGGGTTCGTCTGCGAAGCGGGAGAAGTGTTACGGACTTGAAGCATCAATCAAAATGAAGGGGAGGGCGAAGTGTGCGCGCTCCGTTGGACCTTGTCTTGTGGCACCTGTGTTCCTGTCCGGCAGGCCGGGTGTGCTGTGCACCTGGCCTAGCTAACCTCCTACAATGTCTCCGTCGGCACGTTACGGGCATGACAATATACTTGCTTTAATGTTCATTCTGACTTTCAGAAACAATATCGGAGAAACATGACAATCAATGAGTCCGACACTGCTTGACTACCATGCTGACATCGGAAAGAACGTCCATTTGC
This sequence comes from Amblyomma maculatum, assembly GCF_055883805.1. Classification (NCBI taxonomy): domain Eukaryota; kingdom Metazoa; phylum Arthropoda; class Arachnida; order Ixodida; family Ixodidae; genus Amblyomma; species Amblyomma maculatum. Next base: position 293,018,056 of record NC_139344.1, on the reverse strand, counting down.
GGAACGTTTCAAGCAACATTATTACTTTGTGACCTATTCATTAGCACTGCCTCCGTAGCCCCCGACGTTCCTATTTCCCTCGACCGCCGCTGCTCTTCGTGGCGCCACTACTTACCCCGACAACCCCCACGCCTGCAGCGGGTTGGCGTAGCGGTAGCGCTTGTTCCTTAGGTTTGTGTGCACGTCTCTACACCGTGTTTCCGGCTATTTCGCCTGCTGCCAGTGACCAGCTGAGAATTTAAATGATACTGACAACCTTTGGCCTTCGTAGGGCGTCAAACTATTGTCCGTGATGGTGCATTGCTGCGTTCCGTTCTGCAAATTTAACGGGCGCGTTCCAAAATTTTCCCTTGACAGTACAGCAGAACCAGTATTCCAAGAAATGTTCTTGGCAAGATATGACAATCACAGATGCATTTAGGTGGCTCTGAAGTCACAAAATATCTATGAAAAGTTGACGCTTCAGATGGAAGACGTCCCAGTCAGCAGACCGCATTTGTACCACACCTGTTTACTCCACAATCGGCTTTTTCTTCGTTTACTCTCCCGTCATTATTGCTTCTATATCCGGAACTGCAAAACTGCCTTTGTTAGAGCTCCGCGCCGTGCGGTCTCGAGCTCATTGCCCGTACTCGCTTTGTAATTGACGGAAATTGGCCTGAGAAAACTTATGAGCTCCTATGGGTGTATTTGGAAGAGAACGTCCTCTTCAATTCCTCCCGTTTCGATGCGCCTAAATATTCTCGCGCTATCTGATGAACAGATCCTTTGATTGCTTCTAGCATAGTTGCGTTCATTAGTTATCCTTAGTCCACGATTTCCTTTCTAATTTCATTACCTTAGAGTTTTACCGTAATCGGTATTCTGCCTTCTGACTTACATCTTCTAATGACCAACAGTTGTGACTTACTCGGCGAACACTTGAGTATGAATTTCATTACCTCTTCTTCAATTATCCAGGAGCCTTCGGTGGCGCTTTTTCTATCTGTTCATCTGAGCCTTTATTCAACACTATGGCTAGGCGGGTGAGTTGGTGGTACATATTAAAAAAAAAATAACAGCGTGAACAAACGGGACGAAGAGAAGAAAAAACGCAGGACAAGCGCTTGTCCTGTGTTTTTTCTTCTCTTCGTCCCTGTTGTTGGAAGCCAGTTTTTGTTGGAAGCCAGTATTTTGTTGGAAGCCAGTTATACCTAGTGGCACGGGCGGCGGCATATTATTTTCTATTACCTTTGGGTAGCCTCACCATAATATATGTTATTTTGTTGGAGTCTTTATTGATCCATAAAGTAATATCATCAGCGTATTGGCTATAGTGTACGTTGTTGATGGCGTTCAGTTTATTTGGAAGCTTCAAGAGTTAAAGAGAAGTTGAAGAGAAAGATATATAGGACCACTTCCTGTGGACCGCTTCCTTGTTTCCGAGTTTCAATGGACTGGATTGTAGTGGGACTGCTTAAAGCTGCCCTTTCTTCAGAAAGCTGTGGATGTAACAAAAACCTCTCCTTTCCAGGTTCAGTTCTGCCAGTACTAAGTTCTCCATTAGTGTCCCCACGCACGAGACTTGTCCAGGTGAATCTTCTTATTTTGGCTCGGGAATGAAAATCGCATGTTTCCAATCATTCGGAATTTCTCCACTTTTCCAGCACTTCTTTAATGAGTCGGTTAGGGAAGCGACAGGTTCCTAGTGTCGAGTGTCGAGGGTGGTCGGTATTAATGTATTTCTGTTCATTCGAAATGCATGTAGCGCGACAAAGAAAGGACAAGCAACTCATGCTCCCCTTCAGTGAATGGATGATTTTGTTGATCGCCCCTTGGTTTTGGTTTGAGATAGATCCAAGGGCTGTCTTAGCAAGTTCCAAGTATTTTTGTTGCCGAGCTGTTACCGAGCTGTTTTTCACACGTTTGTTACCACTCTAATGAGTTGTTCCGCGTGCTTCTCAACTTCTTTTTCTAGTCTAGTAACTATGATTCTCAACCTTCGATTACAGTGTTCTAGAACTCGTATTGAGGCGATGTCGATGTGGAGGTAAATTGGGACGCCATCTGTTGAAGGACGCCGTTCCCCGTGATGAGTTACGCGATATTTCCGAGGACACGCGCCGCCGCAGAAGTTGGCGCAATGAAAGCCGGTCGATGTATTAAGCAACTTCTTCATAACGTGTGCGCATTTAAGCCATTCACTTTAGAGACAGGCTTAAAATCACTTACATTTATAAAATAGAGAAAGGCATTTCTAATCCAAAAGTTAAAAAAAGACTCAGAAGCAGCTCAGATAAACATCTTCAATGAAATTTGAAATTCATTTGGGATATTCCATCGCTGACGCAATCATTAAAAAAAGTCTGTCTAAATCAGAACTGAAGCAAAATCATAACATAAAAACAAGGTGCGGTTCTCTCTCCAATTTCTACTATCACTTTACTTAATATGTTTTCTTATCATTTGTTCTCTTTTACCTCTTTTAATATCTTGCTTTCTTAAACACTTTACTTTCTCCGCACTTAATGTAGTCATTTCTCAAGAGCCATCGACTCCCACTTTCCCCATTCGCGGTATTATTTCTCTCTCTCTACTCTTTTTTTTTCTTTTTGTTCAGGATTTTATCTTCTATTACATGGCCTTTCTATTCTTCTATTACTTGGTCTTTCTCTGTCGTTCTTCTCCCTTTTTTGGTGGTGTCGCTCTCGCTATAGGGCTTTTAAATGATTTCGCTCGGTTTTTGGTCATGTCGTTCTCTTGAAGTGTTTTTCCCCAGTCTTCGCCTATCGCCTCCAATCGCATCCTCAATGCCACCAGCACCTGTGCCAGCACACACAACCGTCTAAGAACATGTTCGCTATCTCTGCACTCTCTCCACACACCACTTCTCCAATCTCGTCCACGTGGTGCCACTGACGATGTCGTACGGTGACCATCTGCGCGTCACCAATATCGGCGTTGTGCGACGAACCCAAACGGCAAGATATGCGATTGCCGACAGTCTGCCGGCCGAGATCAGCCTAGTCGGACCGTGTCTTCAGTGTGGTGATCATGCGCCAAGTGTTGACAATGCACTCTGGTGACGTTCTTGCTTTGGTACCGCACGTTTTGCGGTCGGAAAGAGCATATCCGTTCTTTCAAATTGCTGAAATTGATCACAATTTCTTCGAAATCATCATTGCTAACTTTTCTTCGTGAAAACGTATTTCAGGGTCTCTAGAAAAAGGCACAGGACACAGCTCCTAGAACAGAGCAAGCAGAAGTATACGCGTGAGAGGTGTGAAGTGTAAAGATGTAGAGCAACATTTGATAATTGCTCCTGCTTGATGAGACGATGTGCCTTCCCATGGTGTGCCTGGAATTCTTCCTGAGCAGTATAATTGGGGACCTGAAACTAATTAAGAGGACACTTGAGCTCCGCCGTTAAGAGTATGACGCGTTTCACATAAGCGGACCGAGTTTTTTCAGTTTATAATTTTTAAATTAATATTTTTTTGTTCGAAGTTTTTATTTTTTCTCATCGATACTTAACATCAGCTGCTTGACACCTTAGAACGCACTTGTTATATTGTTCAAATATTTCAATTACTTGATTAATTAGAAGCCTAAATTACCTAATCAGCATCAAGCATTGAATTTTCATTCTGCGCATTTTGACACTTTTGAAGCCCTTTTTTGAACATTTTTCATCTTTTCAATTATTGCAGTCTCAGTAATTCATCGATTACAGACTCCAAATTTCTTTAATTAGAATCAGAAGCACTTACTTTTAATTCTGAGCACTTGGGCACCTTTGAGGCTTCCTTTTCACAAGTTTTCATTTTTTTCAATTGTTTAATTATTGATTTCATCAATTCAAACTAAATTTACTTACATGTAACATCACCAAGCATTGGCTTTTCGTTCTGAGCATTTTCAGACCTTTAACCCCCTTCTCCCAGTTTGTTTATTTCTTTAATGTATACAATTATCAATTATTTACAGTGACCTAATTAACTCGTCATCGCCTCCGACATACCAATCAATCGCCAATCTCTGGCACCACGAATATGCATGATACAAATTTTTTCGCCGCATAGTACCCAGAAACACAACATAGGCGCACACTAGCAACTATGATATGGATCTGAACACACACTTCACCTTTACCACTCATCTTCTACACCAAAGCACGTCTTCAAACACCTCTTCTTTGCCAAGGAGATAGTAGCACTTTTTTCCCCGCAGAACATAAACATCTTTCAAGCATGACAGTCACCAATTCTACACTCATGTACATCTCCACACACCTCTTCTTTGCCCAGCAGCTAATACCACAATCGCCCCAGTGTAACACAACCATCATCCAAGCAGGACAGTCGCCAAGTCCGCCACATAGTCACACACTAGCAAACAACCACCACACATGTGCAGTAAGACATGTCCATCCAAAACACTTCACTTGTGAAGTCCCTATGTAAAGAAAAAACTGTAACCTGCCCAGCATGTCTACGAAGCAATGAAGTACATGAGAATGAGAAGTACATGCACTTGAGGGAAAGAATTGGATCAATATCCAAACATGGCCACAATACACGAGGTGTCTAAGAATAACAGCTTTAGGGCCGACAATAAACTCAATTCTTTCCATTACTCAAGAAGATCCCTCAATAAAAGTAAATTCTTTCCTGCGTAAACACAGCGAGGCTTCACTAACACATATGTCTTCTTTCTTTGTATCCAGAACGCGTCTAAAATTTCGCTGGCCATCTTGTCCCGATTCTTCCCTAAAATATTAAGCCTGCTAAACAATGGCTCACACTTGCACTTCTGACAGTGCAGGGGTACACTTGACCCCTTCCCATTTTCTATCGACTTCTCATATTCCCTTATTCTATCATTGATACGTCTTCCAGTCTGCCCTATATATACTTTACCGCATGTCAGTGGAATCTCGTAAATCACTCCCACCACACATTCAACAAAACTATTTACATGCTTCTTATCGCATTGTGCTTTCTTTCTCCTCCCTATTAATGCACACAAACCACCCAGTTTTTTTGGCGCAGAAAACACAACTGGCACCTCATACCTACCTGCCACCTTTTTCAGGCATTGCGCCACTCTTTGAATATAAGGTATTACTTGTGGGCGTTTATTTCTCTACTTATCTGCATTCCTTCTTTTCCCTTTCATTTTCTGAAGCAGTCTCAGCTGCCCCACAAATAATCGTAACCGGGAAACCGGCACCTGAAGCCTTTGGAATTTGTCATTGATGCTTTTCCGATAAGGTGCGATTTCACCGCACCTTATCGGATATGATCTCCATGTACATCACACCGGATCATCCAAATTGGGACACTATACTACCATTCGTCACTTTCGCCATTAACACAGCAGTACAACGGACTACCGGTTACTCTCCATTTTTCCTCGTTTATGGCCGTCCTCCCACTACAATTCTCGACGCTTCCTTCTTCTCTACGCCCGACTACTCCACATCAGTACCTACCCAGTTCTTATCTCGTGTGGCCAGATGCCGTCATCTTGCCCGCCTCGACACAGCAGCGTGCCAGGAAGACCGCAAGAGTCGCTACGATTCTATGCATCGCGTGGTCTCTTATCGTCCCGGTGACGAAGTATATGGCTTTATACACCACTGCGCACCCATGGCCTTAGTGACAAATTCCACCACCGCTACCTTGGTCCCTACGAGATCATCAGCCAAACCTCTCCAGTTAACTACTAAGTCACGCCTTGTGATCCCCCAGCCGATCGACGCCAGCGTGGAACTGAAATTGTTCATGTTTCTCGCTTGAAACCGTTTGTTTGCCGCGGTACATCGGTTAGTTAGGAGCGGCCAGGCTGGTCCCTTCCGACCCCCCGGGCAGATTGTGTGAGTCTTCTGTGGACCTTCTTTCATTTGTATATGCCATGATCTTCTTTCATTTGTACATACCATCATCATCGTCCCGCGGCGCCGGCTTCGGCACGCGCCTGGGTTCGTGATCGGATTAAAACACTAGACAAGGCTTCGCTGTCCTTGCCGTCACGACCTCGCCATCTCGACCCAGCCTTCTTTTACAATATGCTGTCAAACCTTTTCCAAAAAATCATTTGGACGAAGCAGCGACTTGTGGAAAACAGCGGCACTTGTACATGCAAGCAACTTTTACCAAAGCGGTTGTCTTGTGGTAGAGCATGGTTGGATCTCTGATGCCACCGGGAACCATTCGCTTTTCCCAAGAGCGTGGTGTCGGGGCTCTGAGTATGGTTGCCAAAAATCGTTCCTCCCCGGCACCATTGTGGAGATTTCGCCTTGGCCGACATACCTGGGTGCTGTGATGCAATAACCCTCTCAATGCAGGTCTCCTCTAAGCGATTTAGGTGCACTAGAAGCAAACCACAAGTATGTACCGACGTGCTCCTTCGCGTGCTCGACCACTCACACCAGAAAAAGCCGAGCCCTACTGCACTGGGGTTTGAATCCTCTACCTGCCTGCGGGCTGGATGCCCTGAACACTAGGCCACTGCTATGGCGGCCTACGTTTGTTCTGATTTTTTTTTACGTTACAGAAAACCTGAGGTCTTGTACATTCTTTATGAAAAGTATAGATCCCAGGGGGTCTGCTGCTGAGCCACTTCTCGCGGCTCGTAATGCATTTCTAGTGTTTCGAATTTCTTGATAGTAAGAAGATTTTTTGTCTTGCCCTCTCTAATGAAAAGGCCTCTACTAAGGCTAAATTAGAGCCAGTACACAGCTCAGAAGCAGACCCCTGGGCTCTACACTTTTGACAAAGGCTGTAATTCCACGAACTTGTATAGTATCCTACATTTAGTAATGCGATAACAGCCAGGCTGTCGTCAAAAGAGCAAATCTCGCGTTGTGCATCGGGGAATAGCCTTGTTTGGTCAATGGTGTGAGCCCATTACGGCCTCATGAACTTACGCGCGTAGTTCAAATATTCCCTCGACGATCACATAGTAAAACAATAATGACTTTATTACAATTCCTAATTGGTATGAAGGAGCGTGCCCCTTCATGGATCACTGCCTGGTCGTGGCAGAGGGGCTTGCGAAACTCGATGAAGTCGTGAGCTCTGCTGTGTAGGGCCACCCAAGATAGACAGGTCACGGCAGAGAGTTCTGACAAAATGTGATTCACTGGAGAAGGTAATGGCAACCCACTCCAGTATTTCCTGCCAAGAAAACCCTATGGCCAGTCACAATACCATTAATAATATGGCGCCGAAAGATGAGCCCCCCAGGTTGGAAGGCGTCCCACATGTTACTGGGGATGAACAAAGGGCGATTCCTAGTAGCTCCAGGACGAATGAAGCGGCTGGGCTAAAGCCAAAAGGACGCTCAGTCGTGGATGTGTCGGGAAGCTACCGGAAAGTCCGATGTTGCAAGGAGATATATCACATAGCAACATGGAATGTAAGATCTATGTCGCAAGGTAAACTCGATGTCGTCAAGCGAGAAATGGACAGATTGAACATTGATATCTTGGGTATCAGCGAGCTCAAGTGGACCGGAATGGGAGAATTTAACTCCAGCGACCATTATGTCTTTTATTGTGGGCACGAATCCAAGAGAAGGAATGGGGTCGGGTCGCTCTCATAGTAAACAGAAGAATGGGCAAAGCAGTGCAAGGGGACAACCCCAAAAACGACCGAATGATTTGACTTCGGATCCAAGGTAACCCTTTCAACATAACAGTTATCCAAGTCTATGCACCGACCACTACTGCTGAAGAAGCTGACGATGAGAGGTTTTATGCGGACCTACAATGCCTTTTAGACCGCACCCCATCATCAGACGTAGTTTTTCTCACAGGAGACTAGAATGCTAAGGTCGGGAGTGAAGAAATATCTGGAATTATAGGCAAGTTCGGTCTTGGCGAGCCAAAAGAAGCTGGGCAGAGGCTAGTGGAGTTTTGTCAAGAAAACAACTTGACCATAGCGAATACTCATTTTCAACAGGACAAGAGGCGCCTGTACACATGGACTTCACCGGACGGTCTGTACAGGAATCAGATCGATTATATTCTTTGCCGGCAGAGATGGAGAAGCGCTATACAAGCAGTAAAAACAAGGCCTGGGGCCGATTGCGGCACTGATCATCAGCTTCTTGTTGCCAAAATTAAGCTTCGATTGAGGCAAGCATAGAAACCTAGAAGGCCTTTCAGGTATGATCTGGATCAAATTCCATTAGAATATGCTGTAGAAGTGAGGAATCGATTTCAAGAATTAGATCTAGAAGACAGAGAGCCCGAAGAGATGTGGACTGATGTTCGTGATATAATACAAGAAGTTGCTACTAAGGTAGTTCCAAAGCAAAAGAAATGCAAGAAAGCAAACTGGTTATCTGAAGAGGCTTTGCAAATAGCTGAGGAAAGGAGGATGGCAAAAGTTATGGGGGAAAGAGAAAGATACAAGCCTCTCAATGCGGATTTTCAGAAAATAGCAACGAGAGATAAGAATGCCTTCCTGAACAAACAGTGCCAAGCAGTTTAGGACAACAGCCAATTAAGGAACACAAGAGGTCTGATAAGGCAATCAAATATATCAAAGGAAGCTTCTGTGCTAAGCTGGGCGTGATAAAGGATAAACGAGGCAAGGACCTCACTGAAGCCTCAGAGATAAAGCAGAGGTGGCAGGAATACACAGAAGAGCTGTACAAGAAGGACCCGAATGTGCAAACCCATCATAAGACTGTTGTGATTACTGATCTCGAGCCGGGCATCCTGAAGAGTGAAGTTGAGTGGGCCTTAGCCAGCCTTGCTAAGAACAAAGCTAGCGGAATTGATGGCATTCCAGCTGAGTTGCTTCAAAACCTCAACCATGACGCTGTTAACATTCTGCATACATTATGTCAGAAGATTTGGACAACCCTGCAGTGGCCACAGGATTGGGGAGGTCAGTTTACATCCCCATTCCAAAGAAAGGCAGTGCCAAAGATTGTTCCAACTACCGCACGATCGCGCTTATTTCGCTTGCTAGCAAGGTAATGTTGAAAATCCTCCAAGGAAGGCTGCAGCAGTATGTGGATCGGGAGCTTCCGGACGTGCAAGCTGGGTTTCGCAAGGGCAGAGGAACTAGAGACCAAATTTCCAACTTTCGCTGGATCATGAAAAAGCAAGAGAGTACCAGAAACCCATCTACTTCTGCTTTATTGATTACGCGAAAGCGTTTGACTGCGTAGATCACAGCAGATTGTGGCAAGCTCTCAAAGAGATGGGAGTTCCAATTCACCTCAGCTGTCTCCTCAGGAACCTGTATGAAGGACAAGAGGCAACAGTCAGAACTGGGCATGGTCTTACTGATTGGTTTCCGATTAAGAAAGGAGTGAGGCAAGGCTGCATACTGTCGCCCTGCGTATTTAACCTATATGCAGAGTGCATCATGAGGAAGGCCGGTCTGGACGAGCCTTCAGCTGGAGTGAAGATTGCTGGAAAACGTATCAACAACCTTAGATATGTGGGTGATACCACTTTAATGGCAGAAAGTGAAGTGGAACTCAAGAGACTTCTGATGCGCGTACAAGAAGAGAGTGAAACGTTTGGGCTTAAACTAAACATTAAAAAGACAAAGATCACGGATTCTTGCCCTATCAAGTCCTGGAGCATCAATGGAAAAGAAGGGGAAGCTGTGACAGATTTTCTCTTCTTGGGCTCCAAGATTACCTCGGAAGGAGACTGCAGCCATGAAATTAGGAGACGCCTGCTTCTGGGAAAGAGAGCAATGGTTAGCCTTGAGCGCCTAGTAAAGAGCAGAGACATTAGCCTGCCAACCAAGATCCATATAACTCGTGCTATGGTCTTTCCAGTTGTGATGTATGGATGCGAGAGTTGGACTGTGAAAAAGGCTGACCGCCGAAGAATTGACGCGTTTGAATTGTGGTGTTGGCGAAGACTCTTGAGAGTTCCTTGGACTTCCAGAAGATCAAATCAGTCGATATTGTCGACCATAAACCCTGACTGCTCATCGGAGGGTCAAATTCCAAATTTAAAGCTCAGCTACTTTGGTCATCTGATGAGAAGAGAGGAGTCGCTGGAGAAAGATTTGATGTTGGGAAAGGTTGAGGGTCGCCGGAGAAGGGGTAGGCAGCGAACGCGATGGTTAGATGGCATCTTCGAGGCACTGCAGATGAAGTTATGTGATGTTAGGAAGATAGAGACCGGAAAGCATGGCGTGACATGGTCCATAGGGTCACGAAGAGTCGGACACGACTGAACGACTGAACTGATGCAGGAGCGTGACGTTGTTTCACCACCATTACATACCCACTGTGAATGAAGGAAAACAATTTCCTAAAAAACATTGATATTTCGGGGAACCGAACCGTTATCCCTCCATTCGTGAGCCGGTCACGCTACTTAATCCCACTGAAGCATTTCTTTCCTTGAATAATATTCTCTACCCGCGGTGTACATGAATGGACTAACATAAACCTTATAGTTGTCAGCTGTTCCAGCTAACTCGCCAGAAAACGCAACTAGAAGGACGGCAAGAGCACACATTGTTTCAACAGCGGAACCCTATTCGGTGGAAATTCGTTTTCCTGATTATTGCTCTATACATGAAGCATCATACGGCTGAAATGACTTCTCGGTGAGACAAGATCAATGTAGCAGTTTAACTTGCGTTAGTTTTGCGTATTGTGAAGCACAGTCATGAAAATTATGCTGTAATATTCGTAATCAGGTTCAGTCACCAAAAGTTGTACACCGGAGCAATTTTTAGTGGTCTTTAGAGTGCATTCTAAATATGGCGTCCTTAAAATGAATAAATATACATTAAATGGGTTTCACTACATTGCACACACGACAAATAACAAGATGAAAAAAAAATTTCTTGGAACCTACGAGCTAGCAGAGAGAGATTTAGTGTGAAATTTGTTGAGGAACCTCCGCGGACCCGAAGGAACATCACATGATTAGAGAACATGCGTCTAAACAGCACACGAAGAATGAAAAAGCAGCCTGGAGGAAAACGAGCCTGGTGACAAAGCAGCAAACAGCAAGATGACATAGCAGCGTAGATACGGTGCCGCACTGAAGGAGGGGTGAATAGGCTTCAACGAACAGAGTTATGTCTCAACAGAATAGAAAGCTTGGCAAGTGGGACGCTGGTAGGCAAATTTTATTCTTTTTGCTGCTTGATGATAATGAATATAATAGAAAGAACGGCCAATTGTCGGCTATTCGGAATGGAGCTGTGGCATAGTGCTCCGGTGCAGTGGCCCTAGTCTGTTCGACTAGGCCTTCATTCGGAAATGTTCTGCTGGAATGTGGTCATGCCGTTTGAGATAACTTCGTGGTCCATTTGCCCAAGACATTAAATGATTTTGTACTAGCCGAAGTACCACGGAAGAGCGTCGCGCTTAGTCCGCGACGGTGAATCGGTGTGCAAACCCAGATTTGGTCTCCCGGCTTCTACTCAGCGTCGCGCCGTCTTAAATTGTCGGCAGCAGTTCATTGCTGATCTTAATTGCGCAGCCGGCCGATTCGCCGGGCCTCCTCCAATGCACGGCGAAGTTAGGCGGCCACGTTGATTTGGCTCTCTTCCGTCATGTGCGGTAGCATCGCATCGCATCGAACGTTGTGGACGCCATGCCCCAGCTGAAACAATGTCATTCTTGTTTTCTCCAGGACGGCGGTGCTACAGACGAAGACCACGGATCGTCATCCACGTAGGTACATGGCAAGCATGTCGGCGATAGTTTTGTTGAGAAGCTCTGTGAGTCCATTGGTCTGCGGATGGTAGGCTGTTGTTCGTCGGTGGCTTGTATGAATGTAGTCCAGGATTGATTGCGTCAGCTCCACCGTAAATGCTGTTCCCTGTCCGTGGACAAGCACTTCTGGCGCGCCGTGGCGCAAGAGAATGCGTTCAACAAAAAATAGGCGACTTCTTCCGCGGTACCATTAGGCAGAGCTTTCGCTTCGGCGTAGCGGGTAAGGTTTCAGTGGCCACGATGTTCCACTTGTTACCCGCACATGAGGATGGAAAGGGGCTGAGGAGATCAATCCCAATTTGTTATAAGGGCATGGCTGGAGGCACTACAGGGTTTATTATAGCTCAGCTTGTCTGATCGAAGGTGTCTTATGTCACTGACGCTCACAGCACGTTTTCACGTAATGGGCAACGTCGACAGGCAATCGCGGCCAGTAGTACTTCTGGATTCGCTGCAACGTATGCACAAACACGAGATGCCCTGCTGTCGGCTAATCGCACAACGTGTGAAGAATTTCTTGCTGCATGGTCCTGTTGGAAGCGAATTTCTTTACGAGGGTGCCATTGCTTTAGGCAAACGACGACAAATGACGCCTGAACACAGCTGGAAGGGAAGCGATCTTTCCTTCCAGGTAATCGGCTATATGTTTTTCAAATCAAGGTCCGACTTCTGCGCTTACTGGTAGCAAGAAGACGTCGTCGTCTTCGTTTGGGGGATAGTTAACGGGGGCTTGGGATAAGAAGACTGCGTCGGATTGCTTGAGACCAGACTTGTGGACCACAGAAAGGCCAAATTCTCGAAGAAATAGGCTCCATCGGGCAAGGCAGGTAGGAGGGCTCTTTCAAATTGGCCAGCCAGCAGAGCGCATGGCTTACCACCTTACTGCCTTACACTTACCACCCAAGGAATGGTCGAGTGTATAGATATGGGCAGAACTGAACTTTCAAGTGGCCGCGATGATTGCGAGGAATTTTTTCTCGGTCGTCGAGTAAATGGCTTCGGCTTTTTAGAGGGACCTGCTAGCGTACGTGATAACTTTCTCCTGTGCAGCACTTTCCTGAACGAGAGCAGCGACTAGGCCGGAACTGCTTGCTTCGGCGTGAACTCCAGTATCAGTGCTTTCATCGAAGTGGCCTAGGCCAGGAGGGGCTATGGGCGGCGCTTAAGTTCGTCGAAGGCTCAGCTTGCGACGCTTCCCATTTAGAAGGTTGCGTCAGCTGTATGCGCAAGAAGTTCTCGACAAATAGCCGATGATATGCGCACAGTCCAAATAATGGCCGCAAAGCTTTTTTTGTTTTGGCAGGCGATGAAAACTGTGCAAGCGCAACTGTTTTCTCTGGATCTGGGCGAACATCATCTTTGCTAACGATACTTGTACTGCTAACGATACGATACAAGGAACAGCAGCTCCTTGTATGCGAAATGGCATTGCTCTGGTTTCAGTGTTAGCCCTGATGACTTGATTGCTTCCAGCACTGTCCGAAGCCTTTTAAGATGGTCTTCACAGCTTGTGGAGAAGACGACACAGACAAGCCTGCTATTTGAAGCCCGCGAGAACCCTGTCCATTGCTCGCTGAAACGTCACTGGGGCGGAGCAGAAGCCGAATGGCATCGCCTTGATCTCGACCTAAGCCGTCCGGTGTGATGAATGTGGTCTTCTCGCGACCTCTTTCGTCGACCTCAGTTGCCAACGGCCGGTCTTCAGGTCCATTGATATGCAGTGTTTAGCGCTACATAACCGGTCCAGTGTGTCTTCGATGCGGGGGAGGGGCTAGACGTCTTCATTATGCTGCTTAAGCGGCAGTAATCGACGCAGAAGCGAAGTGGGCCGTCTTTGTCTTCACAAGGACGGCTAAGGCCGCCCAGAGGCTCTACGAAGGCTGGGTCACCTCGTCATAAAGCATTTCGTCGACTTGCTCGCGGATGGCTTGGCGTTCTCGCGGCGGTACACGGTAGATCCTTTGGCGTAAAGGTCTGGTGCGTTCGTCAGTGATATTGCGCTGCTTCGCAAGCGAAGCTTATCGCACTTTCGATGCTGACGAAAAACACTCACTATAGCTTTCAAGAATTGTCTGTATCTGTTCTTGTCTGCATTCTTCGAGGTAGTGCTGGATTGATATAGAATATAAGCTGATTGCTTTGGGGAGGGTTTCTTTATTGGTTGGAAGGCTAAGACGACTCGGGTGTCTGATAATTCGTCGAGGAAGGTGGCTGTTGCCTCCTTGTTGAGATGTCGGCTTTCCCCTGTGAAGGCCGTTAGAGCACTCGAGCCTGTCCATTCTGGAAATGGGTGATGCCTATGCGATTCATAGCCGTTGATCTAGTAACAGCTAAGTGTTTCCTTCGAAGACACCTTCGGTGATTTCAGTGTCTTTGTTATTCACGGAGACTACGACGCTTGATCGGAGCGATAGATTCAATTCTACGTCAATGATGTTGAGAGAGAGCAATGTGATGCGTCGAGCTTTAAAGATCTGTGGAAAGCTTGATGAGCTTTGAGTGGAGGCCAGTGATCGCCCCGGTGTTCACTCAGAAAGTCCATGCCCAAAATCGCGTCGCGTGAACACTGCTGTAGGACCACGAAAGCTCGCAGGGTAAGTACGCCAATTTACGCACTCTTGCATGTAGTGCCTCACACCGGCCAGGCTTAATGTAAGGGGTTCGTCTTGGTAGAAATGTTGGTTGCAGAAGCCTGTTCGCATTTTAACCTTGCTTGTACCAACGTACTCCTGAGAGATTTGTGGTCACAAATACGGGAAGTCATAAACTGAAGGAAGCTGGGGATACCGGAGCTAACTGTGAAAGGAGAAATTGGGGATTGATTGTGGTAAATCGAAAAAAAAAACAGCAGATTGTCAGCGCGATCGAAAGCAACGGTTATGAAGACCAGGATATTATGGAATGCAGGGAGGAGGTGGAACGAAAAAGATAACAAGAAATTGGAATGCTGACGGTCTCAGCCGAGGCTTTTTCTGCAATGCAAAGTGATAGCCTCCAGGCTCTCCTTTGAGTGTACCCTTTTATGTTCAAAGGGGCCTAATTTTCTTGGCCATATCACTTTCCGAATGTTTTTGTTTAACAGCCCTTGAATATTTGAAGTTCGTATATGCCTAGTGTAGTTTCATGATGTAGGTTTGTCTCTCGATATTCATGTTAACAGCCATTGTCGGGATATCGCAACGGCGGCTGCGGCCTTTATTTGTCATCAAAATGTGATCCAAAATTGCAAAGAGTGTGTGAATAAATCCCCCGCGTGGGTTTGGTCAGCAGCTTTCTCCGCCGGACGGCCGCAGATTGACCTGAAAGGGGAGGGAATTCTTGCAGCCTATAGTTTAAGGCTTGTTCTTTGGTTACCTGGCACAGCTCAGGAGGTGGCGGTGCTCTTACATTGCTGGGGTGGGGGTATTGGGCAGATAGCATCACTAATGCCCTACTTGAGGCTTTTGGCCTGCAGGCATCTCACTTCTGGATAAAAGAGAGAACCGGAGACCAGCCCAGCTGATGCGGTCTCTTCGGAGGACACCGATCAGGTGTAGCCCCCTTCGAAGCCTCTGCCTGGCAGCGGACGAGCTGTTGTGATCGGCCGAGCTACGGAGACAGCTATTGTGATGGGACGAGCTGCGGAGACCGCCGCGCCGGATCTTAAGAACGGCGACGGCCGGACAAAGGAGAGGAAACGACCAATTCCGATCCCTTCAAGTGTTGAGCATACCAGGGGTCCCGCCAACAAGTGGATGACCAGACAAAGGAGAGGGAAAGACCAATTTCCGGTCCCTTCAAGTGTCGAGCATACCAGGAGTCCCGCCAACAAGTCGACGGCCGGACAAAGGAGAGGAAACGACTAATTTCCGGTCCCTTCAAGTGTGGAGCATTGATATCCAGAGCGGGCGTGCATTCTTCCCTTTCTTTCAGTGATGGGCCACGGGGACAGCTTTCGGCTAAGGTGCCTCGTTGACTGCCCCGAGCAACATCAACAAGTCGACGACCGGGCAAAGGAGAGGAAATGACCAATTTCCGGTCCCGTCAAGTATGAGCAGTGTTGGTGTGCCTGTGTGAGAGTGCAGAAGAGGGAGGTAACAGAGACACTCCCTTATAATCTGGCCTGCCTTTCATCTGGGGAACCTCGGGAATCAACCCAATAAAAACTGGAGACAAGTGTGTGTCCAGGGTCGTAAAAAGGACACTGTTTTTCTAGTCAGTCTCCCACTAACCAAATGCTACCATGTAAATACTGTGTATAAAAAGTTTTCCAGGCTTCAAAGTCTGTTTCCAGCCGCCTCGTCCTTGTTCCTGCTCCGACCACCAACCGGGCCTACAATACGCAACCTGGGTGACGACACGGTTCAGTGGAGAGTTAAACCCTTGATTGTAGGAGGGACTGCGATTCTTCCTTCTTGACGGCACTAGCAAAGGTCTTCAAAAGTTCCTGCTTAAATGTGTCCCGGTTCTTTAAAAAAGCCTCATGGTATTCAAATCAGTTTAGCGCAGGTCTCTGAAGAGCGAATAAACTTGCCCGTGCTTTGCTGAGTCGTTCCAAGCATTGAACCCGGCTAAGCGGTCGAAGATGTCCATCAAGTCTTCTGCATCATTATTAGGCAGAGCTTGGACGATGGGGGGCTCCCCGGGCTGCACGAAGACCAGAAGGGGGGGGGGGGGGAGGTTCTATCTGTTGGGCATCTTCGGGGGTTTTCCACTTTGACGAAATTCAGCATTTCCACCAGATGTGACAAACGAACGAACAGGCAGGTGTAGCACTGGAATCAACTCTTTATTAGGCCGACTTCAGCCCGCAAAAAAAAAACTGAGCAACTAGGCGACGGTGATGGCAGCATACTTGCTCGCTGGTCGCCGAACAGAGATTGCCCATTGCATTCAGCAGTTCTCAATTTAAATGCGGCACAGAAACATTGATATAAACCAGTTAAGAGGTACTGGAAAAGTCAGGAATAATACAGAAGCAGTCATTCTTGCCTGCAACCCTTCCGGACTAATCGCGCTGCGTATCAGGCTGCAAAAAAAGTATAAAGGCGCGCTTCGCTACATCGAGCATTAGCAGACGAAGAGCACAAGAGCATTCCGTGCGCTACAGGCACAGTGTTAAGGTCGCAAGACGGTGGTTGTTGAAAACCATAAAACAAAGATTTCGAAAGTTCGCGGCCATATTTGCAGTGTGAATAGAACGAATCACTTCTAAATCAGAAAATCTAGTTATAGAACGCGAGAACATAAAAGTCTGGACAGAGAGTAGCGGTGGCAGCGTTAATAACGTTTACTAGGAGAAGAAAGAGTATCAGATTTTTGTTTACTGAACTGCATGTTAGTAAAGACGATTAGACAGCAACACATGACTGTAGTTAGAATGAGGATATTTAGACTCTGGGGCCACTAAACGCGGATGTATAAATCTGCGCAGCGCCATTGGGTATGTTTCTATGCCGATATTTAATAGGTCCATTGCAACTGAAAACATATGCAGCGTATATTTGGCTGCGAATAAGCTCCATGAAGTCATGTGAGCTCAAATAATGGCCTAAAGAATCCGATTCAACAGACACCCTCTTTGCTTTTTTGGCGCCGAGCAAATGGAAGGCCGCATCAGGGGTGATCGAGTGTTGGAATACCTCAAGGCCAGCACAGCTGCGAGTATCAGCGTTAGTTGTAATAAATAACACTTTTTTAACTTTTGTTTGTGTTATTGATTTTTTTTTTCACAGCAATTCTTTTTCTATGATAGATCACGGTTGATCAGTAGTTTTTACCAAAAGACGATTTTGAAAGAAAGATGCAGCCTCAGGAGCCCGAACATGGCCGCAAACACGGTTGCTAGCGTTGATGTTCCCTTCGTGACAAAGCAACTATGAACCATTTACGGGGAAGAATCGCGGACGGTCATGCCGGCAACGAGCACCCCGAGAAACGCTGCTCTGTAGGGGACTCCCCGTCCTTTCAGATGCCGCGACTTGAACCCAACTCGTAAAGTTAGAATTCTGTTGCACTATACTGTATGTGCAGAGAGTGTTTGCTGGAATCACCTGCCCATCCACATTTTGTAATCGTATAACTGCCATATTCAACCAATAATATGTTTATTTTGCATATATTCTTTCTACGTGTACCCACCCCTTGTGTAATACCCCCGAGCTGGGGGTGTTTAAGGTAATAAAGTGATGTGATGTTTTGTGTGAAAGAGAAGATGCCACATGGAAAGCTTTTATCGCCAGAAAGCCTCTCGAGCCGTGCTAATTTTGTTGCAAGTTAGATTCAACTAAAGTGTGCTAGTTGAATCTGCTGTTCTGCTGTAAAAGTGTAGAAAAATGAAGCCACAATTATAGGAGCATGGAACCCGCTACACAAGCTTATCACAGAATCGGTGTGCACTGCAATATCAGGTTGCAACGGACAAAAATTCGGTCTACATCTGTTCCACATTAGCGACTATGCGGAACTAATGGTAATAATGACGGAATGTCCTTAACACGCATTAAGCACCACGGTCATGCATCCGTTCCGTGAAGGAAGTGAGGCCTTCATTGTTTTCGCCCCGCTTGACTCGGGAGTTGAGTGTTGGCTGCGATGTAGAGCACGTAACGAGCTAGCTGCCGCGCTAAAGAAGGGGCAGGCATTCCCGAAGAAGGTCTTGTAAAGGAGGGGCTTGTTTCTAACCATGAGGTACACATGCGAATTGTACTAGATCACAGTTTTTATTCCACATTCCAGTGGGTTTTTTTTTTCAGTTTTTTTCTTTTTTTTAAGTGCATTATGAGTGTCTTGAAAAGATCGCCCCAGTCTGCGATGATTCTTCTTCCAAGTAATTTAGTATATTGTCGGAAGAGACCAGTCCACGCAGGAGAGACTGTTCCTGAGGAGGTGTTAATATGTAGTTATCATTAAACCTTGAGGTGGTTCTGGGTTCCTAAGAAATTGTGTTGGCACGCCAACCGGCTTTATTCTGAACTTTTATGTATGTCAGTATATTCAGTATATTTGTGCTATGGGGATATAAGCTCGAAAGAGAACAGCGCAGTTGTTAAATACTTACTTGTTACATTTGGTGTGCTATATTTGATCACCGAAATCAGTTCAATTTCACATGAAGGTATTGTAATCGGTTACCTTTCTGTAATATATCGGATGTTTCATTAGATAGCGCAAAGTTTATAGTGTAAAGAAGACAAAGAACAGAAAACGCCGCGGCATCGCCATCACCATCGCTGGTCTCCGGCGCCCATCTCGCTCGCGCTGAAGCTGTGCCCTGCGGCTGGTAATTCGATCCGGCTGTGCCCAAAGTACTGCCAGCGTTAGACGTTCCAACCAACCATTAAATCCACATTTCACTTGGTGGAGGTCAATCTGAGGTTCCCTGTACCCATCTCGCCCTGGAACTTCGCAGCAGAACATTGACTACCCCAATGACGGAGCCGACTTCATTGCACCTGCCTCCGCCCGTCACCTGCACAGGTGCGCTTCGTCAACGGGACCCGGCTACCTTCAGTGGAAGCAGCGATGACGACGTCGACGATTGGCTGACCACTTACGAACGGGTCAGCCGTCACAATAACTGGGACGACAACCGTAAGCTCAACAACGTCATCTTTTACTTGAGCGACGTCGCTAATCTGTGGTTTCGAAACCACGAGTCGGACTTTGCCACCTGGGCGAATTTCAAGACGAAATTTTCTGATGTCTTTGGCCGCCCCGCCGTCCGAAAACTCCGCGCGGAACAGCGTCTTCGATCGCGACTACAGCTGCCCGGTGAAACTTTCACCAGTTATATTGAGGACATTGTTGATTTGTGTCGCCGCGTTGACCCGACCATGACCGAAGCCGTTAAGATACGTCATGTCCTCACAGGAATTGATGCCGGGGCTTTCAACATGCGTATCGCCAAAGGCCCCAATACGGTCAAGGAAATCTACGACCTCTGTCAAAGCTACGACGAACTCCGCAAGAAGCGTGCTTTGATTCGCCAGCCTCATGCATCACTCGCTGGATTAGCCACGGAGAGGGAGTCATCTAGCCTCTCTGAAGACATCAAGGCTTTTGTACGTCAGGAGGTCGCGCGACAACTGTCCTTACAGCCATATGTTAAGGAGTCGTCAACAACTGGCCTTGTTCCGGAGCTTCGCCATGCAATCCGGCAGCATGTATCTGAAGTCCTCCCTAATCCTGTGCCTCAATCAGCTCCGGTCGCACCCTCAATGCCGTTACTCACGCCCACAGTTTCATCGTCCGGCGTTGCGCCACTGAGCCACGCTCCAGCATTCGCGCCGGCTCCTCCTCAAGTATTGCGTCGCACGTATGCCGAAGTCACTTCAAGTCCACCGCCTGAGCCAGCATATGCCTATGCTTCGCCCCCCATGCGGTCCGCACCAACAGCTTTCGCTCCCCCCTTGCGTCAGACACCATCTCCATGGGGCACTGCCGACAACAGGCCTATTTGCTACCACTGCGGCATCCCTGGACACACTACACGCTACTGCCGGCGCCGAATAAATATAGCCTTTGCTGCACGGCCTGCGCCACCTTATTTGGCCCCCCAGTTCCCAGTCCCATCGGGTCCTCCAACAGCACCCCCTGATCCTCCGGACTTCCTCTCTCGTCGTTCGCCATCACCACGTCGCCGCTCCATTTCGCCAATGCGCCGACGACCCGTTACACAGCCGGAAAACTAAACGCCGCAGTTCGCGAGGCACGAACTGCGTATTCGACAGAAATTCAAAGTCCTCGTCTTAATCCCGCGAATCTTATTCCTGTCATCGTTGAAGGTGTTCATACTCTTGCGCTCGTCGACACCGGTGCCGCTGTATCAGTTATCAGCCAAAACCTCTGCCGCTCCATCCGAAAGGTGACTACGCCTCTCGAGGGACTATCGCTTCGTACCGCATCCGCTCACAGTATACAGCCGACAGCTATCTGCACTGCTCGCGTCGTCATTGCTGCAGCCTTGTACATCATCGAATTCGTCGTTCTCCCCACATGTTCTCATGACGTCATTCTCGGCTGGGATTTCCTGTCCCAGCATCATGCTATCATTGACTGCGCCAGTCCTCAAGTAGAGCTCATTGAATCGAGTGATGCGCCATCTGATGCCCTGCTCCACGAGCCATGTCCTCGTTTTGCGACCAAACTCCTCGTAGCTCACGACACAACCATCCCACCCGTTAGCGCTGTTCTGGTTCCCCTCACTGCCTCTTTTACCACCGCCGCGACAGTCCTCTTTGTGCCCTCTAACGTTGTGTGCCGCCGCCGCCACTTACCGCTGCCGTTTGCCGTCCTTGACATGAACAACGGCGCTAGCACACTTCTGGTAGCCAATCCTCTTGCGTCTCCCGCTATGTTGATCGAAGGGGAGTGCCTCGGCCGCATCGAGCCCGTGGACCTTCTGTTCGCCTTTGATGATTTGTCATTCCCTGTTTGCCAAGTTGACGCCTTGACTCCAACTCGTGTGGCTTCAGATCAGCTACAGCGGGATCTTTTTGACCATTCTGTGGACAGCGCTCTAGAGCCGCGCCAACAAGAACACCTTCTTGACCTTCTACACCAATTCCGCTTCTCCTTCGACATCCCGCAATCTTCCTTGGGCCGCACGACGACCGTTACTGACCTCATTGACACTGGCGTTCACCCACCTCTCCATCAGCGGCCGTATCGGGTGTCCCCGACTGAGCGCCGTGTTATTGCCCAACAAGTCGATGACATGCTGCAACGCGGAGTAATTAGAGAATCCTGTAGGCCATGGTCGTCTTCTGTGGTCCTAGTTAAAAAGAAGGATGGCTCCATACGATTTTGTGTTGATTATCGCCGCCTCAACAAAATCACTCGTCGTGATGTGTAGCCCCTCCCACGAATCGACGATGCCCTAGACTGTTTGCAAGGCGCAGAATTCTTTTCCTCACTCGATTTACGCTCCGGGTATTGGCAGGTGCCCATGGCAGAGGCGGATCGTCCGAAGACCGCCTTTATTACTCCAGACGGACTATACGAATTTAATGTTATGCCATTCGGACTCTGTAACGCCCCAACTACATTTGAAAGAATGATGGACACTGTACTGCGCGGCCTGAAATGGAACATCTGTTTATGCTACCTCGATGATATCGTCTTTTCAACCGACTTCCCGACCCACCTGACTCGACTTCGCCAGTTCTTCACCTGCCTAACCCGCGCCGGTCTTCAACTGAACCTCAAAAAGTGCCGCTTTGGTGCCCACCAGCTTACAATACTCGGACATGTTGTGTGTAAAGATGGAGTTCTCCCTGATCCTGAGAAGCTTCGCACCGTCGCTGACTTTCCGAAACCGACCACTTTGAAACAACTGCAAGCTTCGTGGGCCTCTGCTCGTACTTTCGTCGTTTTGTTCGGAATTTCGCAACCATCATAGCCCCCCTTACACAGCTCTTGAAAGGCACCCCTAACCTCTCCTCTTGGTCGCCAGCCTGCGATGATGCATTCGCGACACTGCGCAATGTTCTGACGTCACCACCAATCCTTCGCCATTACGACCCTACTGCACCTACAGAACTTCACACCGATGCCAGTGGTGTCGGCCTCGGCGCCGTCCTCGCCCAGCACAAGCCTGGCTTCTCCAAATACGTTGTCGCCTACGCAAGCCGTGCTCTCACCAAAGCCGAGTCCAACTACTCCGTTACCGAAAAGGAGTGCTTAGCAATCGTGTGGGCTGTAACGAAGTTCCGCCCTTACTTATACGGCCACTCCTTCGAGGTAGTTACAGATCATCACGCTCTCTGCTGGCTCGGCATGTAGAAGGGTCATGTGGTGACCGATAATAATAGTTACTGGTAGTATAGTGATAGCGGCAGTGATGATTTCTGATTATCGGCCATGACCGGACGGCGCGCCATGAACGAATACCGTCATTATGACGTTACGATCGGTCATGTTTAATCATAGGAACTGACGTCATCATGACGGCACATCCGGTCATGTCACGCCCGGTCATGCCCGACGATTTCACCAGGTGATTCACGCATAATCATAGCTGACCCCGCCGAGCGCCCGATCAAGACGTCCGTGCGGCGCTTCTGATTTGGCGCTTCCTCGAACACCGCACCACATAGCACACAGAAGCAGACGCAGTAAAGCAGGTTTACAGGAATGAGCCCCCCGTCACACTTCTCCGTAAGGGATGAAGGTGGGAGTGAAAGTGGATAGAGAGAAAGAGGAGCCGTAGTGGAGGGCTACGGAGTAATTTCAACCACGTGGGGAACTTTAACGTGCACTGGCATCGATCGCAAAGCACACGGACGCCTCTTCGTTTCGCCTCCATCGAAACGTAACCGCCGGCCGTCGGGTTCGAACCAGGGTACTCCGGCACAGTAGCCGGGCATGCATCTTAACCACTGCACCACCCAAGAAATTGTCTAATTTCCACTTCATGCCGAACAGCATACCTTAATCGTAACGTTCATTTTTTTGTTTTTTTTTTGTTTTAGAAACGATTTCTTCGTGTTTCGTTATCGCTTTATCGGCAATTTTGTTCGGGAACAATGATGTCCGTGTTAGACTGTTAGGAAAGCAACACTGAATGTCCATTCGATGAAAAAAACAAATTTTAGGCTGTGTTGTAACCTGTAAAAGCCCACAGCATTTAGCTTTCCCATTATAACTAAGTGAAATTCTAACTACGTCACCGCCTGCTAGCCTTACCGATGCCTTGTCGAGTTTCGGAGACTGACAACCGGCTTCACTCTTCGCGCTGCTGCAGCCTCATCGGCTCTTCGTCAGGGGCTTTTGTAGCTCCTGCTTGACGCGCCAACGTAGCTTATTATTTGCGTGTTCAGTAAGCCAGGGGTCAGAATTATTTCTTCTTGTTTCAGAGAAAAGATAGGGATAAGCTTTGTCATATAAGCAGCAAGTCCCCGAGGCGGAAGCATTAACAGTCTATATCTCAGTACTATACAAAGCAGAAAGAATTAAAGCTCGAAAATAGAGGGATACGTTATAAAATACAAAATGACAATTTCTGCGTACGAATACAACGCAGATAAAGTTTTTGAATGCACATATATAACTTATAGTAGGTTCGTTGCACTAAATAAAAGCCAAATCTTAAGGGCATCGAAAAGGCAATCGTTCATTGTGAATAACACCGCTGAGACTCGTATTTTCAGACGCTACCACGCCTTAGAAGGTTATAGTCTGCGGGGAAATAGTGCGCAAACCGCAGCCTGCGTGACTCCGCCCCGGTCTTCGATAAAGGTTCAAGATGCAAGTACCGTGCTCTTTTGTGCTGTGCGACGTCACTTCACATTGAAGAAGCGAAAGTGCTCAAAACGGGAACAGAGGGCAAAGAGAGGAACAACACAGGTGCTGACTTATATACTTGTTTTGGCCACATGTCATGATCTATTTTTCACCTACCTCTTGGTTTTTATTTTCACATGCTACTCTTTCCACAGCCATGGTCCCTTGTTGAAATTTTTATGGCTTTTAATATTTTTAATTTTATCACTTTTATCCGGCCCTCAAGCCACCCCTGATGTCGTCTAAGCTGATAGCTTGACTCTTAATGTGTGTGCTTCTTTCAAATAAACTTTTGTTCTGTGTTGTTCATTCTTTTCCTTCTCCTGTGTTCTCCTTTGAAGCAATGTTACACCAACTAGACACCAACAGCACCCTCGTGAAGCACACGTGATAATCCAGAGCTCTGCACTATGGCGTTGAACGCTCCTTTTCTGTCTCTCATAGCACTCTCGTTTTGATGTGTTATGCGCTCTATACCGCAATATCACCCAACATATTATGATCGTTGAGGACATTTCGTTTAAATGCTCCTTCATTTTGTAAGTTCCCACAATTCAAATATATATAAAACTTTCCCTGCGTTTCTCTTTTTTAGGCCATTAACTTGGACGCACACATATTACCGGCTTTTAAGAAGTACCTCTTATGGAAAAATGTTGGGGTATGTTCCACGCATTTTCGATTGCTCGTAGAGCACTACCATGTAGTCTAAAAGATCCTTCAAACCGTTTTGCGTTCTTATTAAGAATCTAAAGGCCTTAACTTAACGGCGTGTGTCATCTAGATGCAAGTCCTCGCGCTCAGGAAAGAATCGTACTTCGTCAAGTAGCAGGTGTTCCTGTATACGCGTATACGCTATATCAGGCGTTGCAGGGAAGCTGGTAGCACATGTTTCGATTTTGGCTTTTTTAAGGTGTGTAGCCAGCTTTTACAACGCCATAGTATCAGTGTTGGCGGACAGCAGAAAAAAAATGGCAGTTATGGCACTACTAAGCCACTTATCTAATTTCTAATAATCATCTTTAACTAATACAGTTGTAAATTTGAAGCGCACAGCCAGACGAAGACAGGGAAAGAGACGAGAGGCGGAATTTATATCATGTCTCAACAACACGCCCAAACAACCACTTTGCTAATACAGTTAGCAGCTGCTTGCAATTAGAGATTTCTAGCCAAGTTTATTTAATTATTGATTTATTTATTGATACTGCAATCCCAGTGTTGGGATTTTAGCAGGGTGGGAATACAAACTATGTAGTTAACAAAACAGGCAAAAAATAAACAATAATTACAGTGCAAGTTGAAGCTCTTCTGAACAATTAATAATAAAACCAAACATATACAACACAGCAGTGAAATAATAAAAGCAATAAAAAGAAACTAGGTTATATGTTGCGAGAACAACGTCAGTGATGGCTGCAGCACTTCATTGTTAGTGAGGTTATTCCAATCGGAAATAGTTCGTGGAAGGAATGAGTATTTAAAGCAGTTATTTCGAACGCGAAAAGGAGTTAAAGTTAGCTGGTGTCGTTGTCGGGTTGCGTATCCGGACGAAAAAAACAAGCAAATCGGTGAGTTCTGATCTGTAGTGTCCTTTAATTAATTGGTACAGAAATTTAAGTCGTGCACAACGATTTCGCTCAGTTATTGTCGGAAGGCCAGCTTGAATTAAAAGGTGTGTTACTGATGTACGCCGGTAATTATTATATATGTATCGTGCCGCCCTCTTTTGAACTTTCTCTAATTTATTCATATTAGTTGGTGTGAATGGATCCCAAATGATTGAAGCATAATCTAAGGTAGGCAGAACAATAGATTTGTAAGCAAGCAGGCGTACAGATGGGGTAGACAACCGCAATGCCCGTCTCAAGAAAAAGAGTTTACGGAAAGCGTTACACGTTATGAGATCAACATGTTTCTTCCAACTAAGATTGTTACTGACCCAGAGCCCTAGATATTTATATTCTGCCACTTCAGTTAGTGTCATGCCGTTAATACAATAATCGAAGGATAAGACTTTCTTTTTGTGAGTGATTCTCATTAGTACAGTTTTTCAAAGTTAATGGACATTTGCTATGCTTCACACCATGCGAAAACTGTTTGTAACGCACTATTAAGTAGTTGTTGATCAGACACATTTCTCACTTCTGTATAAATAACACAGTCATCAGCGTAAAGTCTAATTTTTACAGGAATGTTAACAACAATATCATTAATATATATTAAAAATAGCAGAGGACCAAGAACAGAGCCCTGAGGGACGCCAGAGTGAACTGTAAGCCTGTCAGAAGAATGATGGTTAAAGACAACGAATTGTTCTCTATTTGAAAGGTAGGCTGATATCCATTTTACTAATTGTTTGTTATGAAGTATTGTATCCAGTTTATAAATTAACTTTTCGTGAGTAACCTTATCAAAAGCTTTCGAGAAGTCCATAAATACGGCATCAATCTGCGTTCCATTATTAATTGACAAGGCGAAACCATGTATAGTTTCTGCTAACTGTGTACAAGTTGAGTAACCCCTCCTGAATCCATGCTGATATTTAGTAAAAAAATTATTAGTTTCAAGAAAGTTTGATATGTGGTTGTGAATTATGTGTTCAAGTAGTTTACAAGCAGTTGATGTGAGTGAAATAGGGCGGTAGTTCTTGATTAATCGCTTGTCTCCACTTTTATGAAGCGGTTTCACTCTAGCAGTCCCCCAGTCTCTCGGCACGTGACCCTCATGTAAGGACCTTGTAAATATAACAAATAAGTACTTGGATGTCCATTGTGCATATCTTTTCAAAAAGGCGTTAGGTATGTTCTCTGGTCCAGGTGATTTCTTTATGTCAAGGTTAAGTAACACATTTAAAATGCCATGCTCACTAACTACAACGTCATCCAGAGGCGGGAGAGAAGCTTCAAATTTCGGAAAAATGTTATTGTCATCATTAAACACGGACTTAAAATGTTTATTGAATTCATTAGATACTGTTTTTGCATCACTGACCAAAACACCTTTGATTTCAAACTCATTATTAACCTTTGATGTTAGGGAGACCAAACGCCAGAATTTCCCGGGAGACTCCGAGATAAATTTGGGTAACGATTCTTCAAAGTAACGCTGTTTGTCAGCGATAGTGTTTTGTTTGAGCTGGGAGCTAAGCAAACTGATCTTTTGTTCTAATTCCGGAGAATTACTAGTTGCTTTTTTCTTTTTCATCCGTTTCAGTTTTCTTTTTAACTGCAGTGTCGCCCGAGAAATCCATGGGTTTTTTGTTATCTTTTTAACAATAACCGGCACGTGGCATTCAATGCATTCATGTATCAAAGCTTTAAACCGGTCCCAAAGTTCGTGAACACTGTCAGTGCTATTACAAAATGTATCAAAGTTGAAGGAAAGAACATCGACAATGGAAACACCATCAGCTCGAGAGAAGTTTCTAAAATGCATTTCTGAGCAATTTTTATCAACAGTTAAGCCGGAAAGAGTAAGTAGAACGGCTTGGTGATTAGAGATACCGGGTATGACTGCACATTTAGCTGTATCTAAAATTGTGCCAGAAACAAAAAAAAGGTCTAGTGTGGATTTTGAACTCCCTTGTATTTGGGTTGGCTGCTCTACAGTTTGTGTCAAGTCATACGAGAACGCTATATTAAGCATGGCCTCACTTGATTCATCGCTATAGGTTTTGATTGCGAAATTTGGCCAGTCAATGTCCGGTAAGTTGAAATCGCCTGCTAAAATAATTCGATCATTTGGCTTAATAAATGTTCTCATATAATCTGCTAGATTATTTAAAACACTGAAAGGTGATCCAGGGGGCCTATACAAAGCTCCAACAATGTACCGGACATTGTTGTGGTAAGCCTTACAGAAAATGCATTCGATATTAGGCACTCCAGGCATGCTCACTATATTTAAATAATTTTTGAAGATTATGGCGACACCTCCTCCTTTGCTACCACGGTCTTTTCTAAGTACACTGTAGTCAGCTGGTGCGAATTCACTATCGTAAATGGTTTCGTTTAACCATGTCTCAGTTAAAACCGCGATATCTGGATCTTCGCAAAGTAAAATTCCTTCTAACTCACTAACTTTATTTAATATGCTTCTGCAGTTTACATTCAATATTTTTAGCGATTTGGGAACGGGCTTTTGCTGTCAGTTGCTTTTGCTGTTTAGCTTGAAACGGGCATGTTTCTCTTCATCCCAGCCATACAATATACTGTCAACGGACAATTTATTATACACCAATTTCACCTTGGCTCCATTTTTCTTTTCCTGGGCGGCACTCTTCCACAGGTGCTTTCGGATTTCCCGCATTCTGGAAGAAAAGTCTTCAGAAATTGAAATTGAGGATCCCTTTAGCTTGTAGGCGGACTTTAATGCTGATGCTTTTTCTCGGTAATCTATAAACTTCACTATCACAGGACGTTCCTTATCTCTATTTTTTCGACCAAGTCGATGACACCTATCAATGCCAGAGACAGTTAACCCTAATTTGACTTGAAACACCTAAGTAATCAGTTTACTTTCAAGTTCAGCTGCTGTTTCTTCGTCTTCCTCAACTAATCCGTATATAACTAAATTGTTTCTGCGACTCCTATTTTCCAAGTCATCGACTTTGGAGAGTAGTGCCGATAACTGTTTATCAACTTTCTCGACAGTGTCCTCTATTAGACTCACACGGTTGTTCAAAGCGTTCAATTCTGTCAGCTGTTTTTCCAAACCTGCTATGCGTTCGGTCAGAGCTGAAATGTTCCGCTCAGTATCGGTTTGAGAACTACGTAAGGCTTCCATAGCAGCGGTCAACTTTCCCTGGCCGTCCAGTAATTCTAAAAGCATTTCTTTTTCAGTAGGGCCCGGATTTGCCTCAACATCCCCACACGCCAACAGGTCTCTCGATATAGAAATGACATAATTCTATATCGCTGCTTTCTGACAGAGAAAGCAGCGGTGGCGTAGCGGTAGAACATCCGCCTCGCATGCAAGAGGACCGGGGTTCATATCCCGGTGCCCCGCAATTCTCCACCGGATGAAAAAAAAAAAAAAAAATCCGCGTGTCGATGGAATTGCATAGACAGGTTTGGGGTGCGACCTGATGCCGGTGAACACCTCCGGCAACGCACTCCCTCACCAGAACAGGAGTTGGCCACCCTGGTGCAGTAATTGGCCGCAACCTCCTATGATAAGCTCCATAAAACCCCGGCCCTCAGTCACCAGCGGCTGCGGAACAACTGACCACGGCGGCGGTCAGACCTGTGACGCAGCAGGGGGTGCTAAGAAAGCCTGGCTCCGCTGGACAGGCCGCCATTGGAAACTGACCCTGGCAACGTTTAATGCTAGAACCCTAGCTAGTGAAGCTAGTTTAGCAGTGCTGTTAGAGGAACTAGAGGGCATGAAATGGGATGTCATAGGGCTTAGTGAGGTTAGGAGGCCGAATAAGGCATATACTGTACTGAAGGATGGGCATGTACTGTGTTATCGAGGTTTACCAGGGAGGCGACAACTAGGAGTAGGTTTCCTTGTCAATAAGTATATAGCGGGTAATATAGATGAATTCTATAGTATTAATGACAGGGTTGCAGGCATCGTAATTAGGCTTAATAAGCGGTATAAACTGAAGGTTGTACAGGCCTATGCACCTACATGTAGTTATGATGACCAGACAGTTGAAAGCTTCTATGAAGATGTAGAATCGGCAATGGGAAAAGTAAAGACGCAGTATACTGTACTAATGGGCGACTTCAATGCCAAGGTAGGGAAAAAACAGGCAGGAGACAAGGCAGTAGGTGATTATGGCATTGGTTCTAGGAATAGCAGGGGGGAGTTACTAGTTGAGTTTGCAGAGCGCAATAACTTACGAATCATGAATACCTTCTTCAGCAAACGGAAGAACCGGAAATGGACCTGGAAAAGTCCTAACGGAGAGACTAAAAATGAAATCGACTTCATAATGTGTTCAACCCCCGCCATTATGCAAGATGTAGAGGTAATCGGGAAAGTGCGATGCAGTGACCACAGGATGGTGAGGTCCCGAATTAGCCTAAATCTGAAGAAGGAACGCAACAGATTAGTAAGAAAGAACCCCATAAACGAATTAGCGGTGAGGAGGAGGGCAGAAGAGTTCAGGATCTCGCTACAGAATAGGTATTCAGCTCTAACTGAGGATGGCGACATTACCCTAGAGGCAAGGAACAATAATTTCAGAGATATCATTACTGAGTGCGCGGTAGAAGTAGGCGGTAGGATAGTTAGAGAGGATACCGGTAAGCTGTCTAAGGAGACGAAAGATTTGATTAAGAAACGCCAGAGTATGAAAGCTTCCAATCCAACAGACCAGATCGAATTGGCCGAGATATCAAAGCTAATCAATAAGCGCAAGGTGGCCGATATAAGGAAGTATAACATGGAGAAAATTGAGCATGCTGCAAAGAACGGGGGAAGCCTTAAAGCGGTAAAGAAGAAATTGGGCATAGGCAAAAACCAGATGTATGCGATAAGGGGCAAAGCGGGCAACGTCATCACTAATATGGAAAAGATAGTCAAAGTAGCCGAGGAGTTCTATACAGATCTCTACAGTAGCCAAAGTAGTCAGGACCGTAGTGAGATTGGCGGTAGGGAAAAACAGTCAGACGTTCCACCAGTGACGAAGGACGAGGTCAAGAAAGCACTAGAAACTATGAAAAGGGGGAAATCAGCTGGAGAGGATCAGATAACTACAGATTTGCTGAAGGACGGGGGGATATCGTGCTAGAAAAACTGGCCACCCTGTATACGCAGTGCCTGGTGTCATCGACGGTACCGGAACCATGGAAGAATGCAAACATTATCCTCATTCACAAGAAAGGGGACACTAAGGACCTTAAAAATTACAGACCAATCAGCCTACTGTCTGTTACGTATAAGCTATTTACTAAGGTAATCGCTAATAGAATCAGGACAACCTTAGACTGCAATCAAGCAAAGGATCAAGCAGGGTTTCGGAAACGGTACTCTACTATCGATCATATCCATACCATCAATCAGGTGATAGAAAAATGCTCGGAATATAACCAGCCCTTATACATAGCATTCATTGATTACGAAAAAGCATTTGACTCAGTTGAAACCTCAGCGGTGATGCAGGCATTGCGAAATCAGGGGGTAGACGAGCCGTACGTGAAAGTGCTGGAAGATATATATAGTGGATGCACAGCAACCATAGTTCTGCATAAAGAAAGTAACAAAATTCCTATAAAGAAAGGTGTTAGGCAAGGGGACACAATCTCTCCAGTACTATTCACGGCTTGTTTAGAGGAAGTATTCAGAGACTTGGAATGGGAGCAGTTAGGGATAAGGGTAGATGGAGAATACCTCAGTAATCTGCGATTTGCTGATGACATTGCCTTACTAAGCAACTCGGGGGATGAACTGCAAATAATGATTGATGACCTAGACAGGAAAAGTAGAACGGTAGGCTTGAAAATCAATATGCAGAAGGCTAAGGTAATGTTCAACAGCCTCGGGAAGGAACAGCAGTTTGCATTAGGTAGCGAAATACTGGAAGTAGTGGACGAATATGTCTACTTAGGACAGGTAGTAACCGCAGATCCGGACCATGAAAAGGAAATAACAAGAAGAATAAGATTGGGATGGAGCGCATTTGGCAAGCTTTCGCAGATTATGACTAGCAGCTTACCGGTATCGCTCAAGAGGAAAGTATACAACAGTTGCATCTTGCCTGTACTCACCTATGGGGCTGAAACGTGGAGGCTAACCAAGAGAGTTCTACTTAAGTTGAGAACAACCCAGAGGGCTATAGAACGAAAAATGGTAGGGGTAACATTAAGAGATAGAAAGCGTGCAGAGTGGGTCAGAGAAATAACTCAAGTTACCGACATTCTAGTAGAAATTAAGAAGAAGAAATGGACATGGGCAGGACATGTAGTGCGAAGAGAGGATAACCGATGGTCGCTGAGGGTAACAAACTGGATTCCAAGGGAAGGAAAGCGTAGCAGGGGGCGGCAGAATGTTAGGTGGGCGGATGGTACGGCACTTATGCCCTCCCAAGTACGAGAGCTCTAAAAAGAAGTTGAATGTGTTCATTCGAATGAGCAGACATCGAGCCATCCGTTCGATCAATCAGGGACATCCTGCAGACCCGTACCGCCGTACCCCCAAAACAGTGAACTAGCTGCGACTTCCGAACCACAGCCAAAATCTGTTAACGAGGAAAAGAGGGAGCCGCAGATTAATGCAGTCGACAGCTCAAAGCTAACTCCTATTTCATCTTGCTTGGAGCACTGTTACGCAAAGGGACGCTTCCAGTGCTAGAGCAATTTGTTGTGGAGGTAGGAGACCGAACGCCAACTGATGAGAATGAGTAGCAGCATGATGTGCACAATGAGCCGCCAGAGATTCCCTCGCTCGATTCGGAAAAGTTGACAGTCGGCTTCGGGAACAATGCAAATGGCATACAAGGCAATGAGAGGTTAAACATCGTCAATCTGATACTGCCGGATATGTAGAGAGTAGCAGTGTGTCGCTGCTGAGCAGCGAAGACGCGGAGGGCGTGAAGCCAAAGATCGTCAGAAAGCGCAGGCTAGAGCAACGCATTGTGAAGGAAGGTGACCTAATGGGAACGTTCCAGGGCAGGTGTCCAGCGGTTGAGGTAACTGAGTCGGGTACATTGGAGATGAGGAACGGTCGTTTTTCGAAGATAACAAAGTGGTGAATACCGTGCCAAAGAAAAAGCCTTAACGCGAAGAGCTTCGAAAACACGAGGGCGCAGTTTCCGCTCAGATGACTTACGCGGATGGCTGAGCTATTGACCGCAATGGGCAAAAAAAAGGAAAATTTGTAAGCAGAGGAGGCACAAAACTCTTAAACTAGGACCATCCGGCAGAGAAAGGCAGTGATCCCCGTCTTGGCACAATGTCCAGAAGAAAGAGGGCAGGGTCAGAGATGAGGAAGCGCAAGATCAGGCTACGTTATACGTATGAGTGCGCGGGGATCCATTAGTAAAGGCCAGTCATGTGGGCAAATTGCTCGCCGACTGTGGAAAAGAAGGTATACGCCCTGCGGTCGTTGAGGAGGGGTGTAGAAGCAACTAAATTGCGACGAGAGCAAACAACGGCTTGTCACTTAATTCAAGGCTCGTTTTCATGTGGCTGATACTGCACGCACCTGTTCAACCTAGGCTGTCGCGGCGTATCAGCAAAGATCCGAGAATCTCCGAAGGGCGAAGGCAGGATTAGCTCCACTGTCTGTTGCCTCCTCAGGAATTTAGTAGAAGCATTCGGAGCGCGACCCAATCGGGCGCGACTGAAGGAAAGCTGAGCGAAGTGCAGTTCTAAGTCCACTGAAGTTGTAAGGTTTTCTCTGCGAGGAGGTCAGTTTAAATTAAGTTCTATCTTATGCCGCAGTTATATTTGCAGCTTACAAAAGAGGAAAGAAAAAACAATGGACTTGTATTTTGTTGACACTGTATTAGCCCTTTTTAAGAAATCGGATGAATGGGAACGAGTTTAAACTTTGTTTTTTGACTAGAAAGAGCTTCATTGAAAGGCTTATTTATTTTCTTTTGCGTTGCTTTAGAGCGTGAATGTTAGTCCTTTCCTCAATGTTGAGGTAATCTTTATGCGCTTTATTCTTTTGAGTGCCTTTTGTGTATTTCCCCAGTGTATTTCATTTTGGTCAAGGAGACAGAATGGCACGTCTTGACGGTATATTGGATCATTCGGGTTATAATTGGGGCCAAATTAAAAGCCTGCTTGGGCAAGATCAGTCTTCCCTCTCTTACCCGATACCTTCCGAAACGCAAAGAGCACCGCATTCTTAGCTGTTAGTGAACTACGAGAGTGGCCAAACGCCCTGGAAGGGTCCAAACTAGAACTTCTTACTTAGTGTGCCCATTGTGCTTACTTGGAAAATTTTATTTTCATATCCGATGTACGCTGGTTTTTTATACACTGGCAATTTTGCACATCTTGGTCTGGCGGGGTGAGTAGTTTTCGAATGGCACTTGTTCTTGCTGAGTGTGGCTTGGGGCCTTGTAGCGATGTCGGCGCCTCGGCAATGGGAGATTCTCCCCCGCCGGGCGGGCCCCGATGCGCGCACTCGAAGCCCATATACAACAGCCCTGTTTCTCCGGAGACAGAGCACCGGGACGGTAGGAATGCATCGCTCTCGGGTTTCGCATGTGTCTGCAAAGAGAGGAACTTCTCGGAAGAAACCGCCAGACTAAACATTGCTAACGGCGGGCAATGCCCCCGCGGGGAGAGGCGATGGTCTCGGCTGTCTGCCGCGTGAAAGTAAAACGTACACGAGTGACATGCCTCGTAAAACAGAGAGAGGGCGCGCTGCGCGTCGGGGGGCTACGGAACTCGAGTTAGAACAGAGCCGCGACTGTGAGCAGTCGCGTGGTTTGAGGCTCCCGCGGTCGCACGAGGGCTCCGCGTATTTACGGGCAGGCGTGCGGGTCTGGCCCGATTTTAAACGGCTTGCGAGCCGTGAGTGTACCGTGCGCGGTACTACTAGCACGTCGCGGCGTACTGCGTAACAGCTAGTGTTTTGTGTGCCTGTTGTATTGTGTCGGAGGTAACCAAATACACGCCTGTTGTGCTATCTTGAACTGCACCGTTTGCTGAGTACCTTCTTGGAAGCCGCTCTCATCCACGAGCGGACACCCTAAAACAGAAGAGAACATTACTGGCACAGCCCAGACAGGATCGTGGACGTCATCTTGCGTTCTGCGGAACAAATGACGGCGGCGACTAGGAGAAGAGGCCAAGCAGATTAAGGTGTACAACGGCTAGCATCGTACGGTGCAGTTGGAACGATCGGCAGCACTTTGTTGAGAGCAGAAGCCGGCGAGGGCGATCGAGCAGCAGATTGCCCCTCAAAACAGCACGTGTGCTGGAGAGAATGTGTCGGTAGCACTAGCAATCGCGCGTGAAAAAACGCGGCAGCTCGAGCTTCTTGTGAGACTTGCAGAGATTGAGGCCGCAGAGAGGTACGATGGAAAGACAATTGTTTGCGAAGCGGGGTGAAAAAGACCCTACGCAAATTTTGCCCGAATCGGTGTTGCGAAAAACGGATGACAAATTCAAGGTCAGAAAACCAAACAACCCTGCAGAAGAACCGTCCCCACTCCATTTTTAGGGATGGAAAATACTGCACGTGAACCTGAACTGCGAGGCTAACGCGCAGCGTATAATCGCCTCTAGCCAAGGATGCTACGGTCTGCAACTTGCGCTAGTTACAGGTAACCAATCAGAGCAACCGCGCTCTGAAATAAGTAACGTGAAAACCTCGTGTAGCAGGGACATAGCAGAAACGGCAGTACAATCGGGCGATGACATGACAGTCATAGAAGAAAACAGTGTGCCCATTGCACCTAACTCGGAAAGTCTCTTGACTAAGGCGCCCACCGTTTCCGAAGGAACTAGATCAAAGTTGCTGGAATTGAATTTGACGGCTAACCCGAACAGGGAGCATTCTGGGCGGCGAAAATTGGACACTTTCCTGTTGTTTTCTGCCAGATACAGGAAACCATCCTGCATCAACCGATGGCCTCCACTACAAAGTAGTCTCGGATGTACGAAGACCGGGGGCAGAAAGGCCTAGCTTTTTCCTAGAGCCGTGTAAACAGTGCAACAAGAAATGTCTTGATGGCGAGAACCATTCTGGACTCGCATCAACCTCAGGCTTTGCTTGGGAGCGTGTGCTTTTCCCAAGCCGTGAAGTAAATCACAGCGGAAGTGCAGGCGATAAATAAAGTGTAGCATCTGCAAGCTGCAATGAGTACAAGAGCATTGAGACAGCCTCCGTAGTTGCCACGCAGCAAGAAAGGTTAATCACGCTGTTTTTCTGGTGGCGGTCACTCTGGCGTTGAGGATTCCTGAAACGGGAGCAGGACTGGACCACTGACCACCCCGGTGCTCAGGGCCGTGCTCGCGTGTGTTATCCGACTTTGTGTGCATGCAGTGCATGAAGCAGCGCCTGACCTGCAGCGGTCCACACAAAAGGACACAGCGAAGTGAACCTTTTTACACCTGATGTAATTTAGCGATGTACCTTTGTCGCAGTCATGTTTTGTTTTTAAGAGTTCAGCATGGCATACTGCTTACGCGCTTTTTAATTTTTTTCATATAGCCACGTGCCATCTTTCGCTTTTCGTTGTTTTACGTGCTCGGTAACCTTTATCACTTCATTTTAAGGCTCGTAATGAGGTCACGAAGCCCTCAAAGGACTTTTGGTGGGGGCTGTAGTGTTATCGGCGCCTTGGCAATGGGAGATTCTCCCCCGCCGGGCGGGCCCTGATGCGCGCACTCGAAGCCCATATACAACAGCCGTGTTTCTCCGGAGACAGGGCACCGGGATGGTAGGAATGCATCGCTCTCGGGCTTCGCATGTGTCAGCAAAGAGCGGAACTTCAGAACCCACCAGACTAAACATTGCTAACGACGTGCAATGCCCCCGCGAGGAGAGGCGATGATATCGGCTGTCTGCCGCGTGAAAGTAAAACGTACACGAGTGACACGGGTCGTAAAAAAGAGAGAGGGCGCGCTGCGCGTCGGGGGGCCACGCTCCGGCGGGGAGGGAATTCAAGTTTTAACGGAGCCGCAACTGTGAGTAGTCGCGTGGTTTGAGGCTCTCGCGGCCGCCCAAGGGCTCCGCGTATTTACGGGCAGGCGTGCGCGTCTGGCCCGATTTTTAACGGCTTGCGAGCCGTGAGTGTACCGTGCGCGGTACCACTAGTACGTTGCTGCGTACGGCGAAACAGTGCTTTGTGTGTGTGTTGTATTGTGTCGAAGGCAACCAAATACACGCCTGTTGTGCTATCTTGAACTGCACCGTCTGCTGAGTACCTTCTTGGAAGCCGCTCTCATCCACGAGCGAACACCCAAACACAGAAGAAAACATTACTGGCTTGTTGTCCCGTCAAGCTAGCGTCAAGGAGAGATCGGAGAACGAACGTCTCCCGTTGGTGACCAGTGGCTGGGCTTCTTCGTCGTTACGGGCGCGGAACACTGCAATGGAGATTTTTCGGTGCGCCTAGCCAGCTGAGCTACGTGTGAGCAGATCATCTTCCGGTGCACTGTTTGGCGGCGGGGGCGCTGTTGTGCCAGGCCGGCCGAGCTTCACAGCGTCACCGGGTTGTGTGCCGCCGCCGTGCCGCGGGATGGACGTTGCTCTACTCCCCTGTGTTTACGGTTTCGAGAGGAACGCAACCTGGGCAAGCGGGAGAGAAAGAACCAGCATTCCGCTCCAGTATTCGCTGGCCGGGATGCGCGGCCGACCATCGGACTCTTGTCATCGGCTTCGAAATGGGTCCCGGGACCTGTGGCCCCGTTCCTGCGACCTTGGGAAATGCAGCTGCATCTCGATTGCCTGCTGCCTGACAGTGGCTTGTGACTGTGTGCGCGGGGCCGGACGAGAGGAAGACGCGAGAGCGTTTCCGGACACGAATGTGTGGTGAAGCGAGAGAGAGATTGCTCGAGAGGTGTATCGCGTTACGATAAGACGTGGGCCAGCCTAATCTGCATCACTCGTGCCACTCGGCACAAGGCGCGCCTCCTATCATTGCCCTTGCCAATCGGGCTGGCCGGGGCCTATATAACAGAGCACGGAATAAAGGCTGGTCATTCGCCTTCCTGATGTTTGCCTGTCACTTCCCTGTTCACGGAACCCTACATTGTGTCAGAAGTGGTCCCCCTTCCTCGACAGCGTCCCGAACAGACAGAAGACTTCGACGCCAGGCTGCAAGAATGGAGCTTTTGAAACCCCCAGACCCACTTCGCATCACAGGTGAAGTTTCCAAGAATTGGCAGCTCTTTAGACAGAAGCTGGAACTATACTTTACCGTAGTGAAGCCACATGACAGTCCGTTGAGCGATTCAGCAAAGACTGCGATGCTGTTGACTTTAGCCGGTGACGACGCTATCGAGGTCTTTAATAATTTTTCATTCAACGATGTCGAAAGCAAAGAGGACTATAAGACCGTCGTAAAGAAATTTGACAACTACTGGGGCGCACAAAGGAATGAGGTGTACGAACGATACTGGTTCCCGACAAGATTCCAGGATGCAGGAGAAACCTTCGAGCAGTTTTCACGGGACGTGAAAAAACAGGCACGACACTGCAATTTTGAAGGGTTAACTGATTCCATGATCCGCGACCAGATAGTAATTGGAATCAATAATGAGACCCTGAGGGCAAAACTTCTTCAGGACAATCAGCTGACGTTGCCCAAAGCGCAACAAATCTGCAAAGCATTCAAAGCAGCAGCTCTTCAGAACGAATCATGGGGACGGAAAGAAAAACAGGTCGATCCTGTGAAGGAGACTCAAAGAGGAACAAGGTTGCAAAACAAAGTAAGGTGCTCGAAGTGTGGCAGAGAAGAGAAGCCACTCAACTGTCCTGCTTATGGGAAGACATGTAGAAAATGCCAGAGAAAGAATCACTTCGCCGTACGCTGCCGAAACCCAGCACAAGTAAGTGAATTGAGAGATAACAATGATGAAGACTTCGACATCTTAGGCGTCTGCGTGGATAGCGTGGCAAGTCGACGGGACTGGATGGTTAAGGCAAACGTTGGTAATGCCGGCGTTTTGTTGAAAGTTGACACGGGATCGCAAGCGAACCTATTGCCTTACTCTGTCTACAAGAACATCAAGCCTACGCCACCGCTCAAGCACAGCAGTTCCACCCTGCGATCCTACAGTGGATGCACAATCAAGCACTTGGGCGTTATCAACCAACGCGTGGCTATTCGCGAACAAAATTGCAGCTTGAAATTTTTCGTGGTCAAGAAAAGATGTCAGGCGCTTCTTGGTCTTCAGGCAGCGGAGCGGCTCGGGTTGATTTCCCGAAAAGTAGATTCGGTGATAAAGAACAGCTCCGAAAAACTGCTTGAAGAGTACAGCGACATTTTTCAAGTCACCGGGTACGTCCAACGCCAATACCAGATGGTGCTCTGTGAAGGTTCCGTCCCTTACGTCCAAGCCGCTCGGCGTGTACCCTTGGCACTGCGGGAGCCCCTGCGCCCAGAGCTGCAACGAATGGAAGATTCTGGCATCATAACAAAGGTCAATGAGCCAACGGACTGCATCAGCCCTTTAGTCATTGTTGAAAAGAAAGACGGAAAGCTAAGGCTGTGCATGGATCCGAGAAAGTTAATGCGTGCATAAAGAGAGAGCATTACGAAATGCCCGGAGGGAAGACATAGAAGCAGAGTTGGCCGGTGCGAAAGTTTTCAGCCGTCTAGACGCAAAAGCTGGTTTCATATACCTCTTGACCATAAGACTTCGCTCATTTGTACTTTCGCAACACCATTTGGGAGGTACCGTTTCTTAAGGCTACCATTTGGCATCTCTTCCGCGTCTGAAGTCTTTCAGTTGATATTGAGCGAAATCTTCGAGTCTCTGCCGGGTGTGCACGTTTACGTGGATGACATTTTGGTATGGGGAACATCAAGGGAGGAGCACGATCAACGCTTAAAATCTGTATTTGAATCATCGAGGCGGGCCGGCCTCGCACTAAATGCAGAGAAGTGCAAGGTTGGAGTCGAGGAAATCGAATTTTTAGGCGACATAATTTCGAAAAAAGGTATAACGCCTAACCAAGCACCCGTCAAATCCATAACTGAAATACCTGTTTCATCAGATAAGAAGGGAGTGCAACGTCTACTCGGCGTGAAAAATTATTATTCGAAATATATTCCTTCTCTGGCACTAAAGACGCCGCAGTTGCGCAGTTTGATTAAGCATGACGCCGTTTTTGAATGGACTCCCAACCACGCGCAAGCATGGCAAGAAATCTGCAAATGCCTGAGCCACTGCTTGCAATCTTCAACCCTAGCAAAGAAACAAAAGTGGCGTCAGACGCGTCACCGAATGGTTTGGGTTCGGCCCTACTGCAGTTTCATGACGATAACTGGCGGCCTGTGGCGTACGCGTCACGAACGCTCACTTCAGTTGAGCAACGTTACTCGCAAATCGAAAAAGAATCCTTGGCAGTGGCGTTCGGCTATCGGAAATTTCACTACTTCATCTATGGCCGACATATTTTAGAGACCGACTACCGACCGCTGCTTGCAATCGCTGAAAAAGCAATTGGGGACATGCCACCAAGGTTTCAAAGGTTCTTTCTGCGATTGCTGAAGTACGATTTCACGATGCAATATGTTCCAGGAAAACGGCTCCTTCTGCCCGACATGCTGTCACGAGCTGCAGCAGCCACTACAGAAGATGACGTAGCAGGTGAAGGTGACATCGAAATCCATGCTGTGAGTACGGTGAATGCTTTCGTGAGCGATTCCACGCTAAAGCGGCTTGTGGACGCCACTAATAATGACCCGTACTTTTGTGCAGTAAAAGAAAGTATTTATGCTGGAACACGCATACAAGGAGAGCTGAAACCTTTCGCCAGCGAACTTTCTCTAGTGAAAGGTATCGTACTAAAAGGCAGCAAAGTGATAGTGCCAGCGACCATGCGGAGAGAGATGCTGGAATGCATTCATGAAGGCTACATGGGCATCAATAAATGTAAAGCGAGGGCACGAAGATTTGTGTTCTGGCCTGGCTTGAGTGCACAAATCACTGCTATGACTCAAAAATGCGTGATGTGCAGACGTCACGCGTACAGCCAACCTGCGGAACCACTGCTTATGAGGCCGGTACCAGACTATCCGTGGTATAGGGTTGGCGTCGACATATTCCAGTACGGGGGAAAATCTTATCTGTCTGTGTACGATGCTCTCTCAAATTTTCCAGAAGTCGAGGAGCTCAACGACACGTCGTCGGCGTCAGTCATAACAAAACTGGGGGCCATATTTGCAAGATATGGAATCCCGGTGGAAGTGTGCACCGAAAATGGGCCCCAGTTCACCAGTCGAGATTTCCGCCTTTTCGCAAGCAAGTACAAATTCCGCCATGCGACATCTAGTCCGCACTTTCCCCGTTCCAACGGCTTAGCGGAGAAGGGAGTACAGATAATCAAACGGATTTTGAAGAAAACAAAGGAAGCGGGTGATAATTTTTCTCTTGGCCTCCTTAGTTGCAGGTCGACTCCTCTAGATGATGGATGGTCTCCGGGAGAGCTGTTACAAGGAAGACGGCTGAGGTCAACTTTGCCAGACTTCAAAGACCAAACCAAGACGGTAGTACAAAAGCATGTTCAGACGGATCATTCACGAGGCCCACTTCTACCCCTGGAAAAGGGCCAAACTGTCAGATTAAAAAAATATATATGGTCGCACAAAGCGAAAGTTATCGCCACAACGCACCCAAGGTCGTACAAGATCTTAACCGAAAGAAACAATGGTCCTTAGGCGGAACCTGCAACATCTGCTTCCCACAAGCGAGCCTTTCAATCCGGAGGCGCTTGACTAAGATCTCGTGGAAGAAGCTGATCACCAGACCGCACCGCCTGCAACAGTTCCTGAAACTTCGAGCACCATTCTTTCGGCTACAACACAAGCGCACACTCCTCCCCCGAGACGATCCAGTAGGCAGAGACGACCTCCCCAGCGCCTGCAGTACGACAGTAACTTAATCAAGTCACCTGAAGTAATGAGTTTTTTGTTTAGTTTTTTTGTAGAGAAAAAAAAAATGTATCGCGTTACGATAAGACGTGGGCCAGCCTAAGCTGCGTCACTCGTGCCGCTCGGCACAAGGCGCGCCTCTTATCATTGCCCTCGCCAATCGGGCTGGCCGGGGCCTATATAACAGAGCACGGAATAAAGGCTGGTCATTCGCCTTCCTGATGTCTGCCTGTCACTTCACCATTCACGGAACCTTACAAGAGGCTCTCAACGGGGGCAGGCTGCCGTCCTGCTTTCCGAGTTCTTCGTTCTTGTTGTAGATAGCTGTATAAAGCTCTTTTCATTTTTCTTCCGAACTCCGTCTCCTATCGTCCGCGTCATTGCTGTTCCTACTCCGACATCACGCTACCAAAACCTCTTTCCATTTGTTCTTCCCAACTCAGTCTCCTATCGTCCATGTCATTGCTGTTTCCACTCCGACACCAAGCTGCCTGTGAATCACGATAACAATTATTTGCGTTCTGCTGACCAATATAGCGGATGGCCTCGTGCGTCCTGATAGCTTTCGAATGAAATGCATCTCGACGCACGCTACTAATGTTGGCCAGGAAGTGGTGATTATGCCTAGTTATCTGTCGCAAATGCACCCGCAGTGGCTCCTGTTGGGCATAAATGTGGGCGGGGCAGACGCGGGCCTCGTAAAATGCACCCCACGTTGAAGTCTTGCAGGGTACACTCAAGCACACCCTTATTGCACGTGTCTGAGCGCTTTCCAATGTTCGCAGTGCATTTAGTGCCAAAAGAACCGGCGCACTGTATCTTAGATATCCAACTACAAGCACCTGGTACAGGCGAAGCAAAGATGGCTAAGACGGACCCCAGGATCTGCCAGCTCTAAAGCTTAAATCGTGTGCAAAACTGTCTAGTATTCTTCGGGGCAAAGAGATGTGCTTCGACCATGACAGGTCGTGGTCTATAATGACACCCAAAAATATATGGCGTGTCACGTAAAGCCACCAATTGTCAAATGGTACCACATCATCAACTTGCGTGTAAAAGCAAAGATGACGCTTTTTGTAAGCGACAGATCAAGCCCCTGATGATGCAAGTATGCAGACACAATTGACACTGAACGCTGATATCTCGCTTGTACTTGGACAGGCGTGACACTTGATGCCCGTATGCAGACGTCGTCGGCGTACGCAGATGTGGAAACTGTGCTTGGTAGTTCTTGGAATAGGCCGACGAGCACGAGATTAAATAATATGAGACAGCCTCCCACAGAATGATCTGCCGTGTCACTTTCATCAGTCGCCAAGTAAATTGTCCGTTTCCTCAAGTAACTTGCTATCCACTAACGGAGACGTCCGCCAATCCCACATTCCTCAAGAGCGTCTAATATTGCATCATGGTAGACATTGTCGAATGCACCCTTGATGTCGAGGAAGAGAGCTGCGGTCAGCCTGCGGCGGTGTTTCTCTTGTTCAACTGTCGATATCAAATCAATTACACTGCCAATAGTAGAGCGGCCTTTGCGAAATCCTGTCACTGCGTCTCAATATAGGTTGCATCTTTCTAGAAACCATTCAAGACGTGCCAGTATCATGCGTATTATTTTTCCGATGCAACTTGCCAGAGTTAACGGTTTATAGGAGGTCATTTGTTGTGGCGATTTATCTGGTGTGAGGAAAGCCATCATGCGGCTTCTTTTTTATTGTAGTGGAGCACTGGCTGTGAACCAATCACGGTTAACCAAATTAAGAGCGTTTCTTCTTCTTTCGGCCTCATATGACGAAGCGCATTGTAGATAATTCCATCCGACCCTGGGAAAAAGAACGTTTACAGGCGGAGAGCGCTGGTTTGAGTTCATGGAGCGTGAATGGAACGTCCAGGTGATAATCAAAAGTAGGAGGGGCACACCGATGCTTCGGGACTACAGATGCTCTTCCAGCAATGCTCGAGCAGAAATCCTCGGCAACTTTAAGACCTTTCCGTCGTTGGGAAAGTGCCAACGCGTCGAAAGGATACAGCTGCTGGGGAAAAGACGGCATTGCGCGGATAACATGCCATATTCTTGAGAGTGGTTTCCTGGTGTTCAGATTGCTGCAAATGACTGCCACCGTTGTTTAGCGAGTTTCTCCAAATAGCGCTGTACTTGCTTCTGTGCACGCCTAGAAGCCCGGAGGTCCAAGACGTCTTTGGTCCTGCGGTATTTTCTTTCTGCACGTAGCTGTGCATAAAGCACATCTACTGGTGTTCTGGATAATGGAGCAGAGATGCTGCGTGATGTCTCTCGCAGTGCCATAAACATGCACTGCTCCACATCCGCTGGTGTAGTGAGCGATTCACAACTTTCTTCTAAAATGTTATGGAAACTATTCCAGTTAGTGCAGCGTGTCTTGGCATGTGGCCACATGCTATGGTGCATCATTCCCGTTTTGCCCGGCCAGTGCTTTAGAGTGGTTCTTACAAATGTATATTATCTTCGAATTCGAATCAGAGTTTCTCAGCCGAAGCAGCAATGCACCTATAATGTGCACGACTTAGTCACACAGTTAGAGTGTTCGCTTGGAACTTAGCCGTCGAACTATTATCATTGTTGAAACACGAGGCCTGTCGCTTTCCTTTTTTTTTTTGAATTTCACGTGCTGAGCTATCATTGTGTAGTGACGATCGAGTTTTGAAACTTCATTCTAAACAATATATTAATGGTATTAAAGTAATTGCCGCTCCGTTGTTTCTTTAAAATTAACTATAGTTCTATCATCACTTCAAAGGAAGCCAATATTGGGGATACTCTATTAAGGTAGCACCGAATATTTCAACTTTAGCTTCAGCACGGCACAGCGTGCTTTACATTTT
This sequence comes from Amblyomma maculatum, assembly GCF_055883805.1. Lineage (NCBI taxonomy): Eukaryota > Metazoa > Arthropoda > Arachnida > Ixodida > Ixodidae > Amblyomma > Amblyomma maculatum. The sequence continues at coordinate 292,973,712 of NC_139344.1, read as the reverse complement.
ATAAAACTTTGTTTCGCTCCGCCTGTCCCTTCGACGGACATTGCCAGCTGCCCTGTTGTCCGCATTTTTTTTTCTTTTTTTGTTGTTAAATTGTATCTTGAGGCTTCCACGCCTTGCCCTTCCTAATTAAACCTTTTGTTTCAAAGGAGAGCTCGCCAAAGTACTACCGTAGCTTGTAGTGGTCGTTTCAGGATTTCTTGCCCTATATTTAGACACAGAATGCTATCGTTTTCAGAGGGCATTAACTGCAGTGTTCCTTTTTTGAGGGCCTAGTTTTTCCTTACTGCTTTTCCCGTCTTTTTTTTTCGTAGACCGTGCCTATTCATGGCCGTTCGGTAACTGTGTACTGCACTTCACACCACCTCAAAATATACAGTGCATTCCCCATCATGTCGCCGTTTCGTCCATATGAAGTACGTTTATTCTACTGTTCTCTTCCAGTAGTGTAATTGAAAAAAAAAACAACTTTGTACGCGTTAAGTATACTTTCCCTGTATCCGCTAATGTTACACCCAAAAAGTAACTATCAAACAAAGCAAGACGTATTTCCTCGAGAACACTCCGAAAGTTTCTTCTTCGTAGCAAGTTGCCTGTGTTGCTGAGGAAATCGCTAATGAACGCTCCTTCCACATTCAAAGTTCCTGCGAACAGTGAACTGCGGAGACGTGACTTTACGCCACCTGTCCTATGGAGCTCTCCGGCCAACTGCCACTTCCATTCACGGGCCAGAACGTAAATTTGCACGCCGGATCCGTGATCGGCAGGGCTCAATTAGTGCACTTCAAATGGAGATGTTCACGTGACAACAAAGGCGACGTGGAGAGAGAGAAACGTTTATTTCTAAAAGAAAAAGAAAACAACAAGAAGAAAAAAGGGGGAGGGGGGCACTTAGTGTTGTCTTCATTTCAAGACCCCAGTGGCCTGGGCTGCCGCTCTTGCCTGAGTTACCAGCCTACGCTGGGTCTCTAGATCCGAACCGGATATTGCGCACAAGCCGCCACGACCCGCAGAGGCCGACTTCACCAACCTTCTTTTTAGGAAGCCACCCACCTGGCGCAAGCAAATCAGCCTATATTAGTCGGGGACTTCACCTCGCCCCATCGGAACAGGGGGTACCAGTCAAACTCAGCAAGAGGACTGACAGTTGCGTGAGCAATAGAAGCCCTCGGCTTGGAATTCCTCACCGACCCTCTATATCCGACAAGGGAAGGCAACCCGTGACTCCTGCCCGGACCTCACCCTGATAAAAACGTTGCTGAGGCTACATGGACGAACCTAGAAGAAACCCTGGGAAGCGACCACAGCATACTAAGTACATCCATATCATCCACAAAAATCCGGAGGGATCTGGGCGCTGCCCACATCACCGATTAGCCCAAATTCCGCAACGCATACGTCCTATCAGGCCCAATCCAGTCCATACAGGACTGGAGCGAAGACATCAGACAAGCACACAAGAAAGCCATCGAAAAATAAAACGCACACTGGAAGCCCCAGAGGTAAATCGCCATCTTCTCAAGCTATGGCAGAAGCGCAGCCTCCTTGTGAGGCGATGGAAAAGACAGCGCCTAAATAAACTTCTCCGACTGCGGAATGCGCAGCTCTTGAGGAAGCCCAGACATACAGCACTAACCTAGCACAACAAAATTGGCAATAGCTCTGCGAGTCATTGAGAGGAACGCTGGAAACCTCCCATACTTCGGCAAACCTGCGGAACCTCCCTGACCCCTCTAAATCAAAATCCGCATCGACACGGACCCTGAAGCGTATTGCTCACCTTTTTCCGGGGGACGACGTCACGCTGCTTCAGGCTCTTAAGGACAAATACATCGGCACCAGCCCATCTCCACCTTGCTCTTTGACCTACCAGGGCGAAGAAAATTCGGCACTCGATGCTCCCATTTCCGAAGCCGAGGTGTATGCTGCAGTTCGATCATACACCCGCAACACGGCGGCGGGAATGTACAAGATCAGCACCGCCATGATCCGCAACTTCTGCAAGGCACAAATCAGCGAGCTCACCAAGTATCTGAACGACTCGCTGTGGGCGAAGAATGAAATTCCCTCTGATTGAAATTCCGAAACCGGGCAAGAAGCCGGCTGTCGAAACGATACTACCCATATCACCCACCTCGTGCCTGGGCAAGCTCTACGAGCGAGTCATTCAGACGCGACTTCAACACTACATAGAAGATAACGGCCTTTTCCATTCCTCCATGATCGGCTTCAGATTGGGACTGTCCACTCATGGCGCTTTTCTTCTCCTCAAGGAGGAGGTACTTTCCAGCATTCCGAGAGGAGGCGAACACCTCATTATGGCGCTAGATCTAAAAGGCGCGTTTGATAACGTGTCTCACGAGCCAATCCTCTCCGAACTCAATAACCTAAACTGCGGCGAACGTACCTTCCGATGCGTCAAGAATGTTTTATTCAATCGAACGGCAACGATAGGAATGAGTGATACGAGATCGGATCTTCAAGACATGCCAAATTAGGGCACGCCACAGGGATCGGTCATCTCCCCGCTTCTCTTCAACATCGCCATGATTAGAGTCGCAAGGGCTCTGCAACAGGTCCCGAACATCGGATACACCTTGTATGCGGATGACATTACGATCTGGACAACCACCGGCTCTCTAGGTCACAAGGAAGAAATACTTCAAACAGCAGCAACCTGCGTGGAAACAGTGGCTTTCGATGCGGGCTCCAATGCTCCCTCGATAAATCTGAAGTCATCCGCATACATAGATACCACTATACATCACCAGGCAATCTTGGCATCCTCCTGCATGGGGCCTCAATCCGGGAAGTGCCACTCATACGGATCCTGGGTTTCTGGCTCCAAAGCGATAGAAAAGTAGACCACGTGCTCCACCTTCTCAAGGCTACAACCCAGCAGATCTGTAAAATGATCCTCCGGGTGGCCAGAAACAGAAAAGGCATGCGGGAAGAAGACACGACCCGTCTAGTGCAGGCGCTGGTCATCAGTCGCCTCTCCTATGGGTCACCTTACCTCCACCAAGCTTCGAAGAGATCTCAACAAAGTACATGCAATGATACGTGCAGCTTGCAAGAACGCATTAGGCCCTCACCATACACCTCCAACGTCAAATTGGAAGCTCTTGGACTGCACAACAAATTTAAAGAGATTCAAGAGGCTGTCCTCCTGTCCCAGAGGGAACGCCTTCTGTCAACTGAGACAGGCCGGCTCATTCTCGAGCGCGTTGGCTATCCTTCGGGCCTACAAACTATCCAGTCAACGACACACATTCCTGTTCCGTACCGGGCAACCGGGCAAGAGTATATGTGGCCCCGCTTCGAAAGAACATGCCTCCATTCCACAACGAAGGCAGAAGACACGCCCGAGTGAATTATCTTAAGAGTGCAGTGGAACGCAGTCCGAAAACTGTCTATGTGGATGCCGCTCTATGCGAGCATACATCGAACGCATCCGCAGCCTTGGTGGTGGGCTCTTCTTACACAGAAGTTTCCAGCATGTCCATCCCGCACTGTACTATAACAGAAGCGGAAGTGGCGGCGATCGTGCTGGCCATTACCTACGGAGACGCGACCAATCGAGAGCTTTAAGTAATCACTGACTCACAAGCGGCGTGTCGGCTTCTTCTTGCAGGCAGAATACCTACAAAATTACCTCGCTTCACAACTAACCCATTGGCTACAAATTCACTGCTCAAACATCAGATCACTTGGGTTGCGGGGCACTCCGGATGGAAGGTAATGAGATCAAGGATAGGCTAGCTCGAGGTCACACAAGCTGAGCGGCCACCAATCGCGATCTCACAACTAGTATTCCTGTCCCCGCGGCTTACGGCGCGGGACTTAAGTACCTACGAGAACAACTTAGGATTTATCCCCCTCCACACAAGGGACTAAATGCACAGGAGACGCGGGAATGGAGACACCTCCAAACCAACACTTACCCCAACCTACATCAGTACAGCATAATTTTCCTTGAACACTACAAAGATTTATGCCCTTGGTGCAACGACCAGCCCACCGCCTACCACGTCACATGGGGGTGCACAGGCCCCAAACCTGCACACATAAACATGCACCATTCGGAGGCGCGTACGCGGTACCAAGATGAGATAAGGCTCTGCGACGATGTGGACCGGTACATATGGCGACCGTGTGCGGATACGACGATGAATATGTCGAGGCTTTCCCTAAGCTTTCCCACGGAGACATTGTAAACTACTTGACGCTCTCCTCAAGTTTCGTGACACTAGCGGAGATGAAAGAGTACGAATCGCTTGAATCCCGCATCTATTTCACAAGAGGCTAGGTGAAAATTATGTAGACGAAGCGCCTGTAAGGAGAAAAGGTGCTGCTACTGGGAGAGGTGAGCTTGATCCCTTGTTTTGGTCTCGTACGTCGTGTAAAATATTCTAAGGCATTTCCTGATTAGTCGGCGATGCATACAAAAGACGCGCGATATCGAATCGCCCTGCAGAGAAGTCAACTAAATAAATCTAAAATTAAAATAATCTCGCTAGCGGTGTTATGTGCCATGCCTCAAGTTTCATAATATTAAAACAATATAGCCATTTTCGTAAGTGTTTTATGGCTAAAAGGATGCACAGTGTATCTTTGCTGTGATTTATATATATTTTTTGCATATTTGTGCATGGTATGCACAGTACAGGATGTGTACTTTTATCTCTCCATTTTTTCCTCATTTGTTTTGCAGGTGAACCACTCACAAATGCTCGGTGAGCAACCACTGAAAGTGTGGATTCTGTGTAAAGACAATGCTGCCGTGCTGACTGCACATTGTGCCTGCATAGCCGGTGTGGTAGAAGCTTGCTCACATGTCCGTGCCTGTTTGTTTACTGTCGATACGGATGTTGGGATGAGAAACGCTGTTACTTGCACCCAGAGAGACAAAATTTGGCTGCCTGCTTACGTTGAAAAATCCAGTTTGAAAGATTGAAGGATATCAATTTTTCATCTGCCAGAGGGAAAAAAGCGATGGCTTGAAGAACAGATTGAGAGGAGCACTACAAGCAAAGTGACCAAACAGAGAGTGAATGTGTCAACAGCCTCGCCAACCGAGATGGAACGCTTGTGCAGTGTATTTAAAAGAAGTGGTGTTGTACCGGCAATTTTGTCTCTGCTTCCTGGCCATTCTGCTGCTCTCAAAAAACCAGTGCCCACACGGCCAGCGCACCTTCGAACTTTCTACATGGAGGATTCGTTATCAGAAGGACTTGACATGCTCGTTAACAAGGCTAAAGAATTTATAAACACATTTCATATCACTCATGGAACAGTTAAACTCATTGAGTCGAAAACAAAAGTACAGAGTAATTCACCAGACTGGTACCTTTACCGAGCCGATAGAGGGACTGCATCGCAAATGAAAAATGTGTGCCGAAAAGCTCTAGAGAATGCTAGCCTTTTCTTGCTCAAATCAATATGTTATCTGGAAAAAAAATCATTTGAGGTTACTGCCACTGAATGGGGTTCAGAGCATTAACGGGATGCACTTAAGACCAATGAAGAGCAGTACAACAAGAAGCACGAACATTGCATGTGTTCTAGGACTCGTATTCATCTCAGTGCTGCTTACCCACTTGCTGGAACAACGCCAGATGCATTAATCTCATGTTCATGCTGTGGTGTAGCCGAAGTTAAATGCCCCAATTTGCTTCGGAATGCAACCTCATTCGCTGAAGCGAAGTCTTGTTATATGACCATCAACGGTACTTTGCAGCTGCTGCACGAGTACCATTATCAAGTGCGAGCCCAGATACTATAAGCAAGGTTGATTTATTGTGTTTGGCTCCAAACCTTTTCTGTGAGCAAAGGATTATCAGAGATGAAGAATTTTGTAGAGGGATGTTTTCAAGAGCAAATGATTTTGGCATCAAAGTTATCCTTCCCGAGCTTATCACCAAGTTTTACGCACGGCAGCAAAGAGCACCAGAAAATGCATTGCCATCAGCATCGGGTTACTGTTTCTGCCAAGGACCTGAGACAGGGAAGATGATTGCATGCGACAAGCCATCATGCAAATTTGAATGGTTTCATTTTCATTTCGTGTGGTTTCGTGGTTTGATTTCGTGTGTAGGAATTACCCGCGCACCAATGTCAAAGAACTGGCACTGTCCACAATGCAAGCAAGAGAAACAGAACTAGCTTTCTTGGCATCAATGTTTTATTCTGCTGAACTGTTCATTTTGCATGTAAATAAAGAAATACAACCAACACATTTTCTTTACAGAACCATTTTTCAATCTGATGAACAAACAGTAAGGCAGTTGCTTGGTTATAGCACTACATAATATAGACAGATTTTTTATTCATCCAGGTTAACACTATGAAACCTAAGTCGTATATGAAACCCTTTCATTGTGGACTTCCTTCAGCTCTACTGAAATTGACGGACACAAGTTTGACAAAACACAGCATACAATTCGGTCTAGTAGTGGCGCATCGTCACCCTCTGGACATAATCCATGGAAAGTGTGCTTTAAGAATGGTAACCCTGTTTCTTGTGAGTCTAATCACACGTTGAACATGAATTCGCACGTTGGCCAGCTTTCTGGTGCTCAGTACTTCTTCAGCCGACAGCTACTCCTTTCCTTTCGCGTACGCAGGTACATGAAACTGCGCACAAAAAAAGCCGACACTCTCCGAGATGTTGAACTTGAATAGTAGCTTGGGCATGTTGGTTATGCATCTTGAAGTAACAGCGCCGACCGTGGACGGGAACACAAGATTAGAAGACGACACAATGAGCGCTGACTTTCAACTACGTTTATTTGGGAAAACCCACAACTTCTTATACCCTTACGCCACACATTACGCACAAGTGACTTGCACATCTTAGCTTAGTTATAATAATAAAAAAATATAAATACACGTGCCGCATAACTTTTTCTTCCACACAGCGTGGTACACTCTCTGAACACTCACGGAAAATATTGCACATTTAGCAGCTCGATTTCTTTTTGTGTTAGCAGTAGGGACGGTTTGCTTACACATCGTTTCCGCAGTCTGGCTATCTCAGCTGCTTCAATTATCTCACGAACCAGCTGCTCATCATGATTTGCTAGCACTTTACAATGTGTGAATTGCACGGAGCAATTTTTCGACGCGCATTCTCTTACATGATCCCCAAATGCCTGCTTTTTGTTCGACATTCTTTTTGTGTTCTTTCAGCCTGTCATTAGTGCACCTTCCAGTCTGTCCTATGTATTCCTTCCCGCACTTCAAGGGTATGGAATAAACAACGTCTTCCGTGCACTCCACAAATCGACTCTGGTGGTTTGTTGAGCACCCCCTCTGCTTTTGCGATCCATCAGCGTTTACACGTCGGCAGAAGCTTTTAAATTTTTCAGGAGCAGTAAGCACAACATTAACGCCTGCTCTACGACCGATTTTTTTTAAGCGATGGGAAATGTTGTGCACATATGGTATGGCCATAGTCCTGCGCTTGTTTGTTGTCTCCCTGTCCTCGTGACCTAGTTGGGCATCGACAGCTCGAGTCTTAACTTCTTATTCAAACGTTCCCCAACAGAAACAAGCAAATGTGATGGGTACCCAGCTCCTGTAAGGCGGTTAACCTGGCGATGAAAACTGGCCTCCAAGGTGTGAGTACATGACTTCTTTAGAGCATTTGACAAACAAAGGTTTGCAATGGTTGACCGCCTTACAGGAGCTGGGTACGTATCACATTTGCTTGTTTCTGTTGCAGAACGTTTGAATAAGAAGTTGACTCGAGCGTGTCGGTGGCCAGCTAGGTCACGAGGACAGGGAGACAACAAACAAGCGCAGGATTGTGGCCATACCACATGTGCACATTTCTAATCGCTTAAAAAAGTTCGGTCGTAGAGCAGGTGTTAATGTTGTGCTTACTGCTCCTGAAAAATTGAAAAGCCTCTGCCGACGTGTAAACGCTCATGGATCGCCAAAGCAGAGGGGGTGCGCAACAAACCACCAGAGTCGATTTGTGGAGTGCGCGGAAAGCATTGTTTATTCCATACCCTTGAAGGGCGGGAAGGAATACGGCTGACAGACTAGAAGGTGCACTAATGACAGGCTGAAAGAACACAAACACAACGTCGAACAAAAAAGCAGGCATTTGGGGATCCATGTAAGAGACTGCGCGTCGAAAACTTGCTCCGTGCAATTCACATAATGTAAAGTGCTAGCAAAACATAATGAGCAGCTGGTTCGTGAGATAGTTGAAGCCGCTGAGATAGCCAGACTGCGGGAACGATGTATAAGCAAACCGTCCCTACTGCTAACACAAAAAGAAATCGAGCTGCTACATGTGCAACCTTCCGTGAGTGTTCAGAGAGTGTACCACGCTGCGTGCAAGAAAAGGTTATGCGGTACGTGTATTCATTTATTTTTTTTAATATAAGTATGCTGAGATGTGCAAGTCACTTGTACGTGATGTGTGGTGTAAGGGTATAAGAAGTTGTGGGTTTTCCAAATAAACATTGTTGAAAGTCAGCGCTCGTTGTGTCGTCTTCTAATCTTGTGCTCCCGTCCACGTTCCGCGCTCTTACCTCAAGAGACGTTGAAGCCTCGGTCTGCAAGCACGATATCATCAGGACGCAGGTTATCAAGAACACCACTATGTTCAGTGATATGGTTGTCACTGCACTGCCGCCCCAACCCTCCGATATAAAAGTGACGACATTTTGAGGTATGAAGGAGCGCTGAAGAAGGGGAAAGGAGGTACGCCTCAGTTCGCAGGTCGAGCCAACATTTCGACAAGTGGACTGATCTTCATCTGGGCCTTGAGGAGCAATTCCTACCAAAAAACTTAGCAGTATTTCTGTGTTTGTGCTCAGACCATGTATCGTTTTTTGCTGCATAGGATGACGGCTGTTCTATTTTTATTTCAAAGCAGTCAATTATGCCTGCCACATTAGTTCCAAATGAATCAAAAGGCCTGTGGCATTGTCTCCTGAAATGAAATTATTTCTGCCCAAGAAATGAACGACTTTAGGCGGCAGTTAGCAACAGATATCCACTTATCGAAAATGCGGCACACAGTGGCCTCTGAAACTCCAAACCTGAAGCCAAGGTCAGTGTTCTGCAAATTGAGTTTAAGCTTCGTAAAAAAAAAAAAAAAAGCTAATAAACTCCTGGAACTTAAGCTGTTTTTTGGACCGTTTTGAACATGACACTCTATGGTTTCAAAGATACCATAGAGAATGTCAGTTTGACATACCAGTGTAGCACACAACTTTATCTTTATTCTTGCTGAACGCTGCTTCAGTTCACTGTAGCAGGTCAACCTGAGTGCGCAGTGTATACAGGGTGTCATTAAGTGTAGGGCACTGTTGCTTCAGGGCTGCAAAATGTCTCCCATGGTCAAATCTTCCTGTACGGCCACTCCTGAAATGAACAATGCAAACTTGAGGGTTGAAAACAGCGGTGATCAGCAGCATGCAGACATTTCTAAATGGCAATGTGAACAAACAAATATCGAGTGAGCGAGATCAACATTTTAGACCTAAAGGGGAAATAAAAATGCTGGCCTGATTCATTTCAGTAGCGCTGACTTCAGATTCAGCTCGCGGTAGTGCCTGGTTGTTTTCAGCATACGTGCTGCTGTCGTCGTCACCGCCGTCGCAGCGGTTCTCGGATGGTGCGGTGGCGACTCCGGATGCTCCTACAGGTGCTGTGGCCTCTTCGTCAAGCTCAGGTGTTGTCAGTTTTAATCGGCGCATTGAAGCCCGTTCGTAGCGAGCAGTGCCTCCGTGCTTTGTGTTGCATCCGAGTAAAAGAGTTGGGGCCCAGTCCCGGTTCGTTTCGTCCTAGAGCTTGGAAGGTCTCCCTGCAAAAAGCAGGCAAATGGTGTCATAATGCAATGTAAAGTGCGCCTCAGCACTTTCCTGTCCGCGCCTATTCCTATCGATAGCCGGCTATCGATGGTTTCACGATTCCAATTTTTCACACTTTCGAAGCGCTCCTTGATAAGTGGCGGCATCCAGTGGGTAATAGAACAACCTTTTTTTTCAATTTCACTTTCGGTTTTATTTTTTCGCCACGTCGCGCCCGTTCTTATAGTTTCGGAGTACCGTAACTGGCGCTCCTTTCTTGCAAAATGGCGTTGACATCACGCGCTGCTGCTGCTCGGAAGTGGCCCGTTTCCCCGAATACTGACGCATCTGAGTGGCTCATCTGTGGATGCTAACAGCAACAGTGATGACTCGGAAGACGAATTCAGCTCTCAGACTTCAGCACCGACAGCGAAACTGCTTCAAACCGACAAGCAACGTCAACGCCATGCCCCAGTAAGTTTCGTTTTCTTTTTCGAAAAAATCCGCTTTTGCTGCGCGCTGATTGGTAGAAATCGGAGTGTTCTGAAGGTCACAACTGTTATCTGCAGGGTGTCAACGTCATTCGGACGGGACTACTTGCCGCCGGCAGCGCAGAAAGTCCTGTGTTCTCCTAGGAGGCAGCCAGGGGTCGACTTCGGCATTGCGCGCCGCAGCACAGCAAGGCGCTACTCCAGAGCCATCTATTTCTTTCTGCTATTCTTCATCACGGAGGTCATCAAGGAGATATACGGGAACACGAACAAATATGCGTGGATGCATTTTTTGGAAAAACCATCCTACGGCGAAAAAGACGGATCTTTGCGAGATGTCACTCCAAAAGAGATGAAAAAAAAATTGGCTGAGCAACTGCTTGGATTTGGTGAGCCATAACCTGGAGACCCCGATGTTCGCCCTCTGTTTCCGCCTCCTGATCAACCTCAGGGGCTGCAGCCCAAGCCCCCCAAAAATGGAGAAGTACAAGAACTGCAAATTGTGCTATGGAGAAAGCAAGCTGGAACAAAAAACAAATGTTTTCTGTGATACATGTGCAGCAAACCTCTTTTTTACGGCAACAAGGAACTGTTTCGCGCGGTGGCACGATAGTCATATGGTTAATGGTTTCTTTCCTAACTTGAGCAATACTGTACTTAGAAAGCTAGAATTTGAAGCATTGTTACCTCGGTCCCTGTTTTAAAAAATGTAAATCCTAAATGTTTTTAATGTTTCATTTGTGTTATTAAATTTTGCTGTTTTTATGAATTTTTATTTTAACTGCAATTTTTTTCGAAATATTTTTCATCACCTATGCCATAAAGATGTGAATTGTGACTAATACCACTGTGGAGAGAATTTCCTCCTCTACAATTTGCTTCCATACACTCCTGTACCAAGCAAGGTTTTGTAAAAACGAAAAAAAAATTATGACACCACTCAAAAATCCTTACTTTCTCGCGGACAGGAAGGTTTTAAGAAATAATTATGAATTAAGGCTTACCTGTTACAAAGTGAGCGCCGCACACTCGAATGTTTGCAAGCTCGCCTCTTAGATCCACAAGCTTGATACGCGCAAGCCACAGGCTGCGCCGCTTCGCATTCTCGTTCGCTCCCCTTCCAGATCTTCAGCAGGAAATAAAGGTTCGTGTTTTCCGACACGTTCCTCGAATTGCCTTTACTGCAAATAGCCATGCTGAGAGCATTGGGAGCATTGGCGCTCTGCTCGACCGCGGTGCTTCAAAATGGCGGAAAACAGTCCCGAGTTTGCGGAAATTACGTCAGTGCAAGCTATGTATAGAAATCACGTTAAAACCTAGGACGTTCAATGTAGGGTAGCACGGCGAGGGAAATGGGGGTAGGGCGTGGTTAGCCAAATTTCAGATATAGGGGAGCGCACCTGAAGTTTGCTCACACTACACCAGCGCCGCCTCCTACCTCTGGCGGTCATTTCTGAACTACTGGTCGAGGAAGTCGCCGGGGGAGCGCATTGAACCACCCACGTCCCGACTGGTACGCGCGCTACTCGCGCTGTTGGCACCCTCTCCTTCATTGTATGCACGCGCCGTCTCACTCGCAGGTGCACAAGAGATGTTGCTGGTCGCTGCGAGTCTGGCTGGCGTTCCATGGCGTTCAGAGAGGGAAAAAAAGTTATTGCGTCCAAGGGTGAGGAATGGGCCCTCTTCTTTCTTTTTATTAAAAGCACACAACAGCACCATGCTTGCAGTGCCACAGTTGGTGTGAGCCATGTATTCAATGAATATGGTCTACACAAAATATCAAGCACATGTTGACTCCTTTTCAACAAAAAGCTTCCAATGCCACCTGTGAAAGTGCATTTGCCACTGCTTGTAAGCTGCTGCTTTGGAGAGCATAGCCATGAATGCTAAAAAAGATGTTCGCGATAAAACTTCTTTGTCGCACAATTTACGAGTAAAGAAAAAGAGGAGACGCGGCCATAATTTTCTGCCATGAACGGCCTCTAACTAGACCAGACTTCTATCCAATTCAAAAAGTATGACATTTTTTATTGAAGGAACATTTATTTACAAAACTTTTGCACGGAATCGTAGCATTTAGTTAACCATTTCTCCATTATCGTTATTTACTGATGAGTGTTCATGCGACCGAATGCAGTTTCGAAAAAGAGAATTTTGAAAAGTCAAAATTTTTGTCATCCACATCAGTCAGCATTCGCTTATGATCGATGGCTCTGCAGATAGGTTGTCATGAGGGTACGCGTGCGCTGTGATAGCATGAAATAAATAAGCAACCGATTTTCTTTATGGCACTTATTAACCAAGCTTACGACATTTTTCTTTTAACCATAAGTGAGCAGTTGGTAGTATATTCGTTGGATAGTCTCGTCTTTCTCTTCAGCCTCGCATATTGCCTTCAGGACTCTTAATTTGCGTTAAAATAAAGATAATTTTCATTATTATAAGCACAGAAAGTATCAAAATCCAATCTATTAAGTCAGCGAAGTTTCGTGCACCACACTGAGCCATTGAATAAAATTTTGCATTGTGAAGATGACTATGTAAAAAAGAGATTTACTTTCCAGGTTGTAAGCTGTTTTGCCACTTATTTCTTGCGGCACTAAAAGCGCCGTTAACATAATGGCGTTTTCGTCAATTTGCCTCAAAGAGAGGACATGATCCACAAGTTTTTTTTTTTTCGCGTTTGCGCTAAAAAATTTTCCTAATTGTCTGAAGAATGCGCATGAGTAAACGTTCAAGCATTAAGGAGAAAGCATGGGACGGCACAAACAGATCTGCATCAGCCCAGAACGTGCAGAACTGGCCCTTTTCAAGAGCCACTCGCGCAGCTGTTCAATGGGAGGGGAAACTGGCCTGCCCGGCCAATTATCGGGACGCCGCCGAAGAGGGCGCTTTTCACTGGCGCTTGCAGCGCCCCCCTGCGAAGCTGCGGCCCCCTATATGCATATGAGACCTCGAACAGTAGCACAGCTTCTAACGAAGTATGGATGTGAAATCAACAAACAACGGGGAGTGAGTTTTTCAGCGGCGAGCGCACAGGGCCCCCGAAACCTCTTTTCTGGTAAGCACGCGCACAAAACGAAATCGGGGCGAGGGGACCGTATAAAATACAAGTTAACAATGAGCGAACATGCGCTTCCTCCTGTACGCCAGGCGACCACTTCCCCATTCACCTCACGCGGCCGCAGGAAGACAAGGAAAAAAAGTTCGAACCAAAAAGCGTGCAGAGAGGGAAAGGAAGCGTACACGTAATTCTCCATTCACACCACGAGGTCGTTAGGCAGGGGGTTAAGTTAAAAAAAAAACCTTCTGAGAGGGCAAGGAGAACCAGGATTTTAGGGGTGTACAGTCGAGCCCACTTATAACGATACCAGTTATTACAATATATCGGCTATAACAATGAACAGCCATGTCACCGTCAAATTTACTATGTATCCAATAGTAAAAAAATCCATTTACTACAATGATGGGTTGCCGCACTAACGGTTATAACGATTAAAACCGGCCACTGTGACCCAGCTTCAAAATAAAATACGCGTGATTCCGACGAAAACGCGAGCGTCCGCAATCGCGCAAAGCGAGCGCATTTCGCTCCGCATGTCACCCTTCCACCCCTCGAGACGAGTGGACTGCGCCCACGATACGAAGAGAGGAGAGCACTCTGTTTCTCTACCCTTGCCCCCTCCCCCCCCCACCTCCTCGCTCCGTCACATGGTCGCGCCCCGCCGCCGTCCCGACCTACTCTGTGTGGCGATAGCGGCGGTTGTGTGCGGGCGGGCGTCGTAGTGCTTATACGTGTGGGGTGCACGTGGTGTGTGTGCAACGCCTGTGGCGTTTTGCTTTCTCGTCGTACAATGGCAGATCCGTCTGCCGTACGCCCTTCACCGGACTGCACGGCGCTATTGCCAGCAAAAAGAAAACGTACAGCGATTTCATTGGAGACGAAGCGCAGCATAGTTGAGGACCACAAGAATGGACAGAAGGTGTCGGCCCTGGTGCTGAAGTGCGGACTGCCTCAACCGACAGTTTCTACAATCATCCGCTCCGCAGATAAGCTGCTTCAAGAAGAATGCTCTGGTTCGAAGAACAACGAATGGAAAAGAGTCCGGCAGGGCGCCTACAAGGAAGTGGAGGAAGCCTTGTTCCAATGGTTTCTTAGCGCCCGTGCACAGAACCTGCCCATTAGTGGGCCGATCCTAACGGCGAAGGCGAGTCATTTTGCCTTTCTTCTTCACGAGAAGGACTTTCGTCCGGGAAATGGTTGGCTGCAACGCTTTAAGGATAGGCACGGGATTGTATATAAAGCAGTCACCGCCGAGGGAGCTTCACTCGACGTGGAAGCGAGACACCGCTGGGAAGAAGAAACCTTGCCACGTATCTTCGAGAAGTACGCCGACAGCGATATCTACAACGGTGATGAAACTGGACTTTTTTTTTTTCAAATGCTTCCCGCGAAAACCCATGCGCTTCGAGGAGATCCATGCAAGGGTGGAAAGAACAGTAAGGTGCGTGTGACCGTATTTCTGTGCGCAAGTATGGACGGAAACGATAAATGTCCAGCATTTGTCATCGGAAAATCCAGGAATCCCGCAGCTTTCGAGGTGCCGCCAGAATCCCCGTACGCTACCGCCACAATGGTAAGGCGTGGATGACACGAGCGCTTTTTCTTGAGTGGCTCGTGGAATTCAATGACCGCATCGAACGCCAAAAGAGGAAGGTTGCATTGGTATTGGATAATTGCAGTGCGCATCATTCCATGCCAGAGCTTTCCAGCGTGGAAATCTTCTTCCGTCCGCCGAACACCACTTCAGGTTTGCAGCCTATGGATGCCGGCATTATCGCTAATTTTAAGGCCCTGTACCGCCGCCTCGTAATGAACAGGTTAGTGCTTGCCATGAACATGGCTGCGCGGAGAAGTGATTAGCAGCCTGATTTTAAGATTAGCCTACTGATGGCAGTTCAGTTCATCTTCGGTGCATGGTCAGAACTCAATACTTCGACGGTGCAGAATTGTTTCAGGGAAGCAGGCTTCGTTCGGGATCGCACGACTGCCGCGGCTGATGCTTGCGTAGCTCCGACCAACGAAGGGGTGCCAGAACCACGGCCGCTCGATGGAAGCGCACTAGGCGCGGCCTGCTACGTCGCCCGAAACCGGCGGGAGGCGTCTACTTCCAGTCGCCACCGCCGCGGCGCCACCGTTCGGGGACAGCCGCGCGCGGAGAGCTGCGCCTGGCGGCGCTTTGAGGGAGGCGTCGGCGTGGTAGAAGCCTTTTATTTTAAGAATATAAGAGCTCCGATTCACGCAATTTGGCAACACGAATTAGTATATACTGCCATGTATAGTGTGACCATGTCAGCACTTAGCGCTTGCTCGGCAAGGATGTACACTGGAGTGTACCCCGAAAAACTTAGTGACGGTGGTTCAAGGCCACTCGATTGGAGAGCTCGCATTATCGTCATGTTGCATTCGGATCCAGTTGTTTGTCACATGAATATGTTACGCGGCTGTGAATAATTCGAAGCTTTTCAGCTGCTATGGTAGCCTAATGCATATTTACTCATTCCTGCATACAGCTTTTATACAAAAATTGATGTCAACCTGTTCTAAGCTGCTAGCGCTATCAAATAAAAAAATGTCCTACTATGAGCAACCTCTGTGAAAATGCGACATGTAACCAACCTTTCAATCGCATTCTGACAAATGTTACGGTGGAAATATGAAGATGTTTATTAGGTTAAATCTAGATGATAACCTAGGATCTTCGACTCAGTTGGAGACCTTAAACTTTGTACGCCAGAACGCTATCCGTCATGGCTTCCCGCATTTTGCATGGCCGGACAAAGTAAGCGCGCTTGATAGAGCCGGTTTGCCTCAAGGTGCTACGTATATGCGTGGAAAGTTTTTATTACTATTTTTATTGGCTGCTCGCAAACCCATACAATTTTGCTGGTTCCTAATTTTCAATGGAAGAACGCGCATCGAGTGTTCCTGTTGTGAAACTCTTAGCTGCGATCACAAGAATGTTCACGCTTCAGAGCGCAACTGCAGCCGAGATTCAGCGAGCAGCCGAGTACGCTTATTTATTGGCCACGCAAAAAAAGGAAGAAGATAACCAATCGCAGAAGGAAAGTCTTTCTTGAGAGAGGTTTATGCCATAGCCATAAACGTCGCTCCACTGTTGACATTTCCAGCTTAGCTCGCTGTCAGTGGGGGCAGCAACTTAACGATATCTTGCATAGCGACTTAACATGGGCACGATCATTGTTTTTATAGATTAGCTGCAGGTACTGTGTACGAGAAAACAATGATGAAATCAAAAGTTTACACAGCTTGCTACTTCGCCGGAACTCTTGAGACTTCATCATCGTGTTAATGAAGGTGCTCTTAAGCTGACAAAGCTTGATTACTTCCTTTGCGGGGTACATCAAGCCTCCATTGTCCTTGGTTTTCATTAACCTGTAACTGGTCCAGTTGACTCATATTTTCTGCAACAGGCTCTTGCACAACTGACATGTCACCTCAAAACCATTACCAAATATCGCATAAATTAAGCATCAATTTGGTTGTGATAAACAAAACTTAAGGTTCTTAAGTCTCCTTGAGGAGCCTCGTTAGAGTGCCCGCACTTTGCTACCTGCTTATTCACCGTATCCCGTAATTGCTTCCTCTGTCGCGTATCATTAGGATGCAGCCTTAAGCCACCGCATTATATGAAATAGCACCCTACACATAGCTATATAAAGCCCCTCTTTACCGAAGCCGTACGAACGTGCCCTATAGGAGTATACTGTGCCTGACTTGGGATCTAAGGGTCCCGCTTTCAATAATTCCCATTTCATCCTTACATCTTATTGACTCTCTCTGGTTTGGCAGCTCCTGCCACATTGAACATGTCATGTGTTCTCATTGCGCCAAAGGTGTCTGGCCATATCACCAACTAAAGTGCCTCTTACCAGAGAGGTTTTTTTTCCGATTTTCCGCCGACATAGCGGGCGCCGAATTTTTTTGTGGAACATGGCTTTTCATTTTATCGCATCGGCTCAAGCAGTCTCAAAAGTATAAGCAAATGTTGTATGCACAGGCTCCTTTACTTGCAAGGCCACTCAGACTAGCGCGGCAAAATTTAGAACAAATTGCATGCTTATATAAAAAATACCCTTCGTAGCTTTTTCTGATATGTCCTCGCAAAATAACCTGCGAGAAAAGCTTCTGGTGCAACCTCATCGTGTTCATCTGCTTCACAACACATCGTTAAAAATCCTAGTTCACTGGCCAGCTCCCTTGTAACTAAACAGGT
This sequence comes from Amblyomma maculatum, assembly GCF_055883805.1. Classification (NCBI taxonomy): domain Eukaryota; kingdom Metazoa; phylum Arthropoda; class Arachnida; order Ixodida; family Ixodidae; genus Amblyomma; species Amblyomma maculatum. The sequence continues at coordinate 292,956,114 of NC_139344.1, read as the reverse complement.
TAAACAACTCTTGGAAGAAGGCAGCTGAGCAGGTAACACCAACGCAAAGCACAAGAGGCACCCACACGCACACAAGGACAACGCTGCACTGACTATATTAACTCATCGTTCGACTCTATTAAGGTTAAAAAACGTGACGGGAACACAGGAAAAGAGGCCGACACAACTAACGCGGTTGTGCCGTCTTCTTCTGTGTTCCCGTCATGTTGTTTGCACGGTTAACCTATAATTAATCACCAACAAGTCCAAATCTGCTGTCCCTTGTAGCAAATTTAATGGCAGCTGATAAGGTATTATGTTTCAGCATCTGGACTTTTTAACCTCAGCGCCGCTTTCATTTCACAGGAAGCGAGTGCATTTCCACTCCTCGCTGCTGCCTTTGCCTGAAGCGAGCTCAGCAGATAAAATTAGAGGGTCTCTTAGATGTCTCTTAAGCGGATGATGGCGAAAGCCTACCTTTCTCCTATCATTTGCCTCTCATCGTTTCCCACTGTTTGTCATTTCAAGTCGTCGTTTGATATATTGGTCGTTTCCCAGTCATGATGAGTCTGCCTGCGTAGTCATTGTAGCCCTTACCACTCATAACTAAGCAGGTTACTCATTTAGAATCAGCAGTGGTCATTACATGTCGTCGTTTCACATATTGGTCACTTCGTAGTCATTAACGGTAATGATGAGCCATGTCTAGCTATTATAGTCATTACCACACATCGCTAAGCACTTTTACTCATTTCTAATCAATTGTGGTCATTACATGTCGTAGTTTGATATACTGGCCATTAGAAATCGTTTTAGTCATTATTAACCATTATTAGTCATTAGCATTAGTCATTACCTCTATCAATGTCTATTTATAACTTTTATTGATTACCTATCACCATAAATCATTTTCATTCTTAATCTCCCTCCTTGCACGTCCGCTTTTGCGACTGACACACCAATGCACAGATGCGACGCACAGATTACAGGCACAGCTTTTGCGAACAGTTTCGCTCCATGAGCCTAGAACGGGTTTCGCCTTAAAAAAACGCATCCTGTCTCAACGTTAGCGTGCTTGCACACGCGCACACAAAAAAATTTGCGTTTACCACGCAGACGCGAGGCGAACGCGCCCAGAAAGGAAGCCAACCGCGCGCTCAGAGCCGGCAACCCCGGCGGCGACGTGTCCCCGAACAGTGCCGCCCTCAGCAGAAATAGCGGGCGCAACTGTAAACTCCCCAAGGACGCGCTTGCCCATTGACGGCGGAGCGACGCAGCAGGCCGCACCCAGTGCGCTTCCATCGAGCGGCCGTGCCAGAACTGTGGTCTGCGCTCAGCAATGATGCATCGGGACTGGATGAGTTTCTGCATGCAGATGATGATGTGGAAACGTCCGAAATCCTCACTGACGAGGCAATCGTGGAAAATGTGCGAGCGGCGGACAACGACAGCGACGACGACGACGACACTGCAGATCAGCCTCTGCAAGTAGTGTCCTCACAGGAGGCCCTGCATATGATTTATTCCCTCCGGGACTTCGTTTTTTCAAGGGGCCTTCCACTTGAGCACGTCGAACAATTGCTCTCGAGACCAATGTTAATAAGCTTTCTGTGAAGCAAGCGAAGCTCACGGACTATGCTTTTTTTATAAAGTAGTGGACAACTTTTTTTCTGCTTGATTAAAATTTTTGAACCTTATGTTGACTGCATTTTTGGCAAACCTGGTTATAACAATTATTGGTTATAACAATGACATTTTCTTGGCACTTGAGTATTGTTATAAGTGGGCTCGACTGTAGTAGGTTCTATTTCACCATTGTTGTGATCTGATCCTCCCCAGTTGAAGTGCAATACCTGAGTCCCGTGACCGACCGAGTTGGCCGTCGAGGCGAAACTATCGCATAGCTATAGGCCTTGGAAGTGCAGGCTGCCTCTGCCGCCTCGTTAGACGGGCCGAAATGCAGCTGCTATCTGATGCATTGCGTGTATCTTAATCTGATTCCAATGCACTACAGAACGGCAGCTTCGGAGGCGCTGAAGAAACTAGACTTGAAGTTGTCGAGGGAGGCCAAAGACTGCGGAGCAAACTCTGATCACCCTCACGCACAAATACATCGGTGGCAAAGAAGGAAACGTGTGTCCTGTAGTAAAGTGTGCACAGAAGTTAAAAAAAAGCGCTGGCCGCACTCTAATGTATTTATTTCATTCAATATCACAGCAGTAACTGTACGCCCATCGCTCATCAATCGGCGACGTTTGTGTCTTTTTTCTTGTGAAAGAAGGCAACTCCATAGCTACGCACATCGCAGTGGTGATTGACTACGGTGGCCATTGAGATATCCTTGAATTTCTCTCTGTAAGAGGAAAAGAACCACGGCACGCCCAACTGTCCGGCTATGGCTCTCGACAGGAAATGCCCGCACCATCTGGACGAATGTCGTGAAGAATTTTGCCTTGTGTGCTGGCGCGTCACGTCAAGGTGTGGACATAAGTAAACAAAGCACGCTATTTTACATTAAGTGCAATCACGCCCCTTCTACAAAGCAGTAAAGATTTACCCATGAGAAAGCGCACAAAGTGCACTGCAAACATGCGCATATCATATGCTATTAACGATTTCACTAAGACAGCAACTATTTAGTGTAGCCGGAAAACACGAGCCATCATAACTGTTCTATGATACACAAAATAGGGCTTAAATGTCCACCCTATTTTTCCCGACCACCGGCTATGCCAACGGCGGCTTTTCGATGGAACGCGCAGTATACGACATCATCACGTTTAACTGGTGTACTTCCGTCAACCACGTGCAGTTCATGACACGTGTCAAGGGGTTCACCTGGTGCGCACACCCAGCGACAAGAGAAGGAGAGCTACCAACCTCCGTGGGGTTTCTTAACCCCATCGTACAGCGTCGTTCGCATTCGTGCGCGGCAGCAACCCTCGGGTAGAGCCTTTGGGTTGGCCAGCCATACTGCCGATAAAAACCACAAAGCGGCGCATTAGCCTATATTGTGGATAGAACACGAGTGAGTAAAAGTGCTAATGAGTGGCGTCTTCGCGCGAATTGGCAGCACACCCAAGTATGTAACGCGATTTTGGCTCGCAGGTTGGCTAGGCTCGATCCCCAGCAAAATGGCCGTTTTCTGTAGGTTTTAGTAGATTTTTTTTCTTTAAAAACTACCTTGTCTACAATGTTATGCAATACACGAAAGGAACGCTAACTAGATTCGCTTTATTAGGCATAAAACTTTGAATACGAAGTTGTAGGTTGTAACACAATATATATAATTTCTCCAAAACCAAATTTTAGAAAGCAAAATTGAACAAAACTTGAAGAAATGCATTTGTAAATGAAACAAGAATTAAAAAATTTTTTCAAGATATACAAAATGCAGAGCATTATATTGGCCACTCCCTGTGAAAATGTGAAAAAAATTTAAGTGCAGTATTTAATAGTGCTTTTGACGCATAATGAGCAATAAACGAGGGTCGCGGCAAAGCGCCATGCCGAAACGGCTGCCCGGTTCCTTTCTTGAGCAGGACGCCAATCACTGTTTTGTGGGAGGCAAGTACACAGTGCAGTTTGTGAGATTTGCGACGTTTCGAAACGCGCGTCGTCGATGTAGATGCCGCCATACTCGCATGCGACTATGCGACTCCGATGCTGCCTCGTTTGCGGAGCATGTTCAAAAATAGCCACCTCGCGGCAACAAATGTAAACAGCAATAAAATCTAAGCTTCAGTTACTCGGTTACACGATAGATGGCAAAGCGTGTTCGTGAGCGACGCGGAAAGGTGCTATATTTGCTCGCGAAGTCGTCGTTAGCGGGCCGGAGCGCGGCCGCCGGTATTCCGGGCTGGTTTCCGTCGTCAGCAGGGTCAGAACTGACTTCTGACGATAATTGGCAGCATCTTCAGAGTGGCTTCTGCTTGGGTCATCGATAAAATCGATCGTAGATAGTGCGTAGTCGTCAGATTTGCGACATTTCGAAGCGCGCGTTGTCGACGCGGATGCCGCCATTTTCGCATGCGACTGAGACGCTGCCGCGTGTTCGGAGCGCGCTCAAAAATAACCGCTTCTTGGGAAAAATGTAAATGGCATCAACATCGCAACTTCAGTTATCCGACTACGCACTAGATTTTATAGCGTGTCCGTGAGCGACGCGGAAGGGTTCAAAATCGGTGCGCGAAGTCATCGTTAGCGGGCTGACGATGCTGAATGGGCGCGATAGGGAAAGAGTTAACATCTACCTTCATTGTAAGAACCATTTGATTTGTTAACTTCAGTTTAAGAACATCGAATCATTCTCGAATTGTGGACGCCGGTCATCGGAAGCCGCTGGATGCTGGGCGCTACGAGCTCCTTAAAAAATCCCCTAGGCGGCTGAGAGGGCGGCAGTTGCGCATGCTTTTTCCTCGTGATTCGTGAGATACTGTGAGAAACAGCTTTCCTCTTCCGAGGTGTGGTGCGCAAAAATAGAGGAAAATTACCGATATTAAAATGTCATGGCACACACATTATTACGACCTTGTATGAAGAAGAGCGCGTAAGAACGTCGGAGAACCCTTAGGCTGTTTAAACCATCAGCCAGGAACAGCAGCGACCTCTGTCTCTCGTGCGTTTTTGGTCACGTGACCGAGAATGCCCCATCTGCTACTTTTGCGGTGCGCGAAATCTTTGTGCACTATACTGCTGGGCGGGCATCAAAGACACGTACAGTACAGGCTGTGGGCGTGTTAATCGCTGCGGCAGAATAATAGTCTGCTGCTGCTTCGGCATCCAAACAAATGCTCTCAAGCAAAGTAGCAATGAGGGCTAGTTGGTTGCACATTTCAAGAGTTTTGCGAGCTAGGATATATACACAGACACACAAGAAAGCAGGAAACACGTACATAGAACAAGCGCGCACTGACATCTATGGTTTATTCATAACAGGGTTACATTTAAACTGTCCACGCGCATCGCCCCAGAGCTTTGCCCCAAGATAATGCGCTCTTAGGTTCAAGCATTAGTTCCATGCATTTTTGGCTTAACTGGTTCGATTTCAGTCTCGGTTTGGAGCACTGAGTATTTCCATTTACGTTTATCCTCGAATTTTACCCAGAAGCAGTAGTGCACGCTTCGAAGGTCCATATCAAGTTGCAGTCAGCATAGTCGAAAAAAAAAAGTAGAATTTTTATTTTTTTTAGAATAAGCAATTAAGTCTGCCTAACTGCACGGTGGACACCTCAAGCGCACCGAGATGGAAGGGAGGCACGTCGGAGTGGAAATTACGAGGACTGAAAATTGGATTTAAGATAATGAAACGCAGAGTGTTTCGCTTCACGATAGACACCTGCTAAATTTGCGGTCTGATCCGTTTTTAGATCTCTCTTCTATGCCTCACGAGTGGTGTGAGCCGGAAGTGCAGACAAGAAGCGATACGCAAATGCATCCGTGTTGTGTGGGATATAAATTGATTTATAAGAAAAGAAAGACGCTGAGTGCACGTTGCAGGCGTTCGAAATTGTTCCGTAGTCTTCCTCACTCTTTCTTTCTCCCCGTCTTCCCTTCTTGACAGCTCGGTTCAGGTGTCCACCGAGATCTGTGACAGATATTACGCCTTTTTTTTATAAACGAATTTACATTACAAGCGATACCAAAATTATCACGTGATTTCGTGTCAAAGCCGTGAGGCAACCGTACTTTTGTGCAGCGTTCAGGTTGGTGTCGTACAATTTCACTTCTCATTTAGCATCCATATTCTAGTCAAGTTGGGGGAGGCTAGTTTGGGATAGGGATTCGAACCGATGACACAGCTAGTTTCTTTTCCGGTAACCACCGAGAAGTGAGACGCGTCTTTCCTTTTCCCCGTGTACACATGACTTTAAAGGTATACTGAACAAATGTCCAAGGATATTGAGAAAGCACCACAATTGCATTCTTAAGACACAATTACACTAGTACAGACACAGAATTCGGGTTAGTTTTGAGCGGATGGCTGTATTCTTGACGTTTTCTGAGCGGCCACCGGGTCAGAGGCAGCAGCACGCTCCCCACTGTGAGCCGGCGGGTGGGGCACCACAACTACTCTCAGCAACGTCATGGCCCCACGATCCAGCCGCCGCCGCCCCTGCCCCCGCACCTGAATTTGGTTAACCAGCTACACGCAGTGTCGGTTCCACCGCGTCGCGCCGTGCACAATGCTGCGAAAGATGGAATGCTGCACACGAGGGAGGTCGAGGGGGACGCATACGGAGGGCGCGTATTGCAGACAATAGACCCCTTTCATAAATGTTAAGTCGGCTTCACCTCTATGCTGCATTCCCCACTAATGGCAGAACTGCAATGTATTGAAACATTGTAGAAGCAATATGCGATTTCAGGTCTATATCGCCGTTTTTCTGGCAGCCAGTGACGCCATGTTTGGGGAAAGAAGCAGCGTGGGAAAGCCTACTTAACGATTTTTGCAAGGGGTCCATTGCGCGTTGGGAGGGAATGATGTATTGTGCGCAGGAACACAAGCAGCAAAAAAAAAAAAAAATGAAAGGCATGTCCGTCCCTGCGCTTTGTGAGTGCCATGGGGGAAAGGAAAAATGAAAAGATGCGACCGGCCGCGATGGGAGTACTTACTTTCCGCTCATTTCTGTTCATAAAGTGGATTGTTTTGGCCACTCCCAATGCGATAGCTACCATCTGCGCTGGAAATCTCGGCGGCAGTTTTTTTATTCAGTATACCTTTAACATCGCGTGTTCATTCGCAGAGCTTTGCCATTGACAGGCTAACACAGAATATGGTGATGTATTTAGTTGTTTTCGCTTTTGGGGAAGGTGCAGTGTCGGTCTCACTCCTCGGCGCATACCTACACTTATAGTGAACAACATACAATCGGAGGTATATATGCATGGTAGAGACTTCATGTTGATTTTAGTGGTCCGTTTCAAGGACATATTTCTTCGTCTTACTACTCCAAATGGATTCGCGCATCCAGCACAGCATTCCATGCTTGCGAAACAAATTTTTCAGACAAGGAATTGTAGACATTATTGTCTCTGACAACTGCATCGCATTCACCAGTGACATATACGCTGATCCTTTGAGCGAGAATATCGTAGGCGCATCCTAATCCCATCTTTGTTGCCAGTATTGTTACGCGGTTTGAAGGGCTTAACCTCAAGAACGCCTAAACGGGTCACCACTGGGCCTTGATGAGGGCCCGGAAAGAGATGCCCAGAAAGCAGGTGGGAGACATAAGGCGCTTTTTCCTTCCCCGGTTCCTCCCCATGCAGAGGAGTTCGGACGCTATCGAGCAGACGCAACCATCTGCGACACTGCAGTGAGGAATCGCAGGGCCTAGACGGGCAAAGCCCAAGAGATGCTTCAAGCGTTTACATGAAGAAATCCAAAATAAGGTTTCGTGGCCCTCTAACGACACATTCAAAATTCTCAGGATTACACATATTTAGGGCAGGAATTACCTGTTGACCAGGACCACTAGAGTGAAATAGCCAGACGACTGAGAATGCAGTGTGATGCACTTGCTAGGTTCTGTGATCGTGACGAGCACCTGATCAGTATTCCTGAAGAAGAAAGTATATAGTAAGCGAAGGAGCAGAAATTGAATTTAACGATATGGCTTGGAATCATGTTGAGGACGGCGAAGCGAGCTACGAGATTAAAAACGATAAGTGAAAAGTTGGGAGGCTGCAAACAAGCACCGTGTGTCTGGGAACAAACACGAGTTAATGACTGCTTGCTATTTTTGCGGTAAAAAGCTTTATAGGTGTAATGGTGCATTATTTTTCTTATGTTCGCCTGGGTACGTTATTTTGAGCATATTTTACATGGGCCCAAACTAGCAGCTTTCTAAGGGATCGAATGCTTTTGTCACCCGGATTTGTAATTTTTGTTCTTTAAAAAATATATAAATAAGTTGCATTGATAGTCTAGACAATATCCAGGATAAATCTGCATTGGCTGGGCATACGACTCGAGGATACCATAACCGAGTAACCCTTAGGGCAGCGGATTCTACTTGGAAGGCTTTCCTAGCAGATATCGGTACCACGTTTAAAAGGTAAAGTGGAACGTTGTAACTGGAAGGTTTGAGGTGATCACAGAAGGTGCAGGTATATAAGTTGGATGTAGTTAACATGATAAAAAGGCAGATGGTGAGAGCCCCACAGTCTTCATTTACAGCGATAGCAGTGTCGTCTGTTTGGCATAGTGAAAGAAGGCACACAGGGCTGCCAGTCTGATAGCACCCAAGAACTGGATCGACGCTGATCTCTAATGCCATGCTCCGTTGAAGCGCATTCGAGGTGGCTCCTCTCAATGCGATCCAACACAGGAAGTAGCCCTCTCCTTCCCAACAACTGAACCTCAATGAAAGCCTTGAACTGCATCCCACATCAGGAAGGACAGTCAAGCCCAAAGATTAAAAAGGTATTGACAGCTTCGTTAAATTCTTTCCTGGCTGTATACGCTACAATGCATAAAGCCATACATGAGAAGATTTGTTCTTGTTTGTCTTTAGTTTGTCGTTCTTTTCTTGCTCAGCCTGTCTTGAGTTTAGACGGCTCCAACAACCTTTGTTCGCTCTTTCTGTCGCAAGCAATGTTGTATATCCAGCAATTTTGGCTAAATCTCAATCCAGAGTATAACATAATATGTTGGTTCCCCCACACAAATTATTTAATTACCAAACTCGAAAAGATCCAAAGCAAGGCCATAAGTTTTGTCTACAACAGATATCGTTGACTTGACTCTTCTCCCTCCGAACTTCTCAGACAGGCTGGTCTTAGCTCTATTAGTTCTGTTGTGACCGGAGTTTCGGCCGAGGTATGCGCAGACTCTAGCAGCTGACAATAGAGGCATACTATTGTGACCGGAGTTCCGGCCGAGGTATGTGCAGTCTCCAGCAGCTGACAATGGAGGCGTACTTAGCGGACGCTGGCGAGCGACCGCGAACAAAAGCAGCGAAGCGGCGGCGACGGCAGGTGTTTTCGGCTGCGACGACCAACCCTTCCCCCCCCCCCCCCCCTCCTTCAGGATAGAGACCAGCTGCCCTTCGAGCCTTAATCCCCGTGGCACCACGACGGCAACAACAGGGCACCTATTCTTGTGCTTAATGGGCATGAGACGAGTCGCCGAGCATCATTGACCCCGATCGCCGAATTCTCGAGGCAAGCAGGTGACCCCCTTGGAATTTCGCGGGGTGAATGACCACCGTGAAAAGGCGACTTCTCGGATCATCTTGCCCAGGTACCCAAAATCCATTGTCCGCACAAAATTGTCATCGACATCAGAGGATTTGCCCTCGCCATCGGAAGATGTGCAAAGAAGTTCACCCTCAGCAGAGTGCGGCACCTCGAGTGATCCCTTGCCCCCACTGATTGGATAGTATCGATGAACTTTGTGTCCCCAGCTAGGGAACCGGGGATAACAAACCATATTTAAGTGACGGATTTTGTTTGGACAGATAGCTCCGTTTTCCTCTCATGACTTGTACTTTCTTCAGTATGTAGAAAGTGTATATAAACGTTACTTTTTGCCTCTCCTCCTGGGCTGTCTTCCTCCTCGATGCATCGTCGCCTCCTGAGCCCGCTGCGGTGAAGCTCGCCCCCTGAACCCGACACACTTCAACTGGTTGGCTGCGGTGGAATCGTCCACGCTTGGTCCTGGCATCGGAAATGGTGAGCGCTTGACTTTCTTTGAGAATTTGCCAGGTTTGATAACTCAGGGACTTTATCAAAACTAGTAGATTTGATTTTGGGCTTTTGAAGCAGCAGTGTTTTACGAAAGTCATCGTTCAAAAGTGGCCATGGGCATCAGCAAGTTAAAGAAACAGGAGTTGATTTTGCTTTGCGACGAGCTTGGTATTGAGGTGGGGAAAAGCCACAGAAGGCCACAGCTTATTGAGGCTATTCAGGAGTGTGGGGTAGATGGCAATGAAATTTCGGAGACTTGGGATTCCATTCAGGAGAAGTCCAGGGAGGCTAAAGAAGAGGCCATCAGACTTGAGGCTAAAGAAGAGGCCATCAGACTTGAGAAAGCAGAGGAGAGGAAAATTGTACTCATGCAGTTAGATCTTCAAATTGCTGACGCAACGCGCGCCGGAAATAATTCTAACAATCAGGCTATTCCGACGGGCGCAACAATAAAAATGAAAGATCTCCTGCAGCCCTACAAGACAAACGAGGACAATGGGCTGTTCCTCGTAAATTGTGAAAGGATCTGTGAAAAGGAGGGAATTCAGCGGGACATCTGACCCCTGAAAATATTAAACGTAATTCCTTGTGAAGCGGCTGAAGCAATTGCCAGATTGTCGAAAGAATGCCGAAAGGTACGATAAAGTTAAGGCAGCTCTCCTTAAAAAGTACCGGCTATCAGCTGATGTATTCCGGCGCCGCTTTCGAGAGGCAGCACGGAAGCAAGGCGAGACGTTTCAGGACTTTTCGTACAAATTGAAAGCAGATCTGATCGAATGGCTGAAAGGTGAAGAGGCTTATGAGAGTCGCGATAGAGTCATTGAGCTAATCTGCCTTGAACAATTTTACGGTAGCCTGGGAGATGAAATGCGCCAATGGGTGCAGGACAGGCCCTGCAAAAAGACCTTGGAACGCGCGGCAGAATTAGCTGATGAGTTCGCGACCCGTCGAGAATCGGAGAAAGCACGCATCAGATCCAGTGCGAAAGTCGGTAGGAATAATCGGGCGTACTCTCACACACAGGGAAAAGTGGGAATTGCGTCGTCTAATATCCCTGTTGCACAACAAAAAGGTGCAGTAAGCAGCTCGAAGGAAGACGCGAGGAAAGAAAAGGTTTTCGAATATAAGAAGCCGGTCGTCTGCTTCCGCTGCCAGCAGCCTGGGCACGTAGCGGCCGACTGCCGTAATCCAAAGTGGTGTTTTCGTTTCTGGATAGCGAGGACGACAACTTGCGATTGTTGCAGCCTTATCTTAGGGATCTGACCGTAAATAGCAAACCATGCAATGTTCTCCGCGACTCCGCTGCTACAATGGACGTCATCCATCCTGAATATGTTAGGGCTGGAGAATTCACGCGTGAATGCGCCTGGATACGACAGGTGGTTGAGGAGAATAGAGAATAAATAGAGAATAGCGTATGTCTGCCGATTGCCCGTGTCGAGATCGAGGGACCGTTCGGGGTGCTTCACACTGAGGCAGCCGTCTCCCAAAACCTACCCAAGCAGTATCTCTACATATTTTCCAATCAAGCGAACATGCTGTTCAGGGAAAAGGGGCTGAGGTTCGGAGACAATGCTGTCCAGGCTCTCACACGTGCGTAGGCGCGAGAAATCGCAGCGCAGACGAAGCTAGAGGAAAAGGGTAAGCATGAAACTGTAAGCCAAGTGCAGGATCACGGTGGCGAGCAGCAACAGGATTTACTCACTAATAGCGCTGATCTAGAAAGCACCGATAGCAGTGCTGGCTGCACTGACTGTCCCGAATTATGTGCAACTGTTCAATTGGAGCCAGGAGAGGAAGTCAGTACGGATCTGGTGCTGCCGCATTCACAGAGTTTTCTCGAGTTCCTTCGTGTGGACCGAGAAATGTTTGCCGCTGAGCAAGACAGAGATCAGTCTCTGCAAAACTTGAGCGACCAAAGAAAAACGGGTGTGTCAGGCAAAAAGATGGCTTTCCAGCGCCGGTCTTGGCTATGGTATCGCCAGTATAAGGACAGGAAAGGAGTAGAAGACGACCAGCTTGTTGTCCCGTCTAAATATAGGGCTCAAGTTCTCGCCCTCTCGCATGAAAAAGGTTGGGCCTGTCACTTGGGTATAAAAAAACTAAAGACAGGCTGCTGAGAGAATTCTACTGGCCCGGATGTTTTAAAGACGTCGAAAAATTTGTTCAAACATGCGACACTTGCCAGAGAATTGGCAAACCACACGAGACCGGAAAGGCACCTATGAGATTAGTGCCCATAATCACAGAGCCCTTTCGGCGTGTTGTTGTAGATGTAGTGGGACCGTTGCCTGTAGCTACGTCAGGTGACAGATATATTTTGACTATAATATGTGCGGCCACCAAATTCCGGAAGCCGTCCCACTTAAGAAAGTAAGCTCGGTAGAGGTGGTCCAAGCGCTGCGTTCTGTGTTTTCTCGAGTGGGTTTTCCGGCCGAAGTGCAGAGTGATCAGGAAAGCGTCTTTACCAGCGCTCTGACAACTACCTTTCTTGAGAGATGCGGTATTCGCATTATACACAGTTCCGTGCGGCACCCACAGAGCAACAGTGTAGAGGCCTGGCACTCCGTGTTGAAAAGAGTGCTAAGGGCTTTGTGCCATGAAAACAAAACCGATTGGGAGGTTTCCTTGCCAGCTACCATGTTTGCGTTGAGGTCCGTGCCACATGAGGCCACCGCGGCTTCAGCCCAGCAGAACTAGTGTACGGCCGTTCTATGAGGTCCCCGCTTCAGATGCTCCGCGAGGCATGTGAAGGGCGCGGAGAGGACCCCACAGTGTATGAGTATGTGTTGCAGCTACTAGAACGTCTTCAGTCATGTTGCGAGCTAGTGGTGGCTAACATGAAATCAGCTCAGGGCAAGGCGAAACTATATTACGACCGGAACGCCCGAAAACGAACTTTTGCTGTTGGAGACAAAGTGCTCTTACTGACTGCGTCGCGGAAGAACAAACTAGATGTTTTATGGGAGGGTCCCGCAGAGGTTGTACAGCAGATTTCGGACACTATGTTATTAGAATGCTGGGAAGAAGCAAAGAGGTGAGGATCTACCACACCAATTTAATGAAACCGTACAGACAGAGGGAAGCCGTTGTGCAGCTCGCTCTAAATGTTCCTGAAGAGATGGAAAACGATTTTTTTCCCAGAACTACAACTAGATTCCGCACTCGAAAAACGTTACCAGAAAATTGAATGCGACGCCAAACTGGAAGATAAACAGAAAGAAGAGCTAGAAACGCTTCTCCGAGAGTTCAGAGATTGCTTCGTTGACCGGCCCGACAGGACTAACTTGATCGAACATGATATAGAGCTAATTTGCGACAAGACCATCCGGTGCAGGCCTTACCGGGTTTCACCCCGGGGAAAGGAAATATTGGCAACTGAGATTCAGCGGATGTTAGACATGGGGATGATTGTACCATCTGAGAGAATGAATACACGTCCCCATCATATTGGTTGAGGTGCCAGGTAAAGACCCTTGTCCATGAATCGACTACCGCCGTCTGAATGAGATCACACGTGATCAGAGCTACCCGATTCCGAATATTGAGGAAAGGGTTGAGGCCATAAGTGGTGCTCATTATATATCCACGCTGGACCTCACTAGGGGGTATTGGCACGTCCCTCTGACCAAGAAAGCGAGCCGAATCGCCACTTTTATATCCCCTCTAAGAACGTTTCGTTCTCTCGTCCTTACTTTTGGCCTCAAAAACGCGCCATTTTGTTTTTTTTTCCGTCTCATGGACCGTGTGCTGCAGGGTCTGGGGGACTATGCTCTTCCAAATTTAGATGACATAGCTGTCTTTTCTAAGAGCTGGGAGGAACACCTCTATCATTTGAAGGATGTACTGACACGGTTACGTGAGCCAGGCTTGACTGTGAGAGCGGAGAAATGTCAGTTGGGAAAAGCTCAAGCGACTTACTTGGGTCACATTGTCGGACGCCGTTATCGGCACCCGCTAGAACTAAAAGTAGCGGCATTGTTCGAATTCCCCAGGCCAGTCACCAAGACAGATATTCGTTCATTCCTCGGACTAACCGGATACTATCAACATTATATTCGCAATTTTTCCAAAATCGCCAACTCCCTTACAGACAGTTTGCGAAAGAGTGAACCTGTCAAAGTAGAATGAAATTCGGACAAAGAACGCTCTTTTCTGGCCTTGAAAGCGGCCCGGGCCAGTCAGCCTGTTTTGAGAACTCCAGACTACACGCGTCTGTTTGTGCCACAATGCGACGCGAGTGACCGCGGTATGAGGGCGTCCTCAGCCAGCAAGATAACAATGGGGTGAGCACCCTGTTGTATTTGTAAGTAGGAAGCTCACCCTACGCGAGCAGGCCTATAGAGCATCAGAAAAGAAATGCGCCTGTCTCGTGTGGGGAATTAAGAAGCTGCAGTGTTATTTGGCAGGGTCTCCGTTTCTTGTAGAGACTGACCATTGTCCTTTGACTTAGCTTCGTAATATGTCGGCCAAAAATGGCAGGCTGTTTCGTTGGAGTCTAGCCTTGCAGGAGCACGCATTTGACGAGCGTTAAGAAAGGGGCGCGATAATGCTAACGCTGATGGCCTCAGCCGAAGTTTCCCTGGGTAAAGCTCTTTGGTTGGGCTCCCAGATGTTAACTGGCTACGCATATCATATATTTTTCTTTTTTTGCTGTTGTTGCTGCTGCTGTTCTTACTATTGTTTGCCTACCGCTCCACCTTGGGATATGTTCTCACAGCAAGTGGCCTTCTATGGCATCTTTCACGGTACGACATGGATCAAAATTTTAGCTAGCATATTTGCTAAAAAAAAGAAATCTTGTTTTTTCTTCTTGTTTCTCGGACATGGTCTCTTTTGGAAGAGAACTTAAAATTCTCTAGACGAATTTAATTTTGTTTTCTTTACTTTGAAATGGCAATCATTGTTATGAAGGCAGCCTGGAACTTCTCAGAGTTTGTTTTGCGCTCGCTGCTTGCTGTGTTTTGGGCTTTGAGTGGCTAAGTCTGCTAGCGCTGTTCAACAAGGAAGCAGGAACCAGATGGCCAGGTTTGACGTGGCCAGACCGACCCGGCTGAACCGAATCCAGGTCTCTACAGGGTGCAGCGCTGGCTGCTAACACTACGAGACCTCTTCGGGCGGTGGACGGGCTGTTGTGACCGGAGTTCCGGCCGAGGTATGCGCAGACTGTAGAAGCTGACAATAGAGGCGTACTATTGTGACCGGAGTTCCGGCCGAGGTATGCGCAGTCTCCAGCAGCTGACAATGGAGGCGTACTTAGCGGACGCCGGCGAGCGACCGCGAACAAAAGCAGCGAAGTGGCGGCGACGGTAGGTGTTTCCGGCTGCGACGACCAACCCTTCGCCCCCCCCCCCCTCCTTTAGGATAGAGACCAGCTGCCCTTCGAGCCTTAATCCCCGTGGCGCCACGACGGCGACAACAGGGCACCTATCCTTGTGCTTAATGGGCACGAGACCCATCGCCGAGCAGCATTGACCCCGCTCGCCGAATTCTCGAGGCAAGCAGGTGACCCCTTTGGAGTTTCGCGGGGTGAATGACCACAGTCAAAAGGCAGCTTCTCGGACCATTTTGCCCTGGTACCGAAAGTCCATCGTCTGCACAAAATCGTCATCGACGTCAGAAGATTTGCCCTCGCCACCGGAAGATGTGCAAGAAGGTTCATCCTCGGCAGTGGGCGGCACCTCGAGTGATCCCTTGCCCCCACTGATTGGATATTAGCGATGAACTTTGTGTCCCCAGCTAGGAAACTGGGGATAAGAAATCATATTTAACTGACGGATTTTGTTTGGACAGATAACTCCGTTTTCCTCTCATGACTTGTACCTTCTTCAGTATGTAGAAAGTGTATATAAACGTTACTTTTTGCCTCTCCTCCTGGGCTGTCTTCCGTCTCGATGCATCGTCGCCTCCTTAGTCCGCTGCGGTGAAGCTCGCCCCCTGAACCCGACACACTTTGTCCCCAAGCAAAAAAATACACGACTCAAGTTTATCTTCTTCTAACTGGAGCCCTTGAAATTGACCGCGATAGATACATTGAACTGTCACGACATAGAAACGAAAGAACGTGACATTCCAAGCATTTAGTCGCGTATCGAGCACACAGCGATAAGCTCATGTTCTCTTTTTTTTTGTCCTGGCGGTCCGCGAACGGAAGGATTTAGCCGATGAAGTGGTGAATTGCTCGTCATTAGATAGCTTCCCTTCACTGCTGGCAACTGTTCCTAGAGTACCCTATATATGTTTAGTCTTAGCTCTGAGCAAATATTGTGAAACATGTTTCTTCAAGTTGATTGTATCATATCCTTCTTTTCCGTTTCTTGTTCCACACTGCCATACACAATTATATAAAATTACACGAGTGTGTATTCTCAATAATGGTGTCATTTTTTTGTTTTCATTTTATGCCCCTGCTACAGCCTCCGGAGTATGACATAACACTTGGCCACAACAGCAACGCCTTCGACTTGGAATGCGCAGTGAGAGGACAAAAAACGTATGACACTGAAGCTATATTCCTTTCCTCGCATTACGGCTTGTGCTATGAACGCAGCACTGTGTTATCCTCAGAAATTTCTTTATTGACTACCGCGATGCGCCGCTGCTGGTCGAGCCACGGAACCGATGTTCCGCTCGGCGTCCTTTCTAAATTCTTCGCCACGGAAGACCAGCTCAATACCAATGTGCGATCCTTTCGGTATTTTTGTCGGCTCGCCATTTGTGCAAAACGAACCGCCAGATAAAGCGGCTTTGGCACGTTCGGCCAAGAGAAAATGGGGCAGCAGAGCTGTCCCGGACGCGCATTCACGATCCATATCCCGTAGGAGCACTCGAGCAGACGACGCTCTGACGCGCAAGCATGTGACACAACGTCACTTCCACGAATAGCAGCGACGCTGTTTCTCTCAAGCGCCTTGTGACGAGACAACTCATGGTTTCAGTTTCGTTTCGCGCAGGGCTCGCATTTACGTTTCTTTTTTCCGCTGGTGTTTGTCAAAGGTACTTATGTTTCGGTGTCGTTTTCGCGCAGCGCGCAGCGCCCGTATTTTCGCACGGCTGTCGGCTGAAGTTCACGTAAAAATAACGCAAATTGCCGTCGGCTAAAAGTTCAGGCGCGCCTTATGACGAGACTCCCCATGGTTTCAGTTTCGTTTCGCGCAGGGCTCGCATTTACGTTTTTTCCCCACTGGTGTTTGTCAAAGGTACGCATGTTTCAGTGTCGTTTTCGCGCAGGGCTCGTATTTCCACACGGCTGTCAGCTGAAGTTCACGTAAAAGTCGCGCAAATTACCGTCGGCTAAAAGTACGTTCACGCGATCACGTTAATTTCGGTCCAGTGACCACTGCGCGGGCTTTTTGCTCTGGTGTTCTGTAAACGTCGGTCGGTTACCGGTCACGTGTCACGTAAATTTCAGTACAGTGGTCACTTGCGTGGCTGTTCTTGTTCTGGTATGTTCTGGAATCGTCGCTCGGCTCAGCTACACCCCGAAGTTAGCACTTCTCCCATCCGCATAGTTCCGCGCAGTTCGTCCGGTGCTTCTGGGTTGTACGCTCGTGCACTTGGCTGATCCGTTGCGCGCTGCGCTAACCAGGGTGATTTTGTGCTTGGCGAACTTGTGTGACAATTGTGGATAACTAGAGATGATGGACGAGCTCCCATATCAGGTCGAGCTCGTAAAAGATGAGCTCGCGTCAAAAGGGCACGGATCAATGTATCGCGTGAACCTGGCAAACGAGGCAGCCGTCAACGAATGGCTGGAAGCCTGCAGCGTTGAAACCAACATTTCTTGGATCGTGCTAAAGGTTCAAAAGGATTGATAAAGGTACGTACATTGCCGATCAGCTCGTATTGCTCTTAGCAGTATATTTCAATCATTGTCAAATAATTTATACTCGGCTAGTGCTATATGTGGGTTGGATTTTAGTCAATTTAATAAAAAGCGGAGCTACACTTCCCGCTTATACTGGAGTCGAAAGTACACGAGCGCAATATATTAGGCGATAGTTTCCATGCAGACCTATGCAGTTAGCTGAGAAGCGCGAGAGAAGAGACTTTTGAAGAAAGTAATCACCTCGAAGCTAAATGACTAATTGTAGAAATGGTGACACAAAGTGCTAGCCACATGCCGTCAATCTGATAACTTTCCCTTGTAAACGTTCGTAAAATCAGTTTAAAAAAACAACAGTGAAAACC
The DNA here is from genome assembly GCF_055883805.1 of Amblyomma maculatum. Classification (NCBI taxonomy): domain Eukaryota; kingdom Metazoa; phylum Arthropoda; class Arachnida; order Ixodida; family Ixodidae; genus Amblyomma; species Amblyomma maculatum. The sequence goes on along the minus strand of NC_139344.1, from coordinate 292,938,252 downwards.
CAGTGAATATCTACCGCAAATATTAATAATATATCATTATAGTATACATTGTAATGTCCACGTTGAAGAGAGTAGAAAGTGGACATGTACCGAATACCCACATATGCCCACACATATTTTGATGAGATATTAAATGATATTGTGTAGATGTGTAGCCAACATCTTTTTAGGAGTTGTGAGCTGTGTAGTAAGAGTACAGCACTTTATATTAAGAGCAATCAGAGCAATTGCTGAAAAATGCCAAAGAAGATAATTGTTTATCCAAGGTAAAAATTTCCTACTGGTTTCTTGCTGGGATCCTACTAGTTCCAGTAGTACTGGTTTATTAACACATTCCCCATAGCCACTGGAATCGGTAGCGGCTGGGTCTCCCTGCAGAAGGTCGGTTGGGTGCATTGGTTATGGTGGGCCTGTTGACCTATGAAAATCTTGATGCAGCAGCTGCCTATGGCCGCACTATAAAACGAAGACAAGGGCAAATGTTTCATAAGTATGAATCATACTTTATTATTTTCCATGTCTACAAAAGTTCTCCAATCTGCATGGACACTTTCGTCTTGCTGTCTGGTACTGCTGCAGGTGTTCCAGCTTCAATCAGCTGTTGCAATAAAGTTATCTGCACAGAAAGATTTTTTCAGAAAAACATGCTAGCACCACCACACTACTTTAAATATCAACAATTTGGAAAGCAGCCATTCAAGAACAATGCATTTGGATTACATTTGCGTACTTGCATCGCCAAGGGCTTGGATTATTTCCAACCAAAGCCATCATCTCAGCTTTTAGACATTAGTCGATGGCATGGTACCCTGTCAATTTAACAATCACACCATTCCATATGTAACACACCACAAATTGTTAGTGCTGTGCTTCGCATGCCTAAACAGCTGCTTACAGTGCGATCAATCATGTTTCAATGTAGTTTGAGCTTTTTCAGAATCAGTGCGTGGCGAGCCTGTATATGCATTTGGACCAGAATATGAGAGTGAAAGTGTGTGCAATGACAACTGGTGCATGTGGAGAACATGCACTTCATGTGTTATACGTCGACTTTGCGAGACGAGTGCAATCCACTGTGTGCGTGGTCTTCTCTATAACTCGAACCAATTCACTGCACTACAACATTGTCATCAACCATTTGTATCCTCATTCTCCTTTTATTTTTCTTTTCTCCCTTCTCTAGTGTGGAGCAGCACTCTAGGGCCATATTGCTGCTGGCCCAACTCTCCACCTTTCTTTTCATTGAATTATTTTCATCGCTATCTTGCTTATTCACTATGCTTTGGGCCTCCTTGCAAACACAAATGTGGCTATTTGCAATTCAAAGTAGGTTCTTTGATTACTGCATGGCTGCCCAGTGTCATTTGCAGAACTGAAGTCACATCTGCCACTTTTTCCTGCCAAAAAGTTGAAGGCATTTGCCAGTAAAACAAAGTGCTTCTGCATAAGTGGTTTACAATGTATTGCTTGCCGTGCATTTACTAAACAGCAAAGGCATTGTTTCGCCTAAATTTAGAAGCAGTGCATTTCAGTTTTGTTTAGTCATCATCATCATCATCATCAGCATGATTATACCAACTGCAGGGCGAAGGCCTCTCCCATATTTCTCCACTTAACCCGGTTCTGTGCTAGCTGCATCCACTTCACCCCTGAGAACTTCTTAATCTCATCCGCCCACCTAACTTTCTGCCGCCCTCTGCTACGCTTTCCTTCCCTTGGAATCCAGTTTGTTACCCTCAGCGACCATCGGTTATCCTCTCTTCGCACTACATGTCCTGCCCATGTCCATTTCTTCTTCTTAATTTCTACTAGAATGTCGGTAACTTGAGTTATTTCTCTGACTCACTCTGCACGCTTTCTATCTCTTAATGTTACCCCTACCATTTTTCGTTCCATAGCCCTCTGGGTTGTCCTCAAATTAAGTAGAATTCTCTTGGTTAGCCTCCACGTTTCAGCCCCATAGGTGAGTACAGTTTTGTTTAGTATAGTGTCCCAAATTGACTTAGGCTCTGAAGGATTCTATAGTGTAGGTCTCCGGCTCATTTTTGACCAACGATCTTTTTTTTTAACATGCACTGACATCACACAGTAAAAGGGTGCCTTATATTTTTCTCTGTCAAAACATGGTCGCTATGGCTGGTATCGAACTCAGGTTCCTCAAATTTATATGCCTAAAACTGGTTGTTTCATACTATTTCCTAGACGACTTTCATCGAGGTAGCCTTGTAGTACCTAATTTTCTATAAGCAGATCAATTAAGGGGAAATGAGGGTGCTCGTTATAATACATGAAGGAAAGAAGCCAACAGTCGTCGAGGCCGAGGAAAGCGTTGGGGATGGTACTTTTATGTATTTTTTTTAATGTTTACTTGGATAATCACAGAAATCATTAATGTAATCTGATTAGGGGAAAGATAATTAAACACAAAGTAGAAGAAAAAACAACGTGCCGATGGTGGGAACCGAACCCACGACCTCCGAATAACGCGTCCGGTGCTCTTCCAACTGAGCTACATCGGCCGCTGTCCCCCCTGCTACTTTCTTGGGTATTTATGTTGTCTGTATACGAACCTTGAGAGTGTTCACCAGCGCCACCATCAACCGTAGCCGCGGACGTGGAACGTCCTTTGTTACCGCCAGCGTCACGTAGAACGTGATCAAGAGCGAGGGCGAAAGCTGTGCTAGAACCATCTTACGCTACCTATGGCTTCAAGACTGCCAGAACCGAGACCCCCGTAAGCTACAAGCAGATCAATTAGGGGAAATGAGGGTGCTCGTTATATTACATGAAGGAAAGAAGCCAACAGTCGGCGAGGCCAAGGAAAGCGTTGGGGATGGTACTTTGTCTTTTTTAAAATTTCTGCTTCGGCAATCACAAAAGTCAGTAATGTAGTCTGTTTAGAGGAAAGAAAATTAAACAAAAAGTAGAACAAAAAAATTACCGACGATTACGTTACTTGCTAATGCGAAATTTGAGCGCAGCAAATAAGCTGTTTCACCTTTTCGATAGATTGAGGCGTCTCGCTCATGGCTCAGAAAGAACTGGCAGATAATTTCACAGTGGCGAACGGCAGCGGCAATTTCGGCTCGGGCGGTGCACATATACAGATCCGCCGCCACCGATCTGGCTCTCTGATTGCCACCGCACAGGGGTTGCATTGGAGGAGGAGCGAAGAAAGGAATTAAGTTCGAGCCGGCGCTTTGACAACCGGAGACTCGCAGGAAGAGGTGGGAGGGGGCGGCGTGTACACCCAGCGGCAAACGATGGGGGCAGAAGCGCGCGCAACAAGCGGACAACGCGATAAAGGGAGGAGGGAAGAGATAGCAGCGACTGACTGATGCTGCTGACGCCGATAGTGAGTCAACCCCAGCTGCGGAGTTGGTTTCAGGGACAACGCCGCCGATGCCGACGCAAACAATATGATACCCTCGCTTCCGCAGCGCCAAGAACCAGGTCTAGCCGCGGGAAGGTGGTCACGTATTCGTCGACGTGCCGGGGCCTACGTGAAATAACCGGCGCGTCGGCAACTCAAGAGCACCCTATCCGCCACACAGGAACAGGGGGAGGGGGGGGGGGTACCCTCCCCTCCTCTTTCTGCATGGCGGCGACGGTGTTCTATGCAGTCACGTTATCTTGACTCTCTAGCGGCGTCAGCGGCATCCAGCGGTATCAGTCGGTCGCTGCTAGCGCTGGGGGGATGAAAGGGGGGCGGAGCTGGTTACGAGGCCGACGCCGACGCAAAACCCAGGAACGGACGCCAAAGAGCTGCGCTCTAAAACGTGTCGATGGTGGGAACCGAACCCACGGCCTCCGAATATTGCGTCCGGTGCTCTTCCAACTGAGCTGCATCGGCCGCTGTTCCACCTGCTACTTTCTTGGGTATTATTGTTGCCTGTATACGGACCTTGAGAGTGTTCACCAGCGCCACCCTCAACCATGGCGGTGGACATGGAACGTCCTGTGTTACCGCCAGCGTCACGTAGAACGTGATAAAGAGCCAGGGCGAAAGCTATGCAAGGACCCACTTGCGCTACCTATGGCCGAGACCCCCGTAAGCTACAAGCAGATAAATGAAGGGGAAATTAGGATGCTCGTTATAATACATGAAAGAAGCCAACAGCCGGCGAGGCCAATTAAAGTGTTGGGAATTGTACTTTATCTTTTGTTTTATTTTTGCTTCGGTAATTACAAAAATTAGTAATGTAATCTGTTTAGAGGAAACATAATTAAACACAAAGTAGAAAAAAAAACAATGTGTCCATGCTGGGAACCGAACCCACGACCTCCGAATACGCGCCCGGTGCTCTTCCAACTGAGCTGCATCGGCTTTTTTTTTCTTTATTGCCTGATTTCGGCAGAATACACAAAACCGCTTACAGGGCACAATGAGCATTCATTAATACAACAATCAGCCAGGTGGGTTGTGGCGTCGTCATGCTAAAATTCTCTTAGTGTCATTAATGGCTTGAATCCTCCGAGCCACTCGGCAGCTTCAGGAGCAAGTTTCTGAATTTCAATATATCTATTCATGGCTTCCTGAAAATAGATCCGTGCTGGCCATGCGTCAGGATCGCAATGGTATCCTCCCATTCTCGCGCGCCAAATACAGTGGAGGGCGATTAGCATAATAAGGTCAAATGGCACCCCATCCTCATTCTCTACTGCCAAGTACCTAATACCATGGGAGTCTAATGGAAATTCCTCTTTTAGAGTCCTTTGTAAAATATCCCAAAAGTACACCCCTTCCCACCAATGTAGAAAAGCGTGGTCTATAGTTTCTGGCTGTTCAAAAATAGAGCAATGCGAACCCCAAGGTAAAAATAAATTCTTCCCTTCCAAGAACTTCTTTACTGGCAGTGTTTCCGTGTGTAACTTAAAGAGAAAAGTTTTTGCATTTGACGGCACCTGCATCGCCTTCACCCGCTTAAGTACGTCGCGTCCTGGTCCTCCACTGTATAAGGCCCTGTACATTGGTATGGGAAGAACTACGTCACACAAATCCTTGTACAGCTTCTTCCTGCTAACACAAGATAAATATTCATGAGAAAATCGAACAGACAGGAATCGCACACTAGCGACAACTTCTCTAAAATAACCAAAAATGCGTCCCGATACACTTTCGGTCGAGACAACAAAGTCCGGCAGTGCATTTCCGAGCCTTAATTGGCACACAGTACGCAAAAATGGATATTTTACATCGCGAACAAAAAGAAATCTGCTGACAATCTGTCGTAGAAATAAATGCCCCAAACCCAGTCCACCGTCCTTCACCCGCCTAAACAAGCTGGTCAGGCTACATCGTTGCCATTCTGCTGCCCACACAAAAATGGCAAATATCCGGTGCAGTCTCTGTACGTTCATCCTTGCACAATGCAACACTTGCATCACGTACCACAGCTTCGACATAAAAAAAACATATTGCTCACTGTGGCCCTGGCGAAAACTAACAATTGTTGCCCTTTCCACCCCTCCACCTTTTCCCGCGTGGCTTGAGTCTGTGCCCTCCAGTACGATTAGCTATCGCGATAACTATCTAGTGGGACGCCCAAGTACTTTACTGATGTTGTCACCCAGGACATGTTTGCGAACTTCTCGGGCGTCGTTGGTCATTCTCCGTGCCAAAGCCCCAGGGACTTTTACCAATTAACTTTACTGCCGGAAACCTTTGTGAATTCTTTTACAGACGACACGGCCTCGATTACCCCTTCGCGATTCACTGCGAATACAGCCACATCGTCCGCATATGCCAGCAGCTTAACTTCTGCAGCTTGCAATTGGAACCCACGGATTTTGTCGTTTTCCATGATATTTAAACACAGTGTCTCGATGTACATGCAGAATAGCAGAGGGCTGAAGGGACAACCTTGGCGCACCGATCGCTGCACGTTTATGGGGGCCCCCAAACTCTTATTTACAATCAATCTTGTTGTGCAGCTTCGGTACGCCATGGCCACTCCCTCGCGAATGACGGACCCTACATTCACATGGTCGAGTATGCAGAACTGGATTTCATGTGAGACACCATCAAATGTGTAGCTGCATCGGTCGCTGCCCCACCTGCTACTTTCTTGGGTATTAATGTTGCCTGTATAATGACCTTGAGAGTAGCGCCACCCTCAACCATGGCGGTGGACATAAGACATAAAGTACAATCCCCAACGCTTTCCTTGGCCTCGCTGACTGTTGGCTTCTTTCGTCGCGTTGTTTTTCCTTCCGCTTTGCATTTAATGCACTTTATAAGACAAATTCCTGTACATGTCAACAGTATGAACATAAAAAAACCCAACGTTTGCCTTGCACTCGCAGACTGTTCGTTCCTGTAAATATATATATACATATATATAATTCTCAATTCTACCTTGAAGAAGGACGGTCCACCGTCCGAAACTTCTGGAAATAAAATAGATAATCGGGAAAGTTGTGTGACATACTGTATGAATATATATATATATATATATATATATATATATATATATATATATATATATATATATATATATATATATATATATATATATATATATATATATATAACAGCGAATGTCATTAGGACTTCATTTATTCTCCGTCGACGTTTCGCCCGGGGTGCGGTCTTTTTCAAGACTGTGGTTACATTGGTTGTGTTTCAGTTTTAAAGGTTTGAAAATTGTACAGACGCAGGAAAGAAGGACCACTAAAAAAAAAAAAAAGAGGAGGAGACGAAAGACGGCCATGGGGGATCTGTTCAATGCCAGGAAAGAGGGGAAAAAACATGAGTATGGGCGGGCGGCCAAACCAAGAAAATGCGGGGAGCGTGAATATTCTGAAGGCCCGGAAAGAGGGGGCAAGCAGATTAGCAAAAAAAGAAGATGGCAGGGGAGAAGAAAAGCAAGAGGGGGGGGGGGGTGATATGGGGAGAAAATGATCAGAACACTTTCGGTATGGTCTCAGACGACGGCGCCAGCTCTGTCTCTTTGAGAAGGCAGTATAACTAAATGCAGTTGCACAGGGCTAGGGTTATCTTCACAGTGAATCTGTTACTTGGAATGCTTCGATAGCTTAGTTACCCCGAAGGGCCGAAAGGATTACTGGATGTTCATTTATGCCGCAATACACTGTATTAAATTTATGAATAAAGTACGACTCACGTTGCTCCCGCTCAGGATGAGTTCTGAAGTTGTTTTGTAGTAGAGTAACTTTTAGTTTATTGAATTCATGACGCAGTTTAAGAAGTTCGCAGGGGTCAAGTGGATGCAGCTAGCACAGAACCGGGTAAAGTGGAGAAATATGGGAGAGGCCTTCGCCTTGCAGTGGGTATAATCAGGCTGATGATGATGCTGATGATTCATGACCTGTTTGATTAATGTGCTTGGATAGGGGAAGATTAGGTAGTGACTTGGTGTGTACGCGGTGGTTATTGAATCTTATTCTGAAGGGAGTGTGGGTTTGACCTATGTATTGCATCTGACAGTGAACACATTCCAGTAGGTATACAACGTTGCCCGAGTCGCAGTTAAGGTTTTCTTTAATGTCATATTTGAAAGCTGAATGTGTGCTGTTAGCCTGTTTTGTTGTCTGCATGTGTTTGCACAACTGGCATCGCCTTTTGCCACGAGGTAGGCAACCTGCGGGAGGTGGTTTGTTTACTTTAGTGCAAACTACGTAATTTTCTATATTTTTTGGCCGTTTGTAGGTTACGCTTGGGGGATTTGGGAAAATTTTGGAGAGTCGGTCACTCTGCTCAATGATATTGATGTGCTTCTTCAAAATTTTATTTATGTTAGGTGCATTATTTGTGAAAGTTAGAATCAGGTTTGAGGGTTGAGGATTTGGAGGTGCAGTTTGATGTTTCCTGACAATACTCTCACGACTTAGTTTAGTAACCTTATTAATAGCGTCGTTAATGATGGGAGCCGGATAGTGTTGGTTCTTAAGGACAGTCCGCAGATGGTCGGCGTTTTCCGCAAAGTCGTCAGGGCGTGAGCAAATGCGCTTAAATCTAAGGGCTTGGGAGTAGGGGATAGATGTTTTGCATTGTCGTGGATGGCAGCTCCTAAAATGAAGGTATTGTTGTCTGTCGGTGGGTTTTTTGTAGACGCTAGTGAGTAGTGTCCCCCTTCTACTTGGATCGTGAAGTCCAAAAAGTTTATTTGGTGGGCGGAGTAGGTGTGTGTGAAAGATATAGTTGGATGGGCGTTGTTGAATGCTGCAATAAACTGGTTTAGGTTGTTTTCTGTGTCTGTCCATATCATGAATATCTCGTCAAGGAATCGCTTGTAAAAGGCCGGTTCAAACGGATTCGAGGAAAGGAAATTTGACTCGATATGATGCATAAATGTATTGGCGTAATGTGGTGCCATTTTAGGTCCCATGGCCGTGCCGCTCGTTTGGAGGTAATAGTTATTATTAAATTCGAATGAGTTTAGTTCCAATACTAACTTGGTGAGTGTCATGATTGCCCTCGGACTTGGGGAATCTTTGCTGCTGTATTTTTCGTAGGCTGTGACTAGGGCCTGCATGCCATCATCATGTGGAATATTAGTGCAGAGGGAAACCACATCTAGGGTTACAAGTAGTGCGCCTTCGGGAACTTTTACTTTTGTTAACTCTTCGAGAAAGTGGCTAGTATCGCGTATGTAGGACGGGTGAGTGAGGGGTATGTGTTTGATTAGTGAGTCTATGTAAGCGGAGATTGGTTCCGTGAGTGTGCCGATTCCGGAAATTATTGGTCTACCTGGGTTGTTTTCTTTATGAACTTTTGGGAGCATGTCGAACCGGCCTGGAGACGGGTTGGCTGCTGTAAGTGCCTTGTTTATTCGAGGTGTTATTTCTCCTTCCTGGGTTAGTTGGTTCAGAGTGGTCGTTATAGTATTTTGATGTTCGGCAGTGGGGTCTGCAAGGAGGGATTTGTAAAATTGGGTATTATTAAGTTGGCGGTTTCCTTCCTGTATGTATTTTTCTGTATCAAAAATTACTATGCCCCCTCATTTGTCTGCGGGCTTGATAGTGATACCACTTCGTTTTTTTAAGGCATCTAAAGCATCACATTCGTTTTTTGAGAAGTTTGGTGATCCGGCGGGTTGTTTTGCGAAAGCGTGAATTATATCTTGTTCTACAGCCTTTATATATATGTCAAGATGTTTGTCTCTTACGGGTGAGGGTGTCCATTGTTCTTGAGCTGGTTGTAGTGAGCTAGCGGGCCTTCGTTTATCAAAAAATATTCTTGTAATCGGAGTTTACGAGAGAAGTTATCGAGGTCCTTTAGTAGTTCGTATTCATTGTGGCGGCCTCTGCGTGATCAAAATTTTAGACCTCGGGATAGAACCGATACCTCGTCACTGGTCAGTGATGTTTTGGAGAGGTTAATTATGTTATCTTTTTGATTAGCGGTGTCTAATTCTTAATTATGGGAGGTAAGCTGAGTGTTGGAGCGCTCGTTGGTGTCCCCGACAATGACTTTTTGGTTCGTGGACTTTGGTGCGGCAGAGTGGTATATTGCCTCGGGGGGGGATTTTATCTCGTGAAAATTTATGAAATTTAATGGCCCAGATCTGAGCTAATTTTTTAGATTCGAAGATTTTAAGTTCCTCGGACTCAGACGTGGAGAGAGTTATACCCTCACGTGCACACTTCTCCTCGTGTTTCAGCGATGCCAGCATGTCTTCACACTGTCTAATAGTTATTTGGAGCAGTTTTAACGACGAGCTATGCAGCTCTGCGTTCCATGCTTATCTATGCGTATTCGACAGATCAAGCATGGAAGGGGTATGAAATATGGAGGGTCCCTTAGGGACAACATTTCCTTCGAGATAAATTTTGAGTGATTTTTTGTGGAGCTCATATCTAATTCGTTTATCAATTATTTTTCTTAGAGTTAAAAAAAATAGAGTTGGGTACCGCCCGGCGCCTCCAGCAGTACCCAACAATCGACAATACAGCCCCGTTTTCTAGCAATCCAATACTCCCCGTGGGTACTACCGCAACATCCAGAACGAGAATCTCCGCGACCATTCCCCAGCATCTGATCGAAGTGTTACTCCTCCATCCGCCTTCCGTGCGCGTCGTTCTCCATCACCGCGGCGGCGCTCCATGTCGCCCCAACAAACCAGCGCTACCAATGGGGGTGAGGCCGCTGGAAATGTGCTGTGTGCCAACATCCCTCCAACTGCAATGCTCAAAAACAAAAATTCGTGTGTTCATTGATGGTGTGTGTACATTAGCTTTGGTAGATACGGGTGCGACTGTGTCTGTGATGAGTAATCAGTTTAAGCGCTTGTTGGGACGCAAAGTGATGTTTGAATATGACCGTGCTTCAACATTTTGTGGTGTCAGTGGAGAGGTGTGCCGGCCTCTGGGTGTGTGTAGTGCGGAAGTGTCTGTGGGTGGTGCAATTTTTCAAGCTGAACTCGTCGTCTTACCCCACTCTACGCATGACATCATTTTATGAATGGACGTTTTAAAGTCTTGTGGCGCTACTGTGGACAGCCAAAGTCAAGGGTTAATTTGACGGCTCGCATCTGCCGACACGTTTTGAAAGCGGCCGTAATGAAGGAACAGTTTTAAGTATTACCGAAGACACAGTAGTTCCACCCTTGTCTGCCATGTTCGTCCCCGTGTCCGTTCCACTTCTTGAGCAGGTTTCATTCCAGGTCGTGGTGCACCCAGTTCACTCAGCATGCCTGAAGAAAAATATTATTCCTCATTGTATGATCTCCGTGCACCACGGTAATGCCTCGGTTATGGACAATCAATCCATCGTCCGAGCCCGCATTTTTACCCACCGAATTGAAGCTTGCCTTCTGTGGATCCGATGCGCCCCACGTTGTTGTTGCTTTGGTCAGAGATGCTACGAGTGCCACCGTACCTCCGACTGCTGATGAAACTTCGATCTGCCACATGATCAGCGCCGATCTCAGCTGAACTCAACGCCGTAGTCTTGTGGATATTCTTCTACCCTTTTCGCCTATGTTTGACTTTTCTCAAACAGATGGGCCAACCTCTTTCCCTGCACCCCGGACACATCATACCATCGACACTGGTTCGGCTCGTCCCATCCGTCAAAAGCCATATCGCGTGCCCCTTCTGAGCGCAAAGTCATTCATGAGCAAGTGGAGGACATGCTACGGAAGAAGGTGATACAAAAGTCATCTAGCCCTTGGGCAGCCCCTGTTATTCTCGTGCGCAAGAAAGACGGTTCGTGGCGATTCTGCGTCGATTACCGGTGCCTAATTTTTTTACGAAAAAGGATGTCTAGCCTCTTCCTCGCATAGACGACGCCCTCGACTGCCTCTCTGGTGCGTCTTATTTTTCTTGTCTTGGTCTCAGATCTGGCTTCTGGCAAATTCCAATGGATCCTGCGGATAAGAAAAAAAAACAGCCTCCGTAACGCCAGACGGCCTTTATGAGTTTAATGTTATGCCACTCGGGCTGTGCAATGCACCTGCCACATTTGAACGATTTATGGACACAGTTTTGCGTGGCTTAAAATAGGACATTTGTCTTTGCTACCTGAACGATGTCGTCATATTTGGGAAGTCCTTCCAAGAACATAATGACCGTCTAGTACGTGTCTTAAATTGTCTGCACAACGCCGCCCTAATTCTAAACTCGAAAAAGTGCCGCTTTGGAGAGCGCCTAGCGCTGGTGCTAGGACACCTTGTCCTTGGGGATGGTGTAATGCCGGATCCCCAGAAAACTGCCGCTGTTTAGTCTTTTAAACCCCCACAGACAGTGAAGGAGTTGCGCAGTTTTCTAGGGTTGTGTTCGTCTTTTAGGCGCTTTATAGATCGCTTTGCTGACGTTGCTTACCCATTGACGTGCCTTCTCCACAAAAACTACTTTTGACTGGACCCAGACTGCGAAGTGTCATTCCGTCAACTAAGTTTCTTTTAATATCGAAACCCATCCTACGTCACTTCGATTCTACTGCAATGACAGAAGTACACACGGACGCTAGTGGAATCGGTCTCGGTGCAGTCCTCGTCCAACGGCACGATGGACCAGACCATGTTATCGCGTACGCAAGTCGTACTCTGAGCAAACCGAACCAAAACTACAGTCACCGAACAGGAATGCTGGCTGTCGTTTTCGCTGTGCAGCGTTTTCGTTCATATTAGAGAGATTTAGCTTACCGGAGACGTATGACGTTTCCCGGAGACGTATAGACGTAGACGTATCGGACGCCTACTGCGCATGCGTGAAAACTGCCGATACGTACAGGTGCTGGAGACGTACTCCGGAGACGTATGCCGCGTGACGTCCAGCTTGCCGTAATCTCGCGAGATCTCACGAGATTTCAGCAGCCATGGAGCCAAGCCGCCAAGCTAAGCCAAGCGCCGATGGGATGGTGCTACGAGTGCTTATAGAGTGCTGCTATGCGCAACGGGCCACATAGTTTTCCCGTTTTCACATTGGCGTCATCAAATGCTGTAATACCCTTGCCCCGGCCGTGCCAGAGAATGTCATGCGCAAGCGTTTTAGTGCGGCGGACGACCAGAAAGTAGCTCGAGATCGCCACCATCCTGTACATACACTGTACAGCGCAGGGAGAAGGCGCCGTCAAAAGAAGTTGCAACGATTTCTGGGGATCCGCCGACGGCGAACGAGTGCTCGCTCCGCTGCGCAATGAAGGCGTTCGCAAAGGCCTTTGCAAGCCATCCAGCATCAGAAAAAAAAAATGATTCTGGTAAGTCACTACCCACTACTTTCTCTGTTCAGACGATCGGACTTGACAGCGGACTGTCCGAGCGGAACAATTAGTTATCATATGTGACGAAAACGGCACTTTCGAGTACCTCGGAATGGCAGTGACTCGGCGCCTGCCGATCGCGTGCGCTCCGAGTAGGAGTGGCGGTGGATGATGCTTTCCCACGATACATACGGCCCGCCCGCCTGAACACCGCCTAGTCGATTGGTGGGGAATAGCAGCGCAAAGTAAAAAGCCACTTACGTTGTGCGAATTAGATACATGATATTTTAGCATTTTTGCTAAGCATGGCTCGAGTTGCATAATATAATACACGTCGTGTAGCTGCTTTTGTTTACATTTGCATGTAAATGTGCACGGCCACCAGGAGCCACAATAAATGAAAATTCTTTGCAAGATGATTTACTTTTCAGACAATTGTCTGGCACCATTAGCTAACAGCACATGCTGAATGCAGTGCCAAAGCCAAATATTGCAAGAGGTCATTTAATTTTTTTTTTCTCCAAGGTTATGAACTTGTGTCCCTGTGTCAGCATGTGAAATGAAGTGCGCCAATATTTTATGCTGTTGGACAAAACATTCAGGCACTGGAAGTCCTATTAGCATTTACAAGTCGCAGAGGTTTAACTGGTTTGCTCATTGTGTTATAAAAACACCTGAAAATTAAAAAAGGATCCTTGTTAAGGACCATTGCATTGAATGAAGGCGACAGTGTCTGCGTCATGGCACTTTTCTAGTGTACTGGCGCAACTTTCAGCTGCACAATTAGATCCTGTATTATGTTGGCAAGTTAATTACCAATCATCTGTGTCTCATATGGTTATTCCCTTTCAGATGAAAATGAGCCTGCAAGTGCCTGAATGACATGGTGCCCAGAGAGACTCATGATGATGAAAGCAATCATGACAACTCCCGGAATAGTAAGCGCCAACACTTCTTATATTACTTTCTTCAATGTTCGTGTTGAACATGTTACAGCTATTTACAAAGCACTGCAATGTTCAGTCTTGATTCTCTTACTGCTGTGTACAAGGTCTAGCCAGAGTGCTAAAGTAAGCTCGTGCATGTTGTTATGCACCGGAAAACAGCCCAAGATCTCATGGCTGCAGAAATAATTATTTCTTTCATTTGTTTGCTTGCTTCCATGGCACAGCCAAAAGTCGGCACAGTGTGGAGCCGCTGCCGTCAACACCAAGCCTGCAGTCAGTGCCCCTGAGGGGTGAGGGCATATTTACGTTATTTTGAGCAGCACCAATTTGTAAAATGTTTTATTCATCTCAATGCCTTAACAACTTACTTTAGTTAAAAACTCAAGACTGCTTAGTACAACTGCACTAGAACCTAGTTGTTAGCTTTTGCATTCATGCCAAAACTATGCATGGACCAGCAGCAGCAACAGTGCATTATACAAAATGCAATGGTCTATGAAAGCAGCGATAAATGAAATAAATGAGTAGGAAAACAAATTATTCACAAATTTTCATGTTCATGGTGCACACTCACAAGACCATCGCAATGCTTTGTGTATTGTTATGCTTGTCTCAGACTGTTTTGAACCTACACTCCATTTGGTGGCATGACTGAGTCTTCGGTTTGAGAGAAGAATGACGTTTCGAAGATGAGAGAACAATAACAATGAAATTTAATTGCACTTCTGCAGATTTATGTACATACTTCAAAGATATAAACAGCAAAAGGTCAAAAGCAAGGAGTTCATAGCAATGATAGACTATTGAGCCTCTTGCCCAGGGCCAGTATTGTTTTTTTTTTACTCCACAAGAAACCTTTAAACAATCAATCCAGCCCTCTCACAGAACTTTGGCCTATAAAACACGGCACATCTCTCCGGGTCAATCAGCCAGTCAATCAAACAGTATTTGTAAGCAATGTTCCTGCAGTCATACCTTGGGAACAGGCGAGGAGACATAGAAACTTCCTTTTTCACTTCGATAGCGTTGCAATAGTCGAACAAGGAGTCTGTCTGCCAGAAAAACACAGGGCATGTCTGATGTCACATACAGCGGATCAAAACAGCATCTGTAGAACTCAACTCCTAATGGATCACTGTAATGGTTTTATGGCCATGTCCCTTCTCCCAAACAGCCACCGTATCTTCCTGTGCGGTGGGCCCTCAGGCACCCCTCTCCAGAATGTATTCATCATCGGGCAAAGCGTGGGAAGTTCCCACGTGCTTTTTCTTTTTGCGGCTTCACACTTTTGTGTGATGTTTGCCTGGACGCGTGATGCATTTCCAGCTCTTAGGCCATTGCAGAATACTGCTGTGCATGTGCATAATCAACGCAAAAGCTCAGAGAGACATTTCTACCGCAATTACCCATTTGGTGAATTTTATTTATCCTCAAGAAAAGGATGGCAAAATTATATTATTGTTTACTCCACCCTCCACTGTGGTCTTAATGCATTGGTTGATGTGAAAAAATGATTCAATTTGTTTTCAATGTGCATCAGAAGGAGCGTTCACTGACATAAAATAACATCAAATACCATGGAAAAACTTTTGCATATGCTAGCAACAGGCAAGTCCCAGTATAGATTGCTGTTGAACGTGACATTTAGTATTCTCTGCGAGCCTACAATTGTAATGTTCCGGCTCTCATTGCTGACAGCACGATTAATTTTTTTTTCTGGGAAAATAATTTGCGTTGTCTTTGAACAACTTATATTAAGTTTGTTTGATTGAAACCACAACAATAATGCTAACAGGAAGGCTTTGCTTTGCCTTGTCAACGTGTCTGCATCTGTGCCGGTCATAATAAAACAGTCATCTGCATGTGGTGGTGGCAAAACTAATAAATATCCAACAGGCGCAAGATAAGTGTCAACTTATCCGCAAAGATGACGGCCTGGAGTTCTTGGACATGGGCGACGTCAGCTAGTCGGATTAGACCTAGCAAAGTTTCAGAGCGTGAGCTCGACAGTAGTTTTCCAAAATTATTTTTTGTCTTTCGATTTATATTTTAGATTTCTGGACACGCCCATATCATATGTACCAAATCCACCCTATTTATGTACGATAAATTTAATGAATATGTCGATGTAGGCAATGTCTTTGATGAACACTTTCAACAACAGTGGCCAAAGCAGGCTTCCTTGTGAAACACTGTTAGTGGCTGTTAGATCATTCAAATGGTGATTACTCAGGCATGCTATTTGTGTTTATTCTCCTCTCCTTCGGGGCAAGTGCCAAGGGATATACCCTACAACCTGTGTGCAATTCTGTTCACAACTATATAATCACACCAGGTAGATTGCTACAATGAGAATTCACTGCCTTTTCTTTTCCTTTCTTTTTTTTCATGAAATTCCAGTTTAAGATTCGTAATTATCAAAATACCCAATTGCTTGTCCATGAACCTTTTGTACTTGCTATATACCATGGCCTATTCCCTGCCGTGGGTATGTGCCATTACCACTAAAGACAGTCATCAATGGGTCTGATACATAGGTCAGGGGTGTAAGCAGGCTCAAGCATTTTGGAGCAGCTTTGGGAGCAGCGAGAAAAGAGTTTTGGAGCAGCTTTGGAGCAATGAGACAAGAGTTTTGGAGCATTTGAATTATGTTTTGGAGCAGGTTCCTAAGGTCAAATGCCTCTGATAATTGTAGTAATTGTTTTTCTCTTTCTGACAGAAAAAGATGAGCTCTTCCTTGTTATGCAAGTTCAATGCCTCTCCAACTTCGCACTCATTTCTGACAAGACAACGGCCAACAACTTGGAACAGACTAGCAGCAAACAAAATGCTTGCTGGTGTGCTTTATAACTGAACACCTAGTGTGACCTTGTGACCTAACGCATTTGCCTATTCTGACTTGACAGATTCAAATGCCGAGTTTACCACTTCAATGCACTCAAGCAATGCCACTAATTTGGAGCTCAGATTAATGGGCATGACATTTCTGCTCTCTATCTTGTGCATATTCCTTTTTGATTCTATGCCTGTGCTGATAAATTCCTGAGCAGTGGTCAGTAGTGCCTTCAGGAAATGTAGATGGCACTGAAGGGTAGCCTTTTCATCCTTCAGCATTTTTACTTCACTACCTCCTTCCAATAGTTTTATCATTCTTTGCTTGAGCAATGCTGGGGCTCATTTTTTAAATCTTGGCAATAGGCCCTGTATGGCTTTCCAACTCTTGAGACGCTTCCTAGTGAGTGACATCTTTGGAGTACCAACCCATAACAATTCAAGTATGATTTTGTCTGCCGTAGGCCTGACAAGCTTGTTACTGAAAAAGAGGCTCGATAAGTGCCTGCTTGTTCTTAGACCACAACCATTAGAATAACTCATGTGGTTTTTCCAGTCGGACAAGTTTCCTTCCGAACGACTCACGGTAGTTTGCGCCTATCTGCTTCGCTTACTGCTCTTGCTTCTCTCTCCACCGGCGATTCAAAAGGCTGAGAGGAGGTGCTCCGTCACATGCACAGTGCATTTTTTTTGCAATTATCTCCAATCGCCAGTGACTCATATTAAATTTACTTGCAAACAAATATTTATTATGCCACATGCTTCCTTCCCTTACAAAAATTTCGTTTGTATTAAGCCCAGTGCTAGATGCGTTATATCTTTGCCACTGGTGCAAAGACATTGTTTGCGTGTTGCACTAAATTTGATGGTAGAACATTAAAACAGCCAGTTTGGAGCAGTTTTGGAGCAATATTGCATTTTGGAGCAGGATAGAGCAGGAAAAGCAGTTTGGGAGCAGAATGGAGCGGCAATTCCACCCCCGATAGGTGCATTCACAAGAGGAGACTGCTGCACTTCTGTGCCATTATATAGGGGTATGCCATATGCCCAGACATTTCATGAATAATCATGTGCGTAGTTATGCACTGCAACACCAGCTGGAGAGCAATATTAAACTACCTCCAGCTTTCTCATAACAGCTTTAATTTTACAGTAATTTCAGTGAACACTGCACCTTTTCATTTCAGGAAGGTAGAAGAATACAACACGGATGTTTTATGCAGCACATGGTGAAGAACACTGCCCCGTGTGAAGATGGACATGTGAAGATAGCTGGTGAAATCTTGGCAATCAGTTGACAAGATGCTGATTGCGCTGATGAAAGAATGAAAGTTATTTACGTTGGCATTATATCACATTGCAGATAGCACCAGTTTATTTTCTCCAAAACTCTCTCGACCATGTTCACTTTGCCAAATAAATCCCAAATACATTTTTGCAACACAAATTCTGTCGGTGTGTTTCTGTTCTTGCATTTTATGGTGCATAAGTAGCTAAGGCTACAGTTTTGCAAATACAGGTCCAAACTTATCTGCAAAGGGCATTACACTAATTTTAAATTGCATATTTTAAGAAATATTTGCATTGTTAGAATTGTAAACATATGCAATGACTGAAAAAAAAAAAATATGTGCACAACCTCTCTCATGTGAGCCTCAGCTACAATGTTGAAAACACTGTTAGTGGCCTGTGGTCACCACTTCTCCAAAAGAAATTCAAAATGTCCCGTCACATAGTGGTAATTGCTAAAAGCATATCATAGGTCAGTGTTTCTCAAATAAGGGCTCACGAAGTGATTTTCAGGGTCCACGAAACCAACAGCTGCAAAAAAAGAAAAGAAAGATGCGGGATAGCTTTGGCCTGACTAGACACAGTTTTGCAGGGTTAAAATCTAGGAGATTCAAAGGCGACTTTAGTTTATGAAAAAAAAGTGCGGAAACAGAGGGAGAGGGCATCTGCGGCATTCGTTGATGCCAACGTTGGTAAAACTCGAGCTCTGGCTGCACTACTGGATGGGGCTACAATGCAAAGCGTCTCGGGCATGATGACGACATGACAGCTCAATGAGAGTACAATTAATTCAGTAGTGTACAGAAAACTCTGAATAAGGACTCTAGCAGTACATGCGATCAATGAATATATGAGCTGTGAATTAGTGGCATGAAGTGAAAAACCATAAAATGGCATCATCACTTTTTGCATCTGGTAGCACAGGTTCTCAGTGAAGCTGTCAGACGGCCTGACGAAGACAAGCTGTGGTGGTTCGCCGCCTCGCTCGCCAAAGCAGATGGCACTTCACACATACAGACACTTTTATAATTCAGATGTCACCTTTTCTTAATCTAGACAATACACAAATGCACACACAACCGTTCGGGTGAAACACTAGAGACGGCCCACGCGGCACAACTCAAGTACAGCGTTCAGACTGGTGGTCTAGTGCATATTTGCGGTCACAAGCATCTTGTGCCACTAACAGTTCGAAGTCAGCGTTGGGAACAAGTGAAGCCATTGGACCGGAGCACAGCTGTCAGGTGTCCACCGAGAGACGGTCACGCAGTCAAAGGAGCATGGGAGACAACGCCGAACCAAAGTCATCGCGTCTTTTCAGTTCGCCAAGTGGCGAGATGGCAAACCGAAGCTGTCATATCGCTGCACACAACACTCAGCAAAAACCCCTGCATTTGAACACGAACACTATCACACGCCACCCTAAACGCCCCCACGCACACACCATGTCATGTTGAATACTGTGAGATGAGAACAACGAGAAAGTAGTCATGCACTGCTGCAATCAATCGAGATAAATATTGCTGCATCTCGGCATAACAGCGTCAACAAATGAACAGCATAAATCTTTGGGTAGCATTGTTGCATGCAGTGATGCTCATCTTGGAAATGGAGTAACTGTTCTAGAAAACACGGACAACAGAAACAGAAGTGGACAAGGACGTACACAGGCTCACAACTGTATTTTACTAACCGAGAGAGGACATATATACAGCAAGCAAATGTATAGCATTGAGCATGCAGTTTTGTGGACTTTATATGTGTCACCTTTACTTAGTTAAATCCAGTTGTGAGTCTGCAAGCCTCCTGTCCACTTGTTTCTGATGTCCAAGTTTCCTAGTGCACTTACGCTATTTACAAGATATGCACCACTGCATGCTGCAATTATTGCTGTAAGGAATACAGAGATGAATTCTGCGACTGTTGACAAATGCCTCAACTATGAAGGTCACTGCTTGCCATGCTTGTCCATATTTTACTGAGAAAGGCAGCCTAAAAAAATGTTCACAATTTTTTGACCGCAGGACGTAGGCCGACACTTATGTCTGAAAAGGCACAAGGTACTGACCAACTGATTCAGACACAAGACAAAGTAGATAGACACATGACAGCTGTACAAAGATGTTCGGCAGTTCATTGCGCAACTTTATACATGCGCCCTACCTGTTACCATCTCAAAGTTTGGTTCTTGAAATAGTCAATGAAAGCAAAATCCCGTGCTACGCTGCCAAACCCCCCTCTACATCTTTCCTAACACTGCTCATTGCCTTGTTGAAGGCAACATGATGAGGCTGCAGTACGGCACCTCCAAACAGCTTGTAGAGTAGAGGCCATCGGGGGTAGGCTGCATCACTATAGATCACATATTTATGACCCATGGCGATCTTCTGCAGGTTCTCAAAGTGCACCATTTCCTTGAGGATCCCTAAAAGATAGCAAGAATTAAAAATATAACCAATGCGGGTCTACACAGGTGCCTCTATTCTTTTTGTATAATGAGATGTAATTACAGTTGCAAGTTTTTAGATACAATTTTTTCTTACAATTTCCTACATCACATACTTAAGTGTCACGTTTCTTTACAGATTAAATGCTGTTTTTCATGAGGTGGGTCATTGAGTACCCTTTCCCAAAAACCAACTCAAAAAATATAAAAGTGCTTGTGGAATTTGCGCAGCAGAGATGTTAGGCTTTAATTTGGAAATGCACTCCCCTGAATATGAAAAACATATTACAGCTAGTTACTGCAATGAAGACATGACTGAACAGGCTTACCTGCATCGTGACGCCTGCCTTTAAATGGCCCACTGGCAGACTATAGCATTGGTACACATTAGTGCCTGGTATTTCTGCACAGGCTCCACTTGTGCCCAGAGAAGTCCTCCTTCTGAGCCACAGACGGTCGACAAATTTGCCTTGCTGTGCCATGATGAAACCCCAGCAGTTGAGCACGGGGGCGTTCCTTTGCATGCACCGCCTGAGGAGGAAAAATTGAAGCGGCTGCAAGCAACGATCGCTTATAGAGTCCCTATAAAGTGGTCATGAGAAAATAATCTTTCAGTGTGCACCTTCTTTACTGTGCCATAGCATAATACTTATTGCATTGCTTTTGGAAGAGTTCACTAGCGTTACCTCGTACAGGCCCATCAATTTTAAGGTGAAAATCTTTAATGGCTCATACTGTCGGCATTCGTTTGTTTGGTCACACTATAGCTGTCAATCAAATGATGTCATGATGATGCCATCAGACAAAATTAAAATCCTGTTCTCACTGGGAGCCGAACCTCTATCCCTCGCATCCCCATCCGAGCGCTTTAGCCAACTGTGCAACGCTCGGGATCGTGAAAAACACATCAAAATTCTTCTTGTCTACTGTAAGGATGATAGTAGCGATGACAATGAAGTTGGAATTAGCAGTGATGACATTAGCAATGATAATGACGGTGCATTTAATTCATAATGATGAGAGCAAACGTGATGCACCGTGTGCACCAGCAACGCTTAGATTTTCACATTTCTGCAGTGTAGATTCCGCAGTGCTCCCGGATTTTTTCAACACTATCATCGACACTTGATTTTGTTTTCAAAGCAAGCGAAATTCAGGAACCTACACTAGGTTATTCTCTTTTTTTTTGTAATTGAAAGACCATATATACATCTCACTTTTGCAAACGGTTTGAGACAGTAAGGATGTAAATAAAGACCAGGAATTGTACAGAAATCATGTGCCAAATCAAAAATGAGCCAGATTCTGCTGATGTGCAGATGGAAATGAGCCAAATCTATTTTATTCTTGACAGCTTTCTTTCTCAGCTTTAGCATGATAGGGTGGACTACTGCGAGTGTAAATTCAATTATTGCTTCTCCATAGCTACTTCCTTATCACTGTCTAGGATACGAAGAGATCACAGGAAAATCTGAAGCCAGAAGATAAAAACACTGAGAACATAGGCCTGCAGCAGACGAAGCAGTTTGTGCATAAAGCTAGCAAAATAACTTATAAAAGACTACATTCAGTTTAGCCTGTTGGCAGCGGCTTTCTGCACTTAGCAACATAAGCAAATAGCCGAAACTGGCAAGAAACGACAATATTTGCCGCTGTCTTGTCGCTTTGCATCCTATGTGCATCTACCATTCCCCGGAAATACAATGGTGCACTGAATTAAAATAGCTCTTCATTAAACACATTCCAACTAATTTCTACCAATAGAAAATAGCCTCACATCTTTGCGTGAAGCAGAAGCCCACTAAGCATTTATTTGCTCACTTTAGAGCAAATCAGTGCTGCTGATTGTGTGACAATGAAGGTTACAACTTTTCATCACCTGTATTCACAGTATGATCATTTACAGTAATTATTTTCACAAAGAGACTAGAAACGACTCTGAAAAAAAATTTCATTTAGTCAAAGTAGGGTCAAATATAGATTTTCATATCGATAAGGGCCAAATCCAAAATTGCTTACACTGTTTAAATTATTGCATAAAAGTTTAGGAAATTTCTGTGTTGAGTATTTCAAATACATGAAGCAAATTAAAAAATAACTTGTGCTGATAACAACCTTTTGCGTATTTCTCAGTTTGTGTTTCCGGGGACTTCCCTAATTTAATAAAAAAAAATATTGACTTGTAGGTGTGCTAGTGTTTATGTTGATGACCTTATGCTGTGCTAGTAGGCATGATCGAAAAGCAGCATAGCACTGGTTGCATTCGGGACGTTAAACAGTTTCACTAAATTCGATGTCGTCAAGAGAGCACCTTCCCAAAGCTCTACAAGCGAGTTGGAGAACAGGGGTATATATATATGCCTTTACACAAGTGTGCCTAAGTTAATTGACGTAAAAAAAAAAAAACTGAATGATTACAGCGGACGTTCGGTGACTGGGCACGAGTCAACTGCAATCGTTAATGTATGTTATGTTTTACAGTAGCCAAAACTGCTCGCCTGCTAGAAACGACACAACGTTGTTACGCGCCAGAGAGCATTGGCCCCATGCCATCATCCCTAGCAGCATGAGCGCTGGTGCCTTTCGACTACAAAATGGTAGGGTTTTGACGTAGTTATATCGAGTAGAAGGCTCGGTAGCGTTTATGCACACATGGAAGCTGATGGGGATGATGAGCAATGAGTAGCGCGAGAGTGCGTAGCAGTGTGAACGCGGGATGATACGACATCCCGCCCCGCTTCTCACAAGGAATTTATCGCTTTAAATCCGCTCCGGCCTTTTTTCTTTTAATTTGAAAGTGCTATAAGCGGTCGCACAAGTGTTAGACTGTTTTGATAAGCTCTGAACCTCAGGATTAGCGCTAATTCGCATTCAAAGATGACTACTGAAACGCCACAGCCAGTCAGATTTGCTTTACATGTTTCGGCGGGCATACTTATTTGACACAGAAAGCACTGCTATCAATAATTTGGCTTGTAACCGTCAAGTCACCACAGCCACCACACCATGCGCTACTTACCTCGGAGAATCGCTGAAGAGCTTGCAGATCAAGCCACTTGTCACATCGAAGAGTAGATGACCGAAGTAAAAATCGAGCTGTGCCAAGGTGCCTCGGAGCCGGAGACCCTGACACGCTGCTCACTGATGACCTCATTTGGAATTAGGAGGGCTAACTGAAGCTGTCCGAAATCCTCTTTCTAGAATCTAAAAATCCTGCTGAACACTGTGTTGTTGTTGGCGCCGGTGTTGAAGGGTACCACGCTCACGTAAGTACCTTCGAGGCTTTGGAATATCGCGCTCCCGTTGAAATCCATGCATGTCTTCAATTTCATCCCATGATAGGGTGCTTAAAAGCTGCCTGTCGTGAAGGGTGAAGGATGCTGTCGGCATAATGTAGCGTAACGTGCGCAGGTTGCACCGATTGCAGGAGCAAATTCTAGCACACGACCGAACACCAGCAAACACGAGCAGTTGTTTCCTTCCTCCATGCGAGCACCAAAACAAACGGATTTAATGCAACTAGGCTTGGATTGTTCAGGCTTGCTGCAGGTGGCAAAGTGGTTAAAAGTGAGCTCAAATTAATATTTATTCGAAACACAGCTAACATGTCAACATGATGACTTCGGGGGATCTGCATGTGACATTTTTGTGACATTATTTGAAGTATTTATTACAAATAGCTTCTATCTTTTTTCATTGGATAGCCATCATCATCATCTGCATGTACGTCTAGCGATATGTCTTACGTATGGGCGATACGTACAGCTAAAACGTGTTTTGCCCGGTGTCAGCCGAATACGTCTATATCAATTTTCACGCATGCGCAGTAGGCGTCCGATACGTCTACGTCTGTACGTCTCCGTTAAGCTAAATCTCTCTATTTATGCGGACGTTCCTTTACTATCGTAACTGACCATCATTCACTCTGTTGGCTGCTGAACCTTCGAGACCCATGTGGTCGCCTCGCACGCTGGGCCCTCCGGTTACAGGAATATGACTTTGCCGTGGTGCACAAAAGCGGGAGGCGTCATGCAGACACAGATTGTCTTTCTAAGATGTCAATGGCCACGACCGGATCTGACAGCGACGATTTCGACAATTAGATATCGACCCTCGAGGCAGCGTTCCCCGACACGAATGTTTTCAAAATAGAACAGCAAAAGGATAGCAGTCTGCAGCCTCTCATTGCCGCCTCCCAAGCCAGCGCAGCTACAAGCCGTTTTTGTGTGCGTGATGGCCTACTATGAAAAAAGAGTTGTTCGCCTGTCGGCCAGCGATACCTACTCGTAGTTCCCAAGACACTTTGCACGGACGTATTGCGGGTCATGCATGATGATCCAACTTCTGGGCATTTGGCATCAGTTCGAACACTCCACCGTGCTCAAGAAAGATTTTACTGGCCCAGAATGCACTCGACTATTGAACAATACGTTGCCAGTTGCAAGCACTGTCAATGCCACAAACGTCCCACTGCAACTCCATCTGGCTTGCTGCATGCTGTGAAGACCCCGACAGCTCCGTTTGATCAAGTAGGCATTGACTTCATAGGTCCGTTTCCGAAGTCCTTGGATGGAAATCGCTGGATTGTAATCTGCGTGGACGTTACTGTGAAACCGCCGCTATTCCGTCTGCTACGGCGCATGAAGTGTCGCTTTCCCTGCTGCACTCAGTCATCTTACGACACGGGCCGCCACGAACTGTCATCACTGATCGGGGCCGACAATTCACCGCTGATGTTGTTGAAGAGCTCATGCGTTTATGTGCCGTAACCTCCCGACACTCGACGCCATACCATCCCGAGACAAATGGCTTGACAGAGCGCGTAAACAGAACGCTTATAAACATGCTAGCTATGTATGTGGATGCAGGGCATAAGAACTGGGACACTATACTACCCTTCATCACGTATGCGTTCAATGCCGCCACGCATGAGACGACTGGGTACAGTTCATTCTTCCTGCTGTATGTCAGACCGCCCCGCTACCCCCTGGATACTATCCTGCCCTTCTCAAGCCATGAAGATTCCTGCCTGGCTGAGACCCTCTGTCTCTCCGAAGAAGCTCAGAGAATCGCCCGCTTACGGTCTGGTGCTTCACAAGAACGTTCCAAAGCACGGTACGATGCCAGTCACCGGCGTGTAACGTACTCCATAGGTGATTTAGTCTGGCTGTGGCGTCCAATTCGGCGCGGCGGCCTACATCAAAAACTCTTGGCCCACTATGACGGCCCATATGTGATTGTCAGACGCATCAGAAATTTAAGGTATCGCCGGTCTGCCAAAACAGAACTATGTCATGTTGCCCGCTTGAAGCCGTGTCAGCCTTGCACGACTCACGAACACGCCCAGAGGGCTTCGTCTGAGTAAGGGGGAAATGTGGCGCTACTGACGACGATGAAGGATTGTGATGGTGTGGCAGAAGAGGAGGAAGAAGCGTTGCTTTCTGGTGGGCGTTAGTAGGCTTCATCTTGTCCCGCTGCAGCAGCACTGTAAATAAACACCCCTTATTACACCGTAACAATATATATATATATATATATATATATATATATATATATATATATATATATATATATATATATCAAGGAAAGAAACTAACAGTCGGCGAGGCCAAGGAAAAGCGTGGGGATGTTACTTTATGTCCTTTTTTTTTTATTGTTTACTTGGATAATCACTGAAATTAGTAATGTAATCTGCTTAGGGGAAAGATAATTAGACACAAAGTAGAAGAAAAAACAACGTGCCGATGGTGGGATCCGAACCCACGACCTCCGAATAACGCGTCCGGTGCTCTACCAACTGAGCTACATCGGCCGCTGTCCCCCCTGCTACTTTCTTGGGTATTTATGTTGTCTGTATACGAACCTTGAGAGTGTTCACCAGCGCCACCCTCAGCCATAGCGGCGGACGTGGGACGTCCTTTGTTACCGCCAGCGTCACGTAGAACGTGATCAAGAGCGAGGGCGAAAGCTGTGCTAGAACCCTCTTACGCTACCTAAGGCTTCAAGACTTATATATATATATATATATATATATATATATATATATATATATATATATATATATATATATATATTGTAAGGGTACGTTGAAGCTCAGGTCGGTGTTCCAGTCGACCGTTTAACTAGCGCGTCAGTTTCTTGCGTTTTCTTCATTGTCTGCCGTCTTCTTTGTAGCCCGCGCCTTTCGACGTACGCTCGACGTCTTTGTCACCGTCGACAGTCACTGAGCGTTGGTGTGACACTACAATTATCCCCGGGATAAAAAGGAGGCATCCTGCCGACTCATGGTGTGGACACAACAGGCGGGTCGTAACAGGGCTTGAGGCGGTCATCGTGCACTGTTTCACGCCCGCGGCGACGCATATCCAGTGTCGGTACAAGCGGTTCTATAACGTAGTTCACCGGAGAGGTCTGGCAAATAACCCGATATGGACCATGGTATTTGGAAGCAAGTTTGGTAGAGGGGCCGGAGGGGGTAGCAGGAACCCAAAGCCACACGAGAGAGTCTGTGCTGTATGAAGGAGCTGGACAAGACGGTGCGCGAAGGAACTACTGGTGACCTTGGTTCTGGGTTGTAAATGATCGGGTCAACTGGCGACATTCTTCTGCATATGCTGGTGCTTGAGAGACGGTGGTCGCTTCGGAGGTTTCAGGGCGATAAGGAAGTGTCGTGTCCATAGTTGAGGTGGGTTCACGGCCGTATAGAAGGAAAAAGGGGGAGAAGCCGGTGGTGCTTTGTATGGCAGTATTATCAGCGTACGTGACGAATGGGAGAAGCAGGTCCCAGTTTGAGTGGTCGGACGCAACATACATGGCAAGGATGTCACTTAAGGTGCTGTTAAAACGTTCCGTCATGCCATTTGTCTGCGGATGGTAGGCCGAGGTAGAACGGTGGACAATGCGGCACTGCTGAAGAAGGGCTTCGATGGTCTCGGAAAGAAAAACACGGCCACGGTCACAGAGCAATTCTTAAGGTGAACCGTGGCGCAGAACGAGGTGGTGCAGAACGAAAGACACAACGTCTGGAGCCGACGCAGAAGGTAAAGAAGATGTTTCTGCGTAGTGGGTAAGGTGGTAAACAGCCAGGATGACCCAACGGTTACCAGCTGGAGTGACTGGTAGTGGCCCGTAAAGATCAATACCAACACGATCGAATGGTCGGCTGGGGCAGGGCAAGGGCTGCATCGGAACGCTGGAGTGGTGTGGAGGGTGTTTGCGGCATTGACATTCCTGGCATGCGCGAACGTACTGACGCACGAAGCGGTACATACCCTGCCAGTAATAGCGGAGGCGAAGACGAGTGTAAGTTTTCAACACTCCGACGTGGACACACTGAGGATCGGTGTGAAAAGCGGCGCACATTTCCGAACGGAGGTGCCGAGGAATGACAAGGAGCCACTTGCGTCCGTCCGAAAGGTAATTTCGGCGGTAAAGCATGCCGTCGCGGATGGAAAAATGACAAGCTTGGCGGCGAAGCGTTCGTGAAGCTGGTCACAGAGAAGGTGTAGATAGAAACGTGAGAAGAGAAGCGATCTAAGGGTCTTGCCTTTGTTCATTGGGCATGTCGGCAATTTCTAGCGAAGATGAGTCACCTATGGTGATAGCTGTCGAGTCAGAGCCGCATTGAAGAGGTGACCTAGACAGGGCGTCAGCATCAGAATGCTTACGGCCAGACCGGTAGGTGACCTGAATGTCGTACTCTTGTAAGCGGAGGGCCCAACGAGCAAGACGACCGGATGGGTCTTTAAGGGTGGACAACCAGTAGAGTGCGTGATTTTCCGTAACAACAGAAAAGGGACGACCATAGCGATATGGGCGGAACTTCCCAATGGCCCAAATGATGGCCAAGCACTCCTTTTCGGCTACAGAATAATTTTTTCGGCCTTTGTTAAGTTGCGGCTGGCATAAGCAACAACGTACTCTGGGTTGCCAGGCTTTCGTTGTGCAAGGACAGCGCCGAGACCTACACCGCTGGCATCAGTGTGAACTTCGGTAGGCGCCGCAGGGTCAGAATGGCGGAGAATAGGAGGCGACACTAGAAGATGCCGAAGCGTCGAAAAGGTCTCATCACAGTCGGATGTCCAAGACAAAAGAATGGCGTCACTGGCAAGGAGATCAGTCAGTAGCGAGATGATCGAAGCGAAATTGGGGACAAATCGACGAAAAAAACGAGCACAGCCCGATAGAACGATGCAGCTCCTTTAGAGAAGTTGGGCGTGGAAACTCAGCTACTGCACGCAGTTTCGCAGGATCTGGACGAACACCGTCTTTCGAAACAACGGGTCCCAATATAGGAAGCTGTCGAGCCCCGAAGCAGCACTTTTTCAAATTTAGTTGCAGGCCGGCATCAGTCAAACACTTTAGCACACGCTTGAGACGGTCCAAATGTGACGTAAATCTTTTGCAAACACGACAACGTCGTCCAGGTAACAAAGACAGTCGTGCCACTTGAGTCCGCACAGAATTGTGTCCATCATGCGCTCGAAGGTGGCAGGCGCGTTGCACAATCCCAAACGGCATGACGTTAAATTCATAGAGACCGTCAGGTGTCACAAAAACGGTTTTTTGGTCGATCGTCAGCTGCCATGGGTACCTGTCAGTAGCCCGTGCGAAGATCCAGAGATGAAAAGAATTCGGCACCTTGAAGGCAATCGAGAGCGTCATCAATACATGAAAGGGGGTATACATCTTTTGCGTTATCTTGTTCAAACGCCTGTAATCAACACAGAACCGTATGGAACCATCCTTTTTCCTCACGAGAACAACTGGAGAAGCCCAAGGGCTGTGCGAAGGCTGGATGACGCCACGCTGAAGCATGTCCTTAACGTGCTCGGTGATAACTTGACGTTCTGCAGCCGATACCCGATTAGGGCGCTGGCGTACCGGGGCGTGCGTACCGGTGTCGATGCAGTGAGTGATTACGGATGTGCGCCCCAAAGATGTCCGAGGAAGGTCGAATGTGGAACGGAAGCGCCGCAGCAAGCTGACGAGCTAATCGCGTGCATCTGCTGAAAGGCTGGCATCCAGAGAGCCAGAAAACGCTGCAGTGGAGTCGTCGTTCTGTACAGAAGCAGGCAAGTCAATAGCATCGAGCTGAAGTGGGGTTGGGTCTTTGAGACGGCACATGTCATAGCGTCATCAGAGTACTCGACATGACTAAGACGTTCTTCACGAAGAAGCATTGACGGACAAGGCAACGAGTTAGAGACGTATATGGCGCCGTAGCTACCACAGAAAGTCAGAAGGGCGAAAGGCAGGACTAAGCAATGGCGATGATTAGTGGCATGAGTCGGAGTGAATTGAACTGTCGAATCAGAAAAGCAGGCGCAGGAAACGGGCACGAGGACGGTAGAGCAGCCGGGATGTCAGTATCTTCGGCCACAGTTATCTTATCTAGGTGGAGCGGTGTGTCAGACAAGGCGGCCGGTGAAAACTGAGACAATTCGATGCTGGCTCGGGCAAAGTCAATCATCGCATGATGACTGGTGAGAAAGACGCAACCCAGAATCAGTTCGTGAGAGCAGTGAGGCAGCACAAGAAATTCGGCGACGTACAAAACACCCTGAATCACAATTCGAGCTGTGCACGCCCCAAGCGGTTGAATGCGATGTGAGCAGGCAGTTCGGAGAAAAAAATTTGGAGGACGCTTAAGCTTCGCCTTCAAGAGTGGAACGCGATAGCGTTATTGCACCTCCTTCGCACCGCCCAGCACTACTGGCACTGGTAGACGGCGCCGCTTCCATCACACGCGTCTCATGCCCGTCCTCACTGCCTGGACATCCAGCCCCAAATGTTGCCGAACAAAGAGTGCACATCCCGCAGATCTCCCGACAGCATGACTAACACACGCGTAGTACATTGACGTGAAAGGGAGCACCATACTCTCGGTCTCATCGTCGCCTTCGATTTTAGTTTCCTGTACAGCAAGGATGTCTATATCTTGTTCCACTGCCAACCTATATAACTGCCGTTGTCTCCTCCTCGCTTTAAGCCCTCGAACATTGATTGTGGCAAGTCGCGAGGACCTATCTGGTAGCGCCATTATAGCATGAAAATAGACCGAGAGTACGGTGCTGACCTTGGACGTCAGGTCCCGAGGCGCAGGATCCAGCGCACGGCATGTACTACGAAGTAGGTGGCGGCGGAGGTGGAGCCGGCGGCGTTGTTGCCATCAACCTCCGCTTGGAAGCGTTTTTCGGCCGTAGGCGTAACGACGGCCGACACATGGGACCTGCCTTTGAAGGTGGTTCTCCGGTGGCGTTCAGTCCAGGAGACGCTCCCTCTGGCTCGGCGCCTTCGTGCGAGCGCTTAGTTGCCGAGACGGCGGCACCTTCCTTGGAAGTGTCCATGGCCTCCTGCACCTCGCTCACGCTTTCCACCGACAGCACGGTGTTGTCTTTTTCTTGCACCACGGCTGGCGTACTCGGCTCCTCTGTTGACGCAAGTGCGTCTTCTTCAAGGTTTCACGTTTCTTCCGCGACTGGGTTCCATGATGTATGCTCGGCAGACGCCTTTTCGTCCTTAGCAATACTAGCCTCTACCCTTGCTGTTGCTTCAGCATCAGCCTCGTCCATTAGGAGATCCCGGTTATCGTCACTCCCCATGGGCCTTGCGACGCTGGCGTAGGTGCGCACGTACTCCGGCTTGTCGTGGTCAAAACGACGACACAGCACGCAGCGCGGTACCTTGCAGTCTCGACGAATATGACCGGTGCTCTGGCAGCGCAGGAAGAGTGGTGCCCTACCCGGCGCTACCACAAGGGCCAGCTCACCGGCAATTCTCAGCTGATGTGGTATGTCCTCCGGCGTCACCCCCGCCTTGAGTTTCAGCGTCATGGTTCGTGTCGTCGAACCCTTGTCCGAAACACCGTTGACCCTCCAGCGTTCCTTCACCACTTCAGTCGTTCTTCCGTATGCGAGCAAAGCTGCCCGTACGTCGTCATCAGGTACGGTGGGAAGCAACCAGTCCAACTTCAACCGGATGTCTTGATTCGACGGGTCGATGAGTACGCAGCGATGACTCTTCACTTGTACTTCGGCATTCTCGAGCAACCTCTTTGCACCTTCAGCACACTTGAACGTGACTGCCCAAACGTGATTCATTTGATACGCCCCCAAGGCCGAAACCTCGGGGAGCAGTTTCAAACGGGCCAGCGTATCCCTGAAGTCTTCCACACGGTAGGGTTAAGTTGCTGGGCCTTTGTGGAGGAAGGGAGCACTCCAAAACAGCCGGCTCGCTTCTTCTGTTTGCCTTTTCTTTCTGATTGTTAACTTTGTTGTCAGGGGTTTTTTATGAATCCGCGTCCGGGCGCCTGTTGAACTTGAAAT
Organism: Amblyomma maculatum; assembly: GCF_055883805.1. Taxonomy (NCBI): domain Eukaryota; kingdom Metazoa; phylum Arthropoda; class Arachnida; order Ixodida; family Ixodidae; genus Amblyomma; species Amblyomma maculatum. The sequence goes on along the minus strand of NC_139344.1, from coordinate 292,906,743 downwards.
ACGCGAGGAAAGGTTATTTGACCGGGAGTTTGGGGCTGAGACCTTGGGAGGTTTTGGTCGGACCGTGAGACAGAATAGGCATCTCGGCGCTAGACGCGAGAATTATGACTCTCGGGGAAAACAACCTGCGCCGCATCTGCCGCTCGTACCACTTAATTGGCCTGCAAATGTGCACGCTGCAGTGACCTTTGGCCTGTGCGACTGGAGAAGTGTGCTGGTTGCTGTTGCAGCCGCGTGGGAAACCCAGAGTCGTCCTACGGGTAGCACACGTTGTTTCAGTTTCAAAAACAGATCCGTACAACTCAGGCGTGCCGGCGACGCGGAGACTGCGGAGAGCGAACCGCGTCGTCGTTTAACCTGTCAGCTCAGACCAATAACGGGCGAAGGTTTATGACTTCCCTGCTCAGCGCATTATTTATTTATTTATTTTATTTATTAGAGATACTATCAGTCCGGTCAGGACCAAGATAGGAGCGATACAGGGTACAGAATACAAAGGCGGAACACGACAAACAAAACACCAGCACCATCCGATGGGACGGCACCGACGCAACCGTAGGCTGTGAAAACAAAACACGAAAACGGACGGTCGCTCGAGAAGCGAGCGCGACGTTTACACACAAGCGGTCTTGTGTTTCTGGCTGCGCGGCGCTAGCCGGGGGTGCCGTTTCTAATGCGATGCCTTCGTAGTATTCGAGCGCGCCGTCGAGCTGACAACTCTCGCGTGAACATAAATATCCCCGCGGCGCTCTCGCCCAGCCGGCCAAGACGCGGGAGAACAGTAGGGCACATCCGGTGCTGTCGGTTCTAAAGTTGACGGAAACATCGCCGCAGCACACGGCGCTCGTGTTGATGAGCGCGGTAGCAATAAATTCTCTCCTTTTTCCCGCTCTTCTTACGGCCAGCGGGGTCCGGACACTACCCTCGTATTTCTTGCTGCCCTGTGTGCCCTTGCACGTGTATGCATTGCTGGTGAAAGTGAAAGTGGCGTTCACGTGTCTTTGCTAATTTGTTTTGTCTCGCCCCTGATTTTGAGAATCAGTGCGTCGTCTCCACTGGGGGAAAGGGCGAAGCCCTGTGTGCATTGCTGGTGAAAGTGAAAGGGCGTTCACGTGTCTTTGCTAATTTGTTTTGTCTCGCCCCTGATTTTGAGAATCAGTGCGTCGTCTCCACTGGGGAAAGGGCGAAGCCCTGTGTGCATTGCTGGTGAAAGTGAAAGGGCGTTCACGTGTCTTTGCTAATTTGTTTTGTCTCGCCCCTGATTTTGAGAATCAGTGCGTCGTCTCCACTGGGGGAAAGGGCGAAGCCCTGTGTGCATTGCTGGTGAAAGTGAAAGGGCGTTCACGTGTCTTTGCTAATTTGTTTTGTCTCGCCCCTGATTTTGAGAATCAGTGCGTCGTCTCCACTGGGGGAAAGGGCGAAGCCCTGTGTGCATTGCTGGTGAAAGTGAAAGGGCGTTCACGTGTCTTTGCTAATTTGTTTTGTCTCGCCCCTGATTTTGAGAATCAGTGCGTCGTCTCCACTGGGGGAAAGGGCGAAGCCCTGTGTGCATTGCTGGTGAAAGTGAAAGGGCGTTCACGTGTCTTTGCTAATTTGTTTTGTCTCGCCCCTGATTTTGAGAATCAGTGCGTCGTCTCCACTGGGGGAAAGGGCGAAGCCCTGTGTGCATTGCTGGTGAAAGTGAAAGGGCGTTCACGTGTCTTTGCTAATTTGTTTTGTCTCGCCCCTGATTTTGAGAATCAGTGCGTCGTCTCCACTGGGGGAAAGGGCGAAGCCCTGTGTGCATTGCTGGTGAAAGTGAAAGGGCGTTCACGTGTCTTTGCTAATTTGTTTTGTCTAGCCCCTGATTTTGAGAGAGTATCTGTGCGTCGTCTCCACAGGGGAAAGGGCGAACGATTGGTGGGAGGCACGCGGGGCTCGTGAAGGACCAATCTCCTTGAGGTGCCGATGTTGCATTGGCTATTTAAAAGGTGGCTTTGTCATTCTGATTGGCTCGTAGAAGCTCTTTTCCTCCGATTGGCCACGAAGTCGGTAACCAGGATGTTGAAAATGTATATTTAAGACGGGTGTTTGGGGGAGAAAGGAGAAGTGACGGGGAGACAGACTGACTGCCGACTTACGACTGGTGGCAGGAAGTCGCGAACTTTGTTCGCAAAAGCAAAATGTGTTTTTGACCCGTTCAATAAAGTGCCCGTAGCGCTTGAAATGTTGTCCCGTCCGTTTCCTGCAACGTGTCCCCGGATCAACGGACCATCTGGAACACCACATCATCTATATATATATATATATATATATATATATATATGAAGAAAGATAACTGCCGGACTCTCACATCAACATGCATAAACACGGTATTCAAAACCAAACGCCCTGAAGGCAGACTAGGTAGAACAACACGGTACTCATCATTCGATGAAGCAGAAACCCTGTTACCGCGGCCAGAAACGGCCGCTGACACCGCTCCGTTGGAGCACATGATAAGCACGTCCGCTCGCTAGCGCGGCCGGAAGTGGAATGTGCTAAGTTGGGCTAAGTGCCTTGGATTTTGGCATGGTACTTGGCCAGAGACCCCTGGTACTTTCGCCAACATGCAATGGCTTAGTACACTCGTGAAGTACCTATGCGCTCCGTTAGAGTTTTACAGCGACAGTGAGCCCTACTGGCGGAATCAAGTTGGGGAAATGCGTGATAGGACGGAGAGGGTGAAAGGTTGGGACTTGTCCATGTTCGCACGCAGCACTGTGTGCAATGTGTTTTTTGTTAGTAAATTGTGGTATGTGCTAAGTGTTCTGCACTGCTCGCGCGCTAATGTGCAAAAGTTTCACCGCATATTCGCTGTCTTGTGTGGGGGTCGGTATGGGAGAGGACAAGCCGTACAAACCTCTTCCGTAGTGTTGGTAATGGAGGCCTTGGCTTGTCGCATTTATACCTGCGGCAGGTAGTTAATCGTTTCAGCTTCCTTCGAGACGTGAAGGACCCTTTTTTACGCACTGTGTTACAGATCAGATTAAGCAAACTCCTACCCGATTTTGTTGTTTCTACCGAATACGTAACAGGACGTGTTGTTGGTTTTCTCAAGGAGGTCGTAGCGGCCTGTAATTTCTTAAGTGCGCGATTCTCACGCGATTATTTAGCTGTAGTAAAGCGCAAAAAGTTGTACAAGGACCTTGCAGACGTAGTTTTTCCTGTACCACTGTATCGCACCATGTACAGTGCCAATCCCGGTAGCGACGTTTTAAAGCGCGTAAAGAGAATGCATGTGGCTCCAGGCGCAAAGTACTTTTTCTTTAGGCTCCATACCGGAACCTTAGAGGTAAAAACCTGGATGGAGGAAAAGGGACTCTACGTTCCCTGGGGTGTGCATTGTTTTTTATGCAGAAAACCCGAAACCGTCGAGCACGTCTTTTTGGAGTGTTTGGGTGGCGTGTTCTTTTGGGACATACTGCAAAGAACACTGAAAAAAGACCTGCCACTAGACCCCCGAGGAATTCGTTTCCTAGCTGTGGAAAATGATAAAGGCGTCCCTTTCGACGCAGTAATGCTGATGGGATTGCACTGTATATGGAAAGCCTGCATGGCAGCGCGACACGCCGACATTGATGCAAGGCCGGCACGTCAGTACTTCTGCGAATCCGTTGCAGCGTTCGTGGCAACCCACAAGAATGTGTACCCGGTGCCCGAATGGGCATCGAGAATTGAGCCCCTTATGCACATGAAGAGTTTTTAGCCCCTTTACATCAGTCAAGGTTTGGCTGGAAGTTTTAGCCCATACCGACGCTATGTACATTCTTCTCAAGTGTTCTTTCACTTTTGTTGTGTAGCGATGTATGTCTAAGCAGGCAATAAAAAAAAAACTCGTGGCTGAGTGGTAGCGTCTCCGTCTCACTCTCCGGAGACCCTGGTTCGATTCCCACCCAGCCCATCTTGGAAGTTACTTTTTATCTATGAAGCGCACGCCGGGATTTATCGCTCACGGCCAACGCCGCCGACGCCGACGACACCGGCTTTTCTGCGACACGAGCTCCTTAACGCTGTCGCGTTAAAATTTCGAAACAGGCGTCGTAACTTTACGAAGTCGGCGGCAAAGGTTGACACTTACAACAGACACAGCGGCGCCAGTGTCCACAAGCGCGAGAACTGCGACGCCATCAACAAACACTTCGATAACGCTGGCCGGGGAAGACGGAGGACTTGCACAAGTAGAAGAAAACGCAGTTCTTGCCTCTGGAACTGCGGCTGTTAGTTTTCCTCCGGGCCAGCAGGAGAGCGACGGCGCAGCGGCGAGAGGGAACGACGGCGGGGAGATGGCGATCGACGGGAGGAGTGGGAGGAGCGGTCAGGATAAAATGAGTCCGTAGAAGTGCCAGCAGGAACAGGGGGAGGGGAAGGTTCAAAGTTTGAACTGTAGTTGTAACTGTACAGGCGGGGCCCATTGCGGTATGACTGCGCGCGCTGGCGACGAAGCCGGGCGACGTGGCCAGGAACGCTACATGAATAACAGATTGGGCGGTTGTCGGAGGTCCGCCATGGATTGTTGACCGGACGTCGAGGAGGCAGATAAGGGCGGGGCGGAGGTGGTGGCGGTGGAAACGGCGCAGCATACGCGACAGGGCAGGGTGGTGGTCTGGCGGTGACAGCGGCGTACGTTAACGGGGCTGTCACGGGCGTAATTTGAGAGCTTGGCGGTAAAACTTCTGCAACTTGCTCCTGGATGGTGCGTCGAAGTGCAGAATCTATTGATGGGGTGGTTGCGGCAGAAGCAGGGGGGAGCGGCAGTTGCCGAGCCACTTCCTCCCGTATAAAGGCCTTGATCTCGGGAAGGAGGGAAGGTGGTTCAGAAGTGAGACCGCATGCTGTCGGAGGCACGAATAACCGATCGTTCACGAGAGAACGCCGGGTAGAAGCTCGTTGCCTCTTGAGGACGTCGTAACTCTGACAGAGCTGAACCACTTCGACGACGGTTTGCGGGTTTCTGGCCGTCAACATGTGAAATGCATCCTCGGAGATTCCCTTCAGGATTTTGGCGATCTTGTCAGCTTCGCACATAGAAGGATCAACACGTCTACAAAGATCCACAATGTCCTCTATGTAGCTGGTTAAAGTTTCATCAGGATTCTGAGCGCGGGCTTCGAGGCGTTGTTCGGCGCCCAGTTTGCGCACAGCGGGGCAGCCGAACACCTCGGAAAAGCTCGTTTTGAAGGCTGACCAAGTGGGTAGGTCGGGTTCGTGGTTGCGGAACCATAAATTTGCTACATCGGTCAGGTAAAAGAGGACGTTGGCTAACTTAGTGGTGTCGTCCCCCTTGTTGTAGGCGCTTACGCGTTCGTAGGTTTGGTTTGGTTTGGTTTGTGGGGTTTAACGTCCCAAAGCAACTCAGGCTATGAGACACGCCGTAGTGGAGGACTCCGGAAATTTCGACCACCTGGGGTTCTTTAACGTGCACTGACATTGCACAGCACACGGGTCCCTTGCTTTTCGCCTCCATCGAAAAGCTGCCGCCGAGGCCGGGATTCGATCCCGCGTCCTTGGGAACAGTAATCGAGCGCCGTAACCACTGCGCCACCCCGGCGGGGTCGTTCGTAGGAGGATAGCCAATCATCGACATCTTGGTCGTCGGCACCACTGAAAAACTTGGGGTCACGCTGGCGAAGCCCACCAGAGCACAGGATGGTAGGGGAAGCGGTGGGATCAGTCGAGCGTGGAGTGGCGGTCTGGCTTGTTGCCTCAGGCATAGCGGATGGCGGAGCGAGTGTGCGGCTACGAAGCTCCAGCGTCAGAGGAGGGAACGAGCAGCAGCCTCCACCAAATGTAAGGGTACGTTGAAGCTCAGGTCGGTGTTCCGGTCGACCGTTTAACTAGCGCGTCAGTCTCTTGCGTCTTCTTTGTCTGCCATTTTGTTTGGAGCCCGCGCCTTTCGACATACGCTCGTCTTTGTCACCGTCGACAGTCACTGAGCGTTGGTGTGACACTAGAATATATATATATATATATAGGATAAGTAAATAGACGTACTTGGTTGCTAGAGGTTACATAAAAGTGAAAAATTGCTTCATACTGTTTCCAAGTTTATTTGTAGTCGACGTTTCGGCAGGAGGCCTGTCTTTCTAATATGCCCCTCTATATATATGTATATATATATATATATATATATATATATATATATATATATATATATATATATATATATATAGAGGGGGTTGAGGCTCGAATGAGTCCGGTAGGGCATAAACGTAAAGGAGATGACGCACGGTAGAAAAACAGTAAACTTTCTTTCCGCACTAATATTCGATTATGACATTCGGTAATAGATGTGAGCGCAATATTAAGCATGAAATGTAACACCCGAACCAATCAAAGGAACGCAGCTTCAACTTTTTTATCAATATTTCCACATGTCCACTACTGCATGAATTACCTAGTATTGTATGTTGTAGGTCTCTAGGATTCTGCTTTGTAACCGAGCAATTAGTTTTTTTAGGTTGCCCGTTGCCGTACCTGTTAGTATTTATTCTCGATGACATAAAACTGTCCCTCAGCGAAATATTTGATTTCCTTATCAACGCATATTTCAGTTTGTGTTGCGTTTTAAATTATTTCTAATTTCATCAGCTTTTCTCTGTGGTTATGCTTGCTTACAAATGAGGTATCGTTATGAACATTAATAATGTAATGCTGTTATTTGATTTATTTTATAATATTTCTCCGCATGAGGCATTCTCGTCTACCTTACTGGAGGTTCCTGCACCCCATTACGCTCTCATTAGCAGCTTTTTGCACGTATAAGAGAGCCAGAACGTTTCGTGGAAATAAAATCAATTGAACTTAATTTATTTTGTACGGAGAAATATATCCTGAAGCTTGGCTAATTCGCTTTTCATGCCTGTAAAATTAGCGCAGGAATCGGAGTGACAGTAGAGGAAATACAACACCGGGGTCCCGTTTTTGCGCTGTGCATGCGCCCGGCTCAGAAAGAGATATGAAGGAGACGTAGAGGGGAGAAGGGCTAATATGAATTACTTGTTCCCACAAAATACAAAATAGGGAAATCGGCATTATTGTCTTTCTTTGTTTATAACTTCTAATGAGGTACAGGCAGGGGGGAACATATTCAGGTCACATCTAATTAAATCTAAAATGGGGCCTGCTGTCGCTCTCACGTACGTCTGCCGGTCTCTACCAACACTTTGAAAATTAGGCTGCATGCAACATATATACATTTGAAAGTCGAAAGTTAAACTACTGCCTCTGTAGTTGTGCTTGTAGAGCACGGAACACCACATGCGGGCGTCATGTGTTCGAATGTCGCTGGTGCTATGGTGGTGCCTTTTCCTCTACATTTCAATAAATAATCTCAGAGTGATGTATGGATACAATACTGCTTTCCTACTGAATGACTCTTAACTTCCTGCATATATAAGGTGTTTTTCTAACTGTTTATCTATCGTTATTTTAAGCCCTGCGAGAGATGTGTTGGTGTGGTCTGTGCAGATGAAATGTACAGTATGGTCCACTGTTAAAGGGAACATGAGACCGCGCGTCTGCCGTGCTTTACAAGACATTCACGAGGGCATCAGCGAGAAACGATCGCACAAGGTGCATGCGCAGTACACATGGCCGGCTGCTCTTCCTGAGCATGCACATGATGCCGGTCATTCTCGCCAGTTGTCGTTGACAGCGCTTTGCAAAGTGTTTTAGAGACGTGATTGCATGTTCCCTTCAACAGTGGACGGTACTGTACAGGAGGGCGGACATTATGCATTGTATCACGCCCATTGGAAGCTGCACCACTATAGCGTTTCTTTAGGCGCTCGCGTGGTGTAGCTCATATTGAGCGCAGTAGCAATAATGCGAAATAGATCTCAGTAAATAAATGATTGCCTAAAACTAACTAAATCTGATTCTAGAGGCCAACATGATATTTACAAATTCAAGGCTGTCAAAATAAGCGCTGAGATAAAAGCAGTCTAAGGATTTTTTGTTAGCGATGGTGCAGCCCGAAATTTTACGTCAAAAAAACACATTTTTTTTCAGTCAACTTAACGTTGACTTCCCGCAGAGCACACTTTGAAATGACGTCGCTCGCAATTATAATACAGCAGATACGGATTTAAGCGTTCTGCCTATTTATGCCGTAGAAGCAGTTACCGTGATTTCCGCGATACTATGCCCAGCAACGCCATTCCAAATATAGGCACTGCGACAGCCCAAATTTACATTATAAAACAATGCGTATTTTGATGTTAGTAGCATTGGCATCCCTGTACATGAACCCGGCAGCGGCGGTCGAGTTGAGGAGTCGAACTGAGTGCATTCGACACGTAGCGGGTTTACGTGAACCCTACCCGACGAGCGGCAATAACAGTGGCGCCTCGCGTCGAGGCGAAGAACTAGCAGACAGCACCCGATTCCGTTTTCTTTTCATGCATCTCTAGTATTTTCCGTGTAGTTCTCTCCCGCTGTACCCCAACGCAACGTGACCACGTTTATATGCTTCCTACAGCGTGGTCGAGTCGAGTCAACCCCCCCCCCCCTCCTTGCAGCGGAGTTGACTCGACCCCACCCGACCACATGAACCCTGTAACAGGTTTTCGACCCGATAACTCTCCTCAACCCGCTCCTATGGGGTTAATAAGAACGCTTCTAGTGTCACGCCAAAGAACAGCAGGTTGGTAGACCCGTAGGACCCTCTTCCACTGCGGCGTTCCTCATAGCCGTGTGTCTCTTCGGGATACTGGCACCTTATACCTAGCTATGCAAGCTTGAGTTGTATACATTTACAAACTAACGCATCAGTTTTCAATATGTAAGCAGCATGTCAAAAAAAAAACTACGCGTCACATCCACAGCAAGCAGCAGGCTACATAATTAACGCTGCCCTTCTAAAAACCCTCTTTAATGTCGCATCTATTTGCCTTTCCGCGTGACTCAACATTATGACATGGTGAATTTCCAAAAGGGCTACCGTAAAAAGTGTGGCAAAGCCAGGGCTATCTAGTATCTCGCCAAGTGAGTAAAATGCGAGGGGGTTATTTCAAGCGCCGTGTCACCCGAGGCAATCCGTGCATTACGCAACAGCGACCGCGAATTCCTTCCGGCGGCTGCTTGAGGCGAGTTATGCGCATGCCGGTCAGGCATTGAATGACCGTTTGCTCCGAGGAGGGCGTGAGTTGCATTGAAACTGCGCCGATCTCCTCTGCAACATCCAGCCTCTGTTTACTTCGGGCTCCGGGAACACTGGCGGGCCTCCGCTGGCGCGTCAGTTTTTCAAGAGTTGTTCACTAACATGCCTTTCCGGACAACGAAGGGGTGGCACGGCTGCATCTTTGCTTTTTCATAGGCTTTTACGCGTTCGCCATAGACTGTAGGCTGCATGGATTAGGTGCCTAAAGGGGGAAACTGATTGAAATAAAGCAGGCTTTGACTTTCCATAAGCGGCTCAGCCCTCCATAACAACGCTCAGCACAATCTGGCCTCGTTCATTCTAGGTTAAGTACAAAACTAGATAGGCTACATTGTGTACGTATCTCATATAACTGAGCCTTTGCTACTCAGGTAAGTCGCGAACGTGGGGGGTGCTCACTGCCAATTTCTTTGCGCGGATTCTACCGCAGTATCCAGATGCAAAGAAATGAAAACTCCCTAGTTTCTGTCCTCTAAATAGGCCATGACGAAGTAGCAACAACTATAGACACAGGAAATCATCATCATCATCAGCCTGATTATACCACTGCAGGGCGAAGGCCTCTCCCATATTCCTCCAATTAACCCGGTTCTGGGCTAGCTGCATCCACTTGACCCCTGCAAACTTCTTAACCCCATCCCCCCGCCTAACTTTCTGCCGCCCCCTGCTACGCTTTCCTTCGCTTGGAATCCAGTTTGTTACCCTAAGCGATCATCGGTTAACCCCTCTTCGCACTACATATCCGGCCCATGCTCACGTTTTCTTCTTGATTTCCACTAGAATGCCACTAGAGTTATTTCTCTGAGCCACTCTGCACGCTTCCTATCTCGTAACGTTACCCCTACCATTCTTCTTTCCATAGATTTTTGCGTTGACCTCAACTTAAGTAGAACCCTCTTGGTTAGCCTCCAGGTTACAGCCCCATAGGTGAGTACACAGGTAAGATGCAACTGTTATATACTTTCCTCTTGAGCGATACCGGTAAGCTGCTAGTCATAATCTGCGAGTGCTTGCCAAATGCGCTCCATCCCAATCTTATTCTCCTATTATATTCCTTTCATGTCCGGATCTGCGGTTACTTCCTGTCCTAAGTAGACATATTCGCCTACTACTTCCAGTACTGCGCTACCTAATGTAAATTGCTGTTCCTTCACGAGGCTGTTGAACGTTAGCTTAGTTTTTTGCATATTCAATATCGGTTCTAAATTTGTTCAGCAATCCACGCGCCAACAAAATAACCGACTTAAGGTGTTGCGTCACGCATTGAGATCACTGCCGGCACAATTATTAGGCTAGTATCAATATCGCTACTGAGAGGAACGTTGGTTTGAAATTTTGCAACACTATCATCGGCTAAAACTATCGCACGAACTGAATTGCAGTCGTAACCACTTCCTTGCGGCACATAAAAAGCCAACCAAAATGCAACGATTTAATCATATGCATAATTTTCAGTGGAGGCATCCAGCTACATATATAAAATGGCAACATTCACACTTTCTTTTAAAGCAAAGATGGCTTAGGATAGCTATTAATAAAATGTTTCATTTTTTTGGGCCGGTGTAGGTCGCATACAATTTTACCACACTTCTGCCATCCGTTTACCCTCTGTAAAAGATGCGCACCCCATATAAATGGTCGGCTGTTAACCACGATTGACGTGGGATGACTAAAGTGCAGTTTTGATATTACTTGCAAGAAAGGCCATTTTGAAACCGTCATACCACGGCTTGTCATTAAAAGGGATACTCCAAACCCTAGCGTAGTTGTGAAGAGGCACCGCCACGGATGATGACGAGGCACGCCGCCAATGAACCAGCTTAGGAGAGGCACGGCCGGACTCGAGGGAAAGCGCGCACTCTTTCTTACGGCCTTCTCAATTGCCCCGGGCGCAATGGGAACGTTTCTCCTGGAGTTACGCTCTCCTCCCCCGCAAGGGACGCGACCTGCTCCCTGTTCACTCCGCGTCGGTTTTAGCGGCGGCGGGGGCTTTTGCCTGGTTTCGCGCTGTCGCTCGCGAGTTTCGTGGTGAGTGCAGCCCGAAATGAAAGAACACAGAAGGTAGATACTGCCGAAGCATGTCGTTAACGTACTACACACGTGTACGGAGTTTTTATATAAAAAAACACTGTCGCTCAGCAAACGTTCGACACTCGTGTGACAACATTGCGGCATTGTAGCTAGGTTTGTCCACTTTAATAAAAGTTTTTCCCAAGCCTGTACAGAAATAGGAATAAAAAAAAAACTGAATGTGCAGTGAGCAACTCGAGTGCTGCAGAACCGCCTTTCAGCGCTAGAGGCGGAACCATCCATGTTAGCACCGAAGATGAAAATAATTTCATAAAAAATGTAATGTAAATTGCAACTTGCTTGCATGATATAAAGTATAAGAGGAGAAGTAAACGTTGTATGGTTGAGTTTTAAATGTTATTATAATTCATATATTAGCAACTGTGTCATTTTAAAAATTAATTTTTACATGATATTAAGTTGAAAACATGATATTGAATTATGAAAACAATAAAAAATGTTTTGATATTCTCGACACCACATGTGCTGGAAGTGGTAACAAGAGGCAAATAAATGACGCAGGTGATACTCGATGCAATGGCTTACAAATGAGTTAACCTGCTATATCGAAAGTATGCAAGGAACTTCTAAAGCGTTAAAGGACACTCACTGAAGACAGATTTCAAGCCCTATAGCGACGCCATTGAGGCTGTCTTCGGGAACGTAAGGCTAATGTGCGGAAGGGACTGACATATGCTAAATGCGAGGGCCGTAACAGCTAGCGGCACTTGACTACATTGTCAAAACGGACGTTTCATCTGAGAGCAAAATCAAGGCACCTAACATCGATGCCAAAAAAATAATTTCTGCACAGAATGTATCCCGAGACGCACCCGACAGACAAATTCAGAGTCTGCGGAACGGAGACGGCCGGCTTCGCACCCATTCTGTGGAAATGCAACAAGTACCAGGAAGAAGCTAAGTCTGGGAGGATCCCGCCGCGACTGGAAGCAGCCGCAGGGAGCTACAAACAAGAGGAACAACTCTGGGCCGTCCAGCAGGTCATCAAGGCGCTGGCCCGGCAGGGAACCAGCGAGCCGGCCACGGCGAGCGGGGACCCAGGCCGCGCGGCCGGTGCCCAGAGGACGACGTAGGCCCCGTCCGGAGCGCGCGCGCGCAAGCGTGCGTGCTACTGCAGGCCACAAATAAACGTTTTACCAATCCAATCAATCTGCTGTGCCGCAATTCGTAACCGAGGAACTAAAGCAAGTGATGACATCTCCTGCCACATATTCCGGTTTACCTTACGTCGCTGGATATATCGTTAAGTTAATCAACTTTGGGTGTGACGCTTGCGCTATCCTTATTGAAACTAGCGAAAGAAGCAGTCCCATGTGCACTCTTCTACGAGGACAATATTCTAGTGGACTGCATTATCCGAAACCAGAGCTTGTCGCCCTATAGGACAAGTTGTTTTTTTGTTCTGTTTTTTTTAAAGCTGCCGTGCACCTATTACTCACAAATGTTCTCGAAGTACTTAAGGTCCTGATTCAATCAGCACTTGAGAATTCACCACTGAGTGGCCCGGAAGCAATTGAGGACAGCCATGCTATAAGGTCCACGTCTTTGATATTTGAAACATTTCTCAGAATCCTTCTTGGCAAATAATTATGCCAGGAAAGTGACAGACAGGAACGAGAGGCCGACTCCTTATGTGCATAAGCAGTGCAGGAAGATTTTGAGACTGAATTTTCAAGCCGCAGGTCGCATGTTGATGAATTGATGGATATGCAGTACCACTGCCGGACTCGAGGGAGAGCGCGCGCTCTCCCAGTACAATGTGTAACTTTGAAGGACCATTTTTTTTATTGTTTGCCGCTCTTTTCAATTATGCATAACTGTTTATGCCCATTTTCTTGATTAAAGGTTGTTTTTCTATGTAATTAACAGACTTCGGCTGTCATACACGTGCGAGACTATACATATACATTCTTCGGTCCTTCAACCGACTGATACGTTTTGAACGGAGCTAGAGCAGCCCACTCCACTAGATAACTGGAATTTTCACCTATATGCGTAAATTTTTGTTCCTTACTCTGGATCTGAGACGCGCCATGAATTTTCGCCGGTCCTCTTTTGCTCTGAACGAAAACGGCAGCGGTTGACAAAATTTCCACCCATCAGCTTGCACTAGCGTTAGGTAGCCCTTTCGAAGGCACAATCGTAGCCTGGTACATTTATTTTTGTACAAAATTTAGGGCAAAAAGTGTTGAGGTAATTGTAACCGAAGCTTCATTCGACACCTCACTGAAGACGGCGCGCGAGCGTGCGCGGAATAATGGCATTTTATTTCTTATACACAGTAAATGTTAGACGCTGATTGCGGCGTCTTTGTATCAACCATATAGGGTGAAATGTCAGGACCTGCCGGTTGCGATATATGCGGGCGGAGCGAAGAGCGAGCGTGCGTTTCCCTTGCGCGTGAACGGCGGTAACAGAGGCGCAGCAGTGGGGCGGTGGCGACCCCATCGAGGCGCAGCGGGAGGTGGAGGCCGTAAGAGAAGAGAAGCGCGCTCTCCCTCGAGAGCGGCCGGGGCTGAGGCCAGTTTTGTTGCGGTAAAAAACAGCTATGAGTGCCGTCGACCCAGGGAAAGAGAGATCGATTTTCGGTTGCTTTGCCGCGCATTCAGCGATTCATGCAAGGCTGTCATGCTTGCAGATGTGGCTCCGTCTGGTGGAGCTGGAAAGCGGCAGGGCTTTTTGGGATGTCCTTCGGCTCCATGAATGTAGGTACTGCGACCAGTATAGGCGCCAAGTAAACGCACACCCGCCCGAAGCTGCTAAGCTTATTGAGCTTCTTTTTTAGTTTTCCTTCTTCTTGAACCAACATTTTGGTTCATGGCCCCACCAGGCCGGGGGAAATCTTGTACCCATTGGAAACTGGTGGGTACCCGGCGGCACTGGGGATCGAACCCCGTACCTCTCGAATGCGAGGCGGATGCTCTACCACACAGCCACCGCTTCGGTAAAAACTTACGAGTTGTGAAATAGGAGGGACAGAAAAGTTTGTATGTTTGCTGCGCTGTATTCCTCAGATATTCCGATCAGGAAAGCACTAATAAAAGTAAAAGGTTCAAGTTGTGCGAGGAACTTTGGCGCTTTTTATAGCACCAGCGTTCGTGTTTTCTAATGTGCAACAACTCTATTGCACACATTGCGTCCTACGGAACCAAACGAAGATCAGAGCTGGGAAGCTTCCGGCGGCTGCATATATATCAGGTGTTGAAGCTGAAGCTAGTAACGCTTAAAAACAGCATAGTCCTGTCCTTTGAACTCAACTGAAGACTGTTATAGTCGCGTGGCATAGCCCGAAGAATTTTTACCGTTTTCGAACAACGGTCGCATTAGGTTTCAATATGTTAACTTTCCGCTTACTTTAGGTTTGAAAACTGGGAACTAAAATAGAGTATATATATAGGCAGTAGACTGCATTTCAGTTGTCAGAGAGGGAGTCATTCCCGGTAGGCGACTTAATGTAACTTGCGAAAGAGGCCAGGACAGGGCTACCGCACCCAAACCACGAATATAAGAGCCTCGCAACGAGCTCAGCAAAGATAAATGCAGATGACCAACGCCAGACTGTCACCACCATAAAACGCACTGGCACCACAGGATGAAAGAGCATGCGCGCCCAAGTGTAGCCCAAATCAGTTCCGCATTTGCTGAGACCAAATTGGTACCTTGCAAAATGGCCCTATGCATGACAGGGGAACGCAAAAACAGCATAAAGGGCTTACCACTGAAGCAAATCACCTAAATTAATTCAGTGCATGCAAATTGGCTCATTCGTCAACTGTCAGTGTATGTCCGCTTTATTCAATTGCTAAAAAAATGTCACCCTCCTTCTCAGGTTGCATCACGGCATGCTCAATAGGGACGAACAGAAAGTAATTGGCGATTATGGACCTTTTTTTCTTTTATTGTGCGACGAAAGAGAATAAAGAGCGCTGCAGATAAAATTGGAAGCCTCACGCTTCGTAACAGACTCGACCAACCGACATTCGGTTCGCACTCAAGTTCCCTGCGCACTATGCAACTTCTTTTAGCATCCGATGACTCTGCGCTGCTGGGCTTTAGAAAAGGTCTTCGTCGTTTTAAATCTCATATAGCTTCGTATTTACCGCCGCTGTGACCTCCCCAAAACGTTAAACTCCAGACAAATCAGGTTAAAAAAGTTATTGAGGAAGTTGAACCATTTAGCTAGATAATTAACTCACAGTTTAGAAATTAATGATGTCCGCCGCATTTGACTTTTCTGGAAAAGAAATACTTGAAATTTCGACCCCATAAGTTTAGTATATTTTGGAAAATTTTCGGTGAAAATTTTATGTATCTGTGTACGGCCCTCGTGAAAAAGGCATATGACAACGTCTCTAAGATACGTCTGTGAAAAAGGTATATGAGAACGTGCCATACTCTGAGATGATTAAGAACATGGGATATTTGGGAATTCTTTCGCAGGTTACAAAAGCTGTATATAACTTGCTTCAAAACCGACATTCTCTATGAGGCTCAGTGGAGAACAAACTGGTAATTACACATGAAATATTGGGGTACCACAAGCTTCAGTCCCAAGTCCCTTTACTGTTTTATATAGCTTTCATACCATTGGCTTGGAGCTTAGTGAAATACCAAATATAGAGTTCCTGATTTATGCTGATAGCGTCACAATATGGTCAGCTCATTTACATCTGCAGATGCAGAACCTTCAATTAGAAGAAGTTTTAAACGCTTTGTACGGGTACGTACGAGAAGCAGGACTTGAAATGTCTCCTCAAAAGCCCAGTTACATTCATGTTGGAAACAAGAGCCGACATTGCAAGATAATAACTTCACTTTGAAGATTACGTGGACGAGATTAGATACGTCGGGCAAAGGAACTATATGCTTCTAACATTTCAAGCGCAACAACGACGTCTGTACCGCCGTTGTTGCGCCTGAAATATCATATGACTCGAAAAGTACTCAATGGCTTTGTAATACAGCCGCCATCACGCTACATTTGATCAAACGAATCTTGTCTAGAGGAGGAGGGGCCTGGACGCCTTGTGAGTTCAGTACTTTAACAGTGTACGAAGCTCAATTCCATAGACTGAAAAAATGACAGTTTGCCAAAACTTACACCAATCCCTATTGAAAAACAGAACTGCGCAAAAAAGTGCGGGACAAGAGGAGAACACAGGACGAGCGCAGTCCTGTGTTCTTTTGTCCCGTCCTTTTTTGCGCAGTTGTGTTTTTCATTACTACTTTAGCAACTATCTCCCCATGGCACTCTATTAGAACCCATCCCTATACTTCAGGAATATGCACTGTTGAAAACTCTGACAGAAATTATTCAAAAGAGAGAAGAAAAGAGAAATTTAAAGGGAAAGTATGTTGAGTCTGTTGCAGCCTTATAGAATAAGGTGGCACCGCAGACAGAAAGAATAAGAGAGCCCCTTCCAGGGCCTACACAACAATTACGACTAACAAGACCACTAAGCTCCATCGTAAAGCACAGCTGACGACACGTCCAGTTGTTGACTTAAGTCCCGGAATATGTATGGCTTATACAGACGCATCAGTGATTCAAAGTGGTGAAAGAACAGCAACTACCAGCCCCACACATGCAGAGTTATTCACACATAAGAAGCATGTGACGGACCACCTGCAATCGCTTGTAATGGCCGTCTCTAAGAGAAGCACACATTTACACCGACTCTCTAGCTGCTATCAAACAGCTCAAGAGAGTTACAAAAACTCTAACCGTTACCTAGAAGATACATGCTCTAAATAAGAAAATAACAAAACGCGTTCAGATACATTGGATACAAGAAGACGCTAATAACATTAATCAGAAAAAACAGACACGCTTACACATCAAGACCCTAACGCGAGTGCCTCCCTCATAAGCCTCCCATTTCATCTTCGCTCCGCTTTCCCAACCTTGGCATATGTTGTAAGGAAAAGTGCCTTTATTCCCACGTGCGCTTACCCCCCTCATAAGCAAACGAGAATGGAGGAGGTGTCCCTTACAATGATTAGGGCTGGGGTGACCCCTACCTCGTTGGTGCCAATGGGGCTCTCAAAAAGATGCAGTGCTGAGCACATTCCCTAAGTGTCCACGGACAGCCGCCGAGGTGGGTCTTCGCCATCTTTTATGGACATGCTCAGGAATGCAGCCGTCAAGAATAAGACGACTACAAGAAGTCGGACTGCCGGCTACAAAGGAGGGAGACTTGTGGCTAATGGACAATATTAAGAGCCGGGGCTTGCTCTGGGCCCGCTTGAACAAAACAATCTTAAGACTGTCTTAGCTAAGTCCAGACTTAACTGGAGTCTAAAGAATAGGCCACTAGCATGGCCGCTTAAGACTGGAGTCAAGACTGGGCTTTAGTCCTGACTTGAATAAGTCGCTTGTATGATTACGACTCTAGTGCTGTCTTGGTTAAGACACAAGGACGCCAGGTGTCTAAGTAGAGAAATTAGGGAAATACAGGGATGCGCTGGCACTGTCCCTGCTGTAAGATGTACACATTCCGTCAATTTTGCGTTGTGTGAAATCCGTGCCATTGCTTTTTGCGGCTTAAGATTGTGTTACGATGAAAAATGCCCCAAGTGGTTGCTGAGGCCGTTCTGGGAAGCCACTCTGGTGAACATGAACCCGAAGCGTTCGACGTTCGGAACACGAGCCGTCTTAAATAAGCTTGGTCTTTCTAAAGACACCATTTAAGTCTGGACTTTATCGTGCAAGCCGGCCCTGGTTTCTTGAAGAAAATAGACTCCATGACTTGGAGGTTAACCCCCACAAGCAGACCAAACTTATTTTGAGTTCTGATTCTGTGCCACATGGCAAGTCTTGGAATTAAAAAATAAGTGTCATACGTAAATGTGATGGAAAATGGCGACAAGGATTAGCGAGCAAAGGCTGCAAAGCAGCAGGTAAAATATATTCCTTGATAATGAGTGTATTTCGGCAAGATGGTTCAGACCGTTAGTGAGGAGACGAATGTGCAAAAGTTAACGAGCAACCCGTTGTGACCCATGACATCTGGATGAAACGTCTTGCTATGCAATTAAGCAAATGAAACGTGGCGAATTATTGTGGAGTTATATGAGTAAATTGTCATGATGGGCCTAAATAGTAACATCCATCCAAGCAAGTCTGCATTCTTTTACGAAAGACCGTTGGGAAGAAAAGACATATAACAGAATGGCGGCAATATGAAATAACTACGTGAGGATGTAAAAATTGAGCCTGGAGTAAGAGTGGGATAGAATACATTTCGGCATCATTCTCAAATAATTAACAGCAGCGTACGCCCTTCCTACACATCTTGTCCAAACTGTCGCCGAATTTAGAAAGCTATCAAATTCTTACGAGATAAGTGGGACGGCAAGAAAATGAAATAACCCTCGCGGCTGTCGCATGTGCAGGGTCGCAAATAAGTACCTGTTTCCCGCGCAGAGGGACATATTGTCCAGAGAGCAGCCTCCGCTAAGGCTGGAAACAAAACTTTAGCTGAATGTCACTACTTGATCGAATACAAACTTACGTTACTTGACCACTCAGGTAGGCTTGTAGTGGTTCTAAAAGCTAAATCCAAAAACAGGTTTCCTCTCACAGGTTGCCGATCCGTAGAGAGAATTGAAAAGGTGCAGAAAATGAATGGTGACAGCGAAAGGGAATGAATGAGCCCAGCCCTTCCGAGCGGGAGATCTATCGCCAGTTCGAGGCACGCACGAGCGGAGCAGTATATAGGCCACGAGGACAACATTCCTTCGCGACGAAATCCGAACTCCATCCCGATCGGTATTCGCCGGAAATGCGCCCGTTCGGGGTTCCGGTACACACGCATCTCTTCGGACTTTTCGTCACGCATCGGTAAAGATACCATGGACAATGTTATTCTTCAGAGACCGCTACTACATGTACCAGACTAAAGTAGAAGACACTAATATATGCTGGGTACTGCTGCATTAGACCAACTGATTAACTTAAAATTCAAATCAACTATCTGAGGCAATTATCACCGCACTCTGCACAAAGGACGTTGGCTGCGCGGAATAAGTCAGCCAAAGGAACGTTGTGTTTTGAATTACGCTGAGCCAATCAACAAGCATGAGCACATTCCACCAGTTCTCCAGAACACGCCAGCTCTACAAGGGGGCCAATAACTTTATTGAATGGGGTGAATCAGAACAGACGGCGCTTTTGTGCTTGCAGCAACAGCAGTCGACAATCGCTCGCGCTGCCACCGCGGCGGGCACTTTATGTAAAGATTCATTTCAGTTGCGTCGGTTACGTGAATCCGGCAGTAAGCTATGGTTTGCGTTGTCATTCGGTTAAGATTTACACACTTGCGGGATCCTCGCCGCAGTATAATATCTCTTGGGAAAATGCTTTCATCATTCTGCCTTTGTCTTGATCTTTATGGGCAGGTTGGCAGCTCACATTAAATCGGCCACTAATTTAGGTGAGCTCTGTTGTTTCCCAAAAGCTTATCGTGCAACCGTTTCCGTTATGGCTGAGGACAACTTTGCGGCTGGACGACCACGAGGAGCCATGTGAGGACGGTTTAAGAACTTAGGGTGAATTATGCCACTTCAGTGTAGATGCCACAGAGACTGCGAGAGAGGAACGTGTCCAGAGAGGGGCGCGTCTCCTTTCGGTTCCTGCTGTCTACCTTATGTATGTAGCGGTTCGGTTGAAGAAAAATACAACAAAAGAGCGATTGGGCCCAGAAGTTCATCTACGGTCTACGTTCGAGACGGTCTACAGAAGCCTGCGCATTAAGGCCGCCACATCGTCGCAACCCGGCAAATATCGTGCTGAAACGGTCTATGTTAAGTGAGCCGGTGCTGGGGACTGGAACAGCGGTATTTGGACCATTCTGACCTAGTTGCTTTCCCCATTGCTGTGTAAATAATGAGTGCATAATGTTATAAGACATATTTGTTCCTGCAAGATGCCACGGGATCAACGAATTAGCTCCCGGAACTCAACAGACTTCTGATGCGCGTACAAGAGAGTGAGACGTTTGGGCTTAAACTGAACATTAAAAAGACAAAGATCATGGCGTCTTGCCCTATCAAGTCCTGGAGCATCAAGGGACAAGAAGTGGAAGCTGTGACAGATTTTCTCTTCTTGGGCTCCAAGATTACCCCGGAAGGAGACTGCAGCCATGAAATTAGGAGACGCCTGCTTCTGGAAAAGAGAGCCATGGTTAGCCTTGACCGCCTAGTAAAGAGCAGAGACATTAGTCTGCCAACCAAGATCCGTATAACTCGTGCTATGGTCTTTCCAGCTGTGACGTATAGATGTGAGAGTTGGACTGTGAAGAAGGCTGACCGCCGAAGAATTGACGCGTTTCAATTGTGGTGCTGGCGGAGACTCTTGAGAGTTCCTTGGACTGCCAGAAGATCAATTCAGTCGATATTGTCGACCCCATAAACCCTGAATGCTAATTGGAGGGTCAAATTCTAAAGTTAAAGCTCAGCTTCTTTGGTCATCTGATGAGAAGAGAGGAGTCGCTAGAGAAAGATTTGATGTTGGGAAAGGTTGAGGGTCGCCGGAGAAGGGGTAGGCAAGGAACGCGATGGTTAGATGGCATCCTCGAGGCGCTGCAGATGAAGTTATGTGATGTTAGGAAGATAGTGAGAGACCGAAAAGCGTGACGTGACATGGTCCATAGGATCACGAAAAGTCGGACACGACTGAACGACTGAATTGAACTGAACTGAACTTCATGTAGAATCATCCGCACTCAGGGTGGCGGGAGCAGTCGTGGCCTTAACACCATGAAGGTCTTTCAAACTTGACTCTGTCTACGGTTGTGTTCCTTACTGAGCTATTTTCTAAAAAAGGGTTATGCAATAAACAAATGTATGAATATGGAAATGTATGAAAGGGTATCTCGGGGGCCCTTGAGCCGGAAACAACGCTCATGAGCATCATCATCGGGAGGGTCAACGGAATGTTTAGATGTCATAACTGAACAACTGAAAGCTGCTGCATTCAAATACTATGCCTAAATCAGCGGCCAACAATACGATAATACATCTTTGTAAAAAACAACAATAATAGTGATTGGCCCATGTTTTACTGAGCACTAAACTTGTTATAAAATTTCAATTTTATTTATTTATTTTATAATAATAATTTTAACAATAATAATAATAATCAATCAACCAATATTTGTTTAATGTGCGCAAGAACAACCAAATGGTCTTCGTGCTGCAACACAAATAAAAAAAATGCACACACAAGTTTTACACAGACAGACAGAGCATAAAAGAAGAAACAAATAACACATGTAATGAAAGCGAAACGAAAAAAGTCACGGAGAGTAAGAAATCAGTGAGTAGCATTTCTTGTATACGTGGTGTGAGAATTTTATAACACATCCGCCCCCCAAAAAAGATAAAAAAAATAAAAAAACTAATGACTTACATTATTATAGTAATATAGAAATATACATAAAATAAACAACCATTCCAGGCGCAACAAAGTGTGTAGTACTACTACCACTACTACTACTACTACTACTACTACTACTAATAATAATAATAATATTAATATTAGCATAAATCCTTTATTTGCGCCATACTACATGACACGGGAGACCGGCAGTGAATGCTGTGCTGCCACATAGGACAGCTTGACAAGGCCGCCTTCACGCCTATGCATTTCACAGCAAGGCATGCTACACCACTTAAGTGGAAAGAAACTGCATACAAGTAACTACATAAAAGAAACGCAAGTTTTTACACAAGAATGCATCACAGATTTTAATTTCTGATCATTTATGTGAACATAGGGTATGTTAGAAGCAAGCAAAAGTTAACTTAAGCAGGTTAAATAACAGCAGACAGGAATCCAATGATGATGAGTTGAGTAATAAATCAAATTATGTTGTCCTCATTGTTTATTTGAACAACATTCGAAGAAAGAAGTTAATATAGAACGAGAAAAATGACAAACAAAACATAGAAATGACAGAAAGGCTTTTTACTGTATTAAATGTCACCTTCTCAAGCTGAATGTATACACGATGTAATCTGCTTAACAATCTGGGTAACTTTTACAAAGTTTGCAGGCCATATGTTGTTTTAAAGGAGCCCGCTTTCCTAAGCTATGCGTGGCATGTCTGGCGTGTAGATGATGTAAACGTTTATTCGCCTTTTCATTGTTGAAACCCTTACACAGAACATAATCAAAATATTTGCTAATAGGAAATATGTTGTACCTCTTGAGCAATTGACATATATGTGAATTGAGGGGCAGATTTTTCGTTAATCTCAAGTATCTTTTCTGTAAATTATGACGTTTCTGTAAATTGCCATACGTTGTTGTAGCCCAAACTAAATAACAAATAAATAAGTCGCGATGAAAACAAGGCGTTATAGATTAAGACCAGAACTTTTGGTGGCAGTAAATTACGATTGCGGTATACTAATCCTATTAACTAAGCCAGATTGATTACCACACTGTTTTCGTGGCCATCCCATGACATATTATCCTGAAGAATAGCACCTAACGACTTAATAGTGAAAGTAATTTCTCGAAGAATACTGTTTAAATGGGTAGTCGTTTGTGTAGTTATTTGCTTGTTTTTTACTTCGAAAGAGGACAATTTTTTTGCAATAATTTGTGAATTATCTTTACTTGTCCACTCATCAAATTTCACCAACAATAAATTTGCAGCATCGACAAGTTCATCGCCATTGTTACCTGCCAGTAGTATGCTGGTATCATCCGGGTACAATAAGATTTTAGTGGTTGTATCAGTTTTTACAATATCGTTTACATAGATGTTAAATAAGAAGCGTCCTAATATACTGCCCTGGGGTACACCAGAAAAGAGGCGTAATGAGTCAGAGAGTATGACGACGATTTGCCTGCGGTTTTCCAAATAGGTGTGTATAAGAGAAGCCGCTTTTGCATGAAAGCCGTAGCATTCAAGTTCCTTAATTAAAATGTGATGATCGATGGAGTCAAACGCTTTAGCTTAACTACAAGCTTACCTCTAAATGCATGCATACAAGCTTACCAGTTTCAATCTGATATAAGATGCACTCTTTTGTACCTGTGTCATCATCATCATCAGCCTGATTATACCCACTGCAGGGCGAAGGCCTCTCCCATATTTCTCCACTTAACCCGGTGTACCTGTGTACTTAAACCTCTGCAAAGTCCATAATGAGAATCAGATAACAAGCTATGAGTTTCCTTGCAATTTAATAATCTCCTTAAGATCGCTATCTCCAATGGTTTTGAGAATATGGTAGTATTGATATGGATCGATAAATTCCTAAATCATTTCGGTCGCCTTTTTGTAAAAATTGTGGTGACTCGTGCGATCTGCATCCTATGGGGAATGATTCTTGTGCTTAAGCAGATATTAAAGATACACGCTATAAAGGATACAAAAGATCTACCACATATTAAATGGGTTTTACTTGAAAGCCATCAATATCATTAGCACTACTGTTTATGCTAAGAATTATGCTATCTCTTCCTCATCTACTGGACATAAAATATAGACCTCGAATTGCATAATATGCATTCAAAATAAGTGTTTCGCGTTGCGTTACTTGTTATGTTGACAAAATGCTCATTAAATGTACCAGAAAGTGCCTTATCTTGAACCTCAATGTCGTTTATTTTTAAGCAGCGTATTTGCTCCTCACGGGCATCTCCACAACTGAGCCGCGCGCGGAACTGATGAGTTAAAGGAACGCATAGTGTAATCTTGCCTTGCCTTTTTCAAATCTTTGTCTAGACGATTTCTAAATGCTTTACAGGATTGAAATAGCACTGTGTATTTGGTCCTTATAAATTCGTTGAATAAGACATTTCCCACACGTATTATGTTAGAAAGATCAGTGGTTATCCATAGTTTACTTATTTTCTTTCTTTTTTGCTTACAGTACGTTAACGAAAAACTAGCTTCGTAATTTATTTTTAATAGCTTGCAGAAAGCTTCACATGCCGAATTTGAATGCTTCAGACAGGTGCTTAAGAAGTGCGTGCGACTTTCTCTGGAAATATAGAGCGAGTGTCTTCTGTTATAAGCTGACTTGTTTGGTCTGAAAGTGCATAATTTTTCTGTCCATGTCCCGTGAAGCACAAGTACCTACGTCGGCTCACTCAAACTCGAGGCGAAGACACCAGCTTTAACGGCCTCAGAATGCATATTTGTGTTTTATACATATATTGGGGATGTTGGATTTTGAGTGACTCTTTTAGGAACACTGATAGTATTCCAACATGCATTCATCTTTAATGCAGCATGTAACCGGAGTTATATTGAGTTTTTAGTTATAATAATGTTGATGTCGTCTCTAGATACTAAGCACGTTCAACTTGTTGTTGTTTACACCGACAGGAAAAAGTGTCTAGGAAATCCAGGAATGGTGTTGCTGAGCATTTGGAGGATGTCAACAAACAGAAAAATAATGTTATTAGTTGCAATGAGAGTGTTTCATAGTCGTGTGTTATTAATGAAAAATGATTCAGTATTTTGACATGAAAACTAATTTTTAATCAAATTTAAACAATTTTTAACCGCCACGACCAGTTGATCGATTAAGAGTGGTACACAACGGTAGTCCACCTCATCTACACACCAAGTTTCTGCGCGCATAGTAACATTAAATGATTGCTCTGTCTGTTGATCCTGTTGCTTGTGAGTTGATGACAGGATATTGTGGGTGGAAACATTTAAAACTTCAGAGGTTAAAAATCAAAACATGAATACATTTCATGGACACTTGTAAAAACAGCTGCGCTGGGAAGGAAATTTGTGGCGGAAATGCGATCAATGAATTAAAAATAAAAATAAACGTTACAATGCGCTCTGAAAGCATGCATTATATTTTCGTTTATAAAAAGGGGTCACTTTGACATAAATTTTATTGCTAGTTTCTTCAGCTAGAATGGTGTTTGTTGCTCCATTATATCTCCGAGAAAACTGCTCTGCAGGTCAGTATTGTATTCCCGGCTACGCCCACTAGCACATATTGGATGATAACTTTTGAATATTTTTCTACCTCAGTTGCCGAGCTTCTTCGCTTTGTGCACAGCTAATCACGGTATGCGGCATCATTGTAAGCTACCAGTGCTATACATATGTATTTTCATGCGCAATTATTAGGTGTGCAAATAGTATTTTTCAAACCAAACTGACTGCAAATGGTATAGCTCGAGTCTGTTTCCGCCACGATTAGAATACGTTTACGATCACATCGCTGCGAATATTCGTAGAAAAGGAACAGCGAGGCTTGTGGAAGCCTTCATGGAGTGAGGAGACATTTAGCATAGCGTAGCCATTCACCATACGCGGAGAGGTGGAGGCGCAGTCAAAGTCAGCATTCAGGTAGCCATGTAAATGACCTCTCTCTATTCACTCTCTACGTTCCTCTATGTTAGTTGGAGAGACGCTGAGGTTTCTACTTTGTCCAATTCCTTTGTCGAACTAAGCAGCGCAGCCTTTATAAGATGTTCCAACTAGCCCAGTCCCAAACACTTCTGTACTTTTCAGTTAAGTAGACGTACAAGAAAATTACCCTATCAAATGACAATTTAGAAATATCCCAGTACTTTATATGGGTGAGAACTACGTCCAAGATCAGACATCATTGCAGGGTTTGCTGCACATGCTTGATCTCTAATACGTGGTCTGATCTCGGAGGCCTCTGAGCGTGATGAACGCAGCCACAAGAATTGACCGCGGAGTGAGTTGGTGCTTGCCCTGCTTTTAGAACACTTGTTATAAAGAAAGCAGCCCTTAATAAACATTTGCGCCAGTTATTCAAAGTTCGTTCGAAAGGTTAAAAGCATATTCCATTTGTTTGAAGTAACGTCAGATCTAATAGGAGGATATTCGCTAATGAAAATTTTTCGATATTCGCATAACCGTAAATTAGTTGCTCAAGATCTAATGTGCTCCATATATACCGCGAGACTCTGGCTCGTGTCCATTGTCTATTTGTGCAATCAATTCTCAACATTTTTGATCAATATTGCATTGGTTATTTCATCGTAAAACTTTTCCGTCCTTCAGTCAGCCCGCGAGTAGCCAGACCATATGCACTGCAATTATTCTGACGCTGCCTTGAATCGGGCGGTGAGGAGGGAAGTGCGTCCCTAAGATACGCTCTTTACCTCGACAATGCCCGAGTCGTCACTGAATATCTAGACTAAGCGCCAAAGAACAGTTAAAATGCCTTCGGAACAGTAACAATAATCCCTCATTTAAAATACTCACATGCATTATACAGACAGTGAAAAGGGCGTCTGTAAAGTTTCCTCGCTATGCCCGGTAGATATACGAATGTCACGACCTGCAGCTAGAAAGTCTATCTTGCCTTCCTCCAGTCTACGAAGGTGTGCGTTCGCCGACTGAAGTTTTCTCGGTGGTCCTGAGAGGTGCCCAGTACGAGGAGATCGATACGCTGACAGATGATTATAGGCTAAAAAACGCAATCACAAAAGCGCCCCGTGATAAGTTAATGGCTGCTGCGCACCACGCCGGATGTCCGACGGCTAGCGTGAGCAGGACACAGTTCATACGGAGAAACACATGAGACGTACGTTTTTCCGCGTCGCTAGCCTACACTTTGAATAATGTCATCATTTTTGTTAGCAGTCAAACAATCTGCCCATGTTGCTTTGGTTGCGTATCATTCGCATGTGTTTTGAGGGAGAGTTTGTGTTCACATGTTTTAAATGAATGGTTCAGCATGTTTGATGTTTTTTTTTTGTATCGAGCATCTGCCCTCAGCTTCCCAAAACAAGGCAAGGTGAGGTCACTAAACTTAGAGGATAAGGTCGAGATATTTTAAGCGAAATACCCACTATTGGTGCATGCAGATTTATGTGAATAGCTGCGGGTGAATAGTTTCGTGTGTACAGTTATATATGAACAGTTATAAGCGAATTTAAAGATATGTAATTTATTATATGCAGCAAGTAAATTCTCACAAGCCCACTTTTTCTGGCTGTTAAATTTTGAAAGTGCCACGGTCGTAGGTTTGATGACTTGAATGCAGGCGAAATGTGAAAATGGTCGTGTGCCATGTGATATCAGAGCGCATTCCAGAACTCCAGATTGTTAAAAATTAATCTCCAGGTTCCCTCTCCATTACCCATAGACTGAGTCGCCCCTTCGAGACGTTCGTATAACAAGTGATGTGATATGGCTTCACATTGTGCGTAGCACCGCACGTCCCTTAGTCAAGTCACAGGATATCTCGCGACAGGGATTATTTACGTTTACAGTTTCCTCCAATTTTGTTTCATAATTCCCCCGTTCGCCATACATAGTTCCGGTGGTGTCACTCGATTTCTCGTTGTACATGTAGAATACAGCTGGTAGCCAAGGCTAGCTCACGATAGGGGCTCCAACCGACGATATATAAATTGCGACATGTCTTCGCCGTCCCAGCAGGTAAGCCGTTTTTAAGTCCACTCCGTAGGTTTTATCTCTGTTGTCGTAGCGTGGAGTGCGCCGTGAAACATTTGGAAACGCAAGTCCAGAACCGTTGTCCGTCGCCGGTTAGCATTTGGCTAGGCGTACTTGTTCCCTTCTCGCTCTTGCCCAGGACAACATTACGAAACAACACATGCATCGATCTTGAAAACAGCCGCCAACATCGCAAAAGCTGACGAGCTTGATTTATTTCTTCTTTTTTTTTTTCACGTGTATCTCGCAGCGTACCATTCTGCGTTTCCGTGCCCCTCGATCGTAAACTTTTGTGGTTCTCAGCTGTTACTTCAGCGCGGCCATGAATAAAAGCCGCCGCTGTCAACACGCAGCTTATGGTGCGATAAAAACGGCACAGAGCGTTGTGTCCCACGTGTGCTTGTAAACATATAACGCAAGTGATAAGGGCTTTCTAAGACCCAGGTGAAACGAACAGGAGAAAGAGCGCGGCGAAGCTGGCACCTTATATAACCAAGTTTGGTTTGGTTTCTCGAGAACACATAAACAGACCAGGCCTAGACAGGCAAAAGAGAAGGAAATAATTGTCCTCCCAGTGGAGAATGCAAATTAGCTGTAATAGATATAAAAAGCACTACATTTCGGCAGACTTGCTGAAAGGAGACATGGAAACCACATTCTTGGTAAAAATATTAATCTTGAGCATTTTTCAAGGTCCCCTGTCAAGAGATTACATCATGTGAACACCGACTAAAGTGCCTATATATGTGCTGAACGCCCACGTATCTCGAGGCCATAAATGCCCAAGACGTGTTCGCGTTCCGTACTTGTTTAAAAATAATAGAAAACACAAAAAGGGAGCAACACAACCACATTGCAGTAAACAGCGCAAAGCTTCACGCGAGATACTGTTGTAATAAAAACGAGCGTTGGCCAAATGCGGTACGCCATAAAGCCCATGGCGATAGGACGCAGGCATCTACGTCGAGATATACTTGCGTTCATTCCAGCCACCAGTCGGGGATGTTTTTCTTAATTCTGCCGGACCTATTCTCCGAAAGTTACTTTGAAACTGCGTGACAGTGACATGGACAGAGGTTTTCCGGCTGGAATGCTGTGACTTTCATCTGCGTTTCATTCATTATGAGAGCCGTAAAAGGATCCAGAGCTAACGGTGCGTCCAGGACGAATTTAATTTTTCATCTTTGTTAACTTCGCTCTCACGCATATTTTTTGCAACTACATCATGCACCCCAACTTCTTGATTAATCTTTCTCTATGATGTTCGCTCAACAACGCAGCGACCTTGCAAGCAGTGAAAAAAGAACATTATCGGTGAGATTTAAGCTAAATTGCGCCCAATAGCGGTTTCTGAACTCACCTCTAACTGCAGGCCAGAAGAGTGACGGTGAAAATCTTGACAGCAGGCTGGTACAAAAGTTTCTGCGAGGCTGGCTGTCTGCGCAGGATAGCCAGTTCACAGGCGCTGTCCCACCGTGCGCGAAGCAAGGCGGCTGTGGGCTCAGTCAGGAGACGACAAGATGGTGCACCTACTTCCTGGCCGGGAAATTTCGGCCTGCTTGAGGGAACGCAGAACAAGGCGGCAGAGTCGAGAAACGATGCTGCAGGGCGCGTGCGAAGGGGAACCGCTGGGCGAACCTCTGGTCCCGGAGCCGGCACGCGCGCCTCTGGCCGCGAATGGGACCCGGGAGCGAACCGAGGTGCCGGCTACCGGAGCGCCCGCTCTGGGCCGCCGGAGAAGGCGAGACCTTTGTGTGCAGAGTCCGCGGCAGCACACGCGGGTCGCTGGCGTGTGCCTGCTGCGAAGCTTGATCTGTTTTTCGGAAAGGGAAGACCGCCGCTCTTAGACGGCGGCAAAGATGCACGTGGGCGGTGAACCATCGCTTTCTGGACGGAACCACTTTATCGAAGTATAATTATCGAGTTAGAGACGCCAAGTGGAATGTGAACATTCTTCTTACTTCTATTTTATCCATTTTTCTTTCCATATTTTTTTTTTTTTGCTCGTGCGATTCTTGGTCACATTGCTTGCCAACAAGGTATCCCGGAATTTCTTGTGTGTTTGCGATAGCTGGTGAACTGATGGCAGTTTTTGTGGCCGGTGTAGAGAGGACTTCCTTATTAACCTGCATCTAGTCGTCTTTGTGCGGCGCAACTGCTTCAATTGGGTAATACTTTATGGTGGTGGGAGCCAGCCCATAGATACCACTTCCAGATAAGGGATTCCAGGTGTAACGTCATTTATTGGACGTGACTTTTAAAGGAGCAAAGAGAACTAATGCTTTCTTGCTCGTTTTATAATGTGCAGTGATGCCCAAGAAATTACTATGCATTGATTGGCATGTGGTATTCGCCTAGGACTGTTACATAAGTTACAATAAAATTTCCTCTCTCATATGTTTCACGTTCGGGTTCTACAGCCGAGCGATCGCTATGACGTCATATAGGGTTTTTGCTCGTCAAGTTGGTGCTTGACTATTTTTAAGGACGAGATGCACCGTCACCATTGAGATTCTAGCAAGGCCGGTGCAGCGAACATCACCACGAGATGAGAGATAAAAGGTCGGCGAAGGAATCTTCGCGCACAGGCTTGGGTAAAGACACCACGTGACTCAGATATGCGCTCGAAGCTTCATTTGCTGGCACTTTATTGCCCATCCGCAGTCTTGACATCGGCTGCTCCCCTTTTAAGAGTATATATGACGCGCCGGTCTCAGTTGTTCCCTTCTGCCGCCGTCCCTTTAGGATCCTAGCTCGTGGGCATACATTTTTTATTTCCTTACTCAGAAGTGTTTTAATTCTGCCTCTGATATAGCACTCATTAGCATAGCACATTATGATCCCCCGGCATAGGTATAAAGCCCCGCTTTGACCAAGCTGTATGTGTCTCGTGTTCAGCTTGCGATCAAAGGGGCCGCAGTTACACCACCAATCAACGTCACAACGCCAACAAGGCCGACGATGGATTTTAGGGAGAACGGGGCCGTCAGTGCTGTCGGCTTGAATGGTCATCACAAAGGACAGAATGTACCAACGAAATTTAGTGTCTATACATTCTGTCCGTCCTGCTCTCCTCTGTGTCTCGTGTTTTATGTGCGCTGTTTTAGATGGATCTATACATTTTGAGGCAACTGTGAAATATTGCAAGGTACTGTTTTGAAAGATTTGATCGAAATAGTCTATCCTTCGATTTATAGCAAACGTGTTTTAGTTTGCCATGAGCATGTTTCCACCTGTTAAGAATGATATAGGAAATCACTTAGGTACTTTCATACAACAATGATCAGAAAACACCCCGAAAAAGAATCAGTTATGGTGCCGTCTTACGACATTCGTAAACAACTTACCATAAAAAATATGCGCTTGATCGGAATTTCTGCTGCGGGTTGTAAACGTGCATTGCCGAGTATTGTATATAAAGGAATGCTTCATGGCCGCTCTTTCACGTTGTTGGTGTTTTCCCGCTCCCTCATTGACGCTCATCAGCGGTCTGCGTGGACTGACTTCGTGTGCCGCGCTCTCCTGATCGACTGACTAGCTGCAGGGGAAATGCAGTTTTATGTTTTCGCCTCACTTTGCGCACGGCTGTTACATTCGGAGCCCGGCATGCCAGGCCAAGTTAGGCTTGCTTGCAGTGAAGCCCGGTGCACTGCCAACTACACACTCCGCAGGGCAATCGTCGCTCTTTATGCAAGCTGCGCAATTAGGTTTGTACCTGTTTTTTTTAGTTTATTAGTCTGCATTTGGCTATGATCCGATGAAAGATTGCGGCTCGAGCCTTTATTTCCTATTACACTCTGCAGGAATGTACCGATGCGCATACATCGCATACGCCCATAGCGTCGAGCCCGAGTTGGTTCAACCGGGGTCACGACACCAGATTTGTGTGCCTTATTCTCCAGCGTTCTCGCTAGGATGTAGCCTAGCTAGGTTGAGTGCTCTGTGCTGGATTTCACTCTGTGAGCGCTGCGCGTTTACAGTGCTGTTCGCCCCATGTGTACGACTCGGCGTACGCATCTGCCACTTGGCCATCAACAGACTGTTCCCTCTACTAACTTTTCTCAAATGCTCGTGGAGCCTGTTGGTTACGCATTCTACAGTTTTGGTATACAGCTTACGTTGCGGCAGTGAGTCGAAGCACAATCGCAACATTGCCAGTACTACAGTCATCTTATCAGCCCAGGAAGATCAGAGGCAGTCAAGAGGCTTATAAGCCTAAGGGGAAATAAAAATTAAAGGGTAAAGATTAGGAAATCAGCTGCTCCGAGTTACCATAATAGCAAAAACAGTCAAAACTACTAACAACAAAAAACAACAGAAGCAACAATTGTAAACTTTAAATGAGAAACAGTATTTTTTTGCCTGTGGCCTATGGCTTCATACAAAAATAAAATAAAAGTGACACCGGAATAAGTAGTGCCGAGGCTGTTTCGGTGGGATGGTTTGCCCCTGAACTTTGAAAAAAAAAGAGAAGCGTTCAGAAAATTGTGTAATACGTCAAAATTATCTGCACATCCTTTTACACATGACTGCTTAAAGTACTATCCGTTCTCCTGAAACATGAATTGGGAGCATTTATTTAGTTTCTTGAATGTTGTATGCTGTATTTTTTGTCTAAGCTCATCGCCAGCAAGGTATGCGCTTGCCCGGAAGCCACTGGTATGTCAGGCAGCAGTGAAAATCAGGATGTCACATGCGCCAACACAAGGCTCAATGCATGTATTCATTTCACACAGATCGCTCTTAAGCCAACAAGGAGGACAACTGGAGAGCAGACAGAGGATGTGGGGAAAGATGCTGGTACACAAGGCTGCATTTCACTTTAAAAGGGCTCACTTCAAAGCATTGTTACATCTCTGTTAAAAGCATGGTTGGACAAATTACCTAAACATTATCAATTAAAAGAGTATTTTATTTTTTTTTCTAGACATTGCATGAAGATGTGCCTCAGCTTTCATTAATAATTTTGTGACTAAAACGTCTAAGTCACATTAACAAGCAAACAGCTCACCGGTCAACATAACCTGCTCAAGTCTGTAAAGCGTTTTTCACACGTCTTGCAATGCATCTCGGTTAGACTGATAATGTGACTGATTTTTCTGAATGCTAAACTGAAGAGATGTCCGCCATCATGCTGCTGCAAGACATACTTCACGACAGGTCTAAACTGCAGCTCATGGAGACGTGTTATCAGGATGACCTTCATGATGTTTCATGCCAACTCTCACTGAACACTTCTGCCTCATAAGTAGCATTTGAATATGATTGCAACTACTACTGCTGTTGCCGTACTACATTCAGCACTCAGTTAAATTGAATTAGGCTTCAGCTTGGATCAGAGCACAATGCTCTTTTCATCAGAGTATGCACATACATTTAGGGCAAGCTTGTGGGTAATCATATATTGGCTTTTGGAACAAAATATTTGTTCCTCAGGAAGTTGACCTAGAACTAGGATAACTTGCTGCCATTAGCCTTCAACAGAAAGCTTGCAGGCAATAAGAACCACTTAGAACATGGCGCAGTTTTGCCGGGTGGCCTCTAAGCTGCTTGTTTGAAAGTTACAACATTACTGAGGGACCTAAATATACTTTGCTTTCTATCTTGAAAATATTTGTATGCTATTTAACCAGGGTTATCTGCAGACAGTCTTGAGAGGTGGATATTTGAAAACAGGAAGGGGGGGGGGGGTGGATCCAACCAAATAACTACACTATAGACATCTAAAAAAACAGCACAGATGGCTGCACAGCTTTTTTGTCTGGAACCATGTCCAGCTCATTGCAATGCACCAACTCATGTGTTAGGTTTGTTTACACATCAGTGGCTCACAAGGTACCATGAGGCTTTTGGTTCAGTAGAAAAATAGAATGTTTTGAGGTTGTAAATGTGCCACATAAGTAGGCATATATTGCATTAGTAGTAGTATACATAAACAGGAAAGTGCAGCTTTTGAGAAACAAACAATAATGATGTCAGGTAAAAGAAGAAAGCGGCCACATTGTGAATGAAGTAAATACTCATTAATTGTACCTTCAAGGAAAATAATCAAATTAGCCGATCGTTCAAGGCATTGATGGCCTTGATGCAGTGCCAAAACAGTTTGCATTGCAGCAATTTTAATTGAGCACCTGGAACATGGTTGTCTATATATTTGAGAGGAAAGCTAAGTGACAACTACGTTATTCATGGTTTAGTCAACTGCTTTTTTTCTGCACATTGTCGAGGGTGTTGAAGAATTAACCAAAATCACAAGTTCCTCCACGGCCCTTTTCCAAGTGCGACCCTGTAGCAATGGTGCCTCGTTAACAAATGATCTCGTTTTATTTTGAGGATCCCATGCGGTGACGCATCTTCAAAACGCAACGGTTCCGCTGAACTCGGCATACTCATAATCGGAGGAAGTACGTACATGACAGAGCGAAATATATTAGTAGGCATCACAGCGGCCTGATGCAGTCCCGAGATAAAAGGCCAGTGACGCGTGATGCAGTGTCTGAAATGGCATGACTGGATACATCGTCACAGAAAGTTGCCCCCCCCCCCCCCGAGTATAGCTAACTCTAAGCCTCAGGTGGGCAGTGGTGGGCAGGTGGTCGACCTGAGAGACGGGCAGCGAAACCACTGCCGTCCATAACATATCGTGAGAACATTTTGCTTGCTATTAGCAAGTGTCTCGCCCTCCATAAAATGTACGAAGGTAGTTGGAAAACATTCGTGTGTACACATGTATCCAAACGGAGACAGAAGTAGGTTTTAGGTATTAGATTTTTGAAGGCTTCCAAACATTCAATTTTCGGAGCGCACAGTGAGGCTAAGGTTGGCCTGCATTATTACAACATATTTGTCTTCGCAGATCATCACATGAACCTTCCTAGACAAGAAAGTTCGTTGTGTATGAGCGATGCTTGCTGGGCCTGACAAAAATTTGTCGGATCTGTCACATTCCTGCAGAATCGTCAGTGGAGGTATGCAAGGGATATTTGTTTTTGCGACCCTGGTGGCTTTTTTATGCCCTAGCTTGTCACGTCAACTGTTTCATTTGTGCATAATATGCATGCATGCGTTGTAGTCGTACATTCTTTTAAGATGTAATCTTAGATTTTTTGTATTCCCTTCAGGAGGCAAACTATTATCCTAGCAGCAAAAGCCTTAAAAGCTTCAGATTTTATGAGGGAGCATGCCATCAAGATTGACAGCAAAAATTTACATGCTTCCAGGTGCTTAATTGTGCACTGTCAAGTCGTCGTATCCCCACGCTGTGTCTTGACGCAGGTCTCGAAATCTGTTGTTTAATTTCTTTCTCATTTTTCTCACAAGAACTTAACATTGGACAAATCATCCTATATTTACCAATTTAAAGCCCTAATCTTGGAAAAACAAATGGCAACAAAAATGGGGATGACTGACCTCAGGTGTAAAAACACTACCATAAAACACACATGTGGTCAATGTGAAACGGCTTATCCGCATTAAATGAACTCGTCTACCTTGACTGTGTACAATTCAGGCTTTTCACACCCTTTTAATTAGTACGTGTTGCACCTGCTGCACAATAATTTAACAGTATTTACGCTGCATGCACAAATGTGAATGATTAGCCTCAGGAGGCTATAAAGGCTGCTTGAAACGCAGCCTGTAAAGTGATGTGGCTACATAGCTGGCAGTGTATTCCATGAAATCTGCTTTTCCAAGTGTGTGGCTCCCTTGCCATAGTGACAACCACTTGTCAGGATGGGCACGTACACACGTGGCATAGCCAACTGAAAAGAAGAAAGTTTCCTCGCAGCAACATTGAGATTGCTGCTGCCATCTTATTTACTGCGTGCAACCCTACACAGTATCTGTGATTCCTGGAGAAAGCTGGTTTCAGTTGCTTCATCAAGCGGACCAATGACAACATCCTGAAATCCATGCCGATTCCTGCTGTGAAGCAGGTATTTATTTCTTATTTTTTAGAAGAACTTTGTACATCGTATTTATTGAATTACAGGGGAGGATTCCACAAATAACTATGTTGTGCTGTGTGGCACTCAATGTCCAGTATCTTGAAGACAGCAGATGAGCACTCACTGCCAGTAAAATGTTCTTCAATATTACAATACACTTTATTGTGGACTGGTAAATCTATTCCTCTCTGCAGAATCATCACAGTTCATACTGGGCAGTCGGTGCGTAATAATAATTTAGACTTGAGGTAAGTCGCATGCACTATATTGGAAGGCAGTGTAGTGAACAGGAATTAGATATGTAGGGTGCAAGCTTGTATGTGATTGTGGTGACTCGTAAAACACTGTAAGGGCTCGTGTGACATGGCAAAATATTTTCGCACATGCCCACACGGAGCGGAGTAGAATCCCGAGAAAGACAAGGGATTCTGAAGAACACCGTGTTGGTGACTGTTGTTACAGCATGTTTTATAATCTTCGGAAGTGGAGTGCATGTAGCAAATAATTTTGGGTCGGCATTGGTTTGTGCTATCCCCGTTTTCGTGGACAAAGGGGGGCAGAGGGGTGGCCGCTCCCCCTAATCCTCTCAGGGGGCGCCAGGCCGCCCCATACCATTACTCTGCCGGACCTGTGCCTTCAAGTTGTAAGCGTGTAAGTTTATTGCCATGCAGTTTTTTGTTGCGATTCTGGGGGCTGAGGACCCATCATGTTGTATTACATGAACTTCTCACTCGCCACCTTTACCACCCGGAAGCCGAGGACAACGAACCGTTGTAAGGGCACGTCGTAGCGTACTTCTCAATTCTGTGTCCATGGCGAAGATTGTTCTAACTTTAAGCATACACTATTTTTATGTTTCAATTACATCATGTCAAAATAAACGTCTGATAACAAATCCTCATCTTTGCGTTGCGTTTTGGTCATAGAAACTTAAGTGGGAGAAAAGGGGCGGCTAAGGTGAAACGTCGCTCCCCCTTAAGCAAAACCCTGCGCACGCCTGTGGCTATGGCGTCATGATTAAGGTAGCGAAGTATCATGCAGAAGGCAATAGGGTGTCAAAGGGGAGTAATTGGTCTCGACCAAAATAAAAGTTAGAGTACCTGACAGAATCAGGGATATAAGTATTGTGGGTGAAGTTCAGATTTGTCTGCTAACGTCTCAATTCCCAGTGATAGCGGGTAATGTATATGAACAGAATATTTATGAGCATATGGTTAAGACATCCCATGCGACTGTTGTTCTTAGGATGGTTAGTTTGTGAGCATACAACATGACTGACGAATGTTTTCTGCCATTGTGGAGAAGAAGCTGTGGCTACAGCCGGAAAGCAGTTGACAGGGAGTGCCATAGTTTAGTATGCCGTCACGCATTATATGTGTAGAGAGAATACGTTCACAAGTACTTTGCATTTACTCGGCAAGGCAATGCTGCCTCGATCTGGGCTCCATGTCTGTGCGTCAGTTGCTGCCACACAATTTCCAACATGACATGGAAATTATGCACATTTTAGAGGGCTGTTTTGTTTTGTTAGATCTGGAAGCAAGAGCAGGAAGCACAGATGGGACACCTAAAGACATCTGGTACTGTGTCACACATGTACTCAGGGCTGCAGACAAGCTGCTACCAGAATTTCCGCCACTTGGTGTTTTCTTCCAAAAGGACAGCACAGCCAAGAAAAAGCAACCTAAGAACCTCAGCAGAGCGCAGCGGCCAAAGTCTTGCATTGTGGAGATCCCCAAGGGTGTTAGTGTTATATCACGCCAACAGTGGGATTTGGTGCTTTTCGAGAAGAAACCAATCCTGCCTCCATGTGGTCGTCTTCGACCTCTTTGGGCCAGCAACAATTCCTGCGTGGACGTGGCTATGTTCTGAACTACTAAGGTAGACACCTCCTGCTACTTCCAGGAGAAAGGAGCAGCATTGAAGGGCAGCTCCAGAGACAGGCATGGCAAACAACCTCCCAATGAAGACCACGGGATCTGGGAAGTGGATCGTCCCACCGACGAGTGTATTTGTGAACATTTGGTATGGTATTGATATTTGGGAGAAAGGGATGTAGTGGCGCCACTAACTATGTTTACATGTCTGCCAGGGGGTGTTGGCCTTAGTATTTTCCATGTGTGTGTGTACATTTATATGCAAGGCACAATGAAGTACCAAGCACTTTGCAGGCCGAAATTAGTGCCATGTCTTTTGTATAACTACACACCGCAGCATACAACGTTTGCTAAGCCTGTAAGATAGCTAATATTTTTAGTGATTCCATTTGAAAACTTGTCCTGTGGCAGAAATATGATGCTTGGCATTTTTGTGGTGTACTGGCATTCATTGAAATGATTTAGTGTAACCTACTGCTGCATTTGCTATTAAAATGCCTGCTGTGGTGATCTTGTTAATTTGAACACTGATTCCGGGGCAAACCTTTCCACAAAGTCAGTTATTTGTAACATCACATCCCCCAAAAAATAGTTTCAGAAGAAAATGCTGTTATAAAGGTCTGCTGCTATCCATTGCAGTGAGCAGTGAAATTAAAGTAAAATGTAGTAATGGCCGATACAAGTACAGTATTTTGGTTGTCATTATGCTTGAAATAGTGTGTGTGATGCAGCTTGATGCGCCTGTAGATATAATTTATCCCTGGTTTGGTAGTGTCTTATGGCGCAGTGGTGTAATTCCTGCCACTGCTCGCATCTCATGGAGAGCTACTGTGCGTCAGCACTCAAATGGTGTGTGTCAGCACTTAATGGGCTGACTACGTCTTCGTACTTACAGCCTGCAGAGCAGAGGGGTTTTCTTCAGTCGCGGTACTAAAAACAGTAAGGCGCATTGGTTGGACAACTTTGTATGTACAACACGACGGCAATAACAAGAAAGGCCGCCGCTAAGTCTTCTGCAATTTTTCACTGCATTGTTGCACCCAAAATGCAGAATATTGTTAAGAACAAGACTACAAGGACTCATCTGCCCCAAGATGTTACGAGCGAGGTTTATTGCTACCCTTTACTTCCCTCCCTGCAATGTAGGATGTCTGCTCCAGTGGAACATTGGCCTTGCGATTACCTTCCCACAGAATGTAATTAAAAGGGCTTATACTTAAGCAGATGTTTGTTCTTGTAAAGTCGCAGAATGAGGCCAGCCTACTCCTTGCATAGTTGTCACATTGCTTTACTTTACATAATTTTGCTACATTATGTGCGTGGTCCTCTCAAAAAGACTCCATCATCTTCACCCTCACCTAAACAAGTTGGATGACTGCATGGGTTACTTACTGGATCAGCACCCGCTGCAGGCACCTGAAGTTATGAGACTACATGCCAGCTGCATGCCTTAACTGGCTGCAGATGGTGCTTGCTATATGCACATGCTTTCTCCTCACCTTTACATGTGCTGGATAGGAAAGAACGTCTGCAGTGTCCATCTTTTTAGTAAATTTCATGAGTTGATTTGTTGGTGCCACATTTGACATATATTGATTTTACCTTATGGCATTGATACCTTGTCTGCATTAGCCCATAGGGCTTCTGTATACAATGTGCTTTGTGCAGCATGCTCTTTTGTGTGTGCGTCATAGTAGTTTCTTCTTTACCTTTGCTGCCACTCATGTGTTTCACTCTTTTGTGTCTTCATAAAAAATGGCAACTTGAAGTAAGGATACTTTTTGTGTGAGATATGTTTAATAAAACCAAGGATACCTAAATCCTGTGTATTGCTCTAAAGGGAATCTGTCCCTTGTTGCATTTACCACTCCGCTGGGCAGCACTCTGCTGTACTTGCCGAGTCGATGGCAGACCCACCGCACAAAGTGCCGGTAGGCAGCAAATCTGTCGCGGCTGAAAACAGAAAACATCATTTAACAAATGTGAGGACACATTACGGCAGTTCCACAGATATACTTTCACCGCTTTTCGAATGTATCACTGCGTTGCAGCTGTAAGACATTATATCGGTCTGTGTTTTAGCGCAGATGTAATACGGCTTATACACAAATGCAGTTTTGAAAAATCTTTGATTTATAGCATTTAAGTACCAAAGTAACTCTGGCTATGATGGACGCCATTGTGGAGGTCTGAGGATGTTTCGACCACCTAGGCTTCTTCAGCAGGCTCTGACATTAGGGCCATTTTTTTTACTTACACCACCTACACTAGTGTAGCAAAACGCCATTGGAGGTATGGGATATTTGCTACACCGGTGTAGATGGTGTAGGGTAAAAAAGGCCCTATTGTACTGTGTACGCATGCCTTATTTTTTAAACAGGGCGTCACTTTGAAACTGTGAATTAGGTTTTTGAGGAGCCAATGCAAACATCGTTAATGATACAAAATCGCGCAGAGGCGCCTTATGATTCGAGAATCGGTGCGCTGAGAACAACTATAGTGTGATATGCCTCGTCACATACCAGTGTACCTCCCGCTGGTCCTCCATAGCGGCCGATCGTTTGTTCACCAGTTCGCGATAGTGACCTCCATAGAATGGATGTTGAGCACTGCTGCATGAAATGCAGTCTGTTCGGTGATGCATTCTGCATCGTCTTGCACAAGGGAATTCACACGCCGCACCTTGCGGCAGCAGAGGCTTTCCCGCTCGGTGTTCATCGGACGGCACCGGCTACACATGGCACCCTTTTTATTGCGCAAGCTTGCCACAAGGCATATTATAAAAACCCACGTAAATTAGAAGCCGGAGAAATCTCCTTCTCTTATTGTTGTGAGTGAGCCATTTGGAGAAGTACTCTTCCCTTGTTGCGGTTAGTCCCACTTCCTGCAGAATCTGTGTTCTTGATGCCCTTGTATCTGCACGAGTCCACAGCAGGTGGCGAACATCCACTTCTGCAGCTGTTCTTCTGTTTTTTTTTTGAGATTACCATCGACATGTTACCGATGGGGTAAGGACCACCCCCGCTCTTACCCTTCTAAGGGAAACCTTGTTCAATTTTCTCCAATGAGGGAGGGGGAAAGTACGCGGGGGAATGAGGGCATGTGAACTGGATGCTAAAATGGGAACAATGGAGTGGACATAAAAAGGTAACCTGGTGGGTGGGTGCATTAGTGTTTGGAACTTCGTGTGTGAGGTGGTCAACTTTTCTTTGCTGAGCGTTCTCAGCCTCGTCTTGTGTCCAATGTATCTGTATGCGTATATCGTTGTTTTTTTATTGACTGCGTGGATTCCATGGGCTACGCACAGTGTCTTTGACAATTAATTCAATTGTATCATGGCGGCTAAGGAGTCTGTATAGGTGTGGGCTTCTGTTATGGAATCTATTTTATGTATGGCCTCCATAGCATCACTGATTGGATAAAGTTCCATCACAAGCATTTCTGAGTATTCTGATACATATTCATTATGTACTCTCAGTTCACTGTGCGTTGGGCTAGGAGCTGCTGTTCTACGGCCATTTTCTATAATTGATGCGTCCGTATATGCAATACAAGTACCCAAGCAGCACACCAGCATTGGTTCAACAATGGTTCATCACTGGAAAGAATGGCATCAATATTGGATTGATATTGGCATTTGGTCATTTTACTACATTCTCCATTCTTGGCCCATCTTTCGTTCCAAGACTGGTCCAGTGTTCAACCAAGCTGGAGGCACCAATGTAGGCACAATATTAGACTTTCCATTCATGCACCATGATTATTGCCAATACTGTCCAGCATTATACCATCATTGTATTACCAATATTTGTTTAATACCAGCTATTCCAGTGATGACCCATTGTCAATGCCAATATCATACCAATGGTTAGCCATTGCAGGTGCACTGGCTACTCCATTCATGCCGCATATTGTTGATACCAATATTCATCCAGTGGTTTATGGGTACACCGGCTACTCCATTCGTGTACCATTGATGATGTCAAGATTTCACATTTTGTGCCACTGCCTGTGCAGGCCATAAAATGCAGCCTTTTTCATCCAAGCCATATTCGTGAGAGCACATAGAACTTGCTGGGACAATAATGGCCTTTCAAATAGGAGTGACCATAATAATTCAAATTGCCGCTCATGAGCAACCAGTAGATATTCACAAAACAAGGGCAGGGTTCACAAAAAGATAATATTTATTGCTATTGTTACTAGATGGCAGTTGTTACTAGCCAGCGCTGAGGGCACACACAGCCGCAGCTGGCGGGACAGTGGCAGGCAGAGTGGCAGCAGGGGCGTGCATAGCAGTGGCAGGGTTGGGCAGGGCAGGGCGGGCTCTCCGGAAGTGGAAGGGGCCAGGGAGCTGGAGGGCACACTCATCGGAGTAGTGAGGGAGCTGACCCTGCAATTGCATTCACAGGTGGCATGCCTGTTTCGCCAGGGGAGGTTTCAGCATAACGCCTTTTTCCTCCAACCCCTCTGTCACAGGAACCAGGCAGCCACCTGCGAATAAATGCGTGTGCCTCCAAAGCATCCACCCCAACTTTTTCGCAAATGGCACCTGCACAAAAACAATGAGGAAACAAAATATACAGCACTATTACGAGGCATATAAAATCACGCGCATTATTTTAGGAAGATGTAGAAAATTCCAGGATTCATGTACCGAAATTCATGGTCAATGACAAACACTATACAGATGAGTTCCAGATTAGTTTCAGCTGCTTTGGGTTTATTAGGAAGAAAGACGCACATACATTGCATAGCATGTGCCCTGTTGCATTTTGATCGCCTCCATAGCAATACAGCTGAGACAGCCAGTGTTTCATCCCGCACTAGGAATCAGTGCTTGATTGTCGGCTGTCTCCGCATATGACTGGCGCGCTAGTTTTTTGCCGCTAATACGCTTTCTATGATGTGCAAACAGTTTATACTAAATATCGTTACCAAGAGAATGTTCGGCGACCATTTGCATTTTTTTGAAATGGCTAGATATAATATACACAAGCGATCTAAGCCCACGACTGCTGCACTGGCCGCTGGTTAGCTGATATACGCTTTCGGCTGATTTTGTGAGTAGCTCACTTAAACGGGTGAATGTCGCTTTCCTCACATGCCGAAATCACTAGCTCTGTCTTCATACTTGTCACGCATAAGCGTGTATTCACAGCTCTTGAGTGCTGAAGTGTGAACACGGAAATCTAGCCACTCGATCGTTAAAATCTATTATAATTCTGCTGAAGTTCATAAAACACACTGCAGCTATTGAAGTCAATGCTTATCGCTCCGCTGCCAGTTTTCCGAGGATGGCTGCGACCGGGTGCGTACGCTCGAACAATATTCGATTGTTGTGTCATCGCTAGCCAGGATATACCTATAGCTGTCACACGGCAGTCCCAAGCGGCAAGCGCATAGTAGGCCCGCGCTCGGCCCTTGCCAATATGACCGACTAAAACTCATCGGGCCGACCTAGGCCACCCACCTCAGCCCGAAGTCGGGAATTGACAATGACCTATGAACGGCCACTTATCGGCAATTGACCTCGGGCCGACGAGTATGGCCGACTTTATCAGCCTACTGCCGCGCTAGGGTCATGCATGGGCCATGGCTTACCCACACATGGCCCAACCACTTCGGCGGTACACGCTACCCGGTGGTTTATCCAGGTATGATTAGGAGTCTACTCATCCATGGCCTATGGTTTACCCATTAAAACGTCTGCAGTTCGATTGTGCATGGACGTTAGCGCTGCGGCAGTATTTCGAGATGCGCATATTCTCCTCCAAGAGGGCTCTAACTTTTTGGCATCAGCAATGGTATTCTCCGGGCAGGTGAAAAGCACCCCATACGTATGAAGCTTAAAAAAGCCTGCGCATCGACAAATGTAGTTTTAAACAGCACTTTTTATTGTTTTTTCTTAAATATTCGAAAGAGGAACAAAACCCTCCTAATAAAAAAGTGGCACTTACAGCTTACTAAGGTTGTGAGCCTTCACAGCAATTTATTCCGGCTTTCAGCTTCTAGGCTGAGTTGAAGATGTCACGTTTTTCTGCTCGTTGTGCCCGCCGTCCCATTACTTCACTGTTACGAGCCATCACTTCATGGCTGCCGCGGTCTTCCTGGAGAGGACGTCACTCAGGCACACGCTGCCTCTCCTCAGGCATCCTAGAAAATATACGAAAGAAAATATCAGCTTTCATTCCGTATTCATATGAATTTTCTAGCCTGTTAAAGTGATAAAAAGCTGTCACTCAAGCAATTATAAGGACCTTCAGTGGGATCAGTGGTGATTTAGTCATCGGATGATATCTGAAGTCAATTTATATATGAGGTGCACCATTTTTACACATATAATGCTTGTCCAAGCAAATTTGATCCAAGGGATAAAAAAAAACATTTCGGAGGCAGGCAAAAGAAACCAGATACATATTGCTGGAAGCTACCTTGAGCGCCACAGAAAAGGTTTTGTTTGGAATCCTTAAGTGACATTATTTACCTAAATTACTGATTAACGACTTACACAATAAATGGTGTTGCTACTTTGAAGAGTACCGGCACAAACCACGTTTGATTATTTGCGATAAAGAACCCTCACGTCTGCATTTTGAACGCCAGATACAATAGGAAACCACGAAAATACAAAACTCAGATTCCCGGACAATACAATTGAGGACTTGGCTTGGCTCGACAGCCTTGTGTAGCGTTAGACCTACAAGTTGCCTATGGTTTCTTCGTCCGCGCCAGCACATTCGTCCAACAAGACTGTATTTGTATTTTACATCTGAAAAATACTGTTAAACTCATTTGTATCCTTACCGCTTTTTAGTCATTATCCGCATTGCAAAGTTCGGCGCGCTCATTGTAACTCGAGCCTTCATGTGCGCCAAAGGGCCGACGCGAAGCAACCATCGCCAGCATATCACCCTTACTCATGCATGGGGCTAGCCATCATAGCGGCAGTTTTGTCCGCTCAAAATCATGTTGTGAGTAGCATAATTGAGGTGCGCGAATGGGCTGGTAACGGTTTCGGTATCTACATAACCCGGAATTTATCTGCAGCTAAAAAAAAGGTACACATGAGGTTTCTAACCGCAAATATTGAAACTGGGGTTTCCGAACGTGCTCACCTACTCTCTAAGTTCTATTTATTGTTTAAAGTGAATATTTAGTACTTGAAGCCAATAACCTCACTTCCCTACGTACAAAATAAAAATTTTCTGCGCTGTCCTAAGTGGCTGCCAGCAATGCGCCACCGGTTTCCATCGTCTGTTTCTAATGGTTTATTTATAACCCTTGGCTCAAGCTATGGGGCGCACCAGGTGTAATGTAGCT
Source organism: Amblyomma maculatum (assembly GCF_055883805.1). Classification (NCBI taxonomy): domain Eukaryota; kingdom Metazoa; phylum Arthropoda; class Arachnida; order Ixodida; family Ixodidae; genus Amblyomma; species Amblyomma maculatum. The sequence goes on along the minus strand of NC_139344.1, from coordinate 292,861,895 downwards.
TGAATAAAACCTGCAAGAGATCATATATATGCGTAAATTTGTAAGGTTTACAGATTTCACTTACAAATTCTACGGGAATCGCGTCACTGCGGCCTTTCTTTAAAATTGACACGTAATAGCGCTATATTCGTGGCTAAAATAAAGTACTCAACGTATTAATTCAGCTTAGCAAGTGCAGCTGTAACAGAAAGTGAGGGCTGGCGACACCTAAGGTGTGCCTAGCTTTCAAATTTTCTTAGATGGCCCAACCGTTCGAAATATGGAATATTAAAAAAAGCCCTTGATATTGGCTTTCTCACAGCGTATTATGGGTGCCTTAGATAAGAAACATAATCGAGGTCCCATGGCCATCTTTCGTTTCCAATGAAATTCTTATATGTGGTGGGCGAATATCTAGACACAAAAGAATTAACCTTAGTTTTTCAAGATACGCGTAGTTTCCTCGAAAAAAAATTGTATGGTATGTCTCTAGAGGTAGAAAACGCGGTTTTTGCCATTTCAAAATATTGCAAGTTTGGATACCATGATTTTGTCATCTACTATTTTTTACTCACTAAATATATGTAGGTTTTACATTTACAAACACTATTAGAAACCTGTTTTGTTTTTGCAGTTGAGTTATTAAAAAATCGCAAACTTTGCTTCCGGAGCGATACTCTGCAAAAATATTCATTTTCAACCTTATGTACTGGCATATGATGCATTAAGTTGGTTGCACTAAATATGTTTTCACTTCCTGACGCATGTTCTTAATTCCAGGCAGTATCTGGAGTCCAGACCACTAGGTGTGTTCTCCACAACGCATCAAAATTGCTCAAATTCGAAAACAGCAGTAAAGGGCAAATTTTGCTGCAAATAAAAAAAGATCATCTTCGATTTTCATTCAAATCCCTCTCAAAAATCTTCAGTACCTCAAAAATATCACGGACTAAAAGGTGTTGCGTTATACTGTTTAAAAATATAACATTAAATATTAAACCGAGTGCTTGTGCTGATAATGGCCAAATTCAGCCTTCATTCTTGCAAAATCCAATAATATCTTGGCACAGAAACTGTTTGTCTACATTATTCAGGTCCCATTCTTTATTTCTGAAAAAATTTGAAGCTCTAGATTTGTGAGTGTTTCTGCATATTATTTTGAAATTGGACAAAAGTAAGAAAATGATAAAATAAGGAAAACTGATCAGAATTGAAGAAACGGCCGCAACATCAGTTTTTATAAACATCTGTGGAAAAAATGCAAAGTACTTTGTTAATATGAGTCAGTAAATATATTGAATTCTGCAAAATGTAATATTAGAAATATAAAAATGCCTGTTTTTGTTCTATAGATGTGCTTATATGGCTCCCCTTATGGAGTAGGCATCAAAACTTCAATTAAGTATTTTCTGAATTTAGTTACATTGTACCCTAAGTAAAATTTAAAACCTTATCAGCGCTTATACACCCTTTTTCTGCTCCTGGGCAAATACTTAATATAGCTTAAAATGGTATTAATTCACTGTTTCTGTCAATTTCATGGCAGAACGCAAGTGAGGGCTGAACTTTTTCTCTGTCCAGCATTCTTTTTTAATGCTAGGTGCAATAGTATTCAATCTAGTTAATAATATATAATTCCATTTCTCAGCTTTGACCACCACTAACAATGCTTTATTTTTGAAGATGATTTTTCAGTGTGTAATTTTTATAATTACAATCATAAGCAAATCGCTTTCCAGCATAATAATTTTGGTGGCGTTACAGAGAACACACATAGCAGCTTAGAGCTCCAAATTCTGCCTTAAATTAACAATACGACCTGCGTAATAAACACAGAATGTTTTAGTGCAAACAACGCAACGCATCACGCCAGTATGTAAGGTTTAACATTAGCATTTTTGTAGCGCGTTGTTCTTGAAGCAAAGTTTGCGATTTTTTACTAAATCAACTGCATCAAGGAAACGCACTTTTGATACTTCTTATACAAGTAAACGTTAAGCAAATGCGGTGAGTAAAAAACAATGGATGACAAAATTTTACGCAACCAGCCGGCCTCCGAACGTGCAACGTTTTGAAACGACAAAAGCAGCGTTTTCCAGCTTTAGTGATAGGCGTTTCTTTTTCGTGAATACTACGCCGCATCTGGCAAACCTAAGGGTCATTCCTTTGTGTCGAGACATTAGCCCACGACATATGAAAATTTAATTGAAAAAAATTGGCATGGCACTACGATTACTGTTCCTGTCCGAAGACATCCATATTTGTTTTCATTTCGTCTCTTCAAAATGCTGGTTTAGCCAATGTGGTGAATAAAGATATCGCATATATTCAAGATTTTCGCGCTATACGTTATACCTAAAGCCACCTATATTGTCACAACTGTCATCCGTTATTTGTAGCTGAAACAACATCACAAAAGGGATTCGATTGCAAATTGTTCGCTAGGTAAATAGACGTACGAGATGAAACACGTATACTTTGTAGAATACAATTTAGGAAAGAGCAGATACAAACTCAGGCGAATGATGCTATGATATGGAGCATATGTACTACTCCGGTTAAGAGTAAAAAAAATCAACTTTTAACTTATTGTATATTCGACATACATGGAAGTATTCAACGGGAGGTCGAGATACCACCTTTTCTTTGCTATGAGGCCGAGTAGTCTTGTTGGTCGTAATAGTTGTGAATTACCACGGAGGTGGCCAGCCATTGTTGGTGTTTGCACTGTCACTTCGTCATACAAGGATGATGTGGGCATAACGTGCTTTCGCTTCATATTTCTTCTTGCCTCTCGTTGTTCAGTTAATTCTGTGAACGTATTCAGCTGCGAATATTCTTGAAGAAAAGGGATAGGGGTAAGTTTTGGTTAGGCTGTGATTCTGTGCATTGTGTTTCTATTTACTGTTTCCAATTTTGCCCACTGCCGCCTCGTAAGTCTTTGGGATTGGGCGGCCTGGTACAGTATCGTCGGCTGTAACACCAATTGTACAAGACATCTTGCCACGTCCGCACGAGTTCTTCCTCCCCTAGTAGAAATACGTTTTACCAAGTTTAGGACAGCCGCAGCTACTTTTATCTCCTTATGGAGCCATTGTGTTCCTTTTCCGGATTTGTGAATTTCTAGGCAAAGAACTCTCAACTCATCCACCTCTTGCAATGCTTTATTTTCAATCTTAAGGGTGACTCTTTGCGTTGCCAATTGTTTTCTTCCATTCTTGTTTGCAACATGAATGTAGCTGGACGTTCGAGGTGACAATTTAAGACCTGCATCTTCGACGTACTCATCTATGGTATTTGAATCTTCTCGCAGATACACAATCTGTCTCTCAAGTTGTTTATGAGCGGACCAAATCGTGAGATAATCTGTGTATATCATGAACCGCACTTCTGGTATTTCATCTAAGTTCTACGCTATTGAAATCAGTGCGATACTAGTTAGCAATGGTGCTAACATGGACCCTTGTGGCACTCCTCTCTTCGAGATGTAATTGTCAATTTCTTTTCCATTTATCCGGTTAGAAAACGTCCTGTCCTTAAGCAGATTATGTCCTGCTTTTGTGACCTGCAAGGAAATGCCCATACATTCTATGTTGCTAAGAATCTTGCCATGTAATACATTGTCGTATTCCTTCGCGACATCGGTAGGCACTACAATGCGCACAGGGTGGCTTTAAGGCGACACGTTTATGACCTCTTCAGCCAGCGTAGCCAGTCCATTTTCTGTGCCAAGGTTTGTTCGGAACCCAGTTTGTCGAGCTTGGTATCTTTTATTACTTTCCAACCCCCATGACAGGCGGAAGGCTATCATCTTTTCATAAATCTTGGAAAATTGTGGGTGTTCGCGAGATACGCCACAAATATTCTAGGCTTGTGGAAGGTTTCCCAGCCTTTGGTATTGGGACCACCACCGAGTGTTTCCAGCCGAGTAGAATCTCTCCTTCTTACCATACCTCATTTACCACATCCAACAAACTGTCAACTGCGGTTCCTTCTAAATTCTTGAAGACTTCATAAGGATCATCGTCATGTCCAGGCGCAGCTTTACCATTCGCTCCTTCTATAGCAGCCAATAACTGCAATTTGGTAAATGGTGATATTATTCCTGTTTTATCAACCGCATTCACTGTCGGTGAACGCGCCGGATACATGTGCACGGTTCGAGAAGAAAACGGCAGCGGCCTGATCTGCAAACACCTCTGGTGTGAGTTCTAATGCGAGTCTAATACTTTCCGCATGATCTTTGGCCTGCCGTCTCTTTTCCATGCCACGGAAAGTCCTCCAGAGGGCCTTCTTAATAGTTCCTAAGCCCAAACGACTGCACCAGTCATCCCATCTCCTATGAGCCAGCTGTTTTTCATCTCGGCGGGCCTGTGCCGTCATTCTGTTCACCTCAATTATTCTTTGGCCGTCTTCAGGGTGCCGACCAGCCTGTATCTCGGCCCGGTTTCGGCGTGCCCAAAGTTTTAGTAGGTGAAGGTCGGGAGTTGGTTGATCTTTGTTCACTGTAGTTGTAATTGCGGGATCCTTGAGTACCGTTTAAAGGCTGGTAACAAGAGTATTTGGGTTACCTGAATGAGTTCGAGTATGCATTGTGTAGAACAGCGCGAAAAACACGACAGGGACGAACGAAGACAACAAGACGAGCGCTGACTTTCAACTGACAAGTTTATTGCATGCCTGCATCCATATATATGAACACGTTCACACAATAAACGAAACAAGAACAACTAAACAAACACCGAAAAGTGTAAGAATGCAATCGAACCATGTGTCATCCAGATTTTCACAACGCATCATTTTCTCGTGTTCATAAATCTTACTTCACGTTCCGATAAAGCTATAGACGGGCTGCTGATACAAGTTTCCTTTATCCTGTTGATTTCTTTTGCTTCTAAAATCTCCCGTACTGTCTGGTCATTATGCCGATTGATTATTTTTGCTTCCTGTAGAAATGGCTGGCAAGCGTCGCTTTTACAGTCCCTGCAGTGTATGCCCATAGTTTCTTTTACCGTACCAAAAACATTATTGTGATGCTCCATTAGTCTTTCATTAATACAACGCCCCGTCTGTCCGATATAATGTTTTCCACAAGACAGTGGAACAGAGTATACAACCCCCTTCTGGCAACCCACATAAGGGTCTTTGTGTTTTATGGTACAGCCCTGACCTATGCCTCTCGTACTATTAACTTTTTTACACATTTTCCCTAATTTATCTGGAGCCGAAAGGACAACTTTTACACCTGCCCGATTTCCTATACGTTTGAGTCTATGCGAGAGGTTATGGATATACGGAATGACCACTATCTTTTCTTTCGTCCGCTGGTTCGTGGATACGCTCTCCAGGCTCGCCTGAGAAGATTTTATACTTGATAAAATAGTCTCCGCTACCGATACCAACAGCTGCTTGGGATATCCTGCGTTTTGAAGCCGTCGAGTTTGATACATGAAGCTATCTTTAATAGAATGGATGCATGATTTCCTTAAAGCATTAATATAGCATGATTTCACAACGCTACGTTTCACTAATTTTGAATGTGAAGATTCGAAGGAAAGCAACGGCTTGCTGGCGCGTGGCTCATATGTCCAACACGTGTGATTAGGCTCAATTTTCAGTTTTAGATCTAGAAACCTGATAATATTGTCCTGCGGCCATTCACTCGTTAATTTTAGTGGATTCAAGACATCGCGAAATTTTCTTTCTATATCTGACTTAACGGTTGCGAAGTTATCACTATCATAGTCTAACAGGACTAAAAAATCATCTACATACCGAAAGCATCCTAAAACATTCGAGTCATCCAAAGTTCGTTTTAGCGTTCGATCTTTTTCCGCCAGTAATAGATTGCTTAACACAGGAGCTATGCATGACCCTATGCAAACCCCTTGTTTTTGCAGGTAGGTGTCACCGTCCCAAGTGGCGAAGGTAGACGTTAAATACATACTGCAGGGACTGTAAAAGCGACGCTTGCCAGCCATTTCTACAGGAAGCAAAAATAATCAATCGGCATAATGACCAGACAGTACGGGAGATTTTAGAAGCAAAAGAAATCAACAGGATAAAGGAAACTTGTATCAGCAGCCCGTCTATAGCTTTATCGGAACGTGAAGTAAGATTTATGAACACGAGAAAATGATGCGTTGTGAAAATCTGGATGACACATGGTTCGATTGCATTCTTACACTTTTCGGTGTTTGTTTAGTTGTTCTTGTTTCGTTTATTGTGTGAACGTGTTCATATATATGGATGCAGGCATGCAATAAACTTGTCAGTTGAAAGTCAGCGCTCGTCTTGTTGTCTTCGTTCGTCCCTGTCGTGTTTTTCGCGCTGTTCTACACAATGAATTACCAACATGCCCAAGCTTCTGTTTTAACGTAGTTCGAGTATCCTGCCGTGCACCATCCCGATGTGTCACAGAAGCGTTCTTTCGAATTTTCTTCATATGTCCCAAATTAAGACCAATACTAAGGGGGGCATGGTCACTACCCCCCTAATCTAATTCCGGCTGCTATTGTGTTGCACCAGGGCCCTTCCACCGTGTCAAGTCTGGTTAGTGTGTGTGTTGCAGGCATTGTTGCGACTCCTGGATGATTTAGCAGTGTAAATTCCATTTCTGTGAAGGCAATGTGAGCTAATTAAGACAATGTTTTGCAACTTTCACTTTCGCCCTTGCTTGAACCACAGCACGCACTAGGATCACCGAATAAACAGATGCATATGCGTGGAATTATTGCATCCGTAAAAAAAAAAAAACGCGTGCCTAAGACGTACTTATTTCACTTGTGTACTTAGCAGCTTTTTTCTGGCATCACTGACATGGCGCTGGCCGAAAACGTACGTGTGCTTAACACGGTACTCATTTCATTCATGTACAATTAGAAGCTTGTTTATTCATTCGCATATGGCGCTGTGCGAAAACCATGCGGTACGCTCTCGTGAAATTAGGAACGAATGCAAAAAGATACATGTAGCTGTTGCATAACATCACCGCGGTACAATTTCATGTGGTGCATCGACCACCTTCCAGTTGTTGCCTCGGCGGACATCACGGTTGCCTGATTCCTCACTCTCAGAAACGTTGCCCAGACAATCTGACGGCGGGCATGGTGACGGGCTCGCCAGCAGGTCACACCTATAATGTTCTGTGGGCCCGCATTGGCGGCAATATGGTCCTCCCATAAATCATCAATTTCGCTTGAGGATGCCCAGGACAGAAACGACGACGACGACGGCGATGTCATGGTCAGTGCGGACGCTTTTAATGTGTCACGTTGGTGTTTTTTAAAGCAGACGAATGCTTACGCCTCCGCGTGAGACGTTTTTGAGGTCACATAATCACTAACTTGCGCGCCCGCTTCGTCGACGTCATGCCGCAGTTCATTCTGCTAACATTGAAAACCGAAACTAACCAAGGTAAATTGCTGCGTAATTATTTATTTAAGGCGCATTGGAACGTTTTGCGTCATATCTTATGATGAGTGGGTACCAAGGCATCAATTAAAACCATAAAACCAGAACGGAAAATGTTGGTGTCTCTACTACTTTAAGCAAACCCGAGCGGAACTACACGGTAACTGAGCAGGAATGTCTAGCACCGGCCTTGTCATTCAGCAGTTTTGGTTCCACTTACACGGCCGTCTATTCAGCATTATAACCGACCACCGCTCTCTCTGCTGACTTATCAACCTTCGGGATCCCAATGGTTGTATCGTGCGATGAACCCTTTGTCTCCGGGAGTATACCTTAGATGAGGTGTATAAGAGCGGCCGACGCCACACCGGCGCAGGCTATCTATCATGTCTTGCCCTTGTCACCACTTAGCGACGGAAACTTCGACGATTCAATATCGGTAGTGGTTGCAGAGGTTTCGGACCTTCAAGTGTTTATATCGGAACAGCAAAAAGAGGCGGGCCTGACGCCTCTCTACAGCACCCCTCAGACCTGTCGAGTTACCGGCCGTTTTTGTGTACGCGATGGTATCCTATGGAAGAGCTATTCTTGGGTGTACCCACGTCTACTACTTGTAGTTCCCCAAAGCCTCTGTTCATCTGTTCTGTGCGTACTTCACGACGATCCCATGTCTGATCATCGAGGAAAGGCTCGGACGCACCGCCCCGCCAAGGAAAGCTTTTATTGGCTTTAGATGCGAGCGACCATTGACAGACATGTGGCCCGTTGCACACAATGCCAGCACCACATACACCCTACAGTTGCTCCTGGACGGCTGTTGTACCCTGCGCCAACACCCGCATGCCCTTTGAGCAAGGCGGCCACCAGAGTCGCTACACATAATCGGATAATGGAAAAAACTGGAAGCTTTTCAGGCAGCGATTTGAACTGTTCTTGAAAGCAACAGAATGCTCTGAAAAGCTATGTACAGAGGCGGCAAAGACAGCGTTGTTACTGAGCGTTGCAGGCCAGGACACCATCGAAGTTTTCAACAACTTCGTATTCGCTGAAGGAGAGAACAAGGAGGACTTCAGTACCGTGGTCAACAAGTTTGAAGAATATTGCGTCGATCAACAGAATGAGGTGCATGAGAGGTACGTGTTCCGCACCTGAGTAGAGCCAGAAGCAGAGCCCTTCGAGGGTTTCTTGCGGGATCTAAAAAAACAAGCTCAGTATTGTAACTTTGGCAGACTCACAGAAGACATGGTTCGAGACCAGATAGTGTTTGGCACGAACTCAACAAAGCTGAGGGAGAAGTTAACCCTCGAAATAGCGATTGCAACTTGCAAACCAGCCGAGACTTCTGCGCGCCAGAGCGTCTTGTGGACAAAAAGAAATGACGCCCAAGTTGAGGCAGGCACTTCAAGCAGAACAACACTACGCCCACCTCAGCGACGACTCGTGTGTTCCCGGTGTGGTACGTCACATGTACCTCGGCAGTGCCCAGCGTTTGGCAAAGTTTGTCGTGCTTTTAATGGACCGAACCACTTCGCCATGTGTTGCAGATCAGGGACTCGAGTTGCTGAAATACAGCACGAGGACAACTTCGACGTTCTTAACGTCTCGATCGGCACCGTCCGCACAGACCGCGATTGGCTAGTCAAAGCAACGATCGGCAAAAGAGAGGTATCGATGAAGCTAGACACAGAATCTCAAGCGAACCTAATACCCCTTTCACTGTACCGAAAGCTGAACGTCGCTCCCCTGAAATCCAGCACGGCAACCTTATGCTCATACAACGGTGGCATAATTAGGCATTGAGGCTTAGTTTCGGTACCTGTCATCATCGGCAACAGAAAGATCTGCACTGACTTCTTCGTGGTAAGGAAGGATTACCAGGCTATCCCGGGACTTGATGCGAGCGAACGCCTTGGGCTACTTCATCGAGAGGTCAGCACCGTGGCGGCAAGCTGTGACATCTTGGAAGAATTCCCTCAGCTCTTTCAAGGAACTGGCTGCATAAACCGCGAGTACAAAATAGTGCTACAAGAAGACTCTGTCCCAGCTGTACAGCCGGCGCGAAGGGTTCCGTTGGCACTGCAGTAATCACTTCAGGAGGAGCTGACGCGTATGGAGTGAGAGCACATCTTTTAAAAAAGTCAGCGAGCAAACGGACTGTGTAAGCCCTCTCGTTATTGTTCGGAAGAAAAATGGCAAACGACGGGTTTGCATGGACCCGAGAAGGATAAATGCATCTCTAAAGAGGGAGCATTATCAAATGCCCCGCCGAGAAGATATCGAAGCCGAACTAACAGGCGCGAAGTTTTTCTCTCGTCTCGATGCCAACGCCGGCTTCCATCAGATTCCGCTAGATCAGCCTTCATCAAAAATATGGACGTTTGCAACACCCTTCGGTCGCTACCGTTTCCTCCGCCTGCAGTTCGGCCTTGCATCGGCTAGCGAAGTATTTCAGACGGCGTTAAACGAGATCTTTGAAGGCATACCAGGCGTACGCGTGTACGTGGACGACGTGCTTATTTGGGGAACTGATAAAGAGGAGCATGACCAGCGGCTTCGTAGCGCACTGAAAGCAGCGCAATCGGCAGGCTTGATGTTCAATACACAAAAATGCCTGTTCGGTGTACAAGAGATAGAATTCCTTGGTGATATCATCAACGACAAAGAAATCGGCCCGAATCCAGCCTTAGTCGCCAGTCTAGTGCAGATGCCAAGGCCCGATAACAAGCTTGCAGTTAAGAGGTTGCTGGGTCTTGTTAATTACTTCAGTAAATTCTTACCATCTCTAGTCCAGAAAACAGCTGCTCTGCGATCTCTTATCAAGCAGGACGCAGTGTTTGACGGGACACATAATCATGACAAATAATGGAGAGCCATATGCAGATCACTGAGCGAGAAACTACTTACAGTTTTTGATCCATGCAGGCAAACTAAAGTGACATCAGATGCCTCCCAGAGTGGTATTGGATCCGCCCTCCTGCAGAGTTGCGAAGACGGCTGAAGGCCAGTGGCTTACGCGTCTAGAGCTCTGACAGATACAGAGCAACGGTATCCTCAAATAGAAAAAGAGGCTCTTGCTCTTGTATTTCGCTGTGAGAAGTTCTCCCATTCCGGGGGTTAGACCTTCCGGGCCTACCCCCCGAAGAGCGGAATAGTCACTCTGTTGGACAAATAAAAGTTCTCTCTCTCTCGCCCATTTCATTTATGAGCGGCCGCTGCTACTTGAAAGCGACCACAGGCCTTTCATTGATATTGCCAAGAAAGCTATTGCCGATATGTCGCCCAGGGTGCAACGTTTTTTTTAAGACTTCTGAAGTAAGTATGAAAACAGATAGAGCTGGTGGACATGTTATCGAGAGCACCGGGTATTGGAGACGTCACTGCGGTGGACACTGACGACGTCGAAGTTCATGCCATCAGTGTCATGGCAACACTCGTAAGTGAAAGTACGTCAGCTAGATTAGCACAGGAGACCGCTTCAGATCCATACCTTAAGGATGTCCTACATCAGATTACAGAAGGAATACCTATCGCAGGCCAGCTTAAACCCGTGGCTTCTGAGCTTTCGGTAATTAACGTTATGTTACTGAAAGGGCCAAAGGTCGTGGTTCCGGCAAGCATGCGGCCAGAAATTCTAAAACGTGCGCATGAGGGTCATCTCGGAACAACTACCCAAGAAAGTAGCAGGGGATTAATACCCAAGAAAGTAGCAGGTGGGACAGCGGCCGATGTAGCTCAGTTGGAAGAGCACCGGACGCGATATTCGGAGGTCCTGGGTTCGGTTCCCACCATCGGCACGTTTGTTTTTCCTTCTACTTTGTGTTTATCTTTCCCCTAAACAGATTACATTACTAGTTTATGTGATTACCGAAGTAAAAATAAAAAAAAGACGTACAGGCCTCAATGCTTTCCTTGGCATTGCCGAGTGTTGGCTTCTTTCCTTCATGTATTATATCGAGTACTCTCATTTGCCCTATATATATATATATATATATATTGTGAAATAAGGCTAGGTTGAGATGGCAAGGTCGTGACGGCAAGGCCAGCGATGCCTTGTCTAGCGTTTTAATCCGGTGACAAAACCCAGGCGCGTGCCGGAGCCGGCGGCGCGGGACGATGATGATGGTATGTACAAATGAAAGAACATCCACGGAAGGCTCACACAATCTGCCCGGGGGGTCGGAAGCGGCCAGCCTGGCCGCTCCTACCTAACCGATGCATCGCGGCGCACAAACGGTTTCAGGCGAGACACATGAACAATTTCAGTTCCACGGTGGCGTCGATCAGTTGGGGGATCAACAGGCGTCACTTTGTAGTTCACTGGAGAAGTTTGGCTTATGACCTCATAGGGACCTACGTAGCGGTGGAGGAATTTGTCACTAAGGCCAGGGCTGCGCAATGGTGTGTAAAGCAGTACTTCGTCACCAGGACGAAAAGAGACCACTCGATGTGTAGAATCATAGCGAGTTTTGCGGACTTCCTGGCACGCTGCCGTGTTGAGGCGGGCAAGATGACGGCATCTGGCCACACGAGATAAAAAATGGGTAGGTACTGATGTGGAGTAGTCGGGCATAGAGAAGGAAGCGTCGACAATTGTATTGGGAGGACGGCCGTAAGCAAGGAAAAATGGAGAGTAACCGGTAGTTCGCTGTACTGCTGTATTATAGGCGAATGTGACGAATGGTAGAATAGTGTCCCAATTTCGACGATCTGGTGTGATGTACATTGATATCATGTCCGACAAGGTGCGATGAAATCGCTCAGTCAGACCGTTAGTCTGGGGATGGTAGCTTGAGGTTGTCTTATGAAGGGTGGATGAGGCGTGAAGAACTTCGGCAACGACTTTCAATACGAAGGCTGTACCGCGGTCACTTAGGAGCACCCGAGGAGCGCCATGACGCAATACAATTGATCGCAAAAAGAAATTTGCTACTTCTTCAGCGGAACCAGTCGGTACAGGTGCTGTCTCAGCGTAGCGTGTGAGGTGGTCGACAGCTGTTATAATCCAATGGTTACCCCCATAGGAGAGAGGTAGGGGACCATATAAGTCGATGCCGACTACGTCGAATGGCGTGGTGGGACAAGGAAGAGGTTGTAGAAGGCCAGCGGGCGAAGAAGTCAGCCGTTTGCGACGTTGGCACAGAGGGCAGGAGGCGACGTATTTGGCAACGGTGGAAGATAAGCCAGGCCAAAAGAATCGTTTTCTCACGCGGACGTAGGTTTTGTCAAAACCAAGGTGACCTGCAGTAGCGTCATCGTGGAGAGCCGCCAGTATACGTGGGCGAAGCACACGCGGCACGACTGGGATCCAGCGAGTTCCATCAGGGCAATACACGTAGCGGAGTAAGATGCCATCTTCGAGCTTGAAATTGTGAAGCTGTCGTCGAAGCCTAGCATTGGGATGGTCCGAAGCGCCGATAAGGCGGTCGATGATAGGACGGCAGTAGGTATGGGCTAATTGCTGTGAGCGGAGAGCGTGCTTGTTCTCAGAGTCGTCAAAACAAACGGTTGTGATATAAGTCGGGCAAAGAGATGGTCGGCTCTGGTCAGAGGTGGAAATGAATTGGGAAGGAAAGCAGCAAGTGGATTCCGAAAGGGGACAGCGAGAGAGAGCGTCGGCGTCTTGGTGTTGGCGACCAGATTTATAAGTGACGTCGAAATGGTATTCTTGCAGGCGTAGAATCCAGCGGCCAAGTCGGCCTGTCAAATTTTTGAGTGAAGACAACCAGCAAAGAGCATGGTGGTCGGTCACAACTGTGAAGTGCCGACCGTATACGTAAGGGCGAAGTTTTTTGACAGCCCAGACGACAGCAAGACACTCCTGCTCGGTAATGGTGTAGTTTTTCTCAGCTGGAGTGAGAGTCCGACTGGCAAAGGCAATCACTTTCTCACGCGATGTTGCATCACGCTGCAGAAGTACAGCGCCAAGACCGTGATCACTGGCATCGGTGTGCAGGATAGTTGGAGCGTTGTCACTGAAGTGGCCAAGAAGAGGATCTGATGTGAGGGCGTGCTTGAGGTCATTAAAAGCAGTTTCGCACTGCTCAGTCCACACGAAAGGGCTGCGTGCTTTTAGTTGCTCATGAAGTGGTGCAGGAATAGTTGCAAAATGCCTTATAAAACGCCGGAAATAGGACGCGAGGCCGAGGAAACTGCGCAAATCTGTAGTCCGTTGTGGACGAGCAAAGTTCAAGACCGCGATTATTTTTTTCAGGATCTGGGCGAATGCCGTCATGGCTGACCAGATGCCCTAATATTCTAATTTCCTTTTGTGCAAAGTGGCACTTCTTGGTGTTGAGCTGAAGGCCTGCCGAAGCGAGACAGGTGAGGACTTCATTCAGGCGCGTGAGTTGGTCATTAAAGGTTGCCGAAAAGATAACAATGTCGTCCAAGTAACACAAACAGGTTCTCCATTTTAGGCCACGAAGTACAGTGTCGATCATTCTTTCAAATGTCGCTGGTGCGTTACAAAGTCCGAAAGGCATAACATTAAATTCGTAAAGGCCGTCGGGTGTTGCGAAAGCGGTTTTTTCTTTGTCGTCCTCGTGCATAGGTATTTGCCAATAACCTGAGCGAAGGTCCAAGGTCGAGAAATATTCGGAGCCTTGGAGGAAGTCAAGGGCGTCATCAATTCGCGGCATCGGATATACATCTTTGCGGGTAATTTTGTTGGGTGCGCGGTAATCAACACAAAAGCGTACCGAGCCGTCCTTTTTTTTTAACTAGCACTACTAGGGAGGACCATGGGCTTGTTGAAGGACGAATTATATTGCGATGGAGCATGTCATTTACATTTTCTTCAATTCCTTTTTGTTCAGAGAGGGAAACCCGATAAGGCCGTCGGCGAATGATAGAGTTACCTTCAGTAATGATGCGATGGTGCGCAACACTAGCCCGTCCCAGAGGTGTGGAAGTGGCATCAAAAATGGCTTGGTGGTGTCGAAGCAATGTCAGCATTTCTTGGCGTTGGTTCGGCGGGAGTTTGGATTAATAGTCTTTGCGAGAACAGAAAGACAGACGTCTGACGAAACACGTTGCTGAGGCGGAGGGGCGGTGAGCACCATCAAGGAAAAAGGTTGAACATCCACCATACAATTCAGAGAAGTTCCTTTTGGGAGCACGAGGGATTCACGTGAAGTGTTAGTGGCCCCTACTGTCGCTGAGCCGTTGTGGAACCGGACAAGACTTGACGGGAAGGCGATGCCGCGTGGAAGATGACTATATGATGGTGCAATGAGTACGTCCCCGTCAGTGATGTGGCCAGAAACAACAGTAAGCAGTTTTTCGCACTGAGGAGGCAAAACAGTATCAGCGGCGGCAACGAGGGGATGATGTCGTTTAGAAAAGTAAGATGAAAAATCGCTGTCTGTCATATGGATAACACGGTCACCACAAGAAATTAACGCTGAAGCGGTTGACAAAAAATCCCATCCGAAAATCATGAGATGCGCACAAGGTGAGAGCACAGCAAACTGCACATGATGGCGGATGCCGTCGATAACAACTCGTACTGTGCACTTCGCTGAAGGGCGCAAAGGGACGTCATTGGCTCCATGGAGTTCAGGCCCATCATATGTGGTTGTCACTTTTCGCAAACGGTAGCACAAATCAGCGTGAATGACAGAAATTGCAGCCCCTGTATCAATCAAAGCTTCAACCGGTAAACCTTCAGCGATAACAGCAATCACGTTATACGGGCGATCAGGAGGACTTTTAGTAAGTTCGCAGAGTGCAGTTTGACCTTCGGAAACTGCAACACTTAGTTTTCCGGATGGCGGACAGGGAGAACGGTTGCGCGGCGGAGAGGGGAAACTGAGCGGCGGTATGGGGATGTGGACCGGCGTCGGGATACATGGTTCCCACGAGGCTCAGAGGAAGATACTGGAGGTGGGGAGGATCGTCGAGGTGGGCTTGGAATAGACCGGCGTTGATAATATGAGGTTGAAGTCATGTCGCATTCGAAGGTGTCGTAACCACGGCGCTCGTTCTGAAGGCGGCGACGACAGAAGCGGGATATATGTCCTCTAATACCACAGTAATAGCAGACTGGTCGGGGGGACGCCAAGGTGCGTAATTGGGTTGTGTAAGTTGAGCCATCGCCATTGCATTGACGTGATTGTATGTCGCTGCTGGTTGGGGCGGGGGAACCAAAGAAGGGGGGGATGCAGCGATGTGCGCGTAGGTCGGCACTGGGCGGATTGCAGAAGGTTCGGATGTCATAGGGCGGCTGATGGTAGCTAACTCTTCTTTAATCATGTTACGGAGAATGGCGTCATTAGGAGGTGCGGAAGAATGATCGCAGCCATGTCGACAGAAAGGATTGAGGGCTTGAAGCTCCTCGCGGATGATTGCTCGAATCATTGCCCGCAGAGATCAAGGTCAGCAGAGGTCGGACCAGTTGCGAAGCCGGGCTGTAATCGAGAGGACTGCAGCTGCTCGAGGCGTTGACAGGTCGTAATAATTGTATCAACATTTCAAGGATTCTGGGCAACTAAGGTGTGATATGCTATAGCATTGATCCCTTTTAAGACGTGGTGCACACGTTCAGGTTCCGTCATGATGGGACTAATGCGCCGACAAAGTGCAAGAACAGCCTCTATGTAAGACGCATATGATTCATTGGGACCTTGAAGGCGGGAAGCGAGCTTGTTTCTCGCGATCTCAGTCCGAACTGCCGGGTCGGCAAAGTATTGGCGGAATTGCTGTTTGAAAGTGGTCCAGTTAGTAGTGTGGGGTTCCCGATTAATGAACCAGTTTCTGGCGACCTCAATTAGATAGAACGAAACGTTGAGGAACTTTAACGCACCGTCCCACCGGTTATAGGCACTGCAGCGTTCATATGTGTCAAGCCAGTCATCCACGTCTTCGTCACGACGACCAGCGAACAGCGGTGGGTCGCGTTGACGTATGGGCAGAGTCGAAGGCATCGGTGCAGCTGAGGTAGAGGGTCCGGCCGGGTCGGGATTGCTCTCGGTGGACATGATTATGGTGGTAGTTGCCAAACGGCGACCGGAAAGTAGCTCCAGCGAGAGGCAGCAAGGGGATCGAATTCGACCTCCACCACTTGTGAAAGAAGGCTAGGTTGAGACGGCAAGGTCGTGACGGCAAAGCCAGCGATGCCTTGTCTAGCGTTTTAATCCGGTGACAAAACCCAGGCGCGTGCCGGAGCCGGCGCCGCGGGACGGTGATGATGGTATGTACAAATGAAAGAGGAAGATCATGGCATGTACAAATTAAAGAACATCCACGGAAGGCTCACAATATATATATTGGTTGCTCCGCTGGCAACCGTCATGGGTGGCAGGTATCGGTGCTCGTTCGCGTTGCCTCGTCCATTTTCGATGTCTTGACTGGCTAAGGCGGTCGTCTGTGGATTTGGCAATCATCAGCTCAATGTAGCTGCGGTTGAGCTGATTTTATGTAGCGCCAACGTTTCTGTCACGAGATGTTTCCTCTGCAGACCATATAGCAGCCGTTAATACATGGTGCATCCATCCTATGGCAACGCGCCCCTCTTCTGGCGAAATCAGGCATTTGCGTGGAAAAAGAGCGTGGAACAAGTGAGTGAGCAGCCGAGCACGCCAATGGACGTATCTTCAGCGCTACCATTTGGACGGGCGGCACAGCGCGGTGCTCAGAAGCGTCTTTCAGAAGACATTGCACCGGGATCATCTTCCGCAAACAACAGTTCACAAGGCAAGCGTTCCTGTACAACGACTGATCACCCGGTATTTTCAACACCCGGATCACCATCCTATAAAGTGACCATTAAGGCTCTGACAACCAAGTGCCTTACTGAGATACCGATGTCTTGGAACCAAGGGCTTCCGTGGTTTCACGTCCAGGAAGAAGTTCGAATATCATTGCTGTGTGGCTCCCGAGTTTGGCTGCTGTTGAGTGTCTTCAAACACTTAGGTGTATTTCAGTAATAAGCGAAGTCTCGGTTCCAGTCCAGGTTTATCTTGTTGATGGTTCCGATCTACAACGCTGCATTGTCTACAACGTAGACTTTGACGAGGACCAGGCTACACTTCAGCGTGAGCTCTACTGCCCTACTCATCGTGTGATTCAAGCTCGTCGCATGGGAAAGGGGCGCTCTTGCATTGTCACCTTGCAAGGCGCCATGACTCCTCCAACTCGCCTATACTATTATGGCTGCATTCTACACCCTCGACCATATAAACCAAGTGTCGTCTACTGTTATACCTGTTTCCGACCTGGACATATGAATAGGTCCTGTCCTTTTACAACACCAGATGACGCTATGCCAGAAGAAACAGTATCTTACCGATGCGGACTTTGCAAAGCTAATGACCATGATATCACCTCTCCAACTTGCCCAACAAAGCAGAAAGCAACTCAAAAGGTCCGTCGTGGGATACAAAGGCAATGGTCTCAACATGTTACTTCACCACCGATTCAGACATTCAACAGATTCGAGGCTCTCCAGTTGGACGACGATGAATGGCCACAGCTATCTGAGACAGAGGCACCGGCAATCTGTACACCACATGCTTACAGCGCTAATGTGAGTGCACAACGTCGTCACAAATAGAGTACAAACGTGAAGGACATGCCGGAACCTCCGCAGGACGATGTGACAGCAGTTGACGACCAAATTGAAAGGCTTTTAGCGGAGGTCTATAAGCTCCGCAAACATCGTGAACTGCTTGCTTGTCGTAGGCGAGCAACGGAATCCCAGACCGCGAATATCAAAGCTGCCTCGCCAACGTTTATGTCCTATACTCGCATGCCGTTCGCTGATTCCCAAAAGTCTTCTGCTGCCCTGCCTGATAACTCTTCGAAATCGTTACTGAGGTTTATGGTCACTCAGTTATCTAACCTGACATTTGTGCTTTTGCGACATCTGGACTCATAATCAAGATGGCGACTACAAGATATCGCGGTGTGCTTCAGTGGAACTGTAGAGGGTTCTCCACAAAGGTTGGAGAGCTCAAATCCCGTCTTCGCATGAACAAGCTTCATGTATGGGCCATGCTACTGCAGGAGACCAACGCGTTGCCACCCATTCCTGGTTTCAGTGGATACGTGTCTCCTTCCATGGACGACCGACGTGTGCACACGGATACTCCTCCGGGAAAGGTGGCTGTGTATGTTGACACACGGTTTCCTCAGGTATGCCTTGCACTGGAAAATTGGTGTACTTCATATCAGGAGGTTGTTGCAGTGGCAGTCAAATTTGGTAAGGCAACTGTTGTAGTTGTGTCAGTCTATGTAAGACCTGGTGGTGACTCTCCCTCCCGCATAAACCTGGGATGGTTACTGAATGTTAGGCAACAATACCCGGTATGTCCCGTTTTAGTTGGTGGTGACTTCAATGCGCCTCACCCGGATTGGGGATACCCCACCTTATGTCCTCGCGGCAGGCGAGTGCGAAACGCCTTTACGGATGCGCTGTTTATTCTCCTGGCCCATCCAGATACACCAAGGACTGTGCTTCATACTAGGAGTGGAACATACGCTTCAGATCTTACGTGGATCTTACCCCCTCGTGGCACTTAGATCCGGACTCCTGGGGCAGTGACCATCATTCTATTGTCATCGGTCTCTATCCATAACAGGCCCGACGATTTCGCCGCAAGTGTACAGTTGTCCATTGGGACAATTTCCGCGCCATTCTTCAAAATCACTCTGTGGAGTCGGCACCATCGCTTCTAGACCGCATAAAAAGCGCACTAAATGAGGCTACAGCCATGACTTAGGTGGAGGTTGGTCGACCAACACCGGATGTGCCTCTGCTCAACTTGTGGGCTGCTCGTCGACAAGCGGAATTGACTGCAACCAGAGACCCAACTTCTGCGCTTGCACGTACAAGACTAAATTACATTACTGCTAAGGCTCGAAGGTATGAGCGGGATCTCTCACGACGACAATGGCTCCTGTGGTGCGAGCAGTTCTCCACACCGTCATCGAATGCCCATCTTTGGCGAACTTTCCATGCCATGGACCACGGTTGTCGTCGTCCTGATGCAGCGGCCACAGCATGCTTTGCAGCAAACTTGTCTCCGAATGACTTCGCAAGACAAGCAGCGCGCACGTTTTTCCCCAAGTACGACGTGTTGCCTGCACCAGTTACAACCCAGTCGGAAAAAAACTACAGAAAATTTTCTGATGTTACGACAGAATTTCTGTGCGGTTTTTGACGGGAAACCTGTTGTGACAACAGAACTTTCTGTAGTAACATCAGAAATTTCTGTAGTTACAACAGAAACGTGCTACAGAACTACAGACAACAGAAATATACTACAGAAAAACTACAGAACTACAGAAAAGTACGACAGAACTACAGAAAAAACTGATGGTTACAACAGAGCTACAGGATATTTTGTCGTATTTATGACAAAGTTCTGTAGTTTTTTTCGACTGGGAAGAACTTACTTGTGGGGCATGCCAGCCCATGTCGATAAGCTGCCATCTGCTGCCGACACCGAGGGAATCGCGAGCCCATTCTCCATGCCCGAATTGCTTGCAGCTATAGATGAAGCCAACCGAAAGACAGCGCCCGGTCCGGACTCCATTACGTACGAGGTTTACAAGAACCTCAGCGGTGATGCACTTCCTCAACTCCTTGACACCATTAACAAGGTATGGCTAGACGGCGATGTACCAGACAGCTGGAAATCGGCTATTGTGATCCCTATTCCAAAGCCGGGGAAAGCACCAACAGACTAAGCAACTTTCGACCTATTTCCTTAACGGCAACAAGTTGCAAGCTTGCTGAGAAAATGCTCGCCACACGAATCTCGTGGTGGCTTGAACATCACGGTTGCTACCACCCGGCCCAGATTGGCTTTCGACCATCTATAGGCACAGAAGACGGATTGGCACTCTTGGCGTCCTCAGTATTATCATCAACACGCAGCCACAATGTACGCACCGTCCTCGCCATGGATGTAGAAAAGGCTTACGATAACATCAGTCATGCTGCCATTCTGGATTCAATTGACATGCTCCATTTACCACTTAGAGTGCGCAATTTTGTAAAATCTTTCCTTGAAAGTAGACATTTTGCTATACGCCTCAGTAGCGAGGCCATAGGATCATTGGTGCCTCTTCGCGGCGTACCCCAGGCATCTGTGTTGTCACCAACATTATTTAATATTGCGTTTATCTCACTTGCATGGCGGTTACATGAAATTTTTGATGTTAAATTCCTAATATACGCTGATGACATCACGGTGTGGAGCACACACAACGACCTACTGACTCAATCATCGGCCCTGCAATCAGCTTTAGATATTACGTGCACATATGCATCTTCCATTGGCCTTGAACTTTCCGCCAGTAAAACTACGTTCATATCAGACGCCAACCGCTGGGGCCGCCGTAAACTATCGGCAACGCCTATTCGTCTACATCTATCCGAAACCCCACTTCAGGAAAGTTCAACAGTAAAAATATTGGGCTTAACAATCCACGAGTCAGGAACTGGAACTACATGGCTGTCTTGCGCTAAAAAACAGGCGTTACAGACACTGGGTCTGATTAGACGCATTGCTCCAAAAATGGGCGGCACTCGCTCAGATGTTGCGAGACGGTTGGTGCGGGCAGCTGTGCAACCGCGCCTTGTTTATCAAGCCCAATTTCATCATTTGACAAGGGCACAATGGGATCGACTTGAGGCTATAAATCGAGAGGCAATGAGGGTCATCACCTGCCTCCCTCGCATTACACCAATCGTGGCGCTCCAAGAAAACGCACAACTAAACACAATAGATGAACTGGTGCAGCAACGACGTGATGCACGCAAGCTTAAGGCCACACTCTCTCACGCAACGTGCGCTCTGAAGGCTTATGCTTCGACACATTTACTACTACTACCGCCGCTGCCAGTTCTTCCTCCTTGGCGTTTTGTACAGCTGAGCGATAACAAGCCAACTGATTTACGCCGACCAAGAACACAGGAAACGGCGTCGTCACTTCGCGACCGAATTATGGAACAAGACGCTCGCTTGCCACATGGTTCCATTATAATTTACGTCGACGCAAGCATCAAAGCCTGTGAAGTGATAACAGCAGTTTACTGTCCTAGCAAATCTTCATTGAACAAGACGTCAACATTTCAATTACCGGAACCGCCATCTTCTTTTTGTGCGGAACTGCTTGCAGTGCAAGAGGCGCTTCGCTCTGTGACCGCCATTCCCATGCTTCCCACTGCCCGTATTATCATACTTACAGTTGCCCTCCAGGTGACAAAGCTACTTAGACGCGTTAGTAGTAGCCCGGAAATCTGCCAGAACATACACGGTCTAGCGGCTCGCATACCAAATCCAATTCGTATTGAATGGACCCCGCGTGACCTTTTAAGTGCTCAAAGCCAAGTGTATTCTGCGACCCGCCATTCAAACTCAACCTCGACAACGCCAAACCTCATAAAATTGGACAATGCCACCCTGCTTTTAACAAGAAAGGAGCACCTCCGGCGCCGTACACGTGCTCTTATACCTTCGTGTACGGTAAGCCTCCCCCGCGGTCTAACCCGTGGAGAGGAGGTGGCGCTTCGGAGGATTAGAGTTGGGGTGGCCCTAACACCAGCAGTGATCCGAAAGTGGCCACAATTTCGGTATTTATATCCACACCCTGGGTGCCCCATCTGTAAGTCTAGAAATATAGAAGCTGGCATCCATCACCTACAGTGGGATTGTCCAGCGTTGAAGCCAACGCGGATCCGGCACCTGGTGGCAGCTGGCCTCTCCCCCCATAATCCGCAGTCATATGCTGTTCGGACACTGGGACCGCATCATCGTTCACTCCTCGATTTCATTGCATTAGCTAACCTTTTTTCATTTATTTGACCACACCCTTCATCCATCATTAACAATCCTTTTATGCCCTGAGGCAATAAACTTCGCAAAAAAAAAAAAGAGCTAAAGGCAGAAAGTCATGGACGACTCCTGTTGCTGCGCCCTCAAGCGCCCAAGTAAAAGCGCCTTCTGCATCGGGTACTGTGGAGGCATAAAAGCGCCGGCGAACGGAAACTGTAATTCTCACTTGCGGGGTACGAAGAAAGAGCTCTGTGATTTATGTGGTTATTATTATTCCGCCAACCGCTTCGTTTTTATTTCCAACCTTCATATGTGGTCTCCGTTTTTCTTTTTCCAACACAAAGAGGAGGCTAAAGCGGCCGAAAATCATCATCGTTACCGCTCGCAACGAAACACGTATAGTGGGGAAGCTGAAATTGCCCCTCCCCTGCGCTCGCATTTCCCTCGAAAATCCATTTATACGAAACAACTGCGGCGAGACATTTGAGGGGACGTTGCTGCCATTGCGTTGTCTTTGCGCCAAACACAGAAGACGACGAAGGAAGAGCCTTCTTCAAAACTGCAGGCCTTGTGGGAAATCGATGCCGCTCTGCTTTTTTTTTCTTTCTCTTCAACACAGCCAAGCAGTGGCATACCTCGCGAAAGTGCTATATACGGCGCCTATTTTTGTGTGCGTTTTGCCGAGCGGGTTATGGCTTTCTCCACAACCACGACGGAAGCTGGGTTGCGTTGGTCATAAAAGCGGTTAGCTGACACTTTGGAAGGAAAGAAATTGTTCAGCACGCATGTCACCCCTGTACTTGGTGGACTGGGGTGATACAGATATGCAGACGCGAATGTTGTCTTATGTCTCTTTTGTTAGCAAGAATAATTCTACTCGCACTACCTATCCCAGGAATCAAACTCATTTCTCCACGCGCAAGTCAACGGCAGTCGCTGAGAATCCAATGCCAGTTTTCGCCTTTGCTGGTTGTGCCATCATAACCGTCAGGAGAAATACATAAGTCGCGGAGGAAGCTGTGTATTCTTAATGGAAGTTTGCTCCGGAAATAACGAAACCAAGTTCACCTACCCGAAAATGGGCATTCAGGCATACTAATCTGATGAGGCCGACATTCCTACCTGGCGACGGACACCAATGGGATCCGGTGAAGCCAGCGGCGTTCATCTTGCCTAAAATATACGGCCAGCACAGGCTCATCGCGCGGATTCGCTTTCTCCTTGCACGCGCTTACTTTGGGAAATATCATGATTAAATCATCGCCTGATCAGATATCTTTGGTTGGAGCCCGTACTTTATGTCTCATGCGGCATATTTGTGATATTTATGTATAAGTATTCATTATTCGTTTTTTCTTTGTGCGTGTTCTGTCAATACCAATTCTGTCCAGGGTCCGTTTTTTGTACTTTGTTTTGTACCGTGCCTCTCCTGCTTGGACTATGTTTGGTCCACAGTATGTGATAAATAAAAAAAATTAAAGTAAATAAAATGGATGCAATGGAGTAGTTTGTTCTACTAATTTTCTCAGGGCTTCTTGAGGTAGGAAACTTTTTTCTGCGGCTTTAAAAGGTGCTTCCATAGCGCACGTAACACAACAGTGAACTGGCTCGAAAATTACGGAACACACCGCCCGAGCGGTGCTATTTTTTGTACAAATAGTCTCTCAATACGCGAACAGCATGGAAGTTTAAGCTGGAGACCAGCAACTTTCATTGTCTGGGTTACACTCGATGCTAGGCATATTGTTGCTATTTAATTTACAATTTACACAAAAGCAGCGTAAAAAGAATGAAGTTCATCAAACGGCAGCTTCTGACATTTTTCTGTACACTAGTGCATCTATATTGCTGTATTCATCATGTATGAATACAACTCCTCGACCGGGGTGCTACTCAATTCGTAATGTTTCATCTCATTCCCCTGTATAAACAAATCTCCTATACAATTGTCTAATTAAGTGCAGGTGATTGCATGATTAGTTTAGTTAGCTGTTGGCTCCAGAGACGGCGCGGGATTGCATGGCGGCCTTTGGAACTGATTTCTTGGTTTTTCTGCTAGAAAAAGTGTTTGTGGCTTGCGTTATATTTTTTTCAGTAAATAACCAGGTAACATCCGTCTGACAAACTCCTTCCTCAGCTTAAATAATTTGGCAACTATGAAAAATACAAGATGCGTAATTGCATCCTATTCATAACCGATTTCCATTCTTCAATTGCTAGGACTTAACCAATTAAATTTCTTTCGCCAAAAAAATTGTCAGGTTTTTTTTTTGTTTGCCTCGCCATTAGGATTTCATTGAAAGATTTCTTGGTCCTTCGGTGCATTTACAATCACACTTCGGCAGAATAATTCCGGAAGTATTGAATGAATGGCGAACAATAAAAAATTTAACAATAAAAATGAAATACCTGTGTTTTTAGTTTAATAATCTAAGCGGCGATCTTTTTCCAATTTTTACAGTAGCAACAAAAGGTCAGGAAAATATTTCCATTTCGAAAATAGTGAACAAGCAAATATTTGATTGTTCTGCAATGAATATTATTAATGGAAGTTCAGAAAAGGTATTTAACGTGGTAGATCATTGCACCTTATTTCCATACTTGTTTGCATTGGAAGACCAACCAGGCGAAACGACGCGCGATACACCCGATATTTGATTATTTTGTTTCACAAAGCCTAGCTTAGCACCGTGCCGCAAACATTAAAAGGACTAAAATGAACAGAAAATGTCACTTTGAAGAATCTTTCCAGCAAACACTTTTTTTTTTCTTTGAGATATTAGTTGTAAAAATGTTTCAGACAAATTCGGAAGAGTTAAGCACCCCATATGGGCTGTTTGGTATGGAGCGTACAGTGCAACAGGGTTTGAAGATCAGTTCAGGGCTAACCTGCTCGGAATAAACTTTTTGAACACGGTTTATTTCGCGAGAACAGATCAGCGAATGCGCAGGCTTAGCTATTCGAATGTTTCCTTTACCTTGCACCGCCATATTTGTTGCGGACTAAGCGACCGTGACGTGGTGAAAATGTCTTGGTCCGTTTCGCAAGAACAGACTTCAAAATCGCACCAGGTTGCACCCTCGGCGATACATCGTTTCTGCCCATCTCAAGATGACGGACGATGGCTTCACGTTTTGGGCGCTGCTTCCACTCTAGAAGTTCTGTATATAACCTCCTTGAAATGGAGAAAAAAAATTGCGCCGAACTATGCACACCACAAGAAAGAAGACGAGACGCAGGCGCTACTCACAATTAAATTTGAAACCACTAGGTACCTTATATAAGGCGAAGTTTCAATGGGAAAGATGGGTGGAATGAAAGAGAGGGGAAAGAAAAAAATTGCATCGGCAACGTAGTGGCAAGGAAACAGCCCAAAAAACCGGCTAGTGGATAGCAGCATCTGAAAACTTAAATTCGGAGGCAAGAAGAGATAATGAAGGGGTGCTGATACACCTGCCTCCAAATCTCCTAATGTAAAATGCCTTAAAATTAACACGTGTCGTTTTATCCTTACTCTTTCCAAGAATAAGCATAAAACGGCACGTGTAAGGTTGGAGGCATTTTACATTACAGGTTTGCAGCAGGTGTATCGCCACCCCTTCATTAAGAATAAGGATACAACGGCACACACCTCATGGTTTCAATAAAATTTAGTTGTGAGTAGCGCCTGTGTCTCGTCTTCTTTCTTGCGGTTTGCATGGTTCGGCGCACTTTTTCCACCAATTCATGTATGCACCAACTAGCCCAAGAAGCGGTTATAATGCAGTATGCAACCTCATTGGTTAGGCGTCAAAACGAGCCAAAACGCAGAAAGCTTGATTTCTCGCAATCAAGTTGAGTGTCCTTTTATGTGAAATAATCAACTTATGAGAGCCAGAAGAAAATATGGTTATAATTAACTGATTTTACGTGCCCGCGAGTAGAAATCACAGCCAATTTTTGCTTATACGAAAATGGGAAAAGCATAATTTGTGCAGAAGCGTAATGCGACGTTCATTCCTGCGGGTCCGTTTTTCGGTCTCTTGGTGGCAATTACGGCTAGCTCATCTAACAGAAAAGTAAGAAAGCAAGTTCAGTTCTAAGAGAATGCAGGACAACGGCGATAGCAACACGTGCCTTCCAAACTAGGAAAAGGTGGACTAACATGAAAAGCCCACCGACGGGCTCCATTTGCCATTCCACATGTATCATGTTTATTAATGTAGTTCTTTGACAGAGCGCGCGTTATTCCCTCACAACCTGCGCCATAGCGCTAAGCGGGTCACCGGGCGAGACGTGGTACACGCGGAGCGGATGCGGCCATTCTGCAGAAGCATCGCTTTTTTGTTTTATATGAATTGTGGTGAACTGTAGTGTTTTTCTTGTGTACCTGCAAGAATTCTCAGGGTTGCTCACTGCTGTCAGAGTGCCGTTTTGACGAATCAGGACAGAAGTGTCCTACGAGCGATTCCACTCCTTCCTATATATATCTGGCAGCTTCATCTTCACCCAGGAGGTAAAGAAATGAAGACCCGCCTCCATCTTACTGCTGCAGTATCAGCCCTCAAAGACGCTGGCGTCAAGCTCCTGCAGTCGAACAAGGAGGGTGGTTTTGTCGTCGTGGCTAAAGACGTCTACAAGGAGAAGGCTCAAGACGTTGTCCAAGCCAACTTCAAGGACAGAAAATCGGTAAAACCATCTAAAGTGCAATTAGAGCAGCCAGTTCAGCTTTGTGAACGCGCTGGCCTATCAGGAGTAGACTGTTCTGTCAAGGCTTTCAAGGTATCTAGCCTAACCATCTTCTTCAATGCCAAGTCCCACAAAGAAGGCTGTCCTTTCTGTGTCATTGTGTCCGAACGAGGCACTTGGCAGAGCGAGGCAGCGTTGTTCCTGCAGAAGTGCCTGTCGCACCTAGACGTTGAAGACCCTTTCCTCTTCAGAATGCCCTAATCAGAGTTCCTACCAAATTGAGTGTCCGGCCCTTGCCAGCGCTTTTCAGTAGATGTTAAGGACTTTTATTATTCCCTACTGCAAATAGTTCTGATCTCCGAAATAAGTGATTGCATTCATCGTCACGGTGTCACAAAGATCCAGAACTCTTGTGGTATGAATGTTGCCATGTTTCTAGGAATGGATAGCTTTTATTTACAGTCCACTTTCGCTAGTGTAGACAACATGTTTTTCATCCAAAAAAGGGGGTTTGCATAGTATCCAGCCTCTATCCCGTACTTAGTGACCTGTTTTTAGCCTCGTGCCATAGAAGACTACAAGCAAAGCTTGACGACGGCTCCGTTGTTAAAGTTATGCGTAATGTTGATTTTTTACTTTCATATCGCAAAGACGTGACGCCCAACAACCTGTTGCTCAGATTTTTGAAGCGTTCAGCACTTGACTTAATGACCTATAACTGACCACAGAGTTTCGTACAGACAATAAACTAAGCTTTTTGGATCTGGAACTTGTGCTATTGGACGACCATGTATGTTGGATGTATTCCCCGCGCTCCAGGAAGAGCCTTCTGCCCTTCCAATCGCCACTTTGCATATGTCATGCATACATAAAACTCAAGCCAGCTTTGACGCGCCGATCAGAGTTGATAATAGCAGAAAGCAGGATTTAGAAGGTTGCACGCGATTCAAATAATAAGGTAAGGACATGACGTGTATACCGTATGTTGATAAACTTTAGCACAACCTAAAATAATTCTGATTACCCTATTTTGCATTGCTGAAAGTTTTCTAATGTTTGTTATGTTGTCTTGCCCCATACTAAAAAGCAGTAGTTTACGTGTAATAAAGACCTCATGCCTCATATCAGACGCTTTCCACATACAAGAATTTGGTGACTCATGTGTCAACCAACCGTAGTAAACTCTATTCGTACAAGGACTTACCTATCTTTTGTGTGGGACGATTTTGTGTATCCCGGGTGTATCTCACGACCATGATTGTGCCGCAATTGTTTCTTTTTTCATCTGTGCTCTGGCGATCTGCTTTATATTGCCCCTTGTGACGCAATAAACCATTTGGTTTTTAGTGCATGTGTTTGTCTCCCCTTCACACTCGTCCCATCTGTTAGCACTGTTTCTCTGTTTCGTTCAACATGAACCAACCAGCCCGACAAAACCCTTTTCTGGAAGATAATGATGCTAGCAGAAAATAATTGGTCGAGGGCAAGTGCCTTTCTAGATAATTCTGTGCTGGTCGAAGTGTTTTTGAGTAGGCTGTTTCATGAAATGACCTGCGCTGCCCTGTCGTGAGGTACACCAATAGCGGCCCCGTCGACAGCGCACTCGTTTTCGCCCTTTTTTTGCGAGGGTGCGCTGACCACCGGCTCCGGTGGGTAGGACGCTGCGAAAAGTGCTTGAGGGGGCCATGGTGACCGAATGATTGGGGCCTGCGGTCTGTGGTAAAGTGTCTCCATCACTCCCGGAAGTGTGGAAAGAATTCTGCACTGTCGCCATCGAAATGGTTGATGCCCGCCCCCAGAAAGTCTTCGGGGTCTTCGACTTCTCCTGTCGTCAAGGGTTCTTGAAAACTACCAGTTCAACTAGCCGATTTTGCGTTTCTTAATGAGTGATATTACCTGGAAGAAGAAGCCTCTCTTATTAAGTGCTTAAATTTCCCTAGCTCCCTATTCCCCTAGTTCCGTAGCTTAATAGCTAGGGAACTGGGGACCAGACAAAGTTTTTTTTTTCTTAGCAAGTTCCAAAACGATACATTCTTAAGGCAAACGTTAGGCTTGGGGACGTTTTTTTCTGACGGCCGCTTCTTCACGCGCCTCTTCTTTTGGGGACGCTTTTTCGGGCCTTATCTTCCGGGGATATTTTTGTAGCGAGAGTCTCGCCGTTTCGCCGTCGCACCAGTTTCGCTGTGGCTGCACCGTGACCTAGAGCCGTTGCCTTGCAACCGCCGCAGCTGGCGGATGTAAGGCTATGGAGGAGCCTTAGGCGGATGCCGTTCACCGCGCCATCTGACGTGACGTCGCAGAAGGAGCCGGGGCCGCGGTGTGCCGGCGAAACCGAGTTCGAACAGCTGTGCGCATGCGCCGCTCGTCTCGCCTCCGCTCCGAACGCCAAGATGCAGAGCGCAATAATAAAAATAATAATATTAAATTGGTATAATATTAATATTAATAAATTGGTTCATAGGATAGGAAACCCTACTGAAAAATCCTGTATAAAATTCATACAGGAAATCGTATACACGTTTACTGTACAGGATCTGGGATACAGGATTGTGGGCTATTTCAGGAAGTTCCTGTACTGCTCTGGAAAGTCCGAATGAAACCGCGCATCTCTGCTACCGGAATGGCCTGTATAGTTGATGGCCCTCGTTTCCGGAAAGAAACACGTCGCCAGGGTGGAAAAAGCATGGAACAATATAAAATAACACGACTACATTTAAAATAATAAATAAAATAAAAAATATTAATACGAAGTGTGCAATCGAACCTCGGTCCTCATGATCTTCAGGCGGTCCCCTAACCACTACTTTTTTTTTCTTTATTGCCTGACTTCGGCACAATACACAAAACCACGTACAGGGCACAATGTGCATTCATTAATACAACAATCAGCCAGGTGGGTTATGGCGTCGTCATGCTAAAATTCTCTTAGGGTCACTAATGGCTCCAATCTTCCGAGCCACTCGGGAGCTTCAGGAGCAAGGTTCTGAATTTCAATATATCTATTCATGCCTTCCCGAAAATACATCCGTGCTGGCAGTGCGTCAGGATCGCAATGGTATCCTGCCATTCTCGAGCGCCAAATACAGTGGAGGGCCATTAGCATAATAAGGTCAAATGGCACCCCATCCTCATTCTCTACTGGCAAGTACCTAATACCATGCGAGTCTAATGGAAATTTCTTTTTTAAAGTCCTTTGTAAAATATCCCAAAAGTATACCCCTTCCCAACAATGTAGGAAAACGTGTTCTATAGTTTCTGGCTGTTTACAAATTAAGCAATGCGAACCCCAAGGTAAAAATAAATTCTTCCCTTCCAAGAACTTCTTTACTGGCAGTGTTTCCGTGTGTAACTTAAAGAAAAAAGTTTTTGCATTTGACGGCACCTGCATCGCCTTCACCCGCTTAAGTACGTCGCGTCCTGGTCCTCCACTGTATAAAGTCCTGTACATTGGTATGGGAAGAACTACGTCACACAAATCCTTGTACAGCTTCTTCCTGCTAACACAAGATAAATATTCATGAGAAAATCGAACAGACAGGAATCGCACACTAGCGACCACTTCTCTAAAATAACCAAAAATGCGTCCCGATACACTTTCGGTCGAGACAACAAAGCCCGGCAGTGCATTTCCGAGCCTTAATTGGCACACAGTACGCAAAAATGGATCTTTTACATCGCGAACAAAAAGAAATCTGCTGACAATCTGTCGTAGAAATAAATGCCCCAAACCCAGTCCACCGTTCTTCAACCGCCTAAACAAACTGGTCCGGCTACATCGTTCCCATTCTGCTGCCCACACAAAAATGGCAAATATCCGGTGCAGTCTCTGTACGTTCATCCTTGCACAATGCAACACTTGCATCACGTACCACAGCTTCGACATAAAAAACATATTGCACACTGTGGCCCCGGCGAAAACTGACAATTGTTGCTCTTCCACCCCTCCACCTTTTCCCGCATGGCTTGAGTCTGTGCCCTCCAGTACGATTCGCTATCGCGATAACTATCTAGTGGGACACCCAAGTACTTTACTGATGTTGTCACCCAGGACATGTTTGCGAACTTCTCGGGCGTCGTTGGTCATTCTCCGTGCCAAAGCCCCAGAGACTTTGACCAATTAACTTTACTGCCGGAAACCTTTGTGAATTCTTTTACAGACGACACGGCCTCGATTACCCCTTCGCGATTCACTGCGAATACAGCCACATCGTCCGCATATGTCAGCAGCTTAACCTCTGCAGCTTGCAATTGGAAGCCACGAATTTTGTCGTTTTCTATTATATTTAAACACAGTGTCTCGATGTAAATGCAGAATAGCAGAGGGCTGAAGGGACAACCTTGGCGCACAGATCGCTGCACGTTTATGGGGGCCCCCAAACTCTTTTTTGCAATCAATCTTGTGCAGCTTCGGTACGCCATGGCCACTCCCTCGCGAATGACGGACCCTACATTCACATGGTCGAGTATGCAGAACTGGATTGCATGTGAGACACAATCAAATGCTTTCTCCAGATCCAACTGAAGGATGGCTACACAACTGTTTGTGTGATCAGAGCACTCAAGCACACTCCTCACTTTATGCACATTGGAAACAATGGATCGACACTTGATCCCACACGTCTGGTGTGGTCCAACTAACTGTTGAATTACTGACTGTAGTCTACGGGCTAGAATTTTCAAAAAAACTTTGTAGTCTACATTCTTGGGTGCGATAGGGCGATATGCTGTAACCTGTTGTAACTTATCTGCTTCATTGTATTTAGGAATCAACACTGTGTGGGATTTGCCATAAGGCGGGGGCAATACATTTACTTTGTAGGACTCGTTGTACACGGCTGTCAGTACCGGCACTATTTCATGTTTGTATGCTTTG
Source organism: Amblyomma maculatum (assembly GCF_055883805.1). NCBI lineage: Eukaryota > Metazoa > Arthropoda > Arachnida > Ixodida > Ixodidae > Amblyomma > Amblyomma maculatum. The sequence goes on along the minus strand of NC_139344.1, from coordinate 292,830,178 downwards.
TAGAACGCCGCGCTTAACCCATCGGGGCCGGGAGATTTTCCCGGGTTCAATGTTTCTATGGCAAGCTCGACCTCCGACGCGGTTATTGACAGCTCCAGCCTATCTTTCTTCTCATCATCTAATCGCGGTAAAGCGCTCAGAAACTTTCCTTTGAATGCGTTTACTTCCACGTCTTGCTTTGCAAACAGCATTCGATGATATTCAAGAAACGCCTGCTGGATATGACCGCTTTCTCTAGTAACGTCCCGCCCCATTCGATCAGTTCAATGTGGTTTCTCTGAGCACGAGTCTTCTCGATTCCTAGTGCTTGTTTCGACGGTGTCTCCCCAGCAGCTATATCTTGCGCCTTCGCCCGCACAAGCGCACCACGATACCGCTCTTCTTCGAACAGTTCAATTCTATTTTTTATTTTTCCTAATATCGTCCATCCATTTACCAGGCTCTTCGCTTTCTTTTTCAAGTAGTCTAGCCAGCAAGGATCTTAAATTGTCCTCCTCACGCTTTTCTTCTTGTCGTATACAGCTTGACCGTTCGATTGCTGCTATCTTTATTTGCTCTTTGCAAAGTTCCCACTGCCGCCATATTTTCATCTCCCCCCTAGACTCTATTTTGTCAATTTCTTCGCTTACTTCCCTGCTAAAGATATCGTCTGTACCCACGGAACACAAAAAGAGCTAATTGACATCTAGAATATGTCTAGGCCAAGAAATGGGCACTTCTAAAAGAAGTCTCATTTGCGACGTTCTGTAGACCCGAGAGCTACAAGCCTTCCTGTAGCTCCGATTTAGCTCTGCTAACGCTACGTCAGTAGAAGTCTTAAAAACTTCTAGGCTAGAAAATTTTCACACTTGTTCTAGACATTGCTTCTAGCTGTAGCTCTGCAATAGCTGTGCTAGTAGACATCTTTAAACCCTCTTGGCTAGAACGTTTCTATTCTTGTTTTAGATGTGTAACAATTTGCAGTTTCTGCTCATTGTCCTCAATTCTGCATGTGAGGTCACACAGTGCTCTGCTTTGAGAGCATTTTTTTTCTAAATTTAATGAAATTACACAGTTAACTGGGAAGAAGGCGAATTGATGATAGCTTGCACTTTGTACAACACAATAAGACACATCTAGAGATGGCACAAAATCAGTTGGGCTGAAGAGAATTAACATTTAAATTTTTTTATAGAATTTTTATTTTACTCCTTTACCACTCCACCGATTATGTGCCATCTCTAGCTGTTTCTTATAGTGCTGTAGAAAATGCAAGCCTTCAACAATTCACCCTCTCCCCAGTTAACTGTAAAATTTAAAATTGAGGAAAAAATGCTGTCAAAGCAGACTATTGTGTGATCTCACATGCAGAATTGAGGACAATGAGCACAAACTACAAATCGCTACACTCAATAGTGAATGCACATGCTGAATGTATGAAGAACCCATGCTTCTCCAGTCCGAATTTTTATTGCACTCCATTTACAAAAGTAAAAGCAATCAGCAAATAAACTTGTTGACAATATGGATTTGAGAAGCCTTTTATGAAGATTCTTCTGCAAACGTAAATTCCAAACAACCTGCACTGTCAAAAAACAGTTAAGTTACAGGCATACATGCAAATGGACTGGTGTAAACTCACTGGAACCATCCGCCCAGAAGGTTCTGCATAAAAATATGTTTTTATAACTTGTACAGATATATAAAATCATAATGCACACTGAAGGCATTGGCTGATGAGCTAAATTCAATGGCTTATCGTAAAATCCAGGTTCTGCCTTTTCCAGGGGTCTTTAAGACAGACAAGATTCCAGCAACCTGCAGACACAAAAAAAGCTCAAAATAATCAAACGAGCCAAAGGCAGTGGCAGTTGAGCTACGTGCCTGAGTTTAGTGGGGTTTTTAAGAAAAGAAAAATATGCACGGAGAAAGGAAACACCAAAATACGGTGATACGACTAGCATCTATTCAAAATGCCCGGACCTACCATGAACGCCATTGAAATCTTTCACCTAGTAGACCATGCATGAAAAAAAAAATCCCTCATAGCTCGCACCACAAAACGAGGTCGAGGCAGTGGCCTTATGCTTCTGGCACTGACCTACCGTGAACTTAAAGAACAGTCTTTTCTAGTGTGTTTTAGGAGAAGAAAGCTTTATTCACCCTGTACATACACAGAAAACCTTAAAGTGAGCTGAGGTTACTGACTTGAAAACGCTACGGTGCAAAGATGACAACAAAAACGAATAGGACACCATATGCACACAACTACCAACTATTTAGTGGAAGAAAACACGAATATTCTACATCTGATGCCAGTGAAGTGCCGGAATTTTTTCGAATAGACTCATATAATTCAACATCTTCAACACGATCATTAGCAACAAAATAACTCCTCAAGATATATTACTTCAGTTCTACATTTGCTACCGCCCATACTTAGCACGCATCAGTGAAGTTAAAGCCAATACAATACATCTAAGTTGCTTGTTGGACGAGTTGGTTGGACAGTACGTTAAAACAGCGCTAGAAGCATGACCAGATAGAAAGACAAACACGCAATATGTGTGTTGACAAACACGCAATGTGTGTTTGTCTTTCTATCTACTCGTGTTTCTAGCGCGCTAGTCAGACGGCTCAACTTTGGCGTGCTGCTTTCACCAGACAAGAGAAGTGGAACGTTACTTGCTGTTGAGAAATATAAGCTCCATTTCACAGCGCAGCAGTGGTTGTCAAAAACAGACGGGAAAGCTGCAAAATCAGCGTAAATGTCCAAGCGCGGGAAACAAAGACAGCACACCAAACACACACCATCGAGAACACGTTGAGCAACCGTTGAGCATGTCGAAAGACGAGAAAAGATGAGTTGAACGATCGGTGCGCGCGGGTAGCAAGCAGTCGCTAGCGACTGCAACGCCAAAATGGTAATAAAGCAAACGTGGTCTACAAAACCCAACTATTACAAAAACAATTATAAGTTTAATTTGATTTTTTAATTTAAATTGTATGCTTTGCAAAGAAACAAGGAAAAAAAAGCCTGAATCAATGAAGCAATGTTGACAAATTGTAAATTGCATCGGCATGAAGCAGAGCGCCACCACACAGCAGGCTTCAGCGTGCGGAACAGTGTTTGAGCATACGATTGGCTCTCCTGTTGGCTGTTCTCTTGCCCAAGCAACAAACAACTGGTATACATTATTTGCTATGCATTTTCCGGCAGCGCAGTGCTTTTCTCGTGCTCCCTGGCAAGCCGGAGTAGAAGCATGTCATTCGCGTTCCTCCCGTCGTCTTTCAGGACCCGTATGCTACCCCAGTGCGGCCTTACAAGAGGCAATACGGTGGTTTTCTGGTGTTGGCCAGACAAGCTGGAATGAAGAGGCATTCGTAGCATGAAAAAAGTGTTGTCATTCACGTGCCTCCCGTCGTCTTTCAGGACTGGTGTGCAACCCAGTGCAGCCTTACGAGCGGTAGGTTAGCTGGACCGTAAATGACGGGACTTTAGTTCCCGCTAGAACGAACCGCAGTTTCAAAGTTCCAGGTTATTTTAAAGCGTCCTCTTACCTTTTGTTCCTGATTATCAAATAATCGGAGTAATGCAAAGCCGTCTAACAATTTATGTGCCGTAATTATTGCCTAATTCCGTGGCTGCAATAAACCATGCGTAGAAAATGTTCGCTGTGATTCGTGAACATTCTTTGAATAGGGTTTCAACATTCTGAACAGGTGAAACATGTAGTATTTTTTGTGGACTTTTAGAAGTTAGTAAACCCTTTCTACAACAGTACTTGTGAAACGTTTCTGAATAAACGTCGCTGAGAGGTCTTTGGAAAATGTTCTAATTGATGTCTTCAAAAAAACATATCTGAGACGTCTTTGAAAAGGCATCTAGTATAGACATGCTAAAGAAGTATTCCAGGAAACTTCTTTCCGTCGACGTTTGTGAGAGGTTTTGTTCTAGAACAAGATGTTTGTAGCCTTCCAGTACTGTTTTGAAGAAGTTATTTAGACGTTATGTGTTTCGTGGGTAAATAAGCTTATTATTTAATTTCCACATCTCCCATGAAAACTGATTGCCTTGATTTTTTGTCCCTATCCCGCACTCCACTAAACAATGATCAGAAAATGAAATCGGTACTACATTGTAACTACTGCATTTTGATATGACATCCGTAGACACATAAATGCGATCCAGCCGCACGTCGCTTGACCGCTGGAAATGTGTAAACTTCACACAACGCGATCCTTCTAAACATTCCGCCACGTCGTCAAGGTTGCTAGTGTCTATAATTTCTGAGAGAGCCTCAGTACCTCTGTTCCTAAACGCTCTTGTACTGGATTTACCGCAGCTTCTCAAGACGTAATTAAAGTCGCCCATGACAATGAGGGATTTCTCACAACTGATGTACATTTGTATGTTTTGAAAAGGCTACCCTCTCATCCACAACATTTGGAGTGTACACACTAATAATGCGCCAATACTTTTTGTTGTAGAGAAAATCAACACAAACACACCACCTGCCGACAGACATGCCATATGCGCCTGAACCTCGAGTCCGGGTAATTTCTTAACAAAAATGACACAGCCCGCAGACGTGCCAATTGCGTGGCTCACTACTGCAAAATACCTAGACGTGAAACATCGCACCATGTTACCGGTCTCTTCTTCCCCATCAACTTTCGTTTCCTGCACGGCCAGGACGTTGATGTCATGCTCAGTTAAAAGGCGGTACACGTGGCCCTGCTTCTTGCTTGCCAGTCCCCTGACATTAAGTGTACCTAGTTTTATCGGAGCCGCAGAAGCCATTTTCATACAGAGGAAAGAGGCCGGTAACATGGTGCTTACCTCTCGCGTCTAGAGCGTGGCTAGACGACGTCTTTGACACCGGAGCCATCCGGTGCTGGCGGCAGGCTTGACTGCGGTGGCGGTTTGTCGTGATCTCTCCTCTCCGCCGACACATTAGGTCGCGGCCTTAAAGTGGACCGCCGTCCTTGGCTGGTTTTTGCCGGCGGCTTCTCGACGCTGGGAGCTGCCGCCTTATCTCCCTCAGCACTGGTCTGGACGTGGGGCCGCTTCGATGGGGCAGGAACGCGGGCGGCACTCTTGTCATGGTTCTGCTCCAACAGAGTCGCTGGTTCTGCTTCCTTGAGTGCTGGCCCGCTTACTATACGGCGGGTTATGGTTACAGTCATTATTATTCATTATATGTAGCTACTTTTGCTCTTTCGTACTTTGTATATTTTCCTTGGCTGTAGAATTTGTGGTCGTAATTCACCGATCGCCCTTTAAACACACTTAATATTTTTCTAGGCTATCATGAGGGATCGCCCTTTAAACACACTGAATATTTTTCCAGGCTGTCATGAGGGTTCACAAATGTGCCGTACCTTTATAATGCGTCGCTTTATTGAAGGCAAACCTCAAGACATCATAATTTACTAGTGCTGATGTGTTTTTCATCGTCTACGAACGCTTGTAAGTTTTCCTACATAAAGAGATATCCGGTGCACTAATACTTGTAATACTGGACGTTTTAGCTTCACGTGCTACCAGCAGAGCATCGATGTCAATGAATACACTTCCGACTGAGCGGTGTCAATAAGTAAACATTCGAGAACGCGTCGGCCGGTGTGCGGCTATCTGCGCATCTTTCGATGGTCAGCGATGTTTGTTTATTTTTTCTCGAACAGTTTTTTGTCATCGCTAGCGAAACGATACGTGCGTGCTTCCACTTTCGCGTTGAAGGCGGCAGATCTTCAGTCGCAGATATGAAGGTGCACCGCAAGATCGTACAAGCTGCAGCGACTGTTGTACGCGCAAAAGCAAAAAGCGATGCGTGTATGTACTTGCTAGAGCACACTTCGACTGCTTCGTATTTGCGAGGAATTGGGAAACGAAGTGTGCTCTTTATATACAGAATAGTTGTATAATATGTTTGATATCATGCTTATTTAGTGCGCTGGCGTGTTCGGCATGGTCATTCTGGTTCAGTTTCGTAGATCGGCCCGGACTCTGTTCAGAAGCGGAAACACCGGAAATACTCTGCCCGGTATCAGTTCCAGAAATGACGCGTTTGTCCGGTTTCTGGTTAATTGATACAAGCTGAACTGAAATGAAACCGCGCGGAGCTCTCGTTTCGGACATTCCTGTACGGTCCGTGGCCCTTGTTTGAGGAAAAAAAACTTGACGCCAGGCTGGAAAAAGCATGCAGAGCTAAAAATAACACCACTACATTTGAAAAAGAAAAGTGAAAGGAAAAGAAAAGAATAAAAGAAAAATAAAACATTTTACATGTGATGCGAACTTCGGTCTTTTCAGCCGGCAAGCACGCATTTTAACCACTACACCACGGGAAGATACAGTGGTAGCGGTTATATTTCTGCTTATGTAGTCGATATTGCTCTTTTGTAGCTTGTGTATTTTTGTAGGGTGTAGAATTTGTGGTCGTAATTGAACGATCGTCCTTTAAACACGCTGAATCTTTTTCCTGGCTATCACGAAGGGTTATCCGTGTCCCACATTTTTACAATGTATCGCCTTCTTGCAGACAAACTTCATAATGTCACAATTTACTAGTGCTGATGTGTTTTGTCATCGTCTTCGAACGCATGCAATTTTTACTACATATAGATATATGCGGTGCACCAACACTTGTAATACTGCTTGTTTTAGCTTCACCTGCTGCCAGCGGAGCCACGACGTCAATGAATTTACTTCTGACCAAGTGTTTTGCATACGTAAACACTCGAGGAAGCGACTCCCGATGTCCGGCTGCCCTGTGCATATTTCGATGCTCAGCGATGTGTTTCATTTATTCTCGAGCGTATTTTATCCTCGCTAACGAAACGCTACGTTCTTGTTTGCACTTTCGCGTTGAAGGTAGCAGATCTTCAGTCGCAGATATGAAGATGCACCGCAAGATCGTACAAGCTGCAGCGACTGTTGCACACGCAAAAGCAAAACGCAATGCGTGTGTGTACTTGCTAGCGCACACATCCAAGGCTTCATATCTTCTAGGTATTTGCGAAACAACGCGTACTCCACATGTACAGAAAAGTTGTAACGTATAATATGTATGGTTTCATGCTTATTTAGCGCGAAGGCATGGTCCGACGTGATCATCCTGGTTGATCTTGACGATCCGCCCGAATTGTGTTGAGAAGCGGAAATACTCTGTCCCGTATCAGTTTCATTCATATTGGGTTTGTCCGGTTTCTGTTAAACCGGACATGACCTGTCCTGTATATGAGCTCAATATAGGGTTGGTCCACCCTGTTTCATAGCCATACCGGACTGGGATGTCATGTATAAGATGCTGTGTAAATCCTGTGTATTGCTCTAAAGGGAATCTGTCCCTTGTTGCATTTACCACTCCGCTGGGCAGCACTCTGTTGCACTTGCCGAGTCGATGGCAGACCCACCGCACAAAGTGCCGGTAGGCAGCAAATCTATCGCGGCTGAAAACAGAAAACATCATTTACAAATGTGAGGACACATTACTGCAGTTCTATAGATATACGTTCACTGCTTTTAGAATTTATCACTGCGTTGCAGCTGTAAGACACATTATATCTGTCTGTGTTTTAGCGCAGATGTAATACGGCTTGTACACAAATACAGTTTTGAGAAATCTTTGATTTATAGGATTTAAGTACCAAAGTAACTCTGGCTATGATGGACACCATTGTGGAGGTCTGAGGATGTTTCGACCACCTAGGCTTCTTCACCACGCTCTGACATTAGGGTCATTTTTTTACTTACACCACCTACACTAGTGTAGCAAAACGCCATTGGAGATATTGGAGATTTGCTACCCCGGTGTAGATGGTGTAGGGTAAAAAGGGCCCTATTGTACTGTGTACGCATGCCTTATTTTTTAAACAGTGCGTCACTTTGAAACTGTGAATTAGGTTTTTGAGGAGCCAATGCAAACATCGTTAATGATACAAAATCGCGCAGAGGCGCCTTATGATTCGAGAATCGGTGCGCTGAGAACAACTATAGTGTGATATGCCTCGTCACATACCAGTGTACCTCCCGCTGGTCCTCCATAGCGGCCGATCGTTTGTTCACCAGTTCGCGATATTGACCTCCATAGAATGGATGTTGAGCACTGCTGCATGACATGCAGTCTGTTCGGTGATGCATTCTGCATCGTCTTGCACAAGGGAATTCACACGCCGCACCTCGCGGCAGCAGAGGCTTTCCCGATCGGTGTTCATCGGACGGCACCGGCTACACATGGCACCCTTTTTATTATGCAAGCTTGCCACAAGGCATATCATAAAAACCCACTTAAATTATTTTCCGTAAGGAGCCGGAGAAGGCTCCTTTTCTTATCGTTGTCGGTGAGCCATTTGGAGAAGTACTCTTTTTTTGTTGAGGTTAGTCCCACTTCCTGCAGAATCTGTGTCCTTGATGCCCTTGTATCTGCACAAGTCCACAGCAGGTGGCGAACATCCACTTCTGCAGCTGGTGTAGAACACTTCTGGCATGTGGTGGGTCCGATGTCTTTTTGAGATTACCATCGACATGTTACCGATTGGGTAAGGACCGCCCCCGCTCTTACCCTTCTAAGGGAAACCTTGTCCAATCTCCAATGAGGGAGGGGGAAAGTACACGGGGGAATGAGGGCATGTGAACTTTTCCTTAAAGAGGATGCTAAAATGATAACAATGGAGTGGACATGAAAAGGTAACCTGGTGGGTGGGTGCATTAGTGTTTGGAACTTCGTGTGTGAGGTGGTCAACTTTTCTTTGCTGAGCGTTCTCAGCCTCGTCTTATGACCAATGTATCTGTATGCGTATATCGTTGTTTTTTTATTGACTGCGTGGATTCCATGGGCTACACATAGTGTCTTTGACAAATAATTCAATTGTATTATGGCGGCTAAGGAGTCTGTAAAGGTGTGGGCTTCTGTTATGGAATCTATGTTATGTATGGCCTCCATAGCATCACTGATTGCATAAAGTTCCATCACAAGCATTTCTGAGTATTCTGATACATATTCATTATGTATTCTCAGTTCTCTGTGGTTGGGCTAGGAGCTGCTGTTCTACGGCCATTTTCTATAATCAATGCGTCCGTATATGCAATACAAGTACATGAAAGTATTCAACGGGAGGTCGAGATACCACCTTTTCTCTGCTATGAAGGCGAGTAGTCTTGTTGGTCGTATTAGTCGTGAATTACCACGGAGGAGGCAAGCCATTGTTGGTGTTTGCACTGTCACTTCGTCATACAAGGATGCTATGGGCATAACGTGCTTTCGCTTCATATTTCTCCTTGCCTCTCGTTGTTCAGTTAATTCTGTCAACGTATTCAGCTGTGAAAGTTCTTGAAGAATAGGGATAGGGTAAGTTTTGGTGAGGCTGTGACTCTGTCCATTGTGTTTCTATTTACTGTTTTCAATTCTGCCCACTGCCGCCTCTTAATTCTTTGGGGTTGAACGGCCTGGTATAGTACCCTCGGCTGTAACACCGATTGTACAAGGCGTCTTGCCATGTCCGCACGAGTTCCTCCTCCCCTAGAAGAAATACGTTTTATCAAGTTTAGGACAGCCGCAGCTACTTTTTTCACCTTATGGAGCCATTGTGTTCCTTTTCCGGATTTGTGAATTTCTAGGCCAAGAACTCTCAACTCATTAACCTCTTGCAATGCTTTATTTTCAATCTTAAGGGTGACTCTTTGTGTTGCCAATTGTTTTCTTCCATTCTTTTTTGCAACATGAATGTAGCTGGACGTTTGAGGTGACAATTTAGGACCTGCATCTTCGACGTACTCATCTAATGTATTTGAATTTTCTCAGAGATACACAATCTGTCTTTCAACTTGTTTATGAGCGGACCAAATCGTGAGATCATCTGTGTATACCATGAACCGCACTTCTGGTATTTCATCTAATTTCTACGCCATTGAGATGAGTGCGATAATAATTAGCAATGGTGCTAACATCGACCCTTGTGGCACGCCTCTCTTCGAGATGTAATTGTCAATTTCTTTTCCATTTATACGGTTAGAAAACGTCCTGTCCTTAAGCAGATTATGTCCTGCTTTTATGTCCTGCAAGGAAATGCCCATACATTCTATGTTGCTAAGAACCTTGGCATGTAACACGTTGTCGTATTCCTTCGCGATATCTGTAGGCACTACAGTGCGCACAAGGTGGCTATAAAGTGACACGTGTATGACTTCTTCAGCCAGCTTAGCCAGTCCATTTTCTATGCCAAGGTTTGCTCGGTACCCAGTTTGTCGAGCGTGGTATCTTTTATTACTTTCCAAACCCCATGACCGGCGGAAGGCTATCATCTTTTCATAAATCTTGGAAAATTGTGGGTGTTAGCGAGATACGCCACAAATATTCTAGGCTTGTGGAAGGTTTCCCAGCCTTTGGTATTGGGACCACCACCGAGTGTTTCCAGCCGAGTAGAATCTCTCCTTCTTACCATACCTCATTTACCACATCCAACAAACTGTCAACTGCGGTTCCTTCTAAATTCTTGAAGACTTCATAAGGGTCATCGTCATGTCCAGGTGCAGTTTTACCATTCGCTCCTTCTATAGCAGCCAATAACTCCAATTTGGTAAATGGTGATGTTATTCTTGTTTTATAAACCGCATTCACTGTCGGGGAACGCGCCGCATACATGTGACGGTTCGAGAAGAAAAGGGCAGCAGCCTGATCTGCAAACACGTTTGGTGTGAGTTCTAATGCGAGTCTAATACTTTCCGCATGATCTTTGGCCTGCCGCCTCTTTTCCATGCCACGGAAAGTCCTCCAGAGGGCCTTCTTAGTAGTTCTTAAGCCCAAACGACTGCACCAGTCATCCCATCTCCAGCGGCCGGGTCGAAATCTTTGATTAAGGAGACGTCCACTATAGCTTTATACCCGTCTCGATATGAGACATATGCTACCCTCAGTTTTCCAGGCATTTTTATGACACAAGCAGTAGAGGCCCTTGCCGGCGAAGCACTCTAGCATCCGTTGTAACAGTACACCAAGAGAAGTCGTTTCAGCGGGAGCACGGAGGAAGAGAAAAAGAGAAGCGGACCGGAAAACGAATGAAAGAATGCGGCGGAAAGGCGATGGTGAAGAAGAGAAAGCGGAGAGCTTGGAGAAGTTTTTTCCTAACGGAGAACGATAAGTCGTTTCGGCGAGAGCTATTTTGAGAGAGCACGGGGAGCTGTGGAGCAGTGGAGGAGGAGGAAGAGAAAAGAAAATGCACCGCCGGAGCGAATGACACAACGCGGCGAAAAAGTGAGGGAGGAAAAGAGAAAGGAGAGAACTTGGAGAAGCTTTTTCCTAACAGAGAACGATAACTCGTTTCGGCGAGAGCTATCTGGAGAGAGCACGGTGAACTGCGGAGCAGTGGAGGAGGAGGAGAAAAGAGAATGCGCCGCCGGAAAGAATGACAGAACGCGGCGAAAACGTGAGGGAAGAAAAGAGAAAGCGGAGAGCTTCGGCGAGTTTTTGTAACCCCGGAGACGCGAGGAAACAACTTACAAGCGGTCGGGGAGAACATGGGAGAGGAGACCACTGCATGACACTTGGGTGCTCTCGAGGAGAGAGTCCTTAGAACGCAAAATAAATCCATTGGATGGCAAATTCGCAATTGTTTTCATGGCACTAGAGATGATCCGGCGCTGGCCTACTTCCCCGCTCAAATAAAATAAATCCAGCTATTTCAGTCAGGAAATATAGAATATCCATGCTGCAGGGGGGGTTGGCACAACAATACGACAAAAAAATGCATCATATCATAGCATAGGTTTGTAAAACAAAAACAAAAATGTACAGTTGAACAATTACAAGACGGAGAGTCACTCAATAGGACATTCCGTTATGATTTGCGCATATGTTTCTGCAAATACCGATGATACAAGTTTTTCCTATTAATAGCATAGCATTGCCGTCAAGTTGAAAAAAAGTCACTGAAGAAATGCTATTTTTGTCAGCTTCCTCCTTTCGTCAAGCCTAGGAGGTGACGAGTTGAAATAAATCAAACGTAAGGCAAGGACCTTCGATGTTCTGTTCACTTAATGTTGCCGCAAGAATATTCCATGATATCGAAGGAAAGTTAAAGTCATCGAATAAAATAAAGGTGTGCAGATATGGTGTGGGTTATAGAATGAAGCATTTTTCGGAATTCCACTGCAAACGAAGCTGCTGCGTGTGGGAGCCGGTAAAAGCAGCAGAAAAAAGCAGTTAGGTAAACGCTCTAAAGTGAATGTGATTCAGTTCAAAAGTTTGAGGCAATATTTACGGCGTGACAGAGCAAACTTTCATAAGTAACGATAATCATGGTGCCGCCACCTCATATGCTGAAATAAAAGGAAAGAGAAACAAGCAAACATTGCGTAGCCGGTTATATTGTTATGGACGACAAGGAAGAAGAAGCGGGCAGTGGCGCGGGCAGGAGCGCTCGAGCTAGGCCCGCTAACATTCATTAAACGTCATCTACCATCCTCATCGGTCATGTTCTGTCTCCTGTCTTCATCGGCTTGCCGCTTCGTAACATTTGGTGGAGGTGCGGGGTACGGCATCCCCATCCTCGCCTTGGAGCATCGACGCCATCTTCAAGCCGGGACCATCACCGAGGGCCCAGGGACATCGCCGAGCCGCTTCGCCCCAGCCCTTCAAGCCCAGACCTGAACAACTACCACCGCCCAGCCCCCAGCCCGGACCTGAAGACAAGGAGAACAGACATACCGATCAGAACCGAGATGAAGGACCCCAAAGACCCGAATGACCCGAAGGAACTGATGGACACGAACACGCAACCCCCGCCCAAGCTGCCGGACGTGACCTCGAGCCATCGGTCCCATGGACTCTGGTGACGGATGGTTGACAGCTCCAAGGGAGGCGGATCACCCACGCATCAGACATCGTACCGGCAAGCCTTTCTATTCTTCCTCCTTCCTCTTCTTCTTCAAGCATCCAGACACGCCCATCATCATGCCATAAAATCATTAACATCGCTAAACTTCCTCGTCCACGATCGGGACGATCACTCGGTGGCCCCGGGTCATGTTATCGACGACAAGGAAGAAGAAGCGGGCAGTGGCGCGGGCAGGAGCGCTCGAGCTAGGCCCGCGAACATTCATTAAACGTCATCTACCATCCTCATCGGTCATGTTCTGTCTCCTGTCTTCATCGGCTTGCCGCTTCGTAACAATATGTTCCCAAATACCATCTAGAGAAAGACATCAGGCCATTGTGTACAACATACAGTAGATATAACGTAACCGCTTATTGTGAAGGAGGTACCATGTCGTAGGCGGCCACATCATCATCATCATCATCATCATGACTATACCCACTGCAGGACGAAGGCCTCTCCCATATTTCTCCACTTAACCCGGTTCGGTGCTAGCTGCATCCACTTGCCCCCTGCGAACGTCTTAACCTCATCCGCCCACCTAACCTTCTGCCGCCCCCTGCTACGCTTTTCTTCCCTTGGAATCCAGTTTGTTACCCTAAGCGACCATCGGATATCCTCTCTTCGTACTATATGTCCTGCCCATACCCATTTATTCTTCTTGATTTCCACTAGAATGTCAGTAAATTGAGTTATTTCTCTCACCCAAACTGCAGCTGCAACAACAGTGCACTAAACACTTACCGTATCCATATGTATCCAGGCACAGATTTTTGGGGGTAATTATTGACCACCGACTATCTTGGTCGAAACATATTACTATGGTGAAGAAAAGGTTAATTTTTGAGATGTCCTTCGTTTCATGGCTTGCATCAAACGGCGGCCAACAGAGCGCTCCTTAATACGGCTTTACGAGACTCTGTTGGCTACATCCGGTACAGTCTCCCAGTACTCTCTAGTATGAGCATTTCCTGCTTGCGGACTTTAGAGAACGTGCAAGCGCAGGAACTGAAAATATGCTACCGATTTGTAACAGAATAATGACGGCTGTCGAAAAGAAATTAGAGAAGCCGGTAGTGGACCGTGAAAGCGGTTTTGAAAGCGTAAGTAAGCGGTTGCAAGCGGTTGGTGAGAGAAATGTGTGCCGATTTTTAACAAAATAATCATGGCCGTCGCAGAACAATAAGAGCAGCCGGTAGTGGACAGTGTAAGCGGTATTATGAGCTTAAGGAAGCGGATGCAGAAGGTTGATAAGAGAGAATTGTGCCGATTTGTAACAAAATAATGACGGCTGTCGATACTAAATTCGAGAAGCCGGTTAGTGGACTGTGTAAGCGGTATTGTAAGCTTAAGTAGGCAGTTACAGTAAGTTGGTAATAGAGAATTGTACCGATTTGTAAAAGAATGATGACGGCTGTCGAAAACAAATACGAGTGTACTGTGTAAGCGGTATTTAAAGCTTAAGTAAGCGGATGCAGTAGGTTGGTAAGAAATAATTGTACCGATTTGTAACAAAATGATGACGGCTGTCGAAAAGAAATGAGAAGCCGGTTAGATGACTGTGTAAGCGTAACTGTAAGCATAAGTAAGCGGATGCAGTAGGTTGGTAAGAGATAATTGTACCGATTTGTAAAAGAAGGATGACGGCTGTCGAAAAGAAATGAGAAGCCGGTTAGTGGACTGTGTAAGCGGTACTGTAAGCGTAAGTAAGCGGATGCAGTAGGTTGGTCAGAGATAATTGTACCTATTTGTAAAAGAATGATGACGGCTGTCGAAAAGAGATGAGAAGCCGGTTAGTGGACTGTGTAAGCGGTACTGTAAGCGTAAGTAAGCGGATGCAGTAGGTTGGTCAGAGATAATTGTACCGATTTGTAAAAGAATGATGACGGCTGTCGAAAAGAAATGAGAAGCCGGTTAGTGGACTGTGTAAGCGGTACTGTAAGCGTAAGTAAGCGGAAGCAGTAGGTTGGTAAGAGATAATTGTACCGATTTGTAAAAGAATGATGACGGCTGTCGAAAAGAAATGGGAAGCCGGTTAGTGGACTGTGTAAGCGGTACTGTAAGCGTAAGTAAGCGGATGCAGTAGGTTGGTCAGAGATAATTGTACCTATTTGTAAAAGAATGATGACGGCTGTCGAAAAGAAATGAGAAGCCGGTTAGTGGACTGTGTAAGCGGTACTGTAAGCGTAAGTAAGCGGATGCAGTAGGTTGGTAAGAGATAATTGTACCTATTTGTAAAAGAATGATGACGGCTGTCGAAAAGAAATGAGAAGCCGGTTAGTGGACTGTGTAAGCGGTACTGTAAGCGTAAGTAAGCGGATGCAGTAGGTTGGTAAGAGATAATTGTACCGATTTGTAAAAGAATGATGACGGCTGTCGAAAAGAAATGAGAAGCCGGTTAGTGGACTGTGTAAGCGGTACTGTAAGAGTAAGTAAGCGGATGCAGTAGGTTGGTAAGAGATAATTGTACCTATTTGTAAAAGAATAATGACGGCTGTCGAAAAGAAATGAGAAGCCGGTTAGTGGACTGTGTAAGCGGTACTGTAAGCGTAAGTAAGCGGATGCAGTAGGTTGGTAAGAGATAATTGTACCTATTTGTAAAAGAATGATGACGGCTGTCGAAAAGAGATGATAAGCCGGTTAGTGGACTGTGTAAGCGGTACTGTAAGCGTAAGTAAGCGGATGCAGTAGGTTGGTAAGAGATAATTGTACCTATTTGTAAAAGAATGATGACGGCTGTCGAAAAGAAATGAGAAGCCGGTTAGTGGACTGCGTAAGCGGTACTGTAAGCGTAAGTAAGCGGATGCAGTAGGTTGGTAAGAGATAATTGTACCTATTTGTAAAAGAATAATGACGGCTGCCGAAAAGAAATGAGAAGCCGGTTAGTGGACTGTGTAAGCGGTACTGTAAGCGTAAGTAAGCGGATGCAGTAGGTTGGTAAGAGATAATTGTACCGATTTGTAAAAGAATGATGACGGCTGTCGAAAAGAAATGAGAAGCCGGTTAGTGGACTGTGTAAGCGGTACTGTAAGCGTAAGTAAGCGGATGCAGTAGGTTGGTCAGAGATAATTGTACCGATTTGTAAAAGAATGATGACGGCTGTCGAAAAGAAATGAGAAGCCGGTTAGTGGACTGTGTAAGCGGTACTGTAAGCGTAAGTAAGCGGATGCAGTAGGTTGGTAAGAGATAATTGTACCGATTTGTAAAAGAATGATGACGGCTGTCGAAAAGAAATGAGGAGCCGGTTAGTGGACTGTGTAAGCGGTACTGTAAACGTAAGTAAGCGGATGCAGTAGGTTGGTAAGAGATAATTGTACCGATTTGTAAAAGAATGATGACGGCTGTCGAAAAGAAATGAGAAGCCGGTTAGTGGACTGTGTAAGCGGTACTGTAAGCGTAAGTAAGCGGATGCAGTAGGTTGGTCAGAGATAATTGTACCGATTTGTAAAAGAATGATGACGGCTGTCGAAAAGAAATGAGAAGCCGGTTAGTGGACTGTGTAAGCGGTACTGTAAGCGTAAGTAAGCGGATGCAGTAGGTTGGTAAGAGATAATTGTACCGATTTGTAAAAGAATGATGACGGCTGTCGAAAAGAAATGAGGAGCCGGTTAGTGGACTGTGTAAGCGGTACTGTAAACGTAAGTAAGCGGATGCAGTAGGTTGGTCAGAGATAATTGTACCGATTTGTAAAAGAATGATGACGGCTGTCGAAAAGAAATGACAAGCCGGTTAGTGGACTGTGTAAGCGGCACTGTAAGCGTAAGTAAGCGGATGCAGTAGGTTGGTCAGAGATAATTGTACCGATTTTTAAAAGAATGATGACGGCTGTCGAAAAGAAATGAGAAGCCGGTTAGTGGACTGTGTAAGCGGTACTGTAAGCGTAAGTAAGCGGATGCAGTAGGTTGGTAAGAGATAATTGTACCGATTTGTAAAAGAATGATGACGGCTGTCGAAAAGAAATGAGGAGCCGGTTAGTGGACTGTGTAAGCGGTACTGTAAACGTAAGTAAGCGGATGCAGTAGGTTGGTCAGAAATAATTGTACCGATTTGTAAAAGAATGATGACGGCTGTCGAAAAGAAATGACAAGCCGGTTAGTGGACTGTGTAAGCGGCACTGTAAGCGTAAGTAAGCGGATGCAGTAGGTTGGTCAGAGATAATTGTACCGATTTTTAAAAGAATGATGACGGCTGTCGAAAAGAATTGAGAAGCCGGTTAGTGCACTGTGTAAGCGGTACTGTAAGCGTTAGTAAGCGGATGCAGTAGGTTGGTAAGAGATAATTGTACCGATTTGTAAAAGAATGATGACGGCTGTCGAAAAGTAATGAGAAGCCGGTTTGTGGACTGTGTAAGCGGTACTGTAAGCGTAAGTAAGCGGATGCAGTAGGTTGGTCAGAGATAATTGTACCGATTTGTAAAAGAATGATGACGGCTGTCGAAAAGAAATGAGAAGCCGGTTAGTGGACTGTGTAAGCGGTACTGTAAGCATAAGTAAGCGGATGCAGTAGGTTGGTAAGAGATAATTGTACCGATTTGTAAAAGAATGATGACGGCTGTCGAAAAGAAATGAGAAGCCGGTTAGTGGACTGTGTAAGCGGTACTGTAAGCGTAAGTAAGCGGGTGCAGTAGGTTGGTAAGAGATAATTGTACCGATTTGTAAAAGAATGATGACGGCTGTCGAAAAGAAATGAGAAGCCGGTTAGTGGACTGTGTAAGCGGTACTGTAAACGTAAGTAAGCGGATGCAGTAGGTTGGTCAGAGATAATTGTACCGATTTGTAAAAGAATGATGACGGCTGTCGAAAAGAAATGACAAGCCGGTTAGTGGACTCTGTAAGCGGCACTGTAAGCGTAAGTAAGCGGATGCAGTAGGTTGGTCAGAGATAATTGTACCGATTTGTAAAAGAATGATGACAGCTGTCGAAAAGAAATGAGAAGCCGGTTAGTGGACTGTGTAAGCGGTACTGTAAGCGTTAGTAAGCGGATGCAGTAGGTTGGTAAGAGATAATTGTACCGATTTGTAAAAGAATGATGACGGCTGTCGAAAAGTAATGAGAAGCCGGTTAGTGGACTGTGTAAGCGGCACTGTAAGCGTAAGTAAGCGGATGCAGTAGGTTGGTCAGAGATAATTGTACCTATTTGTAAAAGAATGATGACGGCTGTCGAAAAGAAATGAGAAGCCGGTTAGTGGACTGTGTAAGCGGTACTGTAAGCGTAAGTAAGCGGATGCAGTAGGTTGGTAAGAGATAATTGTACCTATTTGTAAAAGAATGACGGCTGTCGAAAAGAAATGAGAAGCCGGTTAGTGGACTGTGTTGGCGGTACTGTAAGCGTAAGTAAGCGGATGCAGTAGGTTGGAAAGAGATAATTGTACCGATTTGTAAAAGAATGATGACGGCTGTCGAAAAGAAATGAGAAGCCGGTTAGTGGACTGTGTAAGCGGTACTGTAAGAGTAAGTAAGCGGATGCAGTAGGTTGGTAAGAGATAATTGTACCGATTTGTAAAAGAATGATGACGGCTGTCGAAAAGAAATGAGAAGCCGGTTAGTGGACTGTGTAAGCGGTACTGTAAGAGTAAGTAAGCGGATGCAGTAGGTTGGTAAGAGATAATTGTACCTATTTGTAAAAGAATGATGACGGCTGTCGAAAAGAAATGAGAAGCCGGTTAGTGGACTGTGTAAGCGGTACTGTAAGCGTAAGTAAGCGGATGCAGTAGGTTGGTAAGAGATAATTGTACCGATTTGTAAAAGAATGATGACGGCTGTCGAAAAGAAATGAGAAGCCGGTTAGTGGACTGTGTAAGCGGTACTGTAAGAGTAAGTAAGCGGATGCAGTAGGTTGGTAAGAGATAATTGTACTTATTTGTAAAAGAATAATGACGGCTGTCGAAAAGAAATGAGAAGCCGGTTAGTGGACTGCGTAAGCGGTACTGTAAGCGTAAGTAAGCGGATGCAGAAGGTTGGTTAGAGATAATTGTACCTATTTGTAAAAGAATGATGACGGCTGTCGAAAAGAAATAAGAAGCCGGTTAGTGGACTGTGTAAGCGGTACTGTAAGCGTAAGTAAGCGGATGCAGCAGGTTGGTCAGAGTTAATTGTAGCTATTTGTAAAAGAATGATGACGGCTGTCGAAAAGAGATGAGAACCCGGTTAGTGGACTGTGTAAGCGGTACTGTAAGCGTAAGTAAGCGGATGCAGTAGGTTGGTAAGAGATAATTGTACCGATTTGTAAAAGAATGATGACGGCTGTCCAAAAGAAATGAGAAGCCGGTTAGTGGACTGTGTAAGCGGTACTGTAAGCGTAAGTAAGCGGATGCAGTAGGTTGGTCAGAGATAATTGTACCGATTTGTAAAAGAATGATGACGGCTGTCGAAAAGAAATGAGAAGCCGGTTAGTGGACTGTGTAAGCGGTACTGTAAGCGTACGTAAGCGGATGCAGTAGGTTGGTAAGAGATAATTGTACCGATTTGTAAAAGAATGATGACGGCTGTCGAAAAGAAATGAGAAGCCGGTTAGTGGACTGTGTAAGCGGTACTGTAAACGTAAGTAAGCGGATGCAGTTGGTTGGTCAGAGATAATTGTACCGATTTGTAAAAGAATGATGACGGCTGTCGAAAAGAAATGACAAGCCGGTTAGTGGACTGTGTAAGCGGCACTGTAAGCGTAAGTAAGCGAATGCAGTAGGTTGGTCAGAGATAATTGTACCGATTTGTAAAAGAATGATGACGGCTGTCGAAAAGAAATGAGAAGCCGGTTAGTGGACTGTGTAAGCGGTACTGTAAGCGTTAGTAAGCGGATGCAGTAGGTTGGTAAGAGATAATTGTACCGATTTGTAAAAGAATGATGACGGCTGTCGAAAAGTAATGAGAAGCCGGTTTGTGGACTGTGTAAGCGGTACTGTAAGCGTAAGTAAGCGGATGCAGTAGGTTGGTCAGAGATAATTGTACCGATTTGTAAAAGAATGATGACGGCTGTCGAAACGAAATGAGAAGCCGGTTAGTGGACTGTGTAAGCGGTACTGTAAGCATAAGTAAGCGGATGCAGTAGGTTGGTAAGAGATAATTGTACCGATTTGTAAAAGAATGATGACGGCTGTCGAAAAGAAATGAGAAGCCGGTTAGTGGACTGTGTAAGCGGTACTGTAAGCGTAAGTAAGCGGATGCAGTAGGTTGGTAAGAGATAATTGTACCGATTTGTAAAAGAATGATGACGGCTGTCGAAAAGAAATGACAAGCCGGTTAGTGGACTGTGTAAGCGGCACTGTAAGCGTAAGTAAGCGGATGCAGTAGGTTGGTCAGAGATAATTGTACCGATTTGTAAAAGAATGATGACGGCTGTCGAAAAGAAATGAGAAGCCGGTTAGTGGACTGTGTAAGCGGTACTGTAAGCGTTAGTAAGCGGATGCAGTAGGTTGGTAAGAGATAATTGTACCGATTTGTAAAAGAATGATGACGGCTGTCGAAAAGTAATGAGAAGCCGGTTAGTGGACTGTGTAAGCGGCACTGTAAGCGTAAGTAAGCGGATGCAGTAGGTTGGTCAGAGATAATTGTACCGATTTGTAAAAGAATGATGACGGCTGTCGAAAAGAAATGAGAAGCCGGTTAGTGGACTGTGTAAGCGGTACTGTAAGCGTAAGTAAGCGGATGCAGTAGGTTGGTAAGAGATAATTGTACCGATTTGTAAAAGAATGATGACGGCTGTCGAAAGGAAATGAGAAGCCGGTTAGTGGACTGTGTAAGCGGCACTGTAAGCGTAAGTAAGCGGATGCAGTAGGTTGGTCAGAGATAATTGTACCGATTTGTAAAAGAATGATGACGGCTGTCGAAAAGAAATGAGAAGCCAGTTAGTGGACTGTGTAAGCGGTACTGTAAGCGTTAGTAAGCGGATGCAGTAGGTTGGTAAGAGATAGTTGTACCGATTCGTAAAAGAATGATGACGGCTGTCGAAAAGTAATGAGAAGCCGGTTAGTGGACTGTGTATGCGGTACTGTAAGCGTAAGTAAGCGGATGCAGTAGGTTGGTCAGAGATAGTTGTACCTATTTGTAAAAGAATGATGACGGCTGTCGAAAAGAATTGAGAAGCCGGTTAGTGGACTGTGTAAGCGGTAGTGTAAGCGTAAGTAAGCGGATGCAGTAGGTTGGTAAGAGATAATTGTACCTATTTGTAAAAGAATGATGACGGCTGTCGAAAAGAAATGAGAAGCCGGTTAGTGGACTGTGTAAGCGGTACTTTAAGCGTAAGTAAGCGGATGCAGAAGGTTGGTAAGAGATAATTGTACCGATTTGAAAAAGAATGATGACGGCTGTCGAAAAGAAATGAGAAGCCGGTTTGTGGACTGTGTAAACTTTACTGTAAGAGTAATTAAGCGAAGCAGTAGGTTGGTAAGAGATAATTGTACCGATTTGTAAAAGAATGATGACGGCTGTCGAAAAGAAATGAGAAGCCGGTTAGTGGACTGTGTAAGCGGTACTGTAAGAGTAAGTAAGCGGATGCAGTAGGTTGGTAAGAGATAATTGTACCTATTTGTAAAATAATGATGACGGCTGTCGAAAAGAAATGAGAAGCCTGTTAGTGGACTGTGTAAGTGGTACTGTAAGCGTAAGTAAGCGGATGCAGTAGGTTGGTCGGAGATAATTGTACCTATTTGTAAAAGAATGATGACGGCTGTCGAAAAGAGATGAGAAGCCGGTTAGTGGACTGTGTAAGCGGTACTGTAAGCGTAAGCAAGCGGATGCAGTAGGTTGGTAAGAGATAATTGTACCTATTTGTAAAAGAATGATGACGGCTGTCGAAAAGAAATGAGAAGCCGGTTAGTGGACTGTGTAAGCGGTACTGTAAGCGTAAGTAAGCGGATGCAGTAGGTTGGTCAGAGATAATTGTATCTGTTTGTAAAAGAATGATAACGGCTGTCGAAAAGAGATGAGAAGCCGGTTAGTGGACTGTGTAAGCGGTACTGTAAGCGTAAGTAATCGGATGCAGTAGGTTGGTCAAAGATAATTGTACTGATTTGTAAAAGAATGATGACGGCTGTCGAAAAGAAATGAGAAGCCGGTTAGTGGACTGTGTAAGCGGTACTGTAAGCGTAAGTAAGCGGATGCAATAGGTTGGTAAGAGATAATTGTACCGATTTGTAAAAGAATGATGACGGCTGTCGAAAAGAAATGAGAAGCCGGTTAGTCGACTGTGTAAGCGGTACTGTAAGCGTAAGTAAGCGGATGCAGTAGGTTGGTCAGAGATAATTGTACCTATTTGTAAAAGAATGATGACGGCTGTCGAAAAGTAATGAGAAGCCGGTTAGTGGACTGTGTAAGCGGTACTGTAAGCGTAAGTAAGCGGATGCAGTAGGTTGGTAAGAGATAATTGTACCTATTTGTAAAAGAATGATGACGGCTGTCGAAAAGAAATGAGAAGCCGGTTAGTGGAATGTGTAAGCGGTACTGTAAGCGTAAGTAAGTGGATGCAGTAGGTTGGTAAGAGATAATTGTACCGATTTGTAAAAGAATGATGACGGCTGTCGAAAAGAAATGAGAAGCCGGTTAGTGGACTGTGTAAGCGTTACTGTAAGAGTAAGTAAGCGGATGCAGTAGGTTAGTAAGAGATAATTGTACCGATTTGTAAAAGAATGATGACGGCTGTCGAAAAGAAATGAGAAGCCGGTTAGTGGACTGTGTAAGCGGTACTGTAAGCGTAAGTAAGCGGATGCAGTAGGTTGGTGAGAGATAATTGTACCTATTTGTAAAAGAATGATGACGGCTGTCGAAAAGAGATGAGAAGCCGGTTAGTGGACTGTGTAAGCGGTACTGTAAGCGTAAGTAAGCGGATGCAGTAGGTTGGTCAGAGATAATTGTACCGATTTGTAAAAGAATGATGACGGCTGTCGAAAAGAAATGAGAAGCCGTTTGGTGGACTGTGTAAGCGGTACTGTAAGCGTAAGTAAGCGGATGCAGTAGGTTGGTAAGAGATAATTGTACCTATTTGTAAAAGAATGATGACGGCTGTCGAAAAGAGATGAGAAGCCGGTTAGTGGACTGTGTAAGCGGTACTGTAAGCGTAAGTAAGCGGATGCAGTAGGTTGGTGAGAGATAATTGTACCTATTTGTAAAAGAATGATGACGGCTGTCGAAAAGAGATGAGAAGCCGGTTAGTGGACTGTGTAAGCGGTACTGTAAGCGTAAGTAAGCGGATGCAGTAGGTTGGTCAGAGATAATTGTACCGATTTGTAAAAGAATGATGACGGCTGTCGAAAAGAAATGAGAAGCCGTTTGGTGGACTGTGTAAGCGGTACTGTAAGCGTAAGTAAGCGGATGCAGTAGGTTGGTAAGAGATATTTGTACCTATTTGTAAAAGAATGATGACGGCTGTCGAAAAGAAATGAGAAGCCGGTTAGTGGACTGTGTAAGCGGTACTGTAAGCGTAAGTAAGCGGATGCAGTAGGTTGGTAAGAGATAATTGTACCTATTTGTAAAAGAATGATGACGGCTGTCGAAAAGAGATGAGAAGCCGGTTAGTGGACTGTGTAAGCGGTACTGTAAGCGTAAGTAAGCGGATGCAGTAGGTTGGTGAGAGATAATTGTACCTATTTGTAAAAGAATGATGACGGCTGTCGAAAAGAGATGAGAAGCCGGTTAGTGGACTGTGTAAGCGGTACTGTAAGCGTAAGTAAGCGGATGCAGTAGGTTGGTCAGAGATAATTGTACCGATTTGTAAAAGAATGATGACGGCTGTCGAAAAGAAATGAGAAGCCGTTTGGTGGACTGTGTAAGCGGTACTGTAAGCGTAAGTAAGCGGATGCAGTAGGTTGGTAAGAGATATTTGTACCTATTTGTAAAAGAATGATGACGGCTGTCGAAAAGAAATGAGAAGCCGGTTAGTGGACTGTGTAAGCGGTACTGTAAGCGTAAGTAAGCGGATGCAGTAGGTTGGTAAGAGATAATTGTACCTATTTGTAAAAGAATGATGACGGCTGTCGAAAAGAGATGAGAAGCCGGTTAGTGGACTGTGTAAGCGGTACTGTAAGAGTAAGTAAGCGGATGCAGTAGGTTGGTAAGAGATAATTGTACCGATTTGTAAAAGAATGATGACGGCTGTCGAAAAGAAATGAGAAGCCGGTTAGTGGACTGTGTAAGCGGTACTGTAAGAGTAAGTAAGCGGATGCAGTAGGTTGGTAAGAGATAATTGTACCTATTTGTAAAAGAATGATGACGGCTGTCGAAAAGAAATGAGAAGCCGGTTAGTGGACTGTGTAAGCGGTACTGTAAGCGTAAGTAAGCGGATGCAGTAGGTTGGTCAGAGATAATTGTACCCATTTGTAAAAGAATGATGACGGCTGTCGAAAAGAGATGAGAAGCCGGTTAGTGGACTGTGTAAGCGGTACTGTAAGCGTAAGCAAGCGGATGCAGTAGGTTGGTAAGAGATAATTGTACCTATTTGTAAAAGAATGACGACGGCTGTCGAAAAGAAATGAGAAGCCGGTTAGTGGACTGTGTAAGCGGTACTGTAAGCGTAAGTAAGCGGATGCAGTAGGTTGGTAAGAGATAATTGTACCGATTTGTAAAAGAATGATGACGGCTGTCGAAAAGAAATGAGAAGCCGGTTAGTGGACTGTGTAAGCGGTACTGTGTGAGTAAGTAAGCGGATGCAGTAGGTTGGTAAGAGATAATTGTACCTATTTGTAAAAGAATAATGACGGCTGTCGAAAAGAAATGAGAAGCCGGTTAGTGGACTGTGTAAGCGGTACTGTAAGCGTAAGTAAGAGGATACAGTAGGTTGGTAAGAGATAATTGTACCTATTTGTAAAAGAATGACGGCTGTCGAAAAGAGATGAGAAGTCGGTTAGGGGACTGTGTAAGCGGTACTGTAAGCGTAAGTAGGCGGATGCAGTAGGTTGGTAAGAGATAATTGTACCTATTTGTAAAAGAATGATGACGGCTGTCGAAAAGAAATGAGAAGCCGGTTAGTGGACTGTGTAAGCGGTACTGTAAGTGTAAGTAAGCGGATGCAGTAGGTTGGTCAGAGTTAATTGTAGCTATTTGTAAAAGAATGATGACGGCTGTCGAAAAGAGATGAGAAGCCGGTTAGTGGACTGTGTAAGCGGTACTGTAAGCGTAAGTAAGCGGATGCAGTAGGTTGGTCAGAGATAATTGTACCGATTTGTAAAAGAATGATGACGGCTGTCGAAAAGAAATGAGAAGCCGGTTAGTGGACTGTGTAAGCGGTACTGTAAGTGTAAGTAAGCGGATGCAGTAGGTTGGTCAGAGATAATTGTACCGATTTGTAAAAGAATGATGACGGCTGTCGAAAAGAAATGAGAAGCCGGTTAGTGGACTGTGTAAGCGGTACTGTAAGCGTAAGTAAGCGGATGCAGTAGGTTGGTAAGAGATAATTGTACCGATTTGTAAAAGAATGATGACGGCTGTCGAAAAGAAATGAGAAGCCGGTTAGTGGACTGTGTAAGCGGTACTGTAAGCGTAAGTAAGCGGATGCAGTAGGTTGGTAAGAGATAATTGTACCTATTTGTAAAAGAATGATGACGGCTGTCGAAAAGAAATGAGAAGCCGGTTAGTGGAATGTGTAAGCGGTACTGTAAGCGTAAGTAAGTGGATGCAGTAGGTTGGTGAGAGATAATTGTACCGATTTGTAAAAGAATGATGACGGCTGTCGAAAAGAACTGAGAAGCCGGTTAGTGGACTGTGTAAGCGTTACTGTAAGAGTAAGTAAGCGGATGCAGTAGGTTAGTAAGAGATAATTGTACCGATTTGTAAAAGAATGATGACGGCTGTCGAAAAGAAATGAGAAGCCGGTTAGTGGACTGTGTAAGCGGTACTGTAAGCGTAAGTAAGCGGATGCAGTAGGTTGGTGAGAGATAATTGTACCTATTTGTAAAAGAATGATGACGGCTGTCGAAAAGAGATGAGAAGCCGGTTAGTGGACTGTGTAAGCGGTACTGTAAGCGTAAGTAAGCGGATGCAGTAGGTTGGTCAGAGATAATTGTACCGATTTGTAAAAGAATGATGACGGCTGTCGAAAAGAAATGAGAAGCCGTTTGGTGGACTGTGTAAGCGGTACTGTAAGCGTAAGTAAGCGGATGCAGTAGGTTGGTAAGAGATAATTGTACCTATTTGTAAAAGAATGATGACGGCTGTCAAAAAGAGATGAGAAGCCGGTTAGTGGACTGTGTAAGCGGTACTGTAAGCGTAAGTAAGCGGATGCAGTAGGTTGGTGAGAGATAATTGTACCTATTTGTAAAAGAATGATGACGGCTGTCGAAAAGAGATGAGAAGCCGGTTAGTGGACTGTGTAAGCGGTACTGTAAGCGTAAGTAAGCGGATGCAGTAGGTTGGTCAGAGATAATTGTACCGATTTGTAAAAGAATGATGACGGCTGTCGAAAAGAAATGAGAAGCCGTTTGGTGGACTGTGTAAGCGGTACTGTAAGCGTAAGTAAGCGGATGCAGTAGGTTGGTAAGAGATATTTGTACCTATTTGTAAAAGAATGATGACGGCTGTCGAAAAGAAATGAGAAGCCGGTTAGTGGACTGTGTAAGCGGTACTGTAAGCGTAAGTAAGCGGATGCAGTAGGTTGGTAAGAGATAATTGTACCTATTTGTAAAAGAATGATGACGGCTGTCGAAAAGAGATGAGAAGTCGGTTAGTGGACTGTGTAAGCGGTACTGTAAGCGTAAGTAGGCGGATGCAGTAGGTTGGTAAGAGATAATTGTACCGATTTGTAAAAGAATGATGACGGCTGTCGAAAAGAAATGAGAAGCCGGTTAGTGGACTGTGTAAGCTGTACTGTAAGAGTAAGTAAGCGGATGCAGTAGGTTGGTAAGAGATAATTGTACCGATTTGAAAAAGAATGATGACGGCTGTCGAAAAGAAATGAGAAGCCGGTTAGTGGACTGTGTAAACTTTACTGTAAGAGTAATTAAGCGAAGCAGTAGGTTGGTAAGAGATAATTGTACCGATTTGTAAAAGAATGATGACGGCTGTCGAAAAGAAATGAGAAGCCGGTTAGTGGACTGTGTAAGCGGTACTGTAAGAGTAAGTAAGCGGATGCAGTAGGTTGGTAAGAGATAATTGTACCTATTTGTAAAAGAATGATGACGGCTGTCGAAAAGAAATGAGAAGCCTGTCAGTGGACTGTGTAAGCGGTACTGTAAGCGTAAGTAAGCGGATGCAGTAGGTTGGTCGGAGATAATTGTACCTATTTGTAAAAGAATGATGACGGCTGTCGAAAAGAGATGAGAAGCCGGTTAGTGGACTGTGTAAGCGGTACTGTAAGCGTAAGCAAGCGGATGCAGTAGGTTGGTAAGAGATAATTGTACCTATTTGTAAAAGAATGATGACGGCTGTCGAAAAGAAATGAGAAGCCGGTTAGTGGACTGTGTAAGCGGTACTGTAAGCGTAAGTAAGCGGATGCAGTAGGTTGGTCAGAGATAATTGTATCTGTTTGTAAAAGAATGATAACGGCTGTCGAAAAGAGATGAGAAGCCGGTTAGTGGACTGTGTAAGCGGTACTGTAAGCGTAAGTAATCGGATGCAGTAGGTTGGTCAAAGATAATTGTACCGATTTGTAAAAGAATGATGACGGCTGTCGAAAAGAAATGAGAAGCCGGTTAGTGGACTGTGTAAGCGGTACTGTAAGCGTAAGTAAGCGGATGCAATAGGTTGGTAAGAGATAATTGTACCGATTTGTAAAAGAATGATGACGGCTGTCGAAAAGAAATGAGAAGCCGGTTAGTCGACTGTGTAAGCGGTACTGTAAGCGTAAGTAAGCGGATGCAGTAGGTTGGTCAGAGATAATTGTACCTATTTGTAAAAGAATGATGACGGCTGTCGAAAAGTAATGAGAAGCCGGTTAGTGGACTGTGTAAGCGGTACTGTAAGCGTAAGTAAGCGGATGCAGTAGGTTGGTAAGAGATAATTGTACCTATTTGTAAAAGAATGATGACGGCTGTCGAAAAGAAATGAGAAGCCGGTTAGTGGAATGTGTAAGCGGTACTGTAAGCGTAAGTAAGTGGATGCAGTAGGTTGGTAAGAGATAATTGTACCGATTTGTAAAAGAATGATGACGGCTGTCGAAAAGAAATGAGAAGCCGGTTAGTGGACTGTGTAAGCGTTACTGTAAGAGTAAGTAAGCGGATGCAGTAGGTTAGTAAGAGATAATTGTACCGATTTGTAAAAGAATGATAACGGCTGTCGAAAAGAAATGAGAAGCCGGTTAGTGGACTGTGTAAGCGGTACTGTAAGCGTAAGTAAGCGGATGCAGTAGGTTGGTGAGAGATAATTGTACCTATTTGTAAAAGAATGATGACGGCTGTCGAAAAGAGATGAGAAGCCGGTTAGTGGACTGTGTAAGCGGTACTGTAAGCGTAAGTAAGCGGATGCAGTAGGTTGGTCAGAGATAATTGTACCGATTTGTAAAAGAATGATGACGGCTGTCGAAAAGAAATGAGAAGCCGTTTGGTGGACTGTGTAAGCGGTACTGTAAGCGTAAGTAAGCGGATGCAGTAGGTTGGTAAGAGATAATTGTACCTATTTGTAAAAGAATGATGACGGCTGTCGAAAAGAGATGAGAAGCCGGTTAGTGGACTGTGTAAGCGGTACTGTAAGCGTAAGTAAGCGGATGCAGTAGGTTGGTGAGAGATAATTGTACCTATTTGTAAAAGAATGATGACGGCTGTCGAAAAGAGATGAGAAGCCGGTTAGTGGACTGTGTAAGCGGTACTGTAAGCGTAAGTAAGCGGATGCAGTAGGTTGGTCAGAGATAATTGTACCGATTTGTAAAAGAATGATGACGGCTGTCGAAAAGAAATGAGAAGCCGTTTGGTGGACTGTGTAAGCGGTACTGTAAGCGTAAGTAAGCGGATGCAGTAGGTTGGTCAGAGATAATTGTACCGATTTGTAAAAGAATGATGACGGCTGTCGAAAAGAAATGAGAAGCCGGTTAGTGGACTGTGTAAGCGGTACTGTAAGCGTAAGTAAGCGGATGCAGTAGGTTGGTCAGAGATAATTGTACCGATTTGTAAAAGAATGATAACGGCTGTCGAAAAGAAATGAGAAGCCGGTTAGTGGACTGTGTAAGCGGTACTGTAAGCGTAAGTAAGCGGATGCAGTAGGTTGGTGAGAGATAATTGTACCTATTTGTAAAAGAATGATGACGGCTGTCGAAAAGAGATGAGAAGCCGGTTAGTGGACTGTGTAAGCGGTACTGTAAGCGTAAGTAAGCGGATGCAGTAGGTTGGTCAGAGATAATTGTACCGATTTGTAAAAGAATGATGACGGCTGTCGAAAAGAAATGAGAAGCCGTTTGGTGGACTGTGTAAGCGGTACTGTAAGCGTAAGTAAGCGGATGCAGTAGGTTGGTAAGAGATAATTGTACCTATTTGTAAAAGAATGATGACGGCTGTCGAAAAGAGATGAGAAGCCGGTTAGTGGACTGTGTAAGCGGTACTGTAAGCGTAAGTAAGCGGATGCAGTAGGTTGGTGAGAGATAATTGTACCTATTTGTAAAAGAATGATGACGGCTGTCGAAAAGAGATGAGAAGCCGGTTAGTGGACTGTGTAAGCGGTACTGTAAGCGTAAGTAAGCGGATGCAGTAGGTTGGTCAGAGATAATTGTACCGATTTGTAAAAGAATGATGACGGCTGTCGAAAAGAAATGAGAAGCCGTTTGGTGGACTGTGTAAGCGGTACTGTAAGCGTAAGTAAGCGGATGCAGTAGGTTGGTAAGAGATATTTGTACCTATTTGTAAAAGAATGATGACGGCTGTCGAAAAGAAATGAGAAGCCGGTTAGTGGACTGTGTAAGCGGTACTGTAAGCGTAAGTAAGCGGATGCAGTAGGTTGGTAAGAGATAATTGTACCTATTTGTAAAAGAATGATGACGGCTGTCGAAAAGAGATGAGAAGTCGGTTAGTGGACTGTGTAAGCGGTACTGTAAGCGTAAGTAGGCGGATGCAGTAGGTTGGTAAGAGATAATTGTACCGATTTGTAAAAGAATGATGACGGCTGTCGAAAAGAAATGAGAAGCCGGTTAGTGGACTGTGTAAGCGGTACTGTAAGAGTAAGTAAGCGGATGCAGTAGGTTGGTAAGAGATAATTGTACCGATTTGTAAAAGAATGATGACGGCTGTCGAAAAGAAATGAGAAGCCGGTTAGTGGACTGTGTAAGCGGTACTGTAAGAGTAAGTAAGCGGATGCAGTAGGTTGGTAAGAGATAATTGTACCTATTTGTAAAAGAATGATGACGGCTGTCGAAAAGAAATGAGAAGCCGGTTAGTGGACTGTGTAAGCGGTACTGTAAGCGTAAGTAAGCGGATGCAGTAGGTTGGTCAGAGATAATTGTACCCATTTGTAAAAGAATGATGACGGCTGTCGAAAAGAGATGAGAAGCCGGTTAGTGGACTGTGTAAGCGGTACTGTAAGCGTAAGCAAGCGGATGCAGTAGGTTGGAAATAGATAATTGTACCTATTTGTAAAAGAATGATGACGGCTGTCGAAAAGAAATGAGTAGCCGGTTAGTGGACTGTGTAAGCGGTACTGTAAGCGTTAGTAAGCGGATGCAGTAGGTGGTAAGAGATAATTGTACCGATTTGTAAAAGAATGATGACGGCTGTCAAAAAGAAATGAGAAGCCGGTTAGTGGACTGTGTAAGCGGTACTGTGTGAGTAAGTAAGCGGATGCAGTAGGTTGGTAAGAGATAATTGTACCTATTTGTAAAAGAATAATGACGGCTGTCGAAAAGAAATGAGAAGCCGGTTAGTGGACTGTGTAAGCGGTACTGTAAGCGTAAGTAAGAGGATACAGTAGGTTGGTAAGAGATAATTGTACCTATTTGTAAAAGAATGACGGCTGTCGAAAAGAGATGAGAAGTCGGTTAGGGGACTGTGTAAGCGGTACTGTAAGCGTAAGTAGGCGGATGCAGTAGGTTGGTAAGAGATAATTGTACCTATTTGTAAAACAATGATGACGGCTGTCGAAAAGAAATGAGAAGCCGGTTAGTGGACTGTGTAAGCGGTACTGTAAGTGTAAGTAAGCGGATGCAGTAGGTTGGTCAGAGTTAATTGTAGCTATTTGTAAAAGAATGACGACGGCTGTCGAAAAGAGATGAGAAGCCGGTTAGTGGACTGTGTAAGCGGTACTGTAAGCGTAAGTAAGCGGATGCAGTAGGTTGGTCAGAGATAATTGTACCGATTTGTAAAAGAATGATGACGGCTGTCGAAAAGAAATGAGAAGCCGGTTAGTGGACTGTGTAAGCGGTACTGTAAGTGTAAGTAAGCGGATGCAGTAGGTTGGTCAGAGATAATTGTACCGATTTGTAAAAGAATGATGACGGCTGTCGAAAAGAAATGAGAAGCCGGTTAGTGGACTGTATAAGCGGTACTGTAAGCGTAAGTAAGCGGATGCAGTAGGTTGGTAAGAGATAATTGTACCGATTTGTAAAAGAATGATGACGGCTGTCGAAAAGAAATGAGAAGCCGGTTAGTGGACTGTGTAAGCGGTACTGTAAGCGTAAGTAAGCGGATGCAGTAGGTTGGTCAGAGATAATTGTACCGATTTGTAAAAGAATGACGACGGCTGTCGAAAAGAGATGAGAAGCCGGTTAGTGGACTGTGTAAGCGGTACTGTAAGCGTAAGTAAGCGGATGCAGTAGGTTGGTCAGAGATAATTGAACCGATTTGTAAAAGAATGATGACAGCTGTCGAAAAGAAATGAGAAGCCGGTTTGTGGACTGTGTAAGCGGCACTGTAAGCGTAAGTAAGCGGATGCAGTAGGTTGGTCAGAGATAATTGTACCGATTTGTAAAAGAATGATGACGGCTGTCGAAAAGAAATGAGTAGCCGGTTAGTGGACTGTGTAAGCGGTACTGTAAGCGTTAGTAAGCGGATGCAGTAGGTTGGTGAAAGATAATTGTACCGATTTGTAAAAGAATGATGACGGCTGTCGAAAAGTAATGAGAAGACGGTTAGTGGACTGTGTATGCGATGCTGTAAGCGTAAGTAAGCGGATGCAGTAGGTTGGTAAGAGATAATTGTACCGATTTGTAAAAGAATGATGACGGCTGTCGAAAAGAAATGAGAAGCCGGATAGTGGACTGTGTAAGCGGTACTGTAAGAGTAAGTAAGCGGATGCAGTAGGTTGGTAAGAGATAACTGTACCTATTTGTAAAAGAATGATGACGGCTGTCGAAAAGAAATGAGAAGCCGGTTAGTGGACTGTGTAAGCGGTACTGTAAGCGTAAGTAAGCGGATGCAGAAGGTTGGTCGGAGATAATTGTACCTATTTGTAAAAGAATGATGACGGCTGTCGAAAAGAGATGAGAAGCCGGTTAGTGGACTGTGTAAGCGGTACTGTAAGCGTAAGTAAGCGGATGCAGTAGGTTGGTAAGAGATAATTGTACCTATTTGTAAAAGAATGATAACGGCTGTCGAAAAGAGATGAGAAGCCGGTTAGTGGACTGTGTAAGCGGTACTGTAAGCGTTAGTAATCGGATGCAGTAGGTTGGTCAGAGATAATTGCACCGATTTGTAAAAGAATGATGACGGCTGTCGAAAAGAAATGAGAAGCCGGTTAGTGGACTGTGTAAGCGGTACTGTAAGCGTAAGTAAGCGGATGCAGTAGGTTGGTAAGGGATAATTGTACCGATTTGTAAAAGAATGATGACGGCTGTCGAAAAGAAATGAGAAGCCGGTTAGTGGACTGTGTAAGCGGTACTGTAAGCGTAAGTAAGCGGATGCAGTAGGTTGGTCAGAGATAATTGTACCTATTTGTAAAAGAATGATGACGGCTGTCGAAAAGAAATGAGAAGCCGGTTAGTGGACTGTGTAAGCGGTACTGTAAGCGTAAGTAAGCGGATGCAGTAGGTTGGTAAGAGATAATTGTACCTATTTGTAAAAGAATGATGACGGCTGTCGAAAAGAAATGAGAAGCCGGTTAGTGGACTGTGTAAGCGGTACTGTAAGAGTAAGTAAGCGGATGCAGTAGGTTGGTAAGAGATAATTGTACCGATTTGTAAAAGAATGATGACAGCTGTCGAAAAGAAATGAGAAGCCGGTTAGTGGACTGTGTAAGCGGTACTGTAAGCGTAAGTAAGCGGATGCAGTAGGTTGGTCAGAGATAATTGTACCTATTTGTAAAAGAATGATGACGGCTGTCGAAAAGAGATGAGAAGCCGGTTAGTGGACTGTGTAAGCGGTACTGGAAGCGTAAGTAAGCGGATGCAGTAGGTTGGTCAGAGATAATTGTACCGATTTGTAAAAGAATGATGACGGCTGTCGAAAAGAAATGAGAAGCCGGTTAGTGGACTGTGTAAGCGGTACTGTAAGCGTAAGTAAGCGGATGCAGTAGGTTGGTAAGAGATAATTGTACCTATTTGTAAAAGAATGATGACGGCTGTCGAAAAGAAATGAGAAGCCGGTTAGTGGACTGTGTAAGCGGTACTGTAAGCGTAAGTAAGCGGATGCAGTAGGCTGGTCAGAGATAATTGTACCTATTTGTAAAAGAATGATGACGGCTGTCGAAAAGAGATGAGAAGCCGGTTAGTGGACTGTGTAAGCGGTACTGTAAGCGTAAGTAAGCGGATGCAGTAGGTTGGTAAGAGATAATTGTACCTATTTGTAAAAGAATGATGACGGCTGTCGAAAAGAAATGAGAAGCCGGTTAGTGGACTGTGTAAGCGGTACTGTAAGCGTAAGTAAGCGGATGCAGTAGGTTGGTAAGGGATAATTGTACCGATTTGTAAAAGAATGATGACGGCTGTCGAAAAGAAATGAGAAGCCGGTTAGTGGACTGTGTAAGCGGTACTGTAAGCGTAAGTAAGCGGATGCAGTAGGTTGGTCAGAGATAATTGTACCTATTTGTAAAAGAATGATGACGGCTGTCGAAAAGAAATGAGAAGCCGGTTAGTGGACTGTGTAAGCGGTACTGTAAGCGTAAGTAAGCGGATGCAGTAGGTTGGTAAGAGATAATTGTACCTATTTGTAAAAGAATGATGACGGCTGTCGAAAAGAAATGAGAAGCCGGTTAGTGGACTGTGTAAGCGGTACTGTAAGAGTAAGTAAGCGGATGCAGTAGGTTGGTAAGAGATAATTGTACCGATTTGTAAAAGAATGATGACGGCTGTCGAAAAGAATTGAGAAGCCGGTTAGTGGGCTGTGTAAGCGGTACTGTAAGCGTAAGTAAGCGGATGCAGTAGGATGGTCAGAGATAATTGTACCTATTTGTAAAAGAATGATGACGGCTGTCGAAAAGAGATGAGAAGCCGGTTAGTGGACTGTGTAAGCGGTACTGGAAGCGTAAGTAAGCGGATGCAGTAGGTTGGTCAGAGATAATTGTACCGATTTGTAAAAGAATGATGACGGCTGTCGAAAAGAAATGAGAAGCCGGTTAGTGGACTGTGTAAGCGGTACTGTAAGCGTAAGTAAGCGGATGCAGTAGGTTGGTAAGAGATAATTGTACCTATTTGTAAAAGAATGATGACGGCTGTCGAAAAGAAATGAGAAGCCGGTTAGTGGACTGTGTAAGCGGTACTGTAAGCGTAAGTAAGCGGATGCAGTAGGCTGGTCAGAGATAATTGTACCTATTTGTAAAAGAATGATGACGGCTGTCGAAAAGAGATGAGAAGCCGGTTAGTGGACTGTGTAAGCGGTACTGTAAGCGTAAGTAAGCGGATGCAGTAGGTTGGTAAGAGATAATTGTACCTATTTGTAAAAGAATGATGACGGCTGTCGAAAAGAAATAAGAAGCCGGTTAGTGGACTGTGTAAGCGGTACTGTAAGCGTAAGTAAGCGGATGCAGTAGGTTGGTAAGAGATAATTGTACCGATTTGTAAAAGAATGATGACGGCTGTCCAAAAGAAATGAGAAGCCGGTTATTGGACTGTGTAAGCGGTACTGTAAGCGTAAGTAAGCGGATGCTGTAGGTTGGTCAGAGATAATTGTACCTATTTGTAAGAGAATGATGACGGCTGTCGAAAAGAAATGAGAAGGCGGTTAGTGGACTGTATAAGCGGTACTGTAAGCATACGTAAGCGGATGCAGTAGGTTGGTAAGAGATAATTGTACCGATTTGTAAAAGAATAATGACGGCTGTCGAAAAGAAATGAGAAGCCGGTTAGTGGACTGTGTAAGCGGTGCTGTAAGCGTAAGTAAGCGGATGCAGTAGGTTGGTCAGAGATAATTGTACCTAATTGTAAAAGACTGGTGACGGCTGTCGAAAAGAAATGAGAAGCCGGTAAGTGGACTGTGTAAGCGGTACTGCAAGCATAAGTAAGCGGATGCAGTAGGTTGGTCAGAGATAATTGTACCTATTTGTAAAAGAATGATGACGGCTGTCGAAAAGAAATGAGAAGCCGGTTAGTGGACTGTGTAAGCGGTACTGTAAGCATAAGTAAGCGGATGCAGCAGGTTGGTAAGAGATAATTGTACCGATTTGTAAAAGAATGATGACGGCTGTCGAAAAGAAATCAGAAGCCGGTTAGTGGACTGTGTAAGCGGTACTGTAAGCATAAGTAAGCGGATGCAGTAGGTTGGTAAGAGATAATTGTACCGATTTGTAAAAGAATGATGACGGCTGTCGAAAAGAAATGAGAAGCCGGTTAGTGGACTGTGTAAGCGGTACTGTAAGCGTAAGTAAGGGGATGCAGTAGGTTGGTCAGAGATAATTGTACCTATTTGTAAAAGAATGATGACGGCTGTCGAAAAGAAATGAGAAGCCGGTTAGTGGACTGTGTAAGCGGTACTGTAAGCATAAGTAAGCGGATGCAGTAGGTTCGTCAGAGATAATTGTACCTATTTGTAAAAGAATGATGATGGCTGTCGAAAAGAAATGAGAAGCCGGTTAGTGGACTGTGTAAGCGGTACTGTAAGCGTAAGTAAGCGGATGCAGTAGGTTGGTAAGAGATAATTGTACCTATTTGTAAAAGAATGATGACGGCTGTCGAAAAGTAATGAGAAGCCGGTTAGTGGACTGTGTAAGCGGTACTGTAAGCGTAAGTAAGCGGATGCAGTAGGTTGGTCAGAGATAATTGTACCGATTTGTAAAAGAATGGTGACGGCTGTCGAAAAGAAATGAGAAGCCGGTTAGTGGACTGTGTAAGCGGTACTGTAAGCGTAAGTAAGCGGATGCAGTAGGTTGGTAAGAGATAATTGTACCTATTTGTAAAAGAATGATGACGGCTGTCGAAAAGAAATGAGAAGCCGGTTAGTGGACTGTGTAAGCGGCACTGTAAGCGTAAGTAAGCGGATGCAGTAGGCTGGTCAGAGATAATTGTACCTATTTGTAAAAGAATGATGACGGCTGTCGAAAAGAGATGAGAAGCCGGTTAGTGGACTGTGTAAGCGGTACTGTAAGCGTAAGTAAGCGGATGCAGTAGGTTGGTAAGAGATAATTGTATCTATTTGTAAAAGAATGATGACGGCTGTCGAAAAGAAATGAGAAGCCGGTTAGTGGACTGTGTAAGCGGTACTGTAAGCGTAAGTAAGCGGATGCAGTAGGTTGGTAAGAGATAATTGTACCGATTTGTCAAAGAATGATGACGGCTGTCCAAAAGAAATGAGAAGCCGGTTATTGGACTGTGTAAGCGGTACTGTAAGCGTAAGTAAGCGGATGCTGTAGGTTGGTCAGAGATAATTGTACCTATTTGTAAAAGAATGATGACGGCTGTCGAAAAGAAATGAGAAGGCGGTTAGTGGACTGTATAAGCGGTACTGTAAGCATACGTAAGCGGATGCAGTAGGTTGGTAAGAGATAATTGTACCGTATTGTAAAAGAATAATGACGGCTGTCGAAAAGAAATGAGAAGCCGGTTAGTGGACTGTGTAAGCGGTGCTGTAAGCGTAAGTAAGCGGATGCAGTAGGTTGGTCAGAGATAATTGTACCTAATTGTAAAAGACTGATGACGGCTGTCGAAAAGAAATGAGAAGGCGGTTAGTGGACTGTGTAAGCGGTACTGTAAGCATAAGTAAGCGGATGCAGTAGGTTGGTCAGAGATAATTGTACCTATTTGTAAAAGAATGATGACGGCTGTCGAAAAGAAATGAGAAGCCGGTTAGTGGACTGTGTAAGCGGTACTGTAAGCATATGTAAGCGGATGCAGCAGGTTGGTAAGAGATAATTGTACCGATTTGTAAAAGAATGATGACGGCTGTCGAAAAGAAATCAGAAGCCGGTGAGTGGACTGTGTAAGCGGTACTGTAAGCATAAGTAAGCGGATGCAGTAGGTTGGTAAGAGATAATTGTACCGATTTGTAAAAGAATGATGACGGCTGTCGAAAAGAAATGACAAGCCGGTTAGTGGACTGTGTAAGCGGCACTGTAAGCGTAAGTAAGCGGATGCAGTAGGTTGGTCAGAGA
Source organism: Amblyomma maculatum (assembly GCF_055883805.1). Lineage (NCBI taxonomy): Eukaryota > Metazoa > Arthropoda > Arachnida > Ixodida > Ixodidae > Amblyomma > Amblyomma maculatum. The sequence goes on along the minus strand of NC_139344.1, from coordinate 292,792,973 downwards.
TAATTGTACCGATTTGTAAAAGAATGATGACGGCTGTCGAAAAGAAATGAGAAGCCGGTTAGTGGACTGTGTAAGCGGTACTGTAAGCGTTAGTAAGCGGATGCAGTAGGTTGGTAAGAGATAATTGTACCGATTTGTAAAAGAATGATGACGGCTGTCGAAAAGTAATGAGAAGCCGGTTAGTGGACTGTGTAAGCGGCACTGTAAGCGTAAGTAAGCGGATGCAGTAGGTTGGTCAGAGATAATTGTACCGATTTGTAAAAGAATGATGACGGCTGTCGAAAAGAAATGAGAAGCCGGTTAGTGGACTGTGTAAGCGGTACTGTAAGCGTAAGTAAGCGGATGCAGTAGGTTGGTAAGAGATAATTGTACCGATTTGTAAAAGAATGATGACGGCTGTCGAAAGGAAATGAGAAGCCGGTTAGTGGACTGTGTAAGCGGTACTGTAAGCGTTAGTAAGCGGATGCAGTAGGTTGGTAAGAGATAATTGTACCGATTTGTAAAAGAATGATGACGGCTGTCGAAAAGTAATGAGAAGCCGGTTAGTGGACTGTGTAAGCGGCACTGTAAGCGTAAGTAAGCGGATGCAGTAGGTTGGTCAGAGATAATTGTACCGATTTGTAAAAGAATGATGACGGCTGTCGAAAAGAAATGAGAAGCCGGTTAGTGGACTGTGTAAGCGGTACTGTAAGCGTAAGTAAGCGGATGCAGTAGGTTGGTAAGAGATAATTGTACCTATTTGTAAAAGAATGATGACGGCTGTCGAAAAGAAATTAGAAGCCGGTTAGTGGACTGTGTAAGCGGTACTGTAAGAGTAAGTAAGCGGATGCAGTAGGTTGGTAAGAGATAATTGTACCGATTTGTAAAAGAATGATGACGGCTGTCGAAAAGAAATGAGAAGCCGGTTAGTGGACTGTGTAAGCGGTACTGTAAGCGTAAGTAAGCGGATGCAGTAGGTTGGTCAGAGATAATTGCACCTATTTGTAAAAGAATGATGACGGCTGTCGAAAAGAGATGAGAAGCCGGTTAGTGGACTGTGTAAGCGGTACTGGAAGCGTAAGTAAGCGGATGCAGTAGGTTGGTCAGAGATAATTGTACCGATTTGTAAAAGAATGATGACGGCTGTCGAAAAGAAATGAGAAGCCGGTTAGTGGACTGTGTAAGCGGTACTGTAAGCGTAAGTAAGCGGATGCAGTAGGTTGGTAAGAGATAATTGTACCTATTTGTAAAAGAATGATGACGGCTGTCGAAAAGAAATGAGAAGCCGGTTAGTGGACTGTGTAAGCGGTACTGTAAGCGTAAGTAAGCGGATGCAGTAGGCTGGTCAGAGATAATTGTACCTATTTGTAAAAGAATGATGACGGCTGTCGAAAAGAGATGAGAAGCCGGTTAGTGGACTGTGTAAGCGGTACTGTAAGCGTAAGTAAGCGGATGCAGTAGGTTGGTAAGAGATAATTGTACCTATTTGTAAAAGAATGATGACGGCTGTCGAAAAGAAATGAGAAGCCGGTTAGTGGACTGTGTAAGCGGTACTGTAAGCGTAAGTAAGCGGATGCAGTAGGTTGGTAAGAGATAATTGTACCGATTTGTAAAAGAATGATGACGGCTGTCCAAAAGAAATGAGAAGCCGGTTATTGGACTGTGTAAGCGGTACTGTAAGCGTAAGTAAGCGGATGCTGTAGGTTGGTCAGAGATAATTGTACCTATTTGTAAGAGAATGATGACGGCTGTCGAAAAGAAATGAGAAGGCGGTTAGTGGACTGTATAAGCGGTACTGTAAGCATACGTAAGCGGATGCAGTAGGTTGGTAAGAGATAATTGTACCGATTTGTAAAAGAATAATGACGGCTGTCGAAAAGAAATGAGAAGCCGGTTAGTGGACTGTGTAAGCGGTGCTGTAAGCGTAAGTAAGCGGATGCAGTAGGTTGGTCAGAGATAATTGTACCTAATTGTAAAAGACTGGTGACGGCTGTCGAAAAGAAATGAGAAGCCGGTTAGTGGACTGTGTAAGCGGTACTGCAAGCATAAGTAAGCGGATGCAGTAGGTTGGTCAGAGATAATTGTACCTATTTGTAAAAGAATGATGACGGCTGTCGAAAAGAAATGAGAAGCCGGTTAGTGGACTGTGTAAGCGGTACTGTAAGCATAAGTAAGCGGATGCAGCAGGTTGGTAAGAGATAATTGTACCGATTTGTAAAAGAATGATGACGGCTGTCGAAAAGAAATCAGAAGCCGGTTAGTGGACTGTGTAAGCGGTACTGTAAGCATAAGTAAGCGGATGCAGTAGGTTGGTAAGAGATAATTGTACCGATTTGTAAAAGAATGATGACGGCTGTCGAAAAGAAATGAGAAGCCGGTTAGTGGACTGTGTAAGCGGTACTGTAAGCGTAAGTAAGGGGATGCAGTAGGTTGGTCAGAGATAATTGTACCTATTTGTAAAAGAATGATGACGGCTGTCGAAAAGAAATGAGAAGCCGGTTAGTGGACTGTGTAAGCGGTACTGTAAGCATAAGTAAGCGGATGCAGTAGGTTCGTCAGAGATAATTGTACCTATTTGTAAAAGAATGATGACGGCTGTCGAAAAGAAATGAGAAGCCGGTTAGTGGACTGTGTAAGCGGTACTGTAAGCGTAAGTAAGCGGATGCAGTAGGTTGGTAAGAGATAATTGTACCTATTTGTAAAAGAATGATGACGGCTGTCGAAAAGTAATGAGAAGCCGGTTAGTGGACTGTGTATGCGGTACTGTAAGCGTAAGTAAGCGGATGCAGTAGGTTGGTCAGAGATAATTGTACCTATTAGTAAAAGAATGATGACGGCTGTCGAAAAGAATTGAGAAGCCGGTTAGTGGACTGTGTAAGCGGTACTGTAAGCGTAAGTAAGCGGATGCAGTAGGTTGGTCAGAGATAATTGTACCGATTTGTAAAAGAATGGTGACGGCTGTCGAAAAGAAATGAGAAGCCGGTTAGTGGACTGTGTAAGCGGTACTGTAAGCGTAAGTAAGCGGATGCAGTAGGTTGGTAAGAGATAATTGTACCTATTTGTAAAAGAATGATGACGGCTGTCGAAAAGAAATGAGAAGCCGGTTAGTGGACTGTGTAAGCGGCACTGTAAGCGTAAGTAAGCGGATGCAGTAGGCTGGTCAGAGATAATTGTACCTATTTGTAAAAGAATGATGACGGCTGTCGAAAAGAGATGAGAAGCCGGTTAGTGGACTGTGTAAGCGGTACTGTAAGCATAAGTAAGCGGATGCAGCAGGTTGGTAAGAGATAATTGTACCGATTTGTAAAAGAATGATGACGGCTGTCGAAAAGAAATCAGAAGCCGGTTAGTGGACTGTGTAAGCGGTACTGTAAGCATAAGTAAGCGGATGCAGTAGGTTGGTAAGAGATAATTGTACCGATTTGTAAAAGAATGATGACGGCTGTCGAAAAGAAATGAGAAGCCGGTTAGTGGACTGTGTAAGCGGTACTGTAAGCGTAAGTAAGGGGATGCAGTAGGTTGGTCAGAGATAATTGTACCTATTTGTAAAAGAATGATGACGGCTGTCGAAAAGAAATGAGAAGCCGGTTAGTGGACTGTGTAAGCGGTACTGTAAGCATAAGTAAGCGGATGCAGTAGGTTCGTCAGAGATAATTGTACCTATTTGTAAAAGAATGATGACGGCTGTCGAAAAGAAATGAGAAGCCGGTTAGTGGACTGTGTAAGCGGTACTGTAAGCGTAAGTAAGCGGATGCAGTAGGTTGGTAAGAGATAATTGTACCTATTTGTAAAAGAATGATGACGGCTGTCGAAAAGTAATGAGAAGCCGGTTAGTGGACTGTGTATGCGGTACTGTAAGCGTAAGTAAGCGGATGCAGTAGGTTGGTCAGAGATAATTGTACCTATTAGTAAAAGAATGATGACGGCTGTCGAAAAGAATTGAGAAGCCGGTTAGTGGACTGTGTAAGCGGTACTGTAAGCGTAAGTAAGCGGATGCAGTAGGTTGGTCAGAGATAATTGTACCGATTTGTAAAAGAATGGTGACGGCTGTCGAAAAGAAATGAGAAGCCGGTTAGTGGACTGTGTAAGCGGTACTGTAAGCGTAAGTAAGCGGATGCAGTAGGTTGGTAAGAGATAATTGTACCTATTTGTAAAAGAATGATGACGGCTGTCGAAAAGAAATGAGAAGCCGGTTAGTGGACTGTGTAAGCGGCACTGTAAGCGTAAGTAAGCGGATGCAGTAGGCTGGTCAGAGATAATTGTACCTATTTGTAAAAGAATGATGACGGCTGTCGAAAAGAGATGAGAAGCCGGTTAGTGGACTGTGTAAGCGGTACTGTAAGCGTAAGTAAGCGGAAGCAGTAGGTTGGTAAGAGATAATTGTATCTATTTGTAAAAGAATGATGACGGCTGTCGAAAAGAAATGAGAAGCCGGTTAGTGGACTGTGTAAGCGGTACTGTAAGCGTAAGTAAGCGGATGCAGTAGGTTGGTAAGAGATAATTGTACCGATTTGTAAAAGAATGATGACGGCTGTCCAAAAGAAATGAGAAGCCGGTTATTGGACTGTGTAAGCGGTACTGTAAGCGTAAGTAAGCGGATGCTGTAGGTTGGTCAGAGATAATTGTACCTATTTGTAAAAGAATGATGACGGCTGTCGAAAAGAAATGAGAAGGCGGTTAGTGGACTGTATAAGCGGTACTGTAAGCATACGTAAGCGGATGCAGTAGGTTGGTAAGAGATAATTGTACCGATTTGTAAAAGAATAATGACGGCTGTCGAAAAGAAATGAGAAGCCGGTTAGTGGACTGTGTAAGCGGTGCTGTAAGCGTAAGTAAGCGGATGCAGTAGGTTGGTCAGAGATAATTGTACCTAATTGTAAAAGACTGATGACGGCTGTCGAAAAGAAATGAGAAGGCGGTTAGTGGACTGTGTAAGCGGTACTGTAAGCATAAGTAAGCGGATGCAGTAGGTTGGTCAGAGATAATTGTACCTATTTGTAAAAGAATGATGACGGCTGTCGAAAAGAAATGAGAAGCCGGTTAGTGGACTGTGTAAGCGGTACTGTAAGCATATGTAAGCGGATGCAGCAGGTTGGTAAGAGATAATTGTACCGATTTGTAAAAGAATGATGACGGCTGTCGAAAAGAAATCAGAAGCCGGTGAGTGGACTGTGTAAGCGGTACTGTAAGCATAAGTAAGCGGATGCAGTAGGTTGGTAAGAGATAATTGTACCGATTTGTAAAAGAATGATGACGGCTGTCGAAAAGAAATGACAAGCCGGTTAGTGGACTGTGTAAGCGGCACTGTAAGCGTAAGTAAGCGGATGCAGTAGGTTGGTCAGAGATAATTGTACCGATTTGTAAAAGAATGATGACGGCTGTCGAAAAGAAATGAGAAGCCGGTTAGTGGACTGTGTAAGCGGTACTGTAAGCGTTAGTAAGCGGATGCAGTAGGTTGGTAAGAGATAATTGTACCGATTTGTAAAAGAATGATGACGGCTGTCGAAAAGTAATGAGAAGCCGGTTAGTGGACTGTGTAAGCGGCACTGTAAGCGTAAGTAAGCGGATGCAGTAGGTTGGTCAGAGATAATTGTACCGATTTGTAAAAGAATGATGACGGCTGTCGAAAAGAAATGAGAAGCCGGTTAGTGGACTGTGTAAGCGGTACTGTAAGCGTAAGTAAGCGGATGCAGTAGGTTGGTAAGAGATAATTGTACCGATTTGTAAAAGAATGATGACGGCTGTCGAAAGGAAATGAGAAGCCGGTTAGTGGACTGTGTAAGCGGCACTGTAAGCGTAAGTAAGCGGATGCAGTAGGTTGGTCAGAGATAATTGTACCGATTTGTAAAAGAATGATGACGGCTGTCGAAAAGAAATGAGAAGCCGGTTAGTGGACTGTGTAAGCGGTACTGTAAGCGTTAGTAAGCGGATGCAGTAGGTTGGTAAGAGATAGTTGTACCGATTCGTTAAAGAATGATGACGGCTGTCGAAAAGTAATGAGAAGCCGGTTAGTGGACTGTGTATGCGGTACTGTAAGCGTAAGTAAGCGGATGCAGTAGGTTGGTCAGAGATAGTTGTACCTATTTGTAAAAGAATGATGACGGCTGTCGAAAAGAATTGAGAAGCCGGTTAGTGGACTGTGTAAGCGGTAGTGTAAGCGTAAGTAAGCGGATGCAGTAGGTTGGTAAGAGATAATTGTACCTATTTGTAAAAGAATGATGACGGCTGTCGAAAAGAAATGAGAAGCCGGTTAGTGGACTGTGTAAGCGGTACTGTAAGCGTAAGTAAGCGGATGCAGAAGGTTGGTAAGAGATAATTGTACCGATTTGAAAAAGAATGATGACGGCTGTCGAAAAGAAATGAGAAGCCGGTTAGTGGACTGTGTAAACTTTACTGTAAGAGTAATTAAGCGAAGCAGTAGGTTGGTAAGAGATAATTGTACCGATTTGTAAAAGAATGATGACGGCTGTCGAAAAGAAATGAGAAGCCGGTTAGTGGACTGTGTAAGCGGTACTGTAAGAGTAAGTAAGCGGATGCAGTAGGTTGGTAAGAGATAATTGTACCTATTTGTAAAAGAATGATGACGGCTGTCGAAAAGAAATGAGAAGCCTGTTAGTGGACTGTGTAAGCGGTACTGTAAGCGTAAGTAAGCGGATGCAGTAGGTTGGTCGGAGATAATTGTACCTATTTGTAAAAGAATGATGACGGCTGTCGAAAAGAGATGAGAAGCCGGTTAGTGGACTGTGTAAGCGGTACTGTAAGCGTAAGCAAGCGGATGCAGTAGGTTGGTAAGAGATAATTGTACCTATTTGTAAAAGAATGATGACGGCTGTCGAAAAAAATGAGAAGCCGGTTAGTGGACTGTGTAAGCGGTACTGTAAGCGTAAGTAAGCGGATGCAGTAGGTTGGTCAGAGATAATTGTATCTGTTTGTAAAAGAATGATAACGGCTGTCGAAAAGAGATGAGAAGCCGGTTAGTGGACTGTGTAAGCGGTACTGTAAGCGTAAGTAATCGGATGCAGAGGGTTGGTCAAAGATAATTGTACCGATTTGTAAAAGAATGATGACGGCTGTCGAAAAGAAATGAGAAGCCGGTTAGTGGACTGTGTAAGCGGTACTGTAAGCGTAAGTAAGCGGATGCAATAGGTTGGTAAGAGATAATTGTACCGATTTGTAAAAGAATGATGACGGCTGTCGAAAAGAAATGAGAAGCCGGTTAGTCGACTGTGTAAGCGGTACTGTAAGCGTAAGTAAGCGGATGCAGTAGGTTGGTCAGAGATAATTGTACCTATTTGTAAAAGAATGATGACGGCTGTCGAAAAGTAATGAGAAGCCGGTTAGTGGACTGTGTAAGCGGTACTGTAAGCGTAAGTAAGCGGATGCAGTAGGTTGGTAAGAGATAATTGTACCTATTTGTAAAAGAATGATGACGGCTGTCGAAAAGAAATGAGAAGCCGGTTAGTGGAATGTGTAAGCGGTACTGTAAGCGTAAGTAAGTGGATGCAGTAGGTTGGTAAGAGATAATTGTACCGATTTGTAAAAGAATGATGACGGCTGTCGAAAAGAAATGAGAAGCCGGTTAGTGGACTGTGTAAGCGTTACTGTAAGAGTAAGTAAGCGGATGCAGTAGGTTAGTAAGAGATAATTGTACCGTTTTGTAAAAGAATGATGACGGCTGTCGAAAAGAAATGAGAAGCCGGTTAGTGGACTGTGTAAGCGGTACTGTAAGCGTAAGTAAGCGGATGCAGTAGGTTGGTGAGAGATAATTGTACCTATTTGTAAAAGAATGATGACGGCTGTCGAAAAGAGATGAGAAGCCGGTTAGTGGACTGTGTAAGCGGTACTGTAAGCGTAAGTAAGCGGATGCAGTAGGTTGGTCAGAGATAATTGTACCGATTTGTAAAAGAATGATGACGGCTGTCGAAAAGAAATGAGAAGCCGTTTGGTGGACTGTGTAAGCGGTACTGTAAGCGTAAGTAAGCGGATGCAGTAGGTTGGTAAGAGATAATTGTACCTATTTGTAAAAGAATGATGACGGCTGTCGAAAAGAGATGAGAAGCCGGTTAGTGGACTGTGTAAGCGGTACTGTAAGCGTAAGTAAGCGGATGCAGTAGGTTGGTGAGAGATAATTGTACCTATTTGTAAAAGAATGATGACGGCTGTCGAAAAGAGATGAGAAGCCGGTTAGTGGACTGTGTAAGCGGTACTGTAAGCGTAAGTAAGCGGATGCAGTAGGTTGGTCAGAGATAATTGTACCGATTTGTAAAAGAATGATGACGGCTGTCGAAAAGAAATGAGAAGCCGTTTGGTGGACTGTGTAAGCGGTACTGTAAGCGTAAGTAAGCGGATGCAGTAGGTTGGTAAGAGATATTTGTACCTATTTGTAAAAGAATGATGACGGCTGTCGAAAAGAAATGAGAAGCCGGTTAGTGGACTGTGTAAGCGGTACTGTAAGCGTAAGTAAGCGGATGCAGTAGGTTGGTAAGAGATAATTGTACCTATTTGTAAAAGAATGATGACGGCTGTCGAAAAGAGATGAGAAGTCGGTTAGTGGACTGTGTAAGCGGTACTGTAAGCGTAAGTAGGCGGATGCAGTAGGTTGGTAAGAGATAATTGTACCGATTTGTAAAAGAATGATGACGGCTGTCGAAAAGAAATGAGAAGCCGGTTAGTGGACTGTGTAAGCGGTACTGTAAGAGTAAGTAAGCGGATGCAGTAGGTTGGTAAGAGATAATTGTACCGATTTGTAAAAGAATGATGACGGCTGTCGAAAAGAAATGTGTAGCCGGTTAGTGGACTGTGTAAGCGGTACTGTAAGAGTAAGTAAGCGGATGCAGTAGGTTGGTAAGAGATAATTGTACCTATTTGTAAAAGAATGATGACGGCTGTCGAAAAGAAATGAGAAGCCGGTTAGTGGACTGTGTAAGCGGTACTGTAAGCGTAAGTAAGCGGATGCAGTAGGTTGGTCAGAGATAATTGTACCCATTTGTAAAAGAATGATGACGGCTGTCGAAAAGAGATGAGAAGCCGGTTAGTGGACTGTGTAAGCGGTACTGTAAGCGTAAGCAAGCGGATGCAGTAGGTTGGTAAGAGATAATTGTACCTATTTGTAAAAGAATGATGACGGCTGTCGAAAAGAAATGAGAAGCCGGTTAGTGGACTGTGTAAGCGGTACTGTAAGCGTAAGTAAGCGGATGCAGTAGGTTGGTAAGAGATAATTGTACCGATTTGTAAAAGAATGATGACGGCTGTCAAAAAGAAATGAGAAGCCGGTTAGTGGACTGTGTAAGCGGTACTGTGTGAGTAAGTAAGCGGATGCAGTAGGTTGGCAAGAGATAATTGTACCTATTTGTAAAAGAATAATGACGGCTGTCGAAAAGAAATGAGAAGCCGGTTAGTGGACTGTGTAAGCGGTACTGTAAGCGTAAGTAAGAGGATACAGTAGGTTGGTAAGAGATAATTGTACCTATTTGTAAAAGAATGACGGCTGTCGAAAAGAGATGAGAAGTCGGTTAGGGGACTGTGTAAGCGGTACTGTAAGCGTAAGTAGGCGGATGCAGTAGGTTGGTAAGAGATAATTGTACCTATTTGTAAAAGAATGATGACGGCTGTCGAAAAGAAATGAGAAGCCGGTTAGTGGACTGTGTAAGCGGTACTGTAAGTGTAAGTAAGCGGATGCAGTAGGTTGGTCAGAGTTAATTGTAGCTATTTGTAAAAGAATGATGACGGCTGTCGAAAAGAGATGAGAAGCCGGTTAGTGGACTGTGTAAGCGGTACTGTAAGCGTAAGTAAGCGGATGCAGTAGGTTGGTCAGAGATAATTGTACCGATTTGTAAAAGAATGATGACGGCTGTCGAAAAGAAATGAGAAGCCGGTTAGTGGACTGTGTAAGCGGTACTGTAAGTGTAAGTAAGCGGATGCAGTAGGTTGGTCAGAGATAATTGTACCGATTTGTAAAAGAATGATGACGGCTGTCGAAAAGAAATGAGAAGCCGGTTAGTGGACTGTGTAAGCGGTACTGTAAGCGTAAGTAAGCGGATGCAGTAGGTTGGTAAGAGATAATTGTACCGATTTGTAAAAGAATGATGACGGCTGTCGAAAAGAAATGAGAAGCCGGTTAGTGGACTGTGTAAGCGGTACTGTAAGCGTAAGTAAGCGGATGCAGTAGGTTGGTCAGAGATAATTGTACCGATTTGTAAAAGAATGACGACGGCTGTCGAAAAGAGATAAGAAGCCGGTTAGTGGACTGTGTAAGCGGTACTGTAAGCGTAAGTAAGCGGATGCAGTAGGTTGGTCAGAGATAATTGAACCGATTTGTAAAAGAATGATGACAGCTGTCGAAAAGAAATGAGAAGCCGGTTTGTGGACTGTGTAAGCGGCACTGTAAGCGTAAGTAAGCGGATGCAGTAGGTTGGTCAGAGATAATTGTACCGATTTGTAAAAGAATGATGACGGCTGTCGAAAAGAAATGAGAAGCCGGTTAGTGGACTGTGTAAGCGGTACTGTAAGCGTTAGTAAGCGGATGCAGTAGGTTGGTGAAAGATAATTGTACCGATTTGTAAAAGAATGATGACGGCTGTCGAAAAGTAATGAGAAGCCGGTTAGTGGACTGTGTATGCGATACTGTAAGCGTAAGTAAGCGGATGCAGTAGGTTGGTCAGAGATAATTGTACCTATTTGTAAAAGAATGATGACGGCTGTCGAAAAGAAATGAGAAGCCGGTTAGTGGACTGTGTAAGCGGTACTGTAAGCGTAATTAAGCGGATGCAGTAGGTTGGTAAGAGATAATTGTACCTATTTGTAAAAGAATGATGACGGCTGTCGAAAAGAAATGAGAAGCCGGTTAGTGGACTGTGTAAGCGGTACTGTAAGCGTAAGTAAGCGGATGCAGTAGGTTGGTAAGAGATAATTGTACCGATTTGTAAAAGAATGATGACGGCTGTCGAAAAGAAATGAGAAGCCGGTTAGTGGACTGTGTAAGCGGTACTGTAAGCGTAAGTAAGCGGATGCAGTAGGTTGGTCAGAGATAATTGTACCTAATTGTAAAAGACTGGTGACGGCTGTCGAAAAGAAATGAGAAGCCGGTTAGTGGACTGTGTAAGCGGTACTGCAAGCATAAGTAAGCGGATGCAGTAGGTTGGTCAGAGATAATTGTACCTATTTGTAAAAGAATGATGACGGCTGTCGAAAAGAAATGAGAAGCCGGTTAGTGGACTGTGTAAGCGGTACTGTAAGCATAAGTAAGCGGATGCAGCAGGTTGGTAAGAGATAATTGTACCGATTTGTAAAAGAATGATGACGGCTGTCGAAAAGAAATCAGAAGCCGGTTAGTGGACTGTGTAAGCGGTACTGTAAGCATAAGTAAGCGGATGCAGTAGGTTGGTAAGAGATAATTGTACCGATTTGTAAAAGAATGATGACGGCTGTCGAAAAGAAATGAGAAGCCGGTTAGTGGACTGTGTAAGCGGTACTGTAAGCGTAAGTAAGGGGATGCAGTAGGTTGGTCAGAGATAATTGTACCTATTTGTAAAAGAATGATGACGGCTGTCGAAAAGAAATGAGAAGCCGGTTAGTGGACTGTGTAAGCGGTACTGTAAGCATAAGTAAGCGGATGCAGTAGGTTCGTCAGAGATAATTGTACCTATTTGTAAAAGAATGATGACGGCTGTCGAAAAGAAATGAGAAGCCGGTTAGTGGACTGTGTAAGCGGTACTGTAAGCGTAAGTAAGCGGATGCAGTAGGTTGGTAAGAGATAATTGTACCTATTTGTAAAAGAATGATGACGGCTGTCGAAAAGTAATGAGAAGCCGGTTAGTGGACTGTGTATGCGGTACTGTAAGCGTAAGTAAGCGGATGCAGTAGGTTGGTCAGAGATAATTGTACCTATTAGTAAAAGAATGATGACGGCTGTCGAAAAGAATTGAGAAGCCGGTTAGTGGACTGTGTAAGCGGTACTGTAAGCGTAAGTAAGCGGATGCAGTAGGTTGGTCAGAGATAATTGTACCGATTTGTAAAAGAATGGTGACGGCTGTCGAAAAGAAATGAGAAGCCGGTTAGTGGACTGTGTAAGCGGTACTGTAAGCGTAAGTAAGCGGATGCAGTAGGTTGGTAAGAGATAATTGTACCTATTTGTAAAAGAATGATGACGGCTGTCGAAAAGAAATGAGAAGCCGGTTAGTGGACTGTGTAAGCGGCACTGTAAGCGTAAGTAAGCGGATGCAGTAGGCTGGTCAGAGATAATTGTACCTATTTGTAAAAGAATGATGACGGCTGTCGAAAAGAGATGAGAAGCCGGTTAGTGGACTGTGTAAGCGGTACTGTAAGCGTAAGTAAGCGGAAGCAGTAGGTTGGTAAGAGATAATTGTATCTATTTGTAAAAGAATGATGACGGCTGTCGAAAAGAAATGAGAAGCCGGTTAGTGGACTGTGTAAGCGGTACTGTAAGCGTAAGTAAGCGGATGCAGTAGGTTGGTAAGAGATAATTGTACCGATTTGTAAAAGAATGATGACGGCTGTCCAAAAGAAATGAGAAGCCGGTTATTGGACTGTGTAAGCGGTACTGTAAGCGTAAGTAAGCGGATGCTGTAGGTTGGTCAGAGATAATTGTACCTATTTGTAAAAGAATGATGACGGCTGTCGAAAAGAAATGAGAAGGCGGTTAGTGGACTGTATAAGCGGTACTGTAAGCATACGTAAGCGGATGCAGTAGGTTGGTAAGAGATAATTGTACCGATTTGTAAAAGAATAATGACGGCTGTCGAAAAGAAATGAGAAGCCGGTTAGTGGACTGTGTAAGCGGTGCTGTAAGCGTAAGTAAGCGGATGCAGTAGGTTGGTCAGAGATAATTGTACCTAATTGTAAAAGACTGATGACGGCTGTCGAAAAGAAATGAGAAGGCGGTTAGTGGACTGTGTAAGCGGTACTGTAAGCATAAGTAAGCGGATGCAGTAGGTTGGTCAGAGATAATTGTACCTATTTGTAAAAGAATGATGACGGCTGTCGAAAAGAAATGAGAAGCCGGTTAGTGGACTGTGTAAGCGGTACTGTAAGCATATGTAAGCGGATGCAGCAGGTTGGTAAGAGATAATTGTACCGATTTGTAAAAGAATGATGACGGCTGTCGAAAAGAAATCAGAAGCCGGTGAGTGGACTGTGTAAGCGGTACTGTAAGCATAAGTAAGCGGATGCAGTAGGTTGGTAAGAGATAATTGTACCGATTTGTAAAAGAATGATGACGGCTGTCGAAAAGAAATGACAAGCCGGTTAGTGGACTGTGTAAGCGGCACTGTAAGCGTAAGTAAGCGGATGCAGTAGGTTGGTCAGAGATAATTGTACCGATTTGTAAAAGAATGATGACGGCTGTCGAAAAGAAATGAGAAGCCGGTTAGTGGACTGTGTAAGCGGTACTGTAAGCGTTAGTAAGCGGATGCAGTAGGTTGGTAAGAGATAATTGTACCGATTTGTAAAAGAATGATGACGGCTGTCGAAAGGAAATGAGAAGCCGGTTAGTGGACTGTGTAAGCGGCACTGTAAGCGTAAGTAAGCGGATGCAGTAGGTTGGTCAGAGATAATTGTACCGATTTGTAAAAGAATGATGACGGCTGTCGAAAAGAAATGAGAAGCCGGTTAGTGGACTGTGTAAGCGGTACTGTAAGCGTTAGTAAGCGGATGCAGTAGGTTGGTAAGAGATAGTTGTACCGATTCGTTAAAGAATGATGACGGCTGTCGAAAAGTAATGAGAAGCCGGTTAGTGGACTGTGTATGCGGTACTGTAAGCGTAAGTAAGCGGATGCAGTAGGTTGGTCAGAGATAGTTGTACCTATTTGTAAAAGAATGATGACGGCTGTCGAAAAGAATTGAGAAGCCGGTTAGTGGACTGTGTAAGCGGTGTGTAAGCGTAAGTAAGCGGATGCAGTAGGTTGGTAAGAGATAATTGTACCTATTTGTAAAAGAATGATGACGGCTGTCGAAAAGAAATGAGAAGCCGGTTAGTGGACTGTGTAAGCGGTACTGTAAGCGTAAGTAAGCGGATGCAGAAGGTTGGTAAGAGATAATTGTACCGATTTGAAAAAGAATGATGACGGCTGTCGAAAAGAAATGAGAAGCCGGTTAGTGGACTGTGTAAACTTTACTGTAAGAGTAATTAAGCGAAGCAGTAGGTTGGTAAGAGATAATTGTACCGATTTGTAAAAGAATGATGACGGCTGTCGAAAAGAAATGAGAAGCCGGTTAGTGGACTGTGTAAGCCGTACTGTAAGAGTAAGTAAGCGGATGCAGTAGGTTGGTAAGAGATAATTGTACCTATTTGTAAAAGAATGATGACGGCTGTCGAAAAGAAATGAGAAGCCTGTTAGTGGACTGTGTAAGCGGTACTGTAAGCGTAAGTAAGCGGATGCAGTAGGTTGGTCGGAGATAATTGTACCTATTTGTAAAAGAATGATGACGGCTGTCGAAAAGAGATGAGAAGCCGGTTAGTGGACTGTGTAAGCGGTACTGTAAGCGTAAGCAAGCGGATGCAGTAGGTTGGTAAGAGATAATTGTACCTATTTGTAAAAGAATGATGACGGCTGTCGAAAAAAATGAGAAGCCGGTTAGTGGACTGTGTAAGCGGTACTGTAAGCGTAAGTAAGCGGATGCAGTAGGTTGGTCAGAGATAATTGTATCTGTTTGTAAAAGAATGATAACGGCTGTCGAAAAGAGATGAGAAGCCGGTTAGTGGACTGTGTAAGCGGTACTGTAAGCGTAAGTAATCGGATGCAGTAGGTTGGTCAAAGATAATTGTACCGATTTGTAAAAGAATGATGACGGCTGTCGAAAAGAAATGAGAAGCCGGTTAGTGGACTGTGTAAGCGGTACTGTAAGCGTAAGTAAGCGGATGCAATAGGTTGGTAAGAGATAATTGTACCGATTTGTAAAAGAATGATGACGGCTGTCGAAAAGAAATGAGAAGCCGGTTAGTCGACTGTGTAAGCGGTACTGTAAGCGTAAGTAAGCGGATGCAGTAGGTTGGTCAGAGATAATTGTACCTATTTGTAAAAGAATGATGACGGCTGTCGAAAAGTAATGAGAAGCCGGTTAGTGGACTGTGTAAGCGGTACTGTAAGCGTAAGTAAGCGGATGCAGTAGGTTGGTAAGAGATAATTGTACCTATTTGTAAAAGAATGATGACGGCTGTCGAAAAGAAATGAGAAGCCGGTTAGTGGAATGTGTAAGCGGTACTGTAAGCGTAAGTAAGTGGATGCAGTAGGTTGGTAAGAGATAATTGTACCGATTTGTAAAAGAATGATGACGGCTGTCGAAAAGAAATGAGAAGCCGGTTAGTGGACTGTGTAAGCGTTACTGTAAGAGTAAGTAAGCGGATGCAGTAGGTTAGTAAGAGATAATTGTACCGTTTTGTAAAAGAATGATGACGGCTGTCGAAAAGAAATGAGAAGCCGGTTAGTGGACTGTGTAAGCGGTACTGTAAGCGTAAGTAAGCGGATGCAGTAGGTTGGTGAGAGATAATTGTACCTATTTGTAAAAGAAAAGAATGATGACGGCTGTCGAAAAGAGATGAGAAGCCGGTTAGTGGACTGTGTAAGCGGTACTGTAAGCGTAAGTAAGCGGATGCAGTAGGTTGGTCAGAGATAATTGTACCGATTTGTAAAAGAATGATGACGGCTGTCGAAAAGAAATGAGAAGCCGTTTGGTGGACTGTGTAAGCGGTACTGTAAGCGTAAGTAAGCGGATGCAGTAGGTTGGTAAGAGATAATTGTACCTATTTGTAAAAGAATGATGACGGCTGTCGAAAAGAGATGAGAAGCCGGTTAGTGGACTGTGTAAGCGGTACTGTAAGCGTAAGTAAGCGGATGCAGTAGGTTGGTGAGAGATAATTGTACCTATTTGTAAAAGAATGATGACGGCTGTCGAAAAGAGATGAGAAGCCGGTTAGTGGACTGTGTAAGCGGTACTGTAAGCGTAAGTAAGCGGATGCAGTAGGTTGGTCAGAGATAATTGTACCGATTTGTAAAAGAATGATGACGGCTGTCGAAAAGAAATGAGAAGCCGTTTGGTGGACTGTGTAAGCGGTACTGTAAGCGTAAGTAAGCGGATGCAGTAGGTTGGTAAGAGATATTTGTACCTATTTGTAAAAGAATGATGACGGCTGTCGAAAAGAAATGAGAAGCCGGTTAGTGGACTGTGTAAGCGGTACTGTAAGCGTAAGTAAGCGGATGCAGTAGGTTGGTAAGAGATAATTGTACCTATTTGTAAAAGAATGATGACGGCTGTCGAAAAGAGATGAGAAGTCGGTTAGTGGACTGTGTAAGCGGTACTGTAAGCGTAAGTAGGCGGATGCAGTAGGTTGGTAAGAGATAATTGTAGCGATTTGTAAAAGAATGATGACGGCTGTCGAAAAGAAATGAGAAGCCGGTTAGTGGACTGTGTAAGCGGTACTGTAAGAGTAAGTAAGCGGATGCAGTAGGTTGGTAAGAGATAATTGTACCGATTTGTAAAAGAATGATGACGGCTGTCGAAAAGAAATGTGTAGCCGGTTAGTGGACTGTGTAAGCGGTACTGTAAGAGTAAGTAAGCGGATGCAGTAGGTTGGTAAGAGATAATTGTACCTATTTGTAAAAGAATGATGACGGCTGTCGAAAAGAAATGAGAAGCCGGTTAGTGGACTGTGTAAGCGGTACTGTAAGCGTAAGTAAGCGGATGCAGTAGGTTGGTCAGAGATAATTGTACCCATTTGTAAAAGAATGATGACGGCTGTCGAAAAGAGATGAGAAGCCGGTTAGTGGACTGTGTAAGCGGTACTGTAAGCGTAAGCAAGCGGATGCAGTAGGTTGGTAAGAGATAATTGTACCTATTTGTAAAAGAATGATGACGGCTGTCGAAAAGAAATGAGAAGCCGGTTAGTGGACTGTGTAAGCGGTACTGTAAGCGTAAGTAAGCGGATGCAGTAGGTTGGTAAGAGATAATTGTACCGATTTGTAAAAGAATGATGACGGCTGTCAAAAAGAAATGAGAAGCCGGTTAGTGGACTGTGTAAGCGGTACTGTGTGAGTAAGTAAGCGGATGCAGTAGGTTGGTAAGAGATAATTGTACCTATTTGTAAAAGAATAATGACGGCTGTCGAAAAGAAATGAGAAGCCGGTTAGTGGACTGTGTAAGCGGTACTGTAAGCGTAAGTAAGAGGATACAGTAGGTTGGTAAGAGATAATTGTACCTATTTGTAAAAGAATGACGGCTGTCGAAAAGAGATGAGAAGTCGGTTAGGGGACTGTGTAAGCGGTACTGTAAGCGTAAGTAGGCGGATGCAGTAGGTTGGTAAGAGATAATTGTACCTATTTGTAAAAGAATGATGACGGCTGTCGAAAAGAAATGAGAAGCCGGTTAGTGGACTGTGTAAGCGGTACTGTAAGTGTAAGTAAGCGGATGCAGTAGGTTGGTCAGAGTTAATTGTAGCTATTTGTAAAAGAATGATGACGGCTGTCGAAAAGAGATGAGAAGCCGGTTAGTGGACTGTGTAAGCGGTACTGTAAGCGTAAGTAAGCGGATGCAGTAGGTTGGTCAGAGATAATTGTACCGATTTGTAAAAGAATGATGACGGCTGTCGAAAAGAAATGAGAAGCCGGTTAGTGGACTGTGTAAGCGGTACTGTAAGTGTAAGTAAGCGGATGCAGTAGGTTGGTCAGAGATAATTGTACCGATTTGTAAAAGAATGATGACGGCTGTCGAAAAGAAATGAGAAGCCGGTTAGTGGACTGTGTAAGCGGTACTGTAAGCGTAAGTAAGCGGATGCAGTAGGTTGGTAAGAGATAATTGTACCGATTTGTAAAAGAATGCTGACGGCTGTCGAAAAGAAATGAGAAGCCGGTTAGTGGACTGTGTAAGCGGTACTGTAAGCGTAAGTAAGCGGATGCAGTAGGTTGGTCAGAGATAATTGTACCGATTTGTAAAAGAATGACGACGGCTGTCGAAAAGAGATGAGAAGCCGGTTAGTGGACTGTGTAAGCGGTACTGTAAGCGTAAGTAAGCGGATGCAGTAGGTTGGTCAGAGATAATTGAACCGATTTGTAAAAGAATGATGACAGCTGTCGAAAAGAAATGAGAAGCCGGTTTGTGGACTGTGTAAGCGGCACTGTAAGCGTAAGTAAGCGGATGCAGTAGGTTGGTCAGAGATAATTGTACCGATTTGTAAAAGAATGATGACGGCTGTCGAAAAGAAATGAGAAGCCGGTTAGTGGACTGTGTAAGCGGTACTGTAAGCGTTAGTAAGCGGATGCAGTAGGTTGGTGAAAGATAATTGTACCGATTTGTAAAAGAATGATGACGGCTGTCGAAAAGTAATGAGAAGCCGGTTAGTGGACTGTGTATGCGATACTGTAAGCGTAAGTAAGCGGATGCAGTAGGTTGGTCAGAGATAATTGTACCTATTTGTAAAAGAATGATGACGGCTGTCGAAAAGAAATGAGAAGCCGGTTAGTGGACTGTGTAAGCGGTACTGTAAGCGTAAGTAAGCGGATGCAGTAGGTTGGTAAGAGATAATTGTACCTATTTGTAAAAGAATGATGACGGCTGTCCAAAAGAAATGAGAAGCCGGTTATTGGACTGTGTAAGCGGTACTGTAAGCGTAAGTAAGCGGATGCTGTAGGTTGGTCAGAGATAATTGTACCTATTTGTAAAAGAATGATGACGGCTGTCGAAAAGAAATGAGAAGGCGGTTAGTGGACTGTATAAGCGGTACTGTAAGCATACGTAAGCGGATGCAGTAGGTTGGTAAGAGATAATTGTACCGATTTGTAAAAGAATAATGACGGCTGTCGAAAAGAAATGAGAAGCCGGTTAGTGGGCTGTGTAAGCGGTGCTGTAAGCGTAAGTAAGCGGATGCAGTAGGTTGGTCAGAGATAATTGTACCTAATTGTAAAAGACTGGTGACGGCTGTCGAAAAGAAATGAGAAGCCGGTTAGTGGACTGTGTAAGCGGTACTGCAAGCATAACTAAGCGGATGCAGTAGGTTGGTCAGAGATAATTGTACCTATTTGTAAAAGAATGATGACGGCTGTCGAAAAGAAATGAGAAGCCGGTTAGTGGACTGTGTAAGCGGTACTGTAAGCATAAGTAAGCGGATGCAGCAGGTTGGTAAGAGATAATTGTACCGATTTGTAAAAGAATGATGACGGCTGTCGAAAAGAAATCAGAAGCCGGTTAGTGGACTGTGTAAGCGGTACTGTAAGCATAAGTAAGCGGATGCAGTAGGTTGGTAAGAGATAATTGTACCGATTTGTAAAAGAATGATGACGGCTGTCGAAAAGAAATGAGAAGCCGGTTAGTGGACTGTGTAAGCGGTACTGTAAGCGTAAGTAAGGGGATGCAGTAGGTTGGTCAGAGATAATTGTACCTATTTGTAAAAGAATGATGACGGCTGTCGAAAAGAAATGAGAAGCCGGTTAGTGGACTGTGTAAGCGGTACTGTAAGCATAAGTAAGCGGATGCAGTAGGTTCGTCAGAGATAATTGTACCTATTTCTAAAAGAATGATGACGGCTGTCGAAAAGAAATGAGAAGCCGGTTAGTGGACTGTGTAAGCGGTACTGTAAGCGTAAGTAAGCGGATGCAGTAGGTTGGTAAGAGATAATTGTACCTATTTGTAAAAGAATGATGACGGCTGTCGAAAAGTAATGAGAAGCCGGTTAGTGGACTGTGTATGCGGTACTGTAAGCGTAAGTAAGCGGATGCAGTAGGTTGGTCAGAGATAATTGTACCTATTAGTAAAAGAATGATGACGGCTGTCGAAAAGAATTGAGAAGCCGGTTAGTGGACTGTGTAAGCGGTACTGTAAGCGTAAGTAAGCGGATGCAGTAGGTTGGTCAGAGATAATTGTACCGATTTGTAAAAGAATGATGACGGCTGTCGAAAAGAAATGAGAAGCCGGTTAGTGGACTGTGTAAGCGGTACTGTAAGCGTAAGTAAGCGGATGCAGTAGGTTGGTAAGAGATAATTGTACCTATTTGTAAAAGAATGATGACGGCTGTCGAAAAGAAATGAGAAGCCGGTTAGTGGACTGTGTAAGCGGTACTGTAAGCGTAAGTAAGCGGATGCAGTAGGCTGGTCAGAGATAATTGTACCTATTTGTAAAAGAATGATGACGGCTGTCGAAAAGAGATGAGAAGCCGGTTAGTGGACTGTGTAAGCGGTACTGTAAGCGTAAGTAAGCGGATGCAGTAGGTTGGTAAGAGATAATTGTACCTATTTGTAAAAGAATGATGACGGCTGTCGAAAAGAAATGAGAAGCCGGTTAGTGGACTGTGTAAGCGGTACTGTAAGCGTAAGTAAGCGGATGCAGTAGGTTGGTAAGAGATAATTGTACCGATTTGTAAAAGAATGATGACGGCTGTCCAAAAGAAATGAGAAGCCGGTTATTGGACTGTGTAAGCGGTACTGTAAGCGTAAGTAAGCGGATGCTGTAGGTTGGTCAGAGATAATTGTACCTATTTGTAAAAGAATGATGACGGCTGTCGAAAAGAAATGAGAAGCCGGATAGTGGACTGTGTAAGCGGTACTGTAAGAGTAAGTAAGCGGATGCAGTAGGTTGGTAAGAGATAACTGTACCTATTTGTAAAAGAATGATGACGGCTGTCGAAAAGAAATGAGAAGCCGGTTAGTGGACTGTGTAAGCGGTACTGTAAGCGTAAGTAAGCGGATGCAGAAGGTTGGTCGGAGATAATTGTACCTATTTGTAAAAGAATGATGACGGCTGTCGAAAAGAGATGAGAAGCCGGTTAGTGGACTGTGTAAGCGGTACTGTAAGCGTAAGTAAGCGGATGCAGTAGGTTGGTAAGAGATAATTGTACCTATTTGTAAAATAATGATAACGGCTGTCGAAAAGAGATGACAAGCCGGTTAGTGGACTGTGTAAGCGGTACTGTAAGCGTTAGTAATCGGATGCAGTAGGTTGGTAAGAGATAATTGTACCGATTTGTAAAAGAATGATGACGGCTGTCGAAAAGAAATGAGAAGCCGGTTAGTGGACTGTGTAAGCGGTACTGTAAGCGTAAGTAAGCGGATGCAGTAGGTTGGTAAGGGATAATTGTACCGATTTGTAAAAGAATGATGACGGCTGTCGAAAAGAAATGAGAAGCCGGTTAGTGGACTGTGTAAGCGGTACTGTAAGCGTAAGTAAGCGGATGCAGTAGGTTGGTCAGAGATAATTGTACCTATTTGTAAAAGAATGATGACGGCTGTCGAAAAGAAATGAGAAGCCGGTTAGTGGACTGTGTAAGCGGTACTGTAAGCGTAAGTAAGCGGATGCAGTAGGTTGGTAAGAGATAATTGTACCTATTTGTAAAAGAATGATGACGGCTGTCGAAAAGAAATGAGAAGCCGGTTAGTGGACTGTGTAAGCGGTACTGTAAGAGTAAGTAAGCGGATGCAGTAGGTTGGTAAGAGATAATTGTACCGATTTGTAAAAGAATGATGACGGCTGTCGAAAAGAAATGAGAAGCCGGTTAGTGGACTGTGTAAGCGGTACTGTAAGCGTGAGTAAGCGGATGCAGTAGGTTGGTCAGAGATAATTGTACCTATTTGTAAAAGAATGATGACGGCTGTCGAAAAGAGATGAGAAGCCGGTTAGTGGACTGTGTAAGCGGTACTGGAAGCGTAAGTAAGCGGATGCAGTAGGTTGGTCAGAGATAATTGTACCGATTTGTAAAAGAATGATGACGGCTGTCGAAAAGAAATGAGAAGCCGGTTAGTGGACTGTGTAAGCGGTACTGTAAGCGTAAGTAAGCGGATGCAGTAGGTTGGTAAGAGATAATTGTACCTATTTGTAAAAGAATGATGACGGCTGTCGAAAAGAAATGAGAAGCCGGTTAGTGGACTGTGTAAGCGGTACTGTAAGCGTAAGTAAGCGGATGCAGTAGGCTGGTCAGAGATAATTGTACCTATTTGTAAAAGAATGATGACGGCTGTCGAAAAGAGATGAGAAGCCGGTTAGTGGACTGTGTAAGCGGTACTGTAAGCGTAAGTAAGCGGATGCAGTAGGTTGGTAAGAGATAATTGTACCTATTTGTAAAAGAATGATGACGGCTGTCGAAAAGAAATGAGAAGCCGGTTAGTGGACTGTGTAAGCGGTACTGTAAGCGTAAGTAAGCGGATGCAGTAGGTTGGTAAGAGATAATTGTACCGATTTGTAAAAGAATGATGACGGCTGTCCAAAAGAAATGAGAAGCCGGTTATTGGACTGTGTAAGCGGTACTGTAAGCGTAAGTAAGCGGATGCTGTAGGTTGGTCAGAGATAATTGTACCTATTTGTAAAAGAATGATGACGGCTGTCGAAAAGAAATGAGAAGGCGGTTAGTGGACTGTATAAGCGGTACTGTAAGCATACGTAAGCGGATGCAGTAGGTTGGTAAGAGATAATTGTACCGATTTGTAAAAGAATAATGACGGCTGTCGAAAAGAAATGAGAAGCCGGTTAGTGGACTGTGTAAGCGGTGCTGTAAGCGTAAGTAAGCGGATGCAGTAGGTTGGTCAGAGATAATTGTACCTAATTGTAAAAGACTGGTGACGGCTGTCGAAAAGAAATGAGAAGCCGGTTAGTGGACTGTGTAAGCGGTACTGCAAGCATAAGTAAGCGGATGCAGTAGGTTGGTCAGAGATAATTGTACCTATTTGTAAAAGAATGATGACGGCTGTCGAAAAGAAATGAGAAGCCGGTTAGTGGACTGTGTAAGCGGTACTGTAAGCATAAGTAAGCGGATGCAGCAGGTTGGTAAGAGATAATTGTACCGATTTGTAAAAGAATGATGACGGCTGTCGAAAAGAAATCAGAAGCCGGTTAGTGGACTGTGTAAGCGGTACTGTAAGCATAAGTAAGCGGATGCAGTAGGTTGGTAAGAGATAATTGTACCGATTTGTAAAAGAATGATGACGGCTGTCGAAAAGAAATGAGAAGCCGGTTAGTGGACTGTGTAAGCGGTACTGTAAGCGTAAGTAAGGGGATGCAGTAGGTTGGTCAGAGATAATTGTACCTATTTGTAAAAGAATGATGACGGCTGTCGAAAAGAAATGAGAAGCCGGTTAGTGGACTGTGTAAGCGGTACTGTAAGCATAAGTAAGCGGATGCAGTAGGTTCGTCAGAGATAATTGTACCTATTTCTAAAAGAATGATGACGGCTGTCGAAAAGAAATGAGAAGCCGGTTAGTGGACTGTGTAAGCGGTACTGTAAGCGTAAGTAAGCGGATGCAGTAGGTTGGTAAGAGATAATTGTACCTATTTGTAAAAGAATGATGACGGCTGTCGAAAAGTAATGAGAAGCCGGTTAGTGGACTGTGTATGCGGTACTGTAAGCGTAAGTAAGCGGATGCAGTAGGTTGGTCAGAGATAATTGTACCTATTAGTAAAAGAATGATGACGGCTGTCGAAAAGAATTGAGAAGCCGGTTAGTGGACTGTGTAAGCGGTACTGTAAGCGTAAGTAAGCGGATGCAGTAGGTTGGTCAGAGATAATTGTACCGATTTGTAAAAGAATGATGACGGCTGTCGAAAAGAAATGAGAAGCCGGTTAGTGGACTGTGTAAGCGGTACTGTAAGCGTAAGTAAGCGGATGCAGTAGGTTGGTAAGAGATAATTGTACCTATTTGTAAAAGAATGATGACGGCTGTCGAAAAGAAATGAGAAGCCGGTTAGTGGTTTGTGTAAGCGGTACTGTAAGCGTAAGTAAGCGGATGCAGTAGGCTGGTCAGAGATAATTGTACCTATTTGTAAAAGAATGATGACGGCTGTCGAAAAGAGATGAGAAGCCGGTTAGTGGACTGTGTAAGCGGTACTGTAAGCGTAAGTAAGCGGATGCAGTAGGTTGGTAAGAGATAATTGTACCTATTTGTAAAAGAATGATGACGGCTGTCGAAAAGAAATGAGAAGCCGGTTAGTGGACTGTGTAAGCGGTACTGTAAGCGTAAGTAAGCGGATGCAGTAGGTTGGTAAGAGATAATTGTACCGATTTGTAAAAGAATGATGACGGCTGTCCAAAAGAAATGAGAAGCCGGTTATTGGACTGTGTAAGCGGTACTGTAAGCGTAAGTAAGCGGATGCTGTAGGTTGGTCAGAGATAATTGTACCTATTTGTAAAAGAATGATGACGGCTGTCGAAAAGAAATGAGAAGGCGGTTAGTGGACTGTATAAGCGGTACTGTAAGCATACGTAAGCGGATGCAGTAGGTTGGTAAGAGATAATTGTACCGATTTGTAAAAGAATAATGACGGCTGTCGAAAAGAAATGAGAAGCCGGTTAGTGGACTGTGTAAGCGGTGCTGTAAGCGTAAGTAAGCGGATGCAGTAGGTTGGTCAGAGATAATTGTACCTAATTGTAAAAGACTGATGACGGCTGTCGAAAAGAAATGAGAAGCCGGTTAGTGGACTGTGTAAGCGGTACTGTAAGCATATGTAAGCGGATGCAGCAGGTTGGTAAGAGATAATTGTACCGATTTGTAAAAGAATGATGACGGCTGTCGAAAAGAAATCAGAAGCCGGTGAGTGGACTGTGTAAGCGGTACTGTAAGCATAAGTAAGCGGATGCAGTAGGTTGGTAAGAGATAATTGTACCGATTTGTAAAAGAATGATGACGGCTGTCGAAAAGAAATGAGAAGCCGGTTAGTGGACTGTGTAAGCGGTACTGTAAGCGTAAGTAAGCGGATGCAGTAGGTTGGTCAGAGATAATTGTACCTATTTGTAAAAGAATGATGACGGCTGTCGAAAAGAAATGAGAAGCCGGTTAGTGGACTGTGTAAGCGGTACTGTAAGCATAAGTAAGCGGATGCAGTAGGTTCGTCAGAGATAATTGTACCTATTTGTAAAAGAATGATGACGGCTGTCGAAAAGAAATGAGAAGCCGGTTAGTGGACTGTGTAAGCGGTACTGTAAGCGTAAGTAAGCGGATGCAGTAGGTAGGTAAGAGATAATTGTACCTATTTGTAAAAGAATGATGACGGCTGTCGAAAAGTAATGAGAAGCCGGTTAGTGGACTGTGTATGCGGTACTGTAAGCGTAAGTAAGCGGATGCAGTAGGTTGGTCAGAGATAATTGTACCTATTTGTAAAAGAATGATGACGGCTGTCGAAAAGAATTGAGAAGCCGGTTAGTGGACTGTGTAAGCGGTACTGTAAGCGTAAGTAAGCGGATGCAGTAGGTTGGTAAGAGATAATTGTACCCATTTGTAAAAGAATGATGACGGCGGTCGAAAAGAAATGAGAAGCCGGTTAGTGGACTGTGTAAGCGGTACTGTAAGCGTTAGTAAGCGGATGCAGTTGGTTGGTAAGAGATAATTGTACCGATTTGTAAAAGAATGATGACGGCTGTCGAAAAGAAATGAGAAGCCGGTTAGTGGACTGTGTATGCGGCACTGTAAGCGTAAGTAAGCAGATGCAGTAGGTTGGTCAGAGATAATTGTACCGATTTGTAAAAGAATGATGACGGCGGTCGAAAAGAAATGAGAAGCCGGTTAGTGGACTGTGTAAGCGGTACTGTAAGCGTTAGTAAGCGGATGCAGTTGGTTGGTAAGAGATAATTGTACCGATTTGTAAAAGAATGATGACGGCTGTCGAAAAGTAATGAGAAGCCGGTTAGTGGACTGTGTATGCGGTACTGTAAGCGTAAGTAAGCGGATGCAGTAGGTTGGTAAGAGATAATTGTACCTATTTGTAAAAGAATGATGACGACTGTCGAAAAGAAATGAGAAGCTGGTTAGTGGACTGTGTAAGCGGTACTGTAAGCGTAAGTAAGCGGATGCAGTAGGTTGGTAAGAGATAATTGTACCGATTTGTAAAAGAATGATGACGGCTGTCGAAAAGAAATGAGAAGCCGGTTAGTGGACTGTGTAAGCGGTACTGTAAGCGTAAGTAAGCGGATGCAGTAGGTTGGTCAGAGATAATTGTACCGATTTGTAAAAGAATGATGACATCTGTCGAAAAGAAATGAGAAGCCGGTTAGTGGACTGTGTAAGCGGTACTGTAAGCGTAAGTAAGCGGATGCAGTAGGTTGGTAAGAGATAATTGTACCGATTTGTAAAAGAATGATGACGGCTGTCGAAAAGAAATGAGAAGCCGGTTAGTGGACTGTGTAAGCGGTACTGTAAACGTAAGTAAGCGGATGCAGTAGGTTGGTCAGAGATAATTGTACCGATTTGTAAAAGAATGATGACGGCTGTCGAAAAGAAATGAGAAGCCGGTTAGTGGACTGTGGAAGCGGTACTGTAAGCGTTAGTAAGCGGATGCAGTAGGTTGGTAAGAGATAATTGTACCGATTTGTAAAAGAATGATGACGGCTGTCGAAAAGTAATGAGAAGCCGGTTAGTGGACTGTATAAGCGGTACTGTAAGCGTAAGTAAGCGGATGCAGTAGGTTGGTCAGAGATAATTCTACCTATTTGTAAAAGAATGATGACGGCTGTCGAAAAGAAATGAGAAGCCGGTTAGTGGACTGTGTAAGCGGTACTGTAAGCGTAAGTAAGCGGATGCAGTAGGTTGGTAAGAGATAATTGTAACCTATTTTTAAAAGAATGATGACGGCTGTCGAAAAGAAATGAGAAGCCGGTTAGTGGACTGTGTAGGCGGTACTGTAAGTTTAAGTAAGCGGATGCAGTAGGTTGGTAAGAGATAATTGTACCGATTTGTAAAAGAATGATGGCGGCTGTCGAAAAGAAATGAGAAGCCGGTTAGTGGACTGTGTAAGCGGTACTGTAAGAGTAAGTAAGCGGATGCAGTAGGTTGGTAAGAGATAATTGTACCTATTTGTAAAAGAATGATGACGGCTGTCGAAAAGAAATGAGAAGCCGGTTAGTGGACTGTGTAAGCTGTACTGTAAGCGTAAGTAAGCGGATGCAGTAGGTTGGTAAGAGATAATTGTACCGATTTGTAAAAGAATGATGACGGCTGTCGAAAAGAAATGAGAAGCCGGTTAGTGGACCGTGTAAGCGGTACTGTAAGAGTAAGTAAGCAGATGCAGTAGGTTGGTAAGAGATAATTGTACTTTTTGTAAAAGAATAATGACGGCTAACGAAAAGAAATGAGAAGCCGGTTAGTGGACTGTGTAAGCGGTACTGTAAGCGTAAGTAAGCGGATGCAGAAGGTTGGTAAGAGATAATTGTACCTATTTGTAAAAGAATGATGACGGCTGTCGAAAAGAGATGAGAAGTCGGTTAGTGTTCTGTGTAAGCGGTACTGTAAGCGTAAGCAAGCGGATGCAGTAGGTTGGTCAGAGTTAATTGTAGCTATTTGTAAAAGAGTGATGACGGCTGTCGAAAAGAGATGAGAACCCGGTTAGTGGACTGTGTAAGCGGTACTGTAAGCGTAAGTAAGCGGATGCAGTAGGTTGGTCAGAGATAATTGTACCGATTTGTAAAAGAATGATGACGGCTGTCGAAAAGAAATGAGAAGCCGGTTAGTGGACTGTGTAAGCGGTACTGTAAGCGTAAGTAAGCGGATGCAGTACGTTGGTCAGAGATAATTGTACCGATTTGTAAAAGAATGATGACGGCTGTCGAAAAGAAATGAGAAGCCGGTTAGTGGACTGTAAGCGGTACTGTAAGCGTAAGTAAGCGGATGCAGTAGGTTGGTAAGAGATAATTGTACCGATTTGTAAAAGAATGATGACGGCTGTCGAAAAGAAATGAGAAGCCGGTTAGTGGACTGTGTAAGCGGTACTGTAAGCGTAAGTAAGCGGATGCAGTAGGTTGGTCAGAGATAATTGTACCGATTTGTAAAAGAATGATGACGGCTGTCGAAAAGAAATGAGAAGCCGGTTAGTGGACTGTGTAAGCGGTACTGTAAGCGTAAGTAAGCGGATGCAGTAGGTTGGTAAGAGATAATTGTACCGATTTGTAAAAGAATGATGACGGCTGTCGAAAAGAAATTAGAAGCCGGTAAGTGGACTGTGTAAGCGGTACTGTAAGCGTAAGTAAGCGGATGCAGTAGGTTGGTACGAGATAATTGTACCGATTTGTAAAAGAATGATGACGGCTGTCGAAAAGAAATGAGAAGCCGGTTAGTGGACTGTGTAAGCGGTACTGTAAGCGTAAGTAAGCGGATGCAGTAGGTTGGTCAGAGATAATTGTACCGATTTGTAAAAGAATGATGACATCTGTCGAAAAGAAATGAGAAGCCGGTTAGTGGACTGTGTAAGCGGTACTGTAAGCGTAAGTAAGCGGATGCAGTAGGTTGGTAAGAGATAATTGTACCGATTTGTAAAAGAATGATGACGGCTGTCGAAAAGAAATGAGAAGCCGGTTAGTGGACTGTGTAAGCGGTACTGTAAACGTAAGTAAGCGGATGCAGTAGGTTGGTCAGAGATAATTGTACCGATTTGTAAAAGAATGATGACGGCTGTCGAAAAGAAATGAGAAGCCGGTTAGTGGACTGTGGAAGCGGTACTGTAAGCGTTAGTAAGCGGATGCAGTAGGTTGGTAAGAGATAATTGTACCGATTTGTAAAAGAATGATGACGGCTGTCGAAAAGTAATGAGAAGCCGGTTAGTGGACTGTATAAGCGGTACTGTAAGCGTAAGTAAGCGGATGCAGTAGGTTCGTCAGATATAATTCTACCTATTTGTAAAAGAATGATGACGGCTGTCGAAAAGAAATGAGAAGCCGGTTAGTGGACTGTGTAAGCGGTACTGTAAGCGTAAGTAAGCGGATGCAGTAGGTTGGTAAGAGATAATTGTACCTATTTTTAAAAGAATGATGACGGCTGTCGAAAAGAAATGAGAAGCCGGTTAGTGGACTGTGTAGGCGGTACTGTAAGCGTAAGTAAGCGGATGCAGTAGGTTGGTAAGAGATAATTGTACCGATTTGTAAAATAATGATGGCGGCTGTCGAAAAGAAATGAGAAGCCGGTTAGTGGACTGTGTAAGCGGTACTGTAAGAGTAAGTAAGCGGATGCAGTGGTTGGTAAGAGATAATTGTACCTATTTGTAAAAGAATGATGACGGCTGTCGAAAAGAAATGAGAAGCCGGTTAGTTGACTGTGTAAGCGGTACTGTAAGCGTAAGTGAGCGGATGCAGTAGGTTGGTCAGAGATAATTGTACCTATTTGTAAAAGAATGATGACGGCTGTCGAAAAGAGATGAGAAGCCGGTTAGTGGACTGTGTAAGCGGTACTGTAAGCGTAAGTAAGCGGATGCAGTAGGTTGGTAAGAGATAATTGTACCTATTTGTAAAAGAATGATGACGGCTGTCGAAAAGAAATGAGAAGCCGGTTAGTGGACTGTGTAAGCTGTACTGTAAGCGTAAGTAAGCGGATGCAGTAGGTTGGTAAGAGATAATTGTACCGATTTGTAAAAGAATGATGACGGCTGTCGAAAAGAAATGAGAAGCCGGTTAGTGGACCGTGTAAGCGGTACTGTAAGAGTAAGTAAGCGGATGCAGTAGGTTTGTAAGAGATAATTGTACTTTTTGTAAAAGAATTATGACGGCTAACGAAAAGAAATGAGAAGCCGGTTAGTGGACTGTGTAAGCGGTACTGTAAGCGTAAGTAAGCGGATGCAGAAGGTTGGTAAGAGATAATTGTACCTATTTGTAAAAGAATGATGACGGCTGTCGAAAAGAGATGAGAAGTCGGTTAGTGGACTGTGTAAGCGGTACTGTAAGCGTAAGTAAGCGGATGCAGTAGGTTGGTCAGAGTTAATTGTAGCTATTTGTAAAAGAGTGATGACGGCTGTCGAAAAGAGATGAGAACCCGGTTAGTGGACTGTGTAAGCGGTACTGTAAGCGTAAGTAAGCGGATGCAGTAGGTTGGTCAGAGATAATTGTACCGATTTGTAACAGAATGATGACGGCTGTCGAAAAGAAATGAGAAGCCGGTTAGTGGACTGTGTATGCGGTACTGTAAGCGTAAGTAAGCGGATGCAGTACGTTGGTCAGAGATAATTGTACCGATTTGTAAAAGAATGATGACGGCTGTCGAAAAGAAATGAGAAGCCGGTTAGTGGACTGTGTAAGCGGTACTGTAAGCGTAAGTAAGCGGATGCAGTAGGTTGGTAAGAGATAATTGTACCGATTTGTAAAAGAATGATGACGGCTGTCGAAAAGAAATGAGAAGCCGGTTAGTGGACTGTGTAAGCGGTACTGTAAGCGTAAGTAAGCGGATGCAGTAGGTTGGTCAGAGATAATTGTACCGATTTGTAAAAGAATGATGACGGCTGACGAAAAGAAATGAGAAGCCGGTTAGTGGACTGTGTAAGCGGTACTGTAAGCGTAAGTAAGCGGATGCAGTAGGTTGGTAAGAGATAATTGTACCGATTTGTAAAAGAATGATGACGGCTGTCGAAAAGAAATGAGAAGCCGGTTAGTGGACTGTGTAAGCGGTACTGTAAGCGTAAGTAAGCGGATGCAGTAGGTTGGTACGAGATAATTGTACCGATTTGTAAAAGAATGATGACGGCTGTCGAAAAGAAATGAGAAGCCGGTTAGTGGACTGTGTAAGCGGTACTGTAAGCGTAAGTAAGCGGATGCAGTAGGTTGGTAAGAGATAATTGTACCGATTTGTAAAAGAATGATGACGGCAGTCGAAAAGAGATGAGAAGCCGGTTAGTGGACTGTGTAAGCGGTACTGTAAGCGTAAGTAAACGGATGCAGTAGGTTGGTCAGAGATAATTGTACCGATTTGTAAAAGAATGATGACGGCTGTCGAAAGGAAATGAGAAGCCGGTTAGTGGACTGTGTAAGCGGCACTGTAAGCGTAAGTAAGCGGATGCAGTAGGGTGGTCAGATATAATTGTACCGATTTGTAAAAGAATGATGACGGCTGTCGAAAAGAAATGAGAAGCCGGTTAGTGGACTGTGTAAGCGGTACTGTAAGCGTTAGTAAGCGGATGCAGTAGGTTGGTCAGAGATAATTGTACCGATTTGTAAAAGAATGATGACGGCTGTCGAAAAGAAATGAGAAGCCGGTTAGTGGACTGTGGAAGCGGTACTGTAAGCGTTAGTAAGCGGATGCAGTAGGTTGGTAAGAGATAATTGTACCGATTTGTAAAAGAATGATGACGGCTGTCGAAAAGTAATGAGAAGCCGGTGAGTGGACTGTATAAGCGGTACTGTAAGCGTAAGTAAGCGGATGCAGTAGGTTGGTCAGAGATAATTCTACCTATTTGTAAAAGAATGATGACGGCTGTCGAAAAGAAATGAGAAGCCGGTTAGTGGACTGTGTAAGCGGTACTGTAAGCGTAAGTAAGCGGATGCAGTAGGTTGGTAAGAGATAATTGTACCTATTTTTAAAAGAATGATGACGGCTGTCGAAAAGAAATGAGAAGCCGGTTAGTGGACTGTGTAGGCGGTACTGTAAGCGTAAGTAAACGGATGCAGTAGGTTGGTAAGAGATAATTGTACCGATTTGTAAAAGAATGATGGCGGCTGTCGAAAAGAAATGAGAAGCCGGTTAGTGGACTGTGTAAGCGGTACTGTAAGAGTAAGTAAGCGGATGCAGTAGGTTGGTAAGAGATAATTGTACCGATTTGTAAAAGAATGATGACGGCTGTCGAAAAGAAATGAGAAGCCGGTTAGTGGACTGTGTAAGCGGTACTGTAAACGTAAGTAAGCGGATGCAGTAGGTTGGTCAGAGATAATTGTACCGATTTGTAAAAGAATGATGACGGCTGTCGAAAAGAAATGAGAAGCCGGTTAGTGGACTGTGGAAGCGGTACTGTAAGCGTTAGTAAGCGGATGCAGTAGGTTGGTAAGAGATAATTGTACCGATTTGTAAAAGAATGATGACGGCTGTCGAAAAGAGATGAGAAGCCGGTTAGTGGACTGTATAAGCGGTACTGTAAGCGTAAGTAAGCGGATGCAGTAGGTTCGTCAGATATAATTGTACCTATTTGTAAAAGAATGATGACGGCTGTCGAAAAGAAATGAGAAGCCGGTTAGTGGACTGTGTAAGCTGTACTGTAAGCGTAAGTAAGCGGATGCAGTAGGTTGGTAAGAGATAATTGTACCGATTTGTAAAAGAATGATGACGGCTGTCGAAAAGAAATGAGAAGCCGGTTAGTGGACCGTGTAAGCGGTACTGTAAGAGTAGGTAAGCGGATGCAGTAGGTTGGTAAGAGATAATTGTACTTTTTGTAAGAGAATAATGACGGCTAACGAAAAGAAATGAGAAGCCGGTTAGTGGACTGTGTAAGCGGTACTGTAAGCGTAAGTAAGCGGATGCAGAAGGTTGGTAAGAGATAATTGTACCTATTTGTAAAAGAATGATGACGGCTTTTGAAAAGAGATGAGAAGTCGGTTAGTGGACTGTGTAAGCGGTACTGTAAGCGTAAGTAAGCGGATGCAGTAGGTTGGTCAGAGTTAATTGTAGCTATTTGTAAAAGAATGATGACGGCTGTCGAAAAGAAATGAGAAGCCGGTTAGTGGACTGTGTAAGCGGTACTGTAAGCGTAAGTAAGCGGATGCAGTAGGTTGGTCAGAGATAATTGTACCGATTTGTAAAAGAATGATGACGGCTGTCGAAAAGAAATGAGAAGCCGGTTAGTGGACTGTGTAAGCGGTACTGTAAGCGTAAGTAAGCGGATGCAGTAGGTTGGTAAGAGATAATTGTACCGATTTGTAAAAGAATGATGACGGCTGTCGAAAAGAAATGAGAAGCCGGTTAGTGGACTGTGTAAGCGGTACTGTAAGCGTAAGTAAGCGGATGCAGTAGGTTGGTCAGAGATAATTGTACCGATTTGTAAAAGAATGATGACGGCTGTCGAAAAGAAATGAGAAGCCGGTTAGTGGACTGTGTAAGCGGTACTGTAAGCGTAAGTAAGCGGATGCAGTAGGTTGGTAAGAGATAATTGTACCGATTTGTAAAAGAATGATGACGGCTGTCGAAAAGAAATGAGAAGCCGGTTAGTGGACTGTGTAAGCGGTACTGTAAGCGTAAGTAAGCGGATGCAGTAGGTTGGTACGAGATAATTGTACCGATTTGTAAAAGAATGATGACGGCTGTCGAAAAGAAATGAGAAGCCGGTTAGTGGACTGTGTAAGCGGTACTGTAAGCGTAAGTAAGCGGATGCAGTAGGTTGGTCAGAGATAATTGTACCGATTTGTAAAATAATGATGACGGCAGTCGAAAAGAGATGAGAAGCCGGTTAGTAGACTGTGTAAGCGGTACTGTAAGCGTAAGTAAGCGGATGCAGTAGGTTGGTAAGAGATAATTGTACCTATTTGTAAAAGAATGATGACGGCTGTCGAAAAGAAATGAGAAGCCGGTTAGTGGACTGTGTAAGCGGTACTGTAAGCGTAAGTAAGCGGATGCGGTAGGTTGGTAAGAGATAATTGTTCCGATTTGTAAAAGAATGATGACGGCTGTCGAAAAGAGATGAGAAGCCGGTTAGTGGACTGTGTAAAGGTTACTGTAAGAGTAAGTGAGCGGATGCAGTAGGTTGGTAAGAGATAATTGTACCGATTCGTAAAAGAATGATGACGGCTGTCGAAAAGAAATGAGAAGCCGGTTAGTGGACTGTGTAAGCGGTACTGTGAGAGTAAGTAAGCGGATGCAGTAGGTTGGTAAGAGATAATTGTACCTATCTGTAAAAGAATGATGACGGCTGTCGAAAAGAAATGAGAAGCCGGTTAGTGGACTGTGTAAGCGGTACTGTAAGCGTAAGTAAGCGGATGCAGTAGGTTGGTAAGAGATAATTGTACCGATTTGTAAAAGAATGATGACGGCTGTCGAAAAGAAATGAGAAGCCGGTTAGTCGACTGTGTAAGCGGTACTGTAAGCGTAAGTAAGCGGATGCAGTAGGTTGGTCAAGGATAATTGTACCTATTTGTAAAAGAATGATGACGGCTGTCGAAAAGAAATCAGAAGCCGGTTAGTGGACTGTGTAAGCGGTACTGTAAGCGTAAGTAAGCGGATGCAGTAGGTTGGTAAGAGATAATTGTACCTATTTGTAAAAGAATGATGACGGCTGTTGAAAAGAAATGAGAAGCCGGTTAGTGGAATGTGTAAGCGGTACTGTAAGCGTAAGTAAGCGGATGCAGTAGGTTGGTAAGAGATAATTGTACCGATTTGTAAAAGAATGATGACGGCTGTCGAAAAGAAATGAGAAGCCGGTTAGTGGACTGTGTAAGCGGTACTGTAAGCGTAAGTAAGCGGATGCAGTAGGTTGGTCAGAGATAATTGTACCGATTTGTAAAAGAATGATGACGGCTGTCGAAAAGAAATGAGAAGCTGGTTAGTGGACTGTGTAAGCGGCACTGTAAGCGTAAGTAAGCGGATGCAGTAGGTTGGTCAGAGATAATTGTACCGATTTGTAAAAGAATGATGACGGCTGTCGAAAAGAAATGAGAAGCCGGTTAGTGGACTGTGTAAGCGGTACTGTAAGCGTTAGTAAGCGGATGCAGTAGGTTGGTAAGAGATAATTGTACCGATTTGTAAAAGAATGATGACGGCTGTCGAAAAGTAATGAGAAGCCGGTTAGTGGACTGTATAAGCGGTACTGTAAGCGTAAGTAAGCGGATGCAGTAGGTTGGTCAGAGATAATTGTACCGATTTGTAACAGAATGATGACGGCTGTCGAAAAGAAATGAGAAGCCGGTTAGTGGACTGTGTATGCGGTACTGTAAGCGTAAGTAAGCGGATGCAGTACGTTGGTCAGAGATAATTGTACCGATTTGTAAAAGAATGATGACGGCTGTCGAAAAGAAATGAGAAGCCGGTTAGTGGACTGTGTAAGCGGTACTGTAAGCGTAAGTAAGCGGATGCAGTAGGTTGGTAAGAGATAATTGTACCGATTTGTAAAAGAATGATGACGGCTGTCGAAAAGAAATGAGAAGCCGGTTAGTGGACTGTGTAAGCGGTACTGTAAGCGTAAGTAAGCGGATGCAGTAGATTGGTCAGAGATAATTGTACCGATTTGTAAAAGAATGATGACGGCTGACGAAAAGAAATGAGAAGCCGGTTAGTGGACTGTGTAAGCGGTACTGTAAGCGTAAGTAAGCGGATGCAGTAGGTTGGTAAGAGATAATTGTACCGATTTGTAAAAGAATGATGACGGCTGTCGAAAAGAAATGAGAAGCCGGTTAGTGGACTGTGTAAGCGGTACTGTAAGCGTAAGTAAGCGGATGCAGTAGGTTGGTACGAGATAATTGTACCGATTTGTAAAAGAATGATGACGGCTGTCGAAAAGAAATGAGAAGCCGGTTAGTGGACTGTGTAAGCGGTACTGTAAGCGTAAGTAAGCGGATGCAGTAGGTTGGTAAGAGATAATTGTACCGATTTGTAAAAGAATGATGACGGCAGTCGAAAAGAGATGAGAAGCCGGTTAGTGGACTGTGTAAGCGGTACTGTAAGCGTAAGTAAACGGATGCAGTAGGTTGGTCAGAGATAATTGTACCGATTTGTAAAAGAATGATGACGGCTGTCGAAAGGAAATGAGAAGCCGGTTAGTGGACTGTGTAAGCGGCACTGTAAGCGTAAGTAAGCGGATGCAGTAGGGTGGTCAGATATAATTGTACCGATTTGTAAAAGAATGATGACGGCTGTCGAAAAGAAATGAGAAGCCGGTTAGTGGACTGTGTAAGCGGTACTGTAAGCGTTAGTAAGCGGATGCAGTAGGTTGGTCAGAGATAATTGTACCGATTTGTAAAAGAATGATGACGGCTGTCGAAAAGAAATGAGAAGCCGGTTAGTGGACTGTGGAAGCGGTACTGTAAGCGTTAGTAAGCGGATGCAGTAGGTTGGTAAGAGATAATTGTACCGATTTGTAAAAGAATGATGACGGCTGTCGAAAAGTAATGAGAAGCCGGTGAGTGGACTGTATAAGCGGTACTGTAAGCGTAAGTAAGCGGATGCAGTAGGTTGGTCAGAGATAATTCTACCTATTTGTAAAAGAATGATGACGGCTGTCGAAAAGAAATGAGAAGCCGGTTAGTGGACTGTGTAAGCGGTACTGTAAGCGTAAGTAAGCGGATGCAGTAGGTTGGTAAGAGATAATTGTACCTATTTTTAAAAGAATGATGACGGCTGTCGAAAAGAAATGAGAAGCCGGTTAGTGGACTGTGTAGGCGGTACTGTAAGCGTAAGTAAGCGGATGCAGTAGGTTGGTAAGAGATAATTGTACCGATTTGTAAAAGAATGATGGCGGCTGTCGAAAAGAAATGAGAAGCCGGTTAGTGGACTGTGTAAGCGGTACTGTAAGAGTAAGTAAGCGGATGCAGTAGGTTGGTAAGAGATAATTGTACCGATTTGTAAAAGAATGATGACGGCTGTCGAAAAGAAATGAGAAGCCGGTTAGTGGACTGTGTAAGCGGTACTGTAAACGTAAGTAAGCGGATGCAGTAGGTTGGTCAGAGATAATTGTACCGATTTGTAAAAGAATGATGACGGCTGTCGAAAAGAAATGAGAAGCCGGTTAGTGGACTGTGGAAGCGGTACTGTAAGCGTTAGTAAGCGGATGCAGTAGGTTGGTAAGAGATAATTGTACCGATTTGTAAAAGAATGATGACGGCTGTCGAAAAGAGATGAGAAGCCGGTTAGTGGACTGTATAAGCGGTACTGTAAGCGTAAGTAAGCGGATGCAGTAGGTTCGTCAGATATAATTGTACCTATTTGTAAAAGAATGATGACGGCTGTCGAAAAGAAATGAGAAGCCGGTTAGTGGACTGTGTAAGCTGTACTGTAAGCGTAAGTAAGCGGATGCAGTAGGTTGGTAAGAGATAATTGTACCGATTTGTAAAAGAATGATGACGGCTGTCGAAAAGAAATGAGAAGCCGGTTAGTGGACCGTGTAAGCGGTACTGTAAGAGTAGGTAAGCGGATGCAGTAGGTTGGTAAGAGATAATTGTACTTTTTGTAAGAGAATAATGACGGCTAACGAAAAGAAATGAGAAGCCGGTTAGTGGACTGTGTAAGCGGTACTGTAAGCGTAAGTAAGCGGATGCAGAAGGTTGGTAAGAGATAATTGTACCTATTTGTAAAAGAATGATGACGGCTTTTGAAAAGAGATGAGAAGTCGGTTAGTGGACTGTGTAAGCGGTACTGTAAGCGTAAGTAAGCGGATGCAGTAGGTTGGTCAGAGTTAATTGTAGCTATTTGTAAAAGAATGATGACGGCTGTCGAAAAGAAATGAGAAGCCGGTTAGTGGACTGTGTAAGCGGTACTGTAAGCGTAAGTAAGCGGATGCAGTAGGTTGGTCAGAGATAATTGTACCGATTTGTAAAAGAATGATGACGGCTGTCGAAAAGAAATGAGAAGCCGGTTAGTGGACTGTGTAAGCGGTACTGTAAGCGTAAGTAAGCGGATGCAGTAGGTTGGTAAGAGATAATTGTACCGATTTGTAAAAGAATGATGACGGCTGTCGAAAAGAAATGAGAAGCCGGTTAGTGGACTGTGTAAGCGGTACTGTAAGCGTAAGTAAGCGGATGCAGTAGGTTGGTCAGAGATAATTGTACCGATTTGTAAAAGAATGATGACGGCTGTCGAAAAGAAATGAGAAGCCGGTTAGTGGACTGTGTAAGCGGTACTGTAAGCGTAAGTAAGCGGATGCAGTAGGTTGGTAAGAGATAATTGTACCGATTTGTAAAAGAATGATGACGGCTGTCGAAAAGAAATGAGAAGCCGGTTAGTGGACTGTGTAAGCGGTACTGTAAGCGTAAGTAAGCGGATGCAGTAGGTTGGTACGAGATAATTGTACCGATTTGTAAAAGAATGATGACGGCTGTCGAAAAGAAATGAGAAGCCGGTTAGTGGACTGTGTAAGCGGTACTGTAAGCGTAAGTAAGCGGATGCAGTAGGTTGGTCAGAGATAATTGTACCGATTTGTAAAATAATGATGACGGCAGTCGAAAAGAGATGAGAAGCCGGTTAGTAGACTGTGTAAGCGGTACTGTAAGCGTAAGTAAGCGGATGCAGTAGGTTGGTAAGAGATAATTGTACCTATTTGTAAAAGAATGATGACGGCTGTCGAAAAGAAATGAGAAGCCGGTTAGTGGACTGTGTAAGCGGTACTGTAAGCGTAAGTAAGCGGATGCGGTAGGTTGGTAAGAGATAATTGTACCGATTTGTAAAAGAATGATGACGGCTGTCGAAAAGAGATGAGAAGCCGGTTAGTGGACTGTGTAAAGGTTACTGTAAGAGTAAGTGAGCGGATGCAGTAGGTTGGTAAGAGATAATTGTACCGATTCGTAAAAGAATGATGACGGCTGTCGAAAAGAAATGAGAAGCCGGTTAGTGGACTGTGTAAGCGGTACTGTGAGAGTAAGTAAGCGGATGCAGTAGGTTGGTAAGAGATAATTGTACCTATCTGTAAAAGAATGATGACGGCTGTCGAAAAGAAATGAGAAGCCGGTTAGTGGACTGTGTAAGCGGTACTGTAAGCGTAAGTAAGCGGATGCAGTAGGTTGGTAAGAGATAATTGTACCGATTTGTAAAAGAATGATGACGGCTGTCGAAAAGAAATGAGAAGCCGGTTAGTCGACTGTGTAAGCGGTACTGTAAGCGTAAGTAAGCGGATGCAGTAGGTTGGTCAAGGATAATTGTACCTATTTGTAAAAGAATGATGACGGCTGTCGAAAAGAAATCAGAAGCCGGTTAGTGGACTGTGTAAGCGGTACTGTAAGCGTAAGTAAGCGGATGCAGTAGGTTGGTAAGAGATAATTGTACCTATTTGTAAAAGAATGAT
Organism: Amblyomma maculatum; assembly: GCF_055883805.1. NCBI lineage: Eukaryota > Metazoa > Arthropoda > Arachnida > Ixodida > Ixodidae > Amblyomma > Amblyomma maculatum. The sequence goes on along the minus strand of NC_139344.1, from coordinate 292,754,358 downwards.
GACGGCTGTTGAAAAGAAATGAGAAGCCGGTTAGTGGAATGTGTAAGCGGTACTGTAAGCGTAAGTAAGCGGATGCAGTAGGTTGGTAAGAGATAATTGTACCGATTTGTAAAAGAATGATGACGGCTGTCGAAAAGAAATGAGAAGCCGGTTAGTGGACTGTGTAAGCGGTACTGTAAGCGTAAGTAAGCGGATGCAGTAGGTTGGTCAGAGATAATTGTACCGATTTGTAAAAGAATGATGACGGCTGTCGAAAAGAAATGAGAAGCTGGTTAGTGGACTGTGTAAGCGGCACTGTAAGCGTAAGTAAGCGGATGCAGTAGGTTGGTCAGAGATAATTGTACCGATTTGTAAAAGAATGATGACGGCTGTCGAAAAGAAATGAGAAGCCGGTTAGTGGACTGTGTAAGCGGTACTGTAAGCGTTAGTAAGCGGATGCAGTAGGTTGGTAAGAGATAATTGTACCGATTTGTAAAAGAATGATGACGGCTGTCGAAAAGTAATGAGAAGCCGGTTAGTGGACTGTATAAGCGGTACTGTAAGCGTAAGTAAGCGGATGCAGTAGGTTGGTCAGAGATAATTGTACCGATTTGTAACAGAATGATGACGGCTGTCGAAAAGAAATGAGAAGCCGGTTAGTGGACTGTGTATGCGGTACTGTAAGCGTAAGTAAGCGGATGCAGTACGTTGGTCAGAGATAATTGTACCGATTTGTAAAAGAATGATGACGGCTGTCGAAAAGAAATGAGAAGCCGGTTAGTGGACTGTGTAAGCGGTACTGTAAGCGTAAGTAAGCGGATGCAGTAGGTTGGTAAGAGATAATTGTACCGATTTGTAAAAGAATGATGACGGCTGTCGAAAAGAAATGAGAAGCCGGTTAGTGGACTGTGTAAGCGGTACTGTAAGCGTAAGTAAGCGGATGCAGTAGATTGGTCAGAGATAATTGTACCGATTTGTAAAAGAATGATGACGGCTGACGAAAAGAAATGAGAAGCCGGTTAGTGGACTGTGTAAGCGGTACTGTAAGCGTAAGTAAGCGGATGCAGTAGGTTGGTAAGAGATAATTGTACCGATTTGTAAAAGAATGATGACGGCTGTCGAAAAGAAATGAGAAGCCGGTTAGTGGACTGTGTAAGCGGTACTGTAAGCGTAAGTAAGCGGATGCAGTAGGTTGGTACGAGATAATTGTACCGATTTGTAAAAGAATGATGACGGCTGTCGAAAAGAAATGAGAAGCCGGTTAGTGGACTGTGTAAGCGGTACTGTAAGCGTAAGTAAGCGGATGCAGTAGGTTGGTAAGAGATAATTGTACCGATTTGTAAAAGAATGATGACGGCAGTCGAAAAGAGATGAGAAGCCGGTTAGTGGACTGTGTAAGCGGTACTGTAAGCGTAAGTAAACGGATGCAGTAGGTTGGTCAGAGATAATTGTACCGATTTGTAAAAGAATGATGACGGCTGTCGAAAGGAAATGAGAAGCCGGTTAGTGGACTGTGTAAGCGGCACTGTAAGCGTAAGTAAGCGGATGCAGTAGGGTGGTCAGATATAATTGTACCGATTTGTAAAAGAATGATGACGGCTGTCGAAAAGAAATGAGAAGCCGGTTAGTGGACTGTGTAAGCGGTACTGTAAGCGTTAGTAAGCGGATGCAGTAGGTTGGTCAGAGATAATTGTACCGATTTGTAAAAGAATGATGACGGCTGTCGAAAAGAAATGAGAAGCCGGTTAGTGGACTGTGGAAGCGGTACTGTAAGCGTTAGTAAGCGGATGCAGTAGGTTGGTAAGAGATAATTGTACCGATTTGTAAAAGAATGATGACGGCTGTCGAAAAGTAATGAGAAGCCGGTGAGTGGACTGTATAAGCGGTACTGTAAGCGTAAGTAAGCGGATGCAGTAGGTTGGTCAGAGATAATTCTACCTATTTGTAAAAGAATGATGACGGCTGTCGAAAAGAAATGAGAAGCCGGTTAGTGGACTGTGTAAGCGGTACTGTAAGCGTAAGTAAGCGGATGCAGTAGGTTGGTAAGAGATAATTGTACCTATTTTTAAAAGAATGATGACGGCTGTCGAAAAGAAATGAGAAGCCGGTTAGTGGACTGTGTAGGCGGTACTGTAAGCGTAAGTAAGCGGATGCAGTAGGTTGGTAAGAGATAATTGTACCGATTTGTAAAAGAATGATGGCGGCTGTCGAAAAGAAATGAGAAGCCGGTTAGTGGACTGTGTAAGCGGTACTGTAAGAGTAAGTAAGCGGATGCAGTAGGTTGGTAAGAGATAATTGTACCGATTTGTAAAAGAATGATGACGGCTGTCGAAAAGAAATGAGAAGCCGGTTAGTGGACTGTGTAAGCGGTACTGTAAACGTAAGTAAGCGGATGCAGTAGGTTGGTCAGAGATAATTGTACCGATTTGTAAAAGAATGATGACGGCTGTCGAAAAGAAATGAGAAGCCGGTTAGTGGACTGTGGAAGCGGTACTGTAAGCGTTAGTAAGCGGATGCAGTAGGTTGGTAAGAGATAATTGTACCGATTTGTAAAAGAATGATGACGGCTGTCGAAAAGAGATGAGAAGCCGGTTAGTGGACTGTATAAGCGGTACTGTAAGCGTAAGTAAGCGGATGCAGTAGGTTCGTCAGATATAATTGTACCTATTTGTAAAAGAATGATGACGGCTGTCGAAAAGAAATGAGAAGCCGGTTAGTGGACTGTGTAAGCTGTACTGTAAGCGTAAGTAAGCGGATGCAGTAGGTTGGTAAGAGATAATTGTACCGATTTGTAAAAGAATGATGACGGCTGTCGAAAAGAAATGAGAAGCCGGTTAGTGGACCGTGTAAGCGGTACTGTAAGAGTAGGTAAGCGGATGCAGTAGGTTGGTAAGAGATAATTGTACTTTTTGTAAGAGAATAATGACGGCTAACGAAAAGAAATGAGAAGCCGGTTAGTGGACTGTGTAAGCGGTACTGTAAGCGTAAGTAAGCGGATGCAGAAGGTTGGTAAGAGATAATTGTACCTATTTGTAAAAGAATGATGACGGCTTTTGAAAAGAGATGAGAAGTCGGTTAGTGGACTGTGTAAGCGGTACTGTAAGCGTAAGTAAGCGGATGCAGTAGGTTGGTCAGAGTTAATTGTAGCTATTTGTAAAAGAATGATGACGGCTGTCGAAAAGAAATGAGAAGCCGGTTAGTGGACTGTGTAAGCGGTACTGTAAGCGTAAGTAAGCGGATGCAGTAGGTTGGTCAGAGATAATTGTACCGATTTGTAAAAGAATGATGACGGCTGTCGAAAAGAAATGAGAAGCCGGTTAGTGGACTGTGTAAGCGGTACTGTAAGCGTAAGTAAGCGGATGCAGTAGGTTGGTAAGAGATAATTGTACCGATTTGTAAAAGAATGATGACGGCTGTCGAAAAGAAATGAGAAGCCGGTTAGTGGACTGTGTAAGCGGTACTGTAAGCGTAAGTAAGCGGATGCAGTAGGTTGGTCAGAGATAATTGTACCGATTTGTAAAAGAATGATGACGGCTGTCGAAAAGAAATGAGAAGCCGGTTAGTGGACTGTGTAAGCGGTACTGTAAGCGTAAGTAAGCGGATGCAGTAGGTTGGTAAGAGATAATTGTACCGATTTGTAAAAGAATGATGACGGCTGTCGAAAAGAAATGAGAAGCCGGTTAGTGGACTGTGTAAGCGGTACTGTAAGCGTAAGTAAGCGGATGCAGTAGGTTGGTACGAGATAATTGTACCGATTTGTAAAAGAATGATGACGGCTGTCGAAAAGAAATGAGAAGCCGGTTAGTGGACTGTGTAAGCGGTACTGTAAGCGTAAGTAAGCGGATGCAGTAGGTTGGTCAGAGATAATTGTACCGATTTGTAAAATAATGATGACGGCAGTCGAAAAGAGATGAGAAGCCGGTTAGTAGACTGTGTAAGCGGTACTGTAAGCGTAAGTAAGCGGATGCAGTAGGTTGGTAAGAGATAATTGTACCTATTTGTAAAAGAATGATGACGGCTGTCGAAAAGAAATGAGAAGCCGGTTAGTGGACTGTGTAAGCGGTACTGTAAGCGTAAGTAAGCGGATGCGGTAGGTTGGTAAGAGATAATTGTACCGATTTGTAAAAGAATGATGACGGCTGTCGAAAAGAGATGAGAAGCCGGTTAGTGGACTGTGTAAAGGTTACTGTAAGAGTAAGTGAGCGGATGCAGTAGGTTGGTAAGAGATAATTGTACCGATTCGTAAAAGAATGATGACGGCTGTCGAAAAGAAATGAGAAGCCGGTTAGTGGACTGTGTAAGCGGTACTGTGAGAGTAAGTAAGCGGATGCAGTAGGTTGGTAAGAGATAATTGTACCTATCTGTAAAAGAATGATGACGGCTGTCGAAAAGAAATGAGAAGCCGGTTAGTGGACTGTGTAAGCGGTACTGTAAGCGTAAGTAAGCGGATGCAGTAGGTTGGTAAGAGATAATTGTACCGATTTGTAAAAGAATGATGACGGCTGTCGAAAAGAAATGAGAAGCCGGTTAGTCGACTGTGTAAGCGGTACTGTAAGCGTAAGTAAGCGGATGCAGTAGGTTGGTCAAGGATAATTGTACCTATTTGTAAAAGAATGATGACGGCTGTCGAAAAGAAATCAGAAGCCGGTTAGTGGACTGTGTAAGCGGTACTGTAAGCGTAAGTAAGCGGATGCAGTAGGTTGGTAAGAGATAATTGTACCTATTTGTAAAAGAATGATGACGGCTGTTGAAAAGAAATGAGAAGCCGGTTAGTGGAATGTGTAAGCGGTACTGTAAGCGTAAGTAAGCGGATGCAGTAGGTTGGTAAGAGATAATTGTACCGATTTGTAAAAGAATGATGACGGCTGTCGAAAAGAAATGAGAAGCCGGTTAGTGGACTGTGTAAGCGGTACTGTAAGCGTAAGTAAGCGGATGCAGTAGGTTGGTCAGAGATAATTGTACCGATTTGTAAAAGAATGATGACGGCTGTCGAAAAGAAATGAGAAGCTGGTTAGTGGACTGTGTAAGCGGCACTGTAAGCGTAAGTAAGCGGATGCAGTAGGTTGGTCAGAGATAATTGTACCGATTTGTAAAAGAATGATGACGGCTGTCGAAAAGAAATGAGAAGCCGGTTAGTGGACTGTGTAAGCGGTACTGTAAGCGTTAGTAAGCGGATGCAGTAGGTTGGTAAGAGATAATTGTACCGATTTGTAAAAGAATGATGACGGCTGTCGAAAAGTAATGAGAAGCCGGTTAGTGGACTGTATAAGCGGTACTGTAAGCGTAAGTAAGCGGATGCAGTAGGTTGGTCAGAGATAATTCTACCTATTTGTAAAAGATTGATGACGGCTGTCGAAAAGAAATGAGAAGCCGGTTAGTGGACTGTGTAAGCGGTACTGTAAGCGTAAGTAAGCGGATGCAGTAGGTTGGTAAGAGATAATTGTACCTATTTTTAAAAGAATGATGACGGCTGTCGAAAAGAAATGAGAAGCCGGTTAGTGGACTGTGTAGGCGGTACTGTAAGCGTAAGTAAGCGGATGCAGTAGGTTGGTAAGAGATAATTGTACCGATTTGTAAAAGAATGATGACGGCTGTCGAAAAGAAATGAGAAGCCGGTTGGTGGACTGTGTAAGCGGTACTGTAAGAGTAAGTAAGCGGATGCAGTAGGTTGGTAAGAGATAATTGTACCGATTTGTAAAAGAATGATGACGGCTGTCGAAAAGAAATGAGAAGCCGGTTAGTGGACTGTGTAAGCGGTACTGTAAGAGTAAGTAAGCGGATGCAGTAGGTTGGTAAGAGATAATTGTACCTATTTGTAAAAGAATGATGACGGCTGTCGAAAAGAAATGAGAAGCCGGTTAGTTGACTGTGTAAGCGGTACTGTAAGCGTAAGTAAGCGGATGCAGTAGGTTGGTCAGAGATAATTGTACCTATTTGTAAAAGAATGATGACGGCTGTCGAAAAGAGATGAGAAGCCGGTTAGTGGACTGTGTAAGCGGTACTGTAAGCGTAAGTAAGCGGATGCAGTAGGTTGGTAAGAGATAATTGTACCTATTTGTAAAAGAATGATGACGGCTGTCGAAAAGAAATGAGAAGCCGGTTAGTGGACTGTGTAAGCTGTACTGTAAGCGTAAGTAAGCGGATGCAGTAGGTTGGTAAGAGATAATTGTACCGATTTGTAAAAGAATGATGACGGCTATCGAAAAGAAATGAGAAGCCGGTTAGTGGACTGTGTAAGCGGTACTGTAAGAGTAAGTAAGCGGATGCAGTAGGTTGGTAAGAGATAATTGTACTTTTTGTAAAAGAATAATGACGGCTGTCGAAAAGAAATAAGAAGCCGGTTAGTGGACTGTGTAAGCGGTACTGTAAGCGTAAGTAAGCGGATGCAGTAGGTTGGTCAGAGTTAATTGTAGCTATTTGTAAAAGAGTGATGACGGCTGTCGAAATGAGATGAGAACCCGGTTAGTGGACTGTGTAAGCGGTACTGTAAGCGTAAGTAAGCGGATGCAGTAGGTTGGTCAGAGATAATTGTACCGATTTGTAAAAGAATGATGACGGCTGTCGAAAAGAAATGAGAAGCCGGTTAGTGGACTGTGTAAGCGGTACTGTAAGCGTAAGTAAGCGGATGAAGTAGGTTGGTAAGAGATAATTGTACCGATTTGTAAAAGAATGATGATGGCTGTCGAAAAGAAATGAGAAGCCGGTTAGTGGGCTGTGTAAGCGGTACTGTAAGCGTAAGTAGGCGGATGCAGTAGGTTGGTCAGAGATAATTGTACCGATTTGTAAAAGAATGATGACGGCAGTCGAAAAGAGATGAGAAGCCGGTTAGTGGACTGTGTAAGCGGTACTGTAAGCGTAAGTAAACGGATGCAGTAGGTTGGTCAGAGATAATTGTACCGATTTGTAAAAGAATGATGACGGCTGTCGAAAGGAAATGAGAAGCCGGTTAGTGGACTGTGTAAGCGGCACTGTAAGCGTAAGTAAGCGGATGCAGTAGGGTGGTCAGAGATAATTGTACCGATTTGTAAAAGAATGATGACGGCTGTCGAAAAGAAATGAGAAGCCGGTTAGTGGACTGTGTAAGTGGTACTGTAAGCGTTAGTAAGCGGATGCAGTAGGTTGGTAAGAGATAATTGTACCGATTTGTAAAAGAATGATGACGGCTGTCGAAAAGTAATGAGAAGCCGGTTAGTGGACTGTGTATGCGGTACTGTAAGCGTAAGTAAGCGGATGCAGTAGGTTGGTCAGAGATAATTGTACCTATTTGTAAAAGAATGATGACGGCTGTCGAAAAGAATTGAGAAGCCGGTTAGTGGACTGTGTAAGCGGTACTGTAAGCGTAAGTAAGCGGATGCAGTAGGTTGGTCAGAGATAATTGTACCGATTTGTAAAAGAATGATGACGGCTGTCGAAAAGAAATGAGAAGCCGGTTAGTGGACTGTGTAAGCGGTACTGTAAGCGTAAGTAGGCGGATGCAGTAGGTTGGTAAGAGATAATTGTACCTATTTGTAAAAGAATGATGACGGCTGTCGAAAAGAAATAAGAAGCCGGTTAGTGGACTGTGTAAGCGGTACTGTAAGCGTAAGTAAGCGGATGCAGTAGGTTGGTAAGAGATAATTGTACCGATTTGTAAAAGAATGATGACGGCTGTCGAAAAGAAATGAGAAGCCGGTTAGTGGACTGTGTAAGCGGTACTGTAAGCGTAAGTAAGCGGATGCAGTAGGTTGGTAAGAGATAATTGTACCGATTTGTAAAAGAATGATGACGGCTGTCGAAAAGAAATGAGAAGCCGGTTAGTGGACTGTGTAAGCGGTACTGTAAGCGTAAGTAAGCGGATGCAGTAGGTTGGTCAGAGATAATTGTACCGATTTGTAAAAGAATGATGACGGCAGTCGAAAAGAGATGAGAAGCCGGTTAGTGGACTGTGTAAGCGGTACTGTAAGCGTAAGTAAACGGATGCACTAGGTTGGTCAGAGATAATTGTACCGATTTGTAAAAGAATGATGACGGCTGTCGAAAGGAAATGAGAAGCCGGTTAGTGGACTGTGTAAGCGGCACTGTAAGCGTAAGTAAGCGGATGCAGTAGGGTGGTCAGATATAATTGTACCGATTTGTAAAAGAATGATGACGGCTGTCGAAAAGAAATGAGAAGCCGGTTAGTGGACTGTGTAAGCGGTACTGTAAGCGTTAGTAAGCGGATGCAGTAGGTTGGTAAGAGATAATTGTACCGATTTGTAAAAGAATGATGACGGCTGTCGAAAAGTAATGAGAAGCCGGTTAGTGGACTGTGTATGCGGTACTGTAAGCGTAAGTAAGCGGATGCAGTAGGTTGGTCAGAGATAATTGTACCTATTTGTAAAAGAATGATGACGGCTGTCGAAAAGAATTGAGAAGCCGGTTAGTGGACTGTGTAAGCGGTACTGTAAACGTAAGTAAGCGGATGCAGTAGGTTGGTAAGAGATAATTGTACCTATTTGTAAAAGAATGATGACGGCTGTCGAAAAGAAATGAGAAGCCGGTTAGTGGACTGTGTAAGCGGTACTGTAAGCGTAAGTAAGCGGATGCAGTAGGTTGGTAAGAGATAATTGTACTGATTTGTAAAAGAATGATGACGGCTGTCGAAAAGAGATGAGAAGCCGGTTAGTGGACTGTGTAAAGGTTACTGTAAGAGTAAGTGAGCGGATGCAGTAGGTTGGTAAGAGATAATTGTACCGATTTGTAAAAGAATGATGACGGCTGTCGAAAAGAAATGAGAAGCCGGTTAGTGGACTGTGGAAGCGGTACTGTGAGAGTAAGTAAACGGATGCAGTAGGTTGGTAAGAGATAATTGTACCTATCTGTAAAAGAATGATGACGGCTGTTGAAAAGAAATGAGAAGCCGGTTAGTGGACTGTGTAAGCGGTACTGTACGCGTAAGTAAGCGGATGCAGTAGGTTGGTCGGAGATAATTGTACCTATTTGTAAAAGAATGATGACGGCTGTCGAAAAGAGATGAGAAGCCGGTTAGTGGACTGTGTAAGCGGTACTGTAAGCGTAAGTAAGCGGATGCAGTAGGTTGGTAAGAGATAATTGTACCGATTTGTAAAAGAATGATGACGGCTGTCGAAAAGAAATGAGAACCCGGTTAGTCGACTGTGTAAGCGGTACTGTAAGCGTAAGTAAGCGGATGCAGTAGGTTGGTCAGAGATAATTGTACCTATTTGTAAAAGAATGATGACGGCTGTCGAAAAGAAATCAGAAGCCGGTTAGTGGACTGTGTAAACGGTACTGTAAGCGTAAGTAAGCGGATGCAGTAGGTTGGTAAGAGATAATTGTACCTATTTGTAAAAGAATGATGACGGCTGTCGAAAAGAAATGAGAAGCCGGTTAGTGGAATGTGTAAGCGGTACTGTAAGCGTAAGTAAGCGGATGCAGTAGGTTGGTAAGAGATAATTGTACCGATTTGTAAAAGAATGATGACGGCTGTCGAAAAGAAATGAGAAGCCGGTTAGTGGACTGTGTAAGCGGTACTGTAAGCGTAAGTAAGCAGATGCAGTAGGTTGGTCAGAGATAATTGTACCGATTTGTAAAAGAATCATGACGGCTGTCGAAAAGAAATGAGAAGCCGGTTAGTGGACTGTGTAAGCGGTACTGTAAGCGTAAGTAAGCGGATGCAGTAGGTTGGTAAGAGATAATTGTACCGATTTGTAAAAGAATGATGACGGCTGTCGAAAAGAAATGAGAAGCCGGTTAGTGGACTGTGTAAGCGGTACTGTAAACGTAAGTAAGCGGATGCAGTAGGTTGGTCAGAGATAATTGTACCGATTTGTAAAAGAATGATGACGGCTGTCGAAAAGAAATGAGAAGCTGGTTAGTGGACTGTGTAAGCGGCACTGTAAGCGTAAGTAAGCGGATGCAGTAGGTTGGTCAGAGATAATTGTACCGATTTGTAAAAGAATGATGACGGCTGTCGAAAAGAAATGAGAAGCCGGTTAGTGGACTGTGTAAGCGGTACTGTAAGCGTTAGTAAGCGGATGCATTAGGTTGGTAAGAGATAATTGTACTGATTTGTAAAAGAATGATGACGGCTGTCGAAAAGTAATGAGAAGCCGGTTAGTGGACTGTATAAGCGGTACTGTAAGCGTAAGTAAGCGGATGCAGTAGGTTGGTCAGAGATAATTCTACCTATTTGTAAAAGAATGATGACGGCTGTCGAAAAGAAATGAGAAGCCGGTTAGTGGACTGTGTAGGCGGTACTGTAAGCGTAAGTAAGCGGATGCAGTAGGTTGGTAAGAGATAATTGTACCGATTTGTAAAAGAATGATGACGGCTGTCGAAAAGAAATGAGAAGCCGGTTAGTGGACTGTGTAAGCGGTACTGTAAGAGTAAGTAAGCGGATGCAGTAGGTTGGTAAGAGATAATTGTATCGATTTGTAAAAGAATGATGACGGCTGTCGAAAAGAAATGAGAGCCGGTTAGTGGACTGTGTAAGCGGTACTGTAAGAGTAAGTAAGCGGATGCAGTAGGTTGGTGAGAGATAATTGTACCTATTTGTAAAAGAATGATGACGGCTGTCGAAAAGAAATGAGAAGCCGGTTAGTTGACTGTGTAAGCGGTACTGTAAGCGTAAGTAAGCGGATGCAGTAGGTTGGTCAGAGATAATTGTACCTATTTGTAAAAGAATGATGACGGCTGTCGAAAAGAGATGAGAAGCCGGTTAGTGGACTGTGTAAGCGGTACTGTAAGCGTAAGTAAGCGGATGCAGTAGGTTGGTAAGAGATAATTGTACCTATTTGTAAAAGAATGATGACGGCTGTCGAAAAGAAATGAGAAGCCGGTTAGTGGACTGTGTAAGCGTAAGTAAGCGGATGCAGTAGGTTGGTAAGAGATAATTGTACCGATTTGTAAAAGAATGATGACGGCTATCGAAAAGAAATGAGAAGCCGGTTAGTGGACTGTGTAAGCGGTACTGTAAGAGTAAGTAAGCGGATGCAGTAGGTTGGTAAGAGATAATTGTACTTTTTATAAAAGAATAATGACGGCTGTCGAAAAGAAATGAGAAGCCGGTTAGTGGACTGTGTAAGCGGTACTGTAAGCGTAAGTAAGCGGATGCAGAAGGTTGGTAAGAGATAATTGTACCTATTTGTAAAAGAATGATGGCGGCTGTCGAAAAGAGATGAGAAGTCGGTTAGTGGACTGTGTAAGCGGTACTGTAAGCGTAAGTAGGCGGATGCAGTAGGTTGGTAAGAGATAATTGTACCGATTTGTAAAAGAATGATGACGGCAGTCGAAAAGAGATGAGAAGCCGGTTAGTGGACTGTGTAAGCGGTACTGTAAGCGTAAGTAAACGGATGCAGTAGGTTGGTCAGAGATAATTGTACCGATTTGTAAAAGAATGATGACGGCTGTCGAAAGGAAATGAGAAGCCGGTTAGTGGACTGTGTAAGCGGCACTGTAAGCGTAAGTAAGCGGATGCAGTAGGGTGGTCAAAGATAATTTTACCGATTTGTAAAAGAATGATGACGGCTGTCGAAAAGAAATGAGAAGCCGGTTAGTGGACTGTGTAAGCGGTACTGTAAGCGTTAGTAAGCGGATGCAGTAGGTTGGTAAGAGATAATTGTACCGATTTGTAAAAGAATGATGACGGCTGTCGAAAAGTAATGAGAAGCCGGTTAGTGGACTGTGTAAGCGGTACTGTAAGCGTAAGTAAGCGGATGCAGTAGGTTGGTAAGAGATAATTGTACCTATTTGTAAAAGAATGATGACGGCTGTCGAAAAGAAATGAGAAGCCGGTTAGTGGACTGTGTAAGCTGTACTGTAAGCGTAAGTAAGCGGATGCAGTAGGTTGGTAAGAGATAATTGTACCGATTTGTAAAAGAATGATGACGGCTATCGAAAAGAAATGAGAAGCCGGTTAGTGGACTGTGTAAGCGGTACTGTAAGAGTAAGTAAGCGGATGCAGTAGGTTGGTAAGAGATAATTGTACTTTTTGTAAAAGAATAATGACGGCTGTCGAAAAGAAATGAGAAGCCGGTTAGTGGACTGTGTAAGCGGTACTGTAAGCGTAAGTAAGCGGATGCAGAAGGTTGGTAAGAGATAATTGTACCTATTTGTAAAAGAATGATGACGGCTGTCGAAAAGAGATGAGAAGTCGGTTTGTGGACTGTGTAAGCGGTACTGTAAGCGTAAGTAGGCGGATGCAGTAGGTTGGTAAGAGATAATTGTACCTATTTGTAAAAGAATGATGACGGCTGTCGAAAAGAAATGAGAAGCCGGTTAGTGGACTGTGTAAGCGGTACTGTAAGCGTAAGTAAGCGGATGAAGTAGGTTGGTAAGAGATAATTGTACCGATTTGTAAAAGAATGATGATGGCTGTCGAAAAGAAATGAGAAGCCGGTTAGTGGGCTGTGTAAGCGGTACTGTAAGCGTAAGTAGGCGGATGCAGTAGGCTGGTCAGAGATAATTGTACCGATTTGTAAAAGAATGATGACGGCAGTCGAAAAGAGATGAGAAGCCGGTTAGTGGACTGTGTAAGCGGTACTGTAAGCGTAAGTAAACGGATGCAGTAGGTTGGTCAGAGATAATTGTACCGATTTGTAAAAGAATGATGACGGCTGTCGAAAGGAAATGAGAAGCCGGTTAGTGGACTGTGTAAGCGGCACTGTAAGCGTAAGTAAGCGGATGCAGTAGGGTGGTCAGAGATAATTGTACCGATTTGTAAAAGAATGATGACGGCTGTCGAAAAGAAATGAGAAGCCGGTTAGTGGACTGTGTAAGCGGTACTGTAAGCGTTAGTAAGCGGATGCAGTAGGTTGGTAAGAGATGATTGTACCGATTTGTAAAAGAATGATGACGGCTGTCGAAAAGTAATGAGAAGCCGGTTAGTGGACTGTGTATGCGGTACTGTAAGCGTAAGTAAGCGGATGCAGTAGGTTGGTCAGAGATAATTGTACCTATTTGTAAAAGAATGATGACGGCTGTCGAAAAGAATTGAGAAGCCGGTTAGTGGACTGTGTAAGCGGTACTGTAAGCGTAAGTAAGCGGATGCAGTAGGTTGGTCAGAGATAATTGTACCGATTTGTAAAAGAATGATGACGGCTGTCGAAAAGAAATGAGAAGCCGGTTAGTGGACTGTGTAAGCGGTACTGTAAGCGTAAGTAAGCGGATGCAGTAGGTTGGTAAGAGATAATTGTACCGATTTGTAAAAGAATGATGACGGCTGTCGAAAAGAAATGAGAAGCCGGTTAGTGGACTGTGTAAGCGGTACTGTAAGCGTAAGTAAGCGGATGCAGTAGGTTGGTCAGAGATAATTGTACCGATTTGTAAAAGAATGATGACGGCTGTCGAAAAGAAATGAGAAGCCGGTTAGTGGACTGTGTAAGCGGTACTGCAAGCGTAAGTAAGCGGATGCAGTAGGTTGGTAAGAGATAATTGTACCGATTTGTAAAAGAATGATGACGGCTGTCGAAAAGAAATGAGAAGCCGGTTAGTGGACTGTGTAAGCGGTACTGTAAGCGTAAGTAAGCGGATGCAGTAGGTTGGTAAGAGATAATTGTACCGATTTGTAAAAGAATGATGACGGCTGTCGAAAAGAAATGAGAAGCCGGTTAGTGGACTGTGTAAGCGGTACTGTAAGCGTAAGTAAGCGGATGCAGTAGGTTGGTAAGAGATAATTGTACCGATTTGTAAAAGAATGATGACGGCTGTCGAAAAGAAATGAGAAGCCGGTTAGTGGACTGTGTAAGCGGTACTGTAAGCGTAAGTAAGCGGATGCAGTAGGTTGGTCAGAGATAATTGTACCGATTTGTAAAAGAATGATGACGGCAGTCGAAAAGAGATGAGAAGCCGGTTAGTGGACTGTGTAAGCGGTACTGTAAGCGTAAGTAAGCGGATGCAGTAGGTTGGTAAGAGATAATTGTACCGATTTGTAAAAGAATGATGACGGCTGTCGAAAAGAAATGAGAAGCCGGTTAGTGGACTGTGTAAGCGGTACTGTAAGCGTAAGTAAGCGGATGCAGTAGGTTGGTCAGAGATAATTGTACCGATTTGTAAAAGAATGATGACGGCTGTCGAAAAGTAATGAGAAGCCGGTTAGTGGACTGTGTATGCGGTACTGTAAGCGTAAGTAAGCGGATGCAGTAGGTTGGTCAGAGATAATTGTACCTATTTGTAAAAGAATGATGACGGCTGTCGAAAAGAGATGAGAAGTCGGTTAGTGGACTGTGTTAGCGGTACTGTAAGCGTAAGTAAGCGGATGCAGTAGGTTGGTCAGAGATAATTGTACCGATTTGTAAAAGAATGATGACGGCTGTCGAAAAGAAATGAGAAGCCGGTTAGTGGACTGTGTAAGCGGTACTGTAAGCGTAAGTAAGCGGATGCAGTAGGTTGGTAAGAGATAATTGTACCGATTTGTAAAAGAATGATGACGGCTGTCGAAAAGAAATGAGAAGCCGGTTAGTGGACTGTGTAAGCGGTACTGTAAGCGTAAGTAAGCGGATGCAGTAGGTTGGTCAGAGATAATTGTACCGATTTGTAAAAGAATGATGACGGCTGTCGAAAAGAAATGAGAAGCCGGTTAGTGGACTGTGTAAGCGGTACTGCAAGCGTAAGTAAGCGGATGCAGTAGGTTGGTAAGAGATAATTGTACCGATTTGTAAAAGAATGATGACGGCTGTCGAAAAGAAATGAGAAGCCGGTTAGTGGACTGTGGAAGCGGTACTGTGAGAGTAAGTAAGCGGATGCAGTAGGTTGGTAAGAGATAATTGTACCTATCTGTAAAAGAATGATGACGGCTGTTGAAAAGAAATGAGAAGCCGGTTAGTGGACTCTGTAAGCGGTACTGTACGCGTAAGTAAGCGGATGCAGTAGGTTGGTCGGAGATAATTGTACCGATTTGTAAAAGAATGATGACGGCAGTCGAAAAGAGATGAGAAGCCGGTTAGTGGACTGTGTAAGCGGTACTGTAAGCGTAAGTAAACGGATGCAGTAGGTTGGTCAGAGATAATTGTACCTATTTGTAAAAGAATGATGACGGCTGTCGAAAAGAAATGAGAAGCCGGTTAGTGGACTGTGTAAGCGGTACTGTAAGCGTAAGTAAGCGGATGCAGTAGGTTGGTAAGAGATAATTGTACCGATTTGTAAAAGAATGATGACGGCTGTCGAAAAGAGATGAGAAGCCGGTTAGTGGACTGTGTAAAGGTTACTGTAAGAGTAAGTGAGCGGATGCAGTAGGTTGGTAAGAGATAATTGTACCGATTTGTAAAAGAATGATGACGGCTGTCGAAAAGAAATGAGAAGCCGGTTAGTGGACTGTGGAAGCGGTACTGTGAGAGTAAGTAAGCGGATGCAGTAGGTTGGTAAGAGATAATTGTACCTATCTGTAAAAGAATGATGACGGCTGTTGAAAAGAAATGAGAAGCCGGTTAGTGGACTCTGTAAGCGGTACTGTACGCGTAAGTAAGCGGATGCAGTAGGTTGGTCGGAGATAATTGTACCTATTTGTAAAAGAATGATGACGGCTGTCGAAAAGAGATGAGAAGCCGGTTAGTGGACTGTGTAAGCGGTACTGTAAGCGTAAGTAAGCGGATGCAGTAGGTTGGTAAGAGATAATTGTACCGATTTGTAAAAGAATGATGACGGCTGTCGAAAAGAAATGAGAAGCCGGTTAGTCGACTGTGTAAGCGGTACTGTAAGCGTAAGTAAGCGGATGCAGTAGGTTGGTCAGAGATAATTGTACCAATTTGTAAAAGAATGATGACGGCTGTCGAAAAGAAATCAGAAGCCGGTTAGTGGACTGTGTAAGCGGTACTGTAAGCGTAAGTAAGCGGATGCAGTAGGTTGATAAGAGATAATTGTACCTATTTGTAAAAGAATGATGACGGCTGTCGAAAAGAAATGAGAAGCCGGTTAGTGGAATGTGTAAGCGGTACTGTAAGCGTAAGTAAGCGGATGCAGTAGGTTGGTAAGAGATAATTGTACCGATTTGTAAAAGAATGATGACGGCTGTCGAAAAGAAATGAGAAGCCGGTTAGTGGACTGTGTAAGCGGTACTGTAAGCGTAAGTAAGCGGATGCAGTAGGTTGGTCAGAGATAATTGTACCGATTTGTAAAAGAATCATGACGGCTGTCGAAAAGAAATGAGAAGCCGGTTAGTGGACTGTGTAAGCGGTACTGTAAGCGTAAGTAAGCGGATGCAGTAGGTTGGTAAGAGATAATTGTACCGATTTGTAAAAGAATGATGACGGCTGTCGAAAAGAAATGAGAAGCCGGTTAGTGGACTGTGTAAGCGGTACTGTAAACGTAAGTAAGCGGATGCAGTAGGTTGGTCAGAGATAATTGTACCGATTTGTAAAAGAATGATGACGGCTGTCGAAAAGAAATGAGAAGCTGGTTAGTGGACTGTGTAAGCGGCACTGTAAGCGTAAGTAAGCGGATGCAGTAGGTTGGTCAGAGATAATTGTACCCATTTGTAAAAGAATGATGACGGCTGTCGAAAAGAAATGAGAAGCCGGTTAGTGGACTGTGTAAGCGGTACTGTAAGCGTTAGTAAGCGGATGCAGTAGGTTGGTAAGAGATAATTGTACCGATTTGTAAAAGAATGATGACGGCTGTCGAAAAGTAATGAGAAGCCGGTTAGTGGACTGTATAAGCGGTACTGTAAGCGTAAGTAAGCGGATGCAGTAGGTTGGTCACAGATAATTCTACCTATTTGTAAAAGAATGATGACGGCTGTCGAAAAGAAATGAGAAGCCGGTTAGTGGACTGTGTAAGCGGTACTGTAAGCGTAAGTAAGCGGATGCAGTAGGTTGGTAAGAGATAATTGTACCTATTTTTAAAAGAATGATGACGGCTGTCGAAAAGAAATGAGAAGCCGGTTAGTGGACTGTGTAGGCGGTACTGTAAGCGTAAGTAAGCGGATGCAGTAGGTTGGTAAGAGATAATTGTACCGATTTGTAAAAGAATGATGACGGCTGTCGAAAAGAAATGAGAAGCCGGTTAGTGGACTGTGTAAGCGGTACTGTAAGAGTAAGTAAGCGGATGCAGTAGGTTGTTAAGAGATAATTGTACCGATTTGTAAAAGAATGATGACGGGTGTCGAAAAGAAATGAGAAGCCGGTTAGTGGACTGTGTAAGCGGTACTGTAAGAGTAAGTAAGCGGATGCAGTAGGTTTGTAAGAGATAATTGTACCTATTTGTAAAAGAATGATGACGGCTGTCGAAAAGAAATGAGAAGCCGGTTAGTTGACTGTGTAAGCGGTACTGTAAGCGTAAGTAAGCGGATGCAGTAGGTTGGTCAGAGATAATTGTACCTATTTGTAAAAGAATGATGACGGCTGTCGAAAAGAGATGAGAAGCCGGTTAGTGGACTGTGTAAGCGGTACTGTAAGCGTAAGTAAGCGGATGCAGTAGGTTGGTAAGAGATAATTGTACCTATTTGTAAAAGAATGATGACGGCTGTCGAAAAGAAATGAGAAGCCGGTTAGTGGACTGTGTAAGCTGTACTGTAAGCGTAAGTAAGCGGATGCAGTAGGTTGGTAAGAGATAATTGTACCGATTTGTAAAAGAATGATGACGGCTATCGAAAAGAAATGAGAAGCCGGTTAGTGGACTGTGTAAGCGGTACTGTAAGAGTAAGTAAGCGGATGCAGTAGGTTGGTAAGAGATAATTGTACTTTTTGTAAAAGAATAATGACGGCTGTCGAAAAGAAATGAGAAGCCGGTTAGTGGACTGTGTAAGCGGTACTGTAAGCGTAAGTAAGCGGATGCAGAAGGTTGGTAAGAGATAATTGTACCTATTTGTAAAAGAATGATGACGGCTGTCGAAAAGAGATGAGAAGTCGGTTAGTGGACTGTGTTAGCGGTACTGTAAGCGTAAGTAAGCGGATGCAGTAGGTTGGTCAGAGATAATTGTACCGATTTGTAAAAGAATGATGACGGCTGTCGAAAAGAAATGAGAAGCCGGTTAGTGGACTGTGTAAGCGGTACTGTAAGCGTAAGTAAGCGGATGCAGTAGGTTGGTAAGAGATAATTGTACCGATTTGTAAAAGAATGATGACGGCTGTCGAAAAGAAATGAGAAGCCGGTTAGTGGACTGTGTAAGCGGTACTGTAAGCGTAAGTAAGCGGATGCAGTAGGTTGGTAAGAGATAATTGTACCGATTTGTAAAAGAATGATGACGGCTGTCGAAAAGAAATGAGAAGCCGGTTAGTGGACTGTGTAAGCGGTACTGTAAGCGTAAGTAAGCGGATGCAGTAGGTTGGTCAGAGATAATTGTACCGATTTGTAAAAGAATGATGACGGCAGTCGAAAAGAGATGAGAAGCCGGTTAGTGGACTGTGTAAGCGGTACTGTAAGCGTAAGTAAACGGATGCAGTAGGTTGGTCAGAGATAATTGTACCTATTTGTAAAAGAATGATGACGGCTGTCGAAAAGAAATGAGAAGCCGGTTAGTGGACTGTGTAAGCGGTACTGTAAGCGTAAGTAAGCGGATGCAGTAGGTTGGTAAGAGATAATTGTACCGATTTGTAAAAGAATGATGACGGCTGTCGAAAAGAGATGAGAAGCCGGTTAGTGGACTGTGTAAAGGTTACTGTAAGAGTAAGTGAGCGGATGCAGTAGGTTGGTAAGAGATAATTGTACCGATTTGTAAAAGAATGATGACGGCTGTCGAAAAGAAATGAGAAGCCGGTTAGTGGACTGTGGAAGCGGTACTGTGAGAGTAAGTAAGCGGATGCAGTAGGTTGGTAAGAGATAATTGTACCTATCTGTAAAAGAATGATGACGGCTGTTGAAAAGAAATGAGAAGCCGGTTAGTGGACTCTGTAAGCGGTACTGTACGCGTAAGTAAGCGGATGCAGTAGGTTGGTCGGAGATAATTGTACCTATTTGTAAAAGAATGATGACGGCTGTCGAAAAGAGATGAGAAGCCGGTTAGTGGACTGTGTAAGCGGTACTGTAAGCGTAAGTAAGCGGATGCAGTAGGTTGGTAAGAGATAATTGTACCGATTTGTAAAAGAATGATGACGGCTGTCGAAAAGAAATGAGAAGCCGGTTAGTCGACTGTGTAAGCGGTACTGTAAGCGTAAGTAAGCGGATGCAGTAGGTTGGTCAGAGATAATTGTACCAATTTGTAAAAGAATGATGACGGCTGTCGAAAAGAAATCAGAAGCCGGTTAGTGGACTGTGTAAGCGGTACTGTAAGCGTAAGTAAGCGGATGCAGTAGGTTGATAAGAGATAATTGTACCTATTTGTAAAAGAATGATGACGGCTGTCGAAAAGAAATGAGAAGCCGGTTAGTGGAATGTGTAAGCGGTACTGTAAGCGTAAGTAAGCGGATGCAGTAGGTTGGTAAGAGATAATTGTACCGATTTGTAAAAGAATGATGACGGCTGTCGAAAAGAAATGAGAAGCCGGTTAGTGGACTGTGTAAGCGGTACTGTAAGCGTAAGTAAGCGGATGCAGTAGGTTGGTCAGAGATAATTGTACCGATTTGTAAAAGAATCATGACGGCTGTCGAAAAGAAATGAGAAGCCGGTTAGTGGACTGTGTAAGCGGTACTGTAAGCGTAAGTAAGCGGATGCAGTAGGTTGGTAAGAGATAATTGTACCGATTTGTAAAAGAATGATGACGGCTGTCGAAAAGAAATGAGAAGCCGGTTAGTGGACTGTGTAAGCGGTACTGTAAACGTAAGTAAGCGGATGCAGTAGGTTGGTCAGAGATAATTGTACCGATTTGTAAAAGAATGATGACGGCTGTCGAAAAGAAATGAGAAGCTGGTTAGTGGACTGTGTAAGCGGCACTGTAAGCGTAAGTAAGCGGATGCAGTAGGTTGGTCAGAGATAATTGTACCGATTTGTAAAAGAATGATGACGGCTGTCGAAAAGAAATGAGAAGCCGGTTAGTGGACTGTGTAAGCGGTACTGTAAGCGTTAGTAAGCGGATGCAGTAGGTTGGTAAGAGATAATTGTACCGATTTGTAAAAGAATGATGACGGCTGTCGAAAAGTAATGAGAAGCCGGTTAGTGGACTGTATAAGCGGTACTGTAAGCGTAAGTAAGCGGATGCAGTAGGTTGGTCACAGATAATTCTACCTATTTGTAAAAGAATGATGACGGCTGTCGAAAAGAAATGAGAAGCCGGTTAGTGGACTGTGTAAGCGGTACTGTAAGCGTAAGTAAGCGGATGCAGTAGGTTGGTAAGAGATAATTGTACCTATTTTTAAAAGAATGATGACGGCTGTCGAAAAGAAATGAGAAGCCGGTTAGTGGACTGTGTAGGCGGTACTGTAAGCGTAAGTAAGCGGATGCAGTAGGTTGGTAAGAGATAATTGTACCGATTTGTAAAAGAATGATGACGGCTGTCGAAAAGAAATGAGAAGCCGGTTAGTGGACTGTGTAAGCGGTACTGTAAGAGTAAGTAAGCGGATGCAGTAGGTTGTTAAGAGATAATTGTACCGATTTGTAAAAGAATGATGACGGGTGTCGAAAAGAAATGAGAAGCCGGTTAGTGGACTGTGTAAGCGGTACTGTAAGAGTAAGTAAGCGGATGCAGTAGGTTTGTAAGAGATAATTGTACCTATTTGTAAAAGAATGATGACGGCTGTCGAAAAGAAATGAGAAGCCGGTTAGTTGACTGTGTAAGCGGTACTGTAAGCGTAAGTAAGCGGATGCAGTAGGTTGGTCAGAGATAATTGTACCTATTTGTAAAAGAATGATGACGGCTGTCGAAAAGAGATGAGAAGCCGGTTAGTGGACTGTGTAAGCGGTACTGTAAGCGTAAGTAAGCGGATGCAGTAGGTTGGTAAGAGATAATTGTACCTATTTGTAAAAGAATGATGACGGCTGTCGAAAAGAAATGAGAAGCCGGTTAGTGGACTGTGTAAGCTGTACTGTAAGCGTAAGTAAGCGGATGCAGTAGGTTGGTAAGAGATAATTGTACCGATTTGTAAAAGAATGATGACGGCTATCGAAAAGAAATGAGAAGCCGGTTAGTGGACTGTGTAAGCGGTACTGTAAGAGTAAGTAAGCGGATGCAGTAGGTTGGTAAGAGATAATTGTACTTTTTGTAAAAGAATAATGACGGCTGTCGAAAAGAAATGAGAAGCCGGTTAGTGGACTGTGTAAGCGGTACTGTAAGCGTAAGTAAGCGGATGCAGAAGGTTGGTAAGAGATAATTGTACCTATTTGTAAAAGAATGATGACGGCTGTCGAAAAGAGATGAGAAGTCGGTTAGTGGACTGTGTAAGCGGTACTGTAAGCGTAAGTAGGCGGATGCAGTAGGTTGGTAAGAGATAATTGTACCGATTTGTAAAAGAATGATGACGGCAGTCGAAAAGAGATGAGAAGCCGGTTAGTGGACTGTGTAAGCGGTACTGTAAGCGTAAGTAAACGGATGCAGTAGGTTGGTCAGAGATAATTGTACCGATTTGTAAAAGAATGATGACGGCTGTCGAAAGGAAATGAGAAGCCGGTTAGTGGACTGTGTAAGCGGCACTGTAAGCGTAAGTAAGCGGATGCAGTAGGGTGGTCAAAGATAATTGTACCGATTTGTAAAAGAATGATGACGGCTGTAGAAAAGAAATGAGAAGCCGGTTAGTGGACTGTGTAAGCGGTACTGTAAGCGTTAGTAAGCGGATGCAGTAGGTTGGTAAGAGATAATTGTACCGATTTGTAAAAGAATGATGACGGCTGTCGAAAAGTAATGAGAAGCCGGTCAGTGGACTGTGTATGCGGTACTGTAAGCGTAAGTAAGCGGATGCAGTAGGTTGGTCAGAGATAATTGTACCTATTTGTAAAAGAATGATGACGGCTGTCGAAAAGAATTGAGAAGCCGGTTAGTGGACTGTGTAAGCGGTACTGTAAGCGTAAGTAAGCGGATGCAGTAGGTTGGTCAGAGATAATTGTACCGATTTGTAAAAGAATGATGACGGCTGTCGAAAAGAAATGAGAAGCCGGTTAGTGGACTGTGTAAGCGGTACTGTAAGCGTAAGTAAGCGGATGCAGTAGGTTGGCAAGAGATAATTGTACCGATTTGTAAAAGAATGATGACGGCTGTCGAAAAGAAATGAGAAGCCGGTTAGTGGACTGTGTAAGCGGTACTGTAAGCGTAAGTAAGCGGATGCAGTAGGTTGGTCAGAGATAATTGTACCGATTTGTAAAAGAATGATGACGGCTGTCGAAAAGAAATGAGAAGCCGGTTAGTGGACTGTGTAAGCGGTACTGTAAGCGTAAGTAAGCGGATGCAGTAGGTTGGTAAGAGATAATTGTACCGATTTGTAAAAGAATGATGACGGCTGTCGAAAAGAAATGAGAAGCCGGTTAGTGGACTGTGTAAGCGGTACTGTAAGCGTAAGTAAGCGGATGCAGTAGGTTGGTCAGAGATAATTGTACCGATTTGTAAAAGAATGATGACGGCAGTCGAAAAGAGATGAGAAGCCGGTTAGTGGACTGTGTAAGCGGTACTGTAAGCGTAAGTAAGCGGATGCAGTAGGTTGGTAAGAGATAATTGTACCGATTTGTAAAAGAATGATGACGGCTGTCGAAAAGAAATGAGAAGCCGGTTAGTGGACTGTGTAAGCGGTACTGTAAGCGTAAGTAAGCGGATGCAGTAGGTTGGTCAGAGATAATTGTACCGATTTGTAAAAGAATGATGACGGCTGTCGAAAAGTAATGAGAAGCCGGTTAGTGGACTGTGTATGCGGTACTGTAAGCGTAAGTAAGCGGATGCAGTAGGTTGGTCAGAGATAATTGTACCTATTTGTAAAAGAATGATGACGGCTGTCGAAAAGAGATGAGAAGTCGGTTAGTGGACTGTGTTAGCGGTACTGTAAGCGTAAGTAAGCGGATGCAGTAGGTTGGTCAGAGATAATTGTACCGATTTGTAAAAGAATGATGACGGCTGTCGAAAAGAAATGAGAAGCCGGTTAGTGGACTGTGTAAGCGGTACTGTAAGCGTAAGTAAGCGGATGCAGTAGGTTGGTAAGAGATAATTGTACCGATTTGTAAAAGAATGATGACGGCTGTCGAAAAGAAATGAGAAGCCGGTTAGTGGACTGTGTAAGCGGTACTGTAAGCGTAAGTAAGCGGATGCAGTAGGTTGGTCAGAGATAATTGTACCGATTTGTAAAAGAATGATGACGGCTGTCGAAAAGAAATGAGAAGCCGGTTAGTGGACTGTGTAAGCGGTACTGCAAGCGTAAGTAAGCGGATGCAGTAGGTTGGTAAGAGATAATTGTACCGATTTGTAAAAGAATGATGACGGCTGTCGAAAAGAAATGAGAAGCCGGTTAGTGGACTGTGGAAGCGGTACTGTGAGAGTAAGTAAGCGGATGCAGTAGGTTGGTAAGAGATAATTGTACCTATCTGTAAAAGAATGATGACGGCTGTTGAAAAGAAATGAGAAGCCGGTTAGTGGACTCTGTAAGCGGTACTGTACGCGTAAGTAAGCGGATGCAGTAGGTTGGTCGGAGATAATTGTACCGATTTGTAAAAGAATGATGACGGCAGTCGAAAAGAGATGAGAAGCCGGTTAGTGGACTGTGTAAGCGGTACTGTAAGCGTAAGTAAACGGATGCAGTAGGTTGGTCAGAGATAATTGTACCTATTTGTAAAAGAATGATGACGGCTGTCGAAAAGAAATGAGAAGCCGGTTAGTGGACTGTGTAAGCGGTACTGTAAGCGTAAGTAAGCGGATGCAGTAGGTTGGTAAGAGATAATTGTACCGATTTGTAAAAGAATGATGACGGCTGTCGAAAAGAGATGAGAAGCCGGTTAGTGGACTGTGTAAAGGTTACTGTAAGAGTAAGTGAGCGGATGCAGTAGGTTGGTAAGAGATAATTGTACCGATTTGTAAAAGAATGATGACGGCTGTCGAAAAGAAATGAGAAGCCGGTTAGTGGACTGTGGAAGCGGTACTGTGAGAGTAAGTAAGCGGATGCAGTAGGTTGGTAAGAGATAATTGTACCTATCTGTAAAAGAATGATGACGGCTGTTGAAAAGAAATGAGAAGCCGGTTAGTGGACTCTGTAAGCGGTACTGTACGCGTAAGTAAGCGGATGCAGTAGGTTGGTCGGAGATAATTGTACCTATTTGTAAAAGAATGATGACGGCTGTCGAAAAGAGATGAGAAGCCGGTTAGTGGACTGTGTAAGCGGTACTGTAAGCGTAAGTAAGCGGATGCAGTAGGTTGGTAAGAGATAATTGTACCGATTTGTAAAAGAATGATGACGGCTGTCGAAAAGAAATGAGAAGCCGGTTAGTGGACTGTGTAAGCGGTACTGTAAGAGTAAGTAAGCGGATGCAGTAGGTTGTTAAGAGATAATTGTACCGATTTGTAAAAGAATGATGACGGGTGTCGAAAAGAAATGAGAAGCCGGTTAGTGGACTGTGTAAGCGGTACTGTAAGAGTAAGTAAGCGGATGCAGTAGGTTTGTAAGAGATAATTGTACCTATTTGTAAAAGAATGATGACGGCTGTCGAAAAGAAATGAGAAGCCGGTTAGTTGACTGTGTAAGCGGTACTGTAAGCGTAAGTAAGCGGATGCAGTAGGTTGGTCAGAGATAATTGTACCTATTTGTAAAAGAATGATGACGGCTGTCGAAAAGAGATGAGAAGCCGGTTAGTGGACTGTGTAAGCGGTACTGTAAGCGTAAGTAAGCGGATGCAGTAGGTTGGTAAGAGATAATTGTACCTATTTGTAAAAGAATGATGACGGCTGTCGAAAAGAAATGAGAAGCCGGTTAGTGGACTGTGTAAGCTGTACTGTAAGCGTAAGTAAGCGGATGCAGTAGGTTGGTAAGAGATAATTGTACCGATTTGTAAAAGAATGATGACGGCTATCGAAAAGAAATGAGAAGCCGGTTAGTGGACTGTGTAAGCGGTACTGTAAGAGTAAGTAAGCGGATGCAGTAGGTTGGTAAGAGATAATTGTACTTTTTGTAAAAGAATAATGACGGCTGTCGAAAAGAAATGAGAAGCCGGTTAGTGGACTGTGTAAGCGGTACTGTAAGCGTAAGTAAGCGGATGCAGAAGGTTGGTAAGAGATAATTGTACCTATTTGTAAAAGAATGATGACGGCTGTCGAAAAGAGATGAGAAGTCGGTTAGTGGACTGTGTAAGCGGTACTGTAAGCGTAAGTAGGCGGATGCAGTAGGTTGGTAAGAGATAATTGTACCGATTTGTAAAAGAATGATGACGGCAGTCGAAAAGAGATGAGAAGCCGGTTAGTGGACTGTGTAAGCGGTACTGTAAGCGTAAGTAAACGGATGCAGTAGGTTGGTCAGAGATAATTGTACCGATTTGTAAAAGAATGATGACGGCTGTCGAAAGGAAATGAGAAGCCGGTTAGTGGACTGTGTAAGCGGCACTGTAAGCGTAAGTAAGCGGATGCAGTAGGGTGGTCAAAGATAATTGTACCGATTTGTAAAAGAATGATGACGGCTGTAGAAAAGAAATGAGAAGCCGGTTAGTGGACTGTGTAAGCGGTACTGTAAGCGTTAGTAAGCGGATGCAGTAGGTTGGTAAGAGATAATTGTACCGATTTGTAAAAGAATGATGACGGCTGTCGAAAAGTAATGAGAAGCCGGTCAGTGGACTGTGTATGCGGTACTGTAAGCGTAAGTAAGCGGATGCAGTAGGTTGGTCAGAGATAATTGTACCTATTTGTAAAAGAATGATGACGGCTGTCGAAAAGAATTGAGAAGCCGGTTAGTGGACTGTGTAAGCGGTACTGTAAGCGTAAGTAAGCGGATGCAGTAGGTTGGTCAGAGATAATTGTACCGATTTGTAAAAGAATGATGACGGCTGTCGAAAAGAAATGAGAAGCCGGTTAGTGGACTGTGTAAGCGGTACTGTAAGCGTAAGTAAGCGGATGCAGTAGGTTGGCAAGAGATAATTGTACCGATTTGTAAAAGAATGATGACGGCTGTCGAAAAGAAATGAGAAGCCGGTTAGTGGACTGTGTAAGCGGTACTGTAAGCGTAAGTAAGCGGATGCAGTAGGTTGGTCAGAGATAATTGTACCGATTTGTAAAAGAATGATGACGGCTGTCGAAAAGAAATGAGAAGCCGGTTAGTGGACTGTGTAAGCGGTACTGTAAGCGTAAGTAAGCGGATGCAGTAGGTTGGTAAGAGATAATTGTACCGATTTGTAAAAGAATGATGACGGCTGTCGAAAAGAAATGAGAAGCCGGTTAGTGGACTGTGTAAGCGGTACTGTAAGCGTAAGTAAGCGGATGCAGTAGGTTGGTCAGAGATAATTGTACCGATTTGTAAAAGAATGATGACGGCAGTCGAAAAGAGATGAGAAGCCGGTTAGTGGACTGTGTAAGCGGTACTGTAAGCGTAAGTAAGCGGATGCAGTAGGTTGGTAAGAGATAATTGTACCGATTTGTAAAAGAATGATGACGGCTGTCGAAAAGAAATGAGAAGCCGGTTAGTGGACTGTGTAAGCGGTACTGTAAGCGTAAGTAAGCGGATGCAGTAGGTTGGTCAGAGATAATTGTACCGATTTGTAAAAGAATGATGACGGCTGTCGAAAAGTAATGAGAAGCCGGTTAGTGGACTGTGTATGCGGTACTGTAAGCGTAAGTAAGCGGATGCAGTAGGTTGGTCAGAGATAATTGTACCTATTTGTAAAAGAATGATGACGGCTGTCGAAAAGAGATGAGAAGTCGGTTAGTGGACTGTGTTAGCGGTACTGTAAGCGTAAGTAAGCGGATGCAGTAGGTTGGTCAGAGATAATTGTACCGATTTGTAAAAGAATGATGACGGCTGTCGAAAAGAAATGAGAAGCCGGTTAGTGGACTGTGTAAGCGGTACTGTAAGCGTAAGTAAGCGGATGCAGTAGGTTGGTAAGAGATAATTGTACCGATTTGTAAAAGAATGATGACGGCTGTCGAAAAGAAATGAGAAGCCGGTTAGTGGACTGTGTAAGCGGTACTGTAAGCGTAAGTAAGCGGATGCAGTAGGTTGGTCAGAGATAATTGTACCGATTTGTAAAAGAATGATGACGGCTGTCGAAAAGAAATGAGAAGCCGGTTAGTGGACTGTGTAAGCGGTACTGCAAGCGTAAGTAAGCGGATGCAGTAGGTTGGTAAGAGATAATTGTACCGATTTGTAAAAGAATGATGACGGCTGTCGAAAAGAAATGAGAAGCCGGTTAGTGGACTGTGGAAGCGGTACTGTGAGAGTAAGTAAGCGGATGCAGTAGGTTGGTAAGAGATAATTGTACCTATCTGTAAAAGAATGATGACGGCTGTTGAAAAGAAATGAGAAGCCGGTTAGTGGACTCTGTAAGCGGTACTGTACGCGTAAGTAAGCGGATGCAGTAGGTTGGTCGGAGATAATTGTACCGATTTGTAAAAGAATGATGACGGCAGTCGAAAAGAGATGAGAAGCCGGTTAGTGGACTGTGTAAGCGGTACTGTAAGCGTAAGTAAACGGATGCAGTAGGTTGGTCAGAGATAATTGTACCTATTTGTAAAAGAATGATGACGGCTGTCGAAAAGAAATGAGAAGCCGGTTAGTGGACTGTGTAAGCGGTACTGTAAGCGTAAGTAAGCGGATGCAGTAGGTTGGTAAGAGATAATTGTACCGATTTGTAAAAGAATGATGACGGCTGTCGAAAAGAGATGAGAAGCCGGTTAGTGGACTGTGTAAAGGTTACTGTAAGAGTAAGTGAGCGGATGCAGTAGGTTGGTAAGAGATAATTGTACCGATTTGTAAAAGAATGATGACGGCTGTCGAAAAGAAATGAGAAGCCGGTTAGTGGACTGTGGAAGCGGTACTGTGAGAGTAAGTAAGCGGATGCAGTAGGTTGGTAAGAGATAATTGTACCTATCTGTAAAAGAATGATGACGGCTGTTGAAAAGAAATGAGAAGCCGGTTAGTGGACTCTGTAAGCGGTACTGTACGCGTAAGTAAGCGGATGCAGTAGGTTGGTCGGAGATAATTGTACCTATTTGTAAAAGAATGATGACGGCTGTCGAAAAGAGATGAGAAGCCGGTTAGTGGACTGTGTAAGCGGTACTGTAAGCGTAAGTAAGCGGATGCAGTAGGTTGGTAAGAGATAATTGTACCGATTTGTAAAAGAATGATGACGGCTGTCGAAAAGAAATGAGAAGCCGGTTAGTCGACTGTGTAAGCGGTACTGTAAGCGTAAGTAAGCGGATGCAGTAGGTTGGTCAGAGATAATTGTACCAATTTGTAAAAGAATGATGACGGCTGTCGAAAAGAAATCAGAAGCCGGTTAGTGGACTGTGTAAGCGGTACTGTAAGCGTAAGTAAGCGGATGCAGTAGGTTGATAAGAGATAATTGTACCTATTTGTAAAAGAATGATGACGGCTGTCGAAAAGAAATGAGAAGCCGGTTAGTGGAATGTGTAAGCGGTACTGTAAGCGTAAGTAAGCGGATGCAGTAGGTTGGTAAGAGATAATTGTACCGATTTGTAAAAGAATGATGACGGCTGTCGAAAAGAAATGAGAAGCCGGTTAGTGGACTGTGTAAGCGGTACTGTAAGCGTAAGTAAGCGGATGCAGTAGGTTGGTCAGAGATAATTGTACCGATTTGTAAAAGAATCATGACGGCTGTCGAAAAGAAATGAGAAGCCGGTTAGTGGACTGTGTAAGCGGTACTGTAAGCGTAAGTAAGCGGATGCAGTAGGTTGGTAAGAGATAATTGTACCGATTTGTAAAAGAATGATGACGGCTGTCGAAAAGAAATGAGAAGCCGGTTAGTGGACTGTGTAAGCGGTACTGTAAACGTAAGTAAGCGGATGCAGTAGGTTGGTCAGAGATAATTGTACCGATTTGTAAAAGAATGATGACGGCTGTCGAAAAGAAATGAGAAGCTGGTTAGTGGACTGTGTAAGCGGCACTGTAAGCGTAAGTAAGCGGATGCAGTAGGTTGGTCAGAGATAATTGTACCCATTTGTAAAAGAATGATGACGGCTGTCGAAAAGAAATGAGAAGCCGGTTAGTGGACTGTGTAAGCGGTACTGTAAGCGTTAGTAAGCGGATGCAGTAGGTTGGTAAGAGATAATTGTACCGATTTGTAAAAGAATGATGACGGCTGTCGAAAAGTAATGAGAAGCCGGTTAGTGGACTGTATAAGCGGTACTGTAAGCGTAAGTAAGCGGATGCAGTAGGTTGGTCACAGATAATTCTACCTATTTGTAAAAGAATGATGACGGCTGTCGAAAAGAAATGAGAAGCCGGTTAGTGGACTGTGTAAGCGGTACTGTAAGCGTAAGTAAGCGGATGCAGTAGGTTGGTAAGAGATAATTGTACCTATTTTTAAAAGAATGATGACGGCTGTCGAAAAGAAATGAGAAGCCGGTTAGTGGACTGTGTAGGCGGTACTGTAAGCGTAAGTAAGCGGATGCAGTAGGTTGGTAAGAGATAATTGTACCGATTTGTAAAAGAATGATGACGGCTGTCGAAAAGAAATGAGAAGCCGGTTAGTGGACTGTGTAAGCGGTACTGTAAGAGTAAGTAAGCGGATGCAGTAGGTTGTTAAGAGATAATTGTACCGATTTGTAAAAGAATGATGACGGGTGTCGAAAAGAAATGAGAAGCCGGTTAGTGGACTGTGTAAGCGGTACTGTAAGAGTAAGTAAGCGGATGCAGTAGGTTTGTAAGAGATAATTGTACCTATTTGTAAAAGAATGATGACGGCTGTCGAAAAGAAATGAGAAGCCGGTTAGTTGACTGTGTAAGCGGTACTGTAAGCGTAAGTAAGCGGATGCAGTAGGTTGGTCAGAGATAATTGTACCTATTTGTAAAAGAATGATGACGGCTGTCGAAAAGAGATGAGAAGCCGGTTAGTGGACTGTGTAAGCGGTACTGTAAGCGTAAGTAAGCGGATGCAGTAGGTTGGTAAGAGATAATTGTACCTATTTGTAAAAGAATGATGACGGCTGTCGAAAAGAAATGAGAAGCCGGTTAGTGGACTGTGTAAGCTGTACTGTAAGCGTAAGTAAGCGGATGCAGTAGGTTGGTAAGAGATAATTGTACCGATTTGTAAAAGAATGATGACGGCTATCGAAAAGAAATGAGAAGCCGGTTAGTGGACTGTGTAAGCGGTACTGTAAGAGTAAGTAAGCGGATGCAGTAGGTTGGTAAGAGATAATTGTACTTTTTGTAAAAGAATAATGACGGCTGTCGAAAAGAAATGAGAAGCCGGTTAGTGGACTGTGTAAGCGGTACTGTAAGCGTAAGTAAGCGGATGCAGAAGGTTGGTAAGAGATAATTGTACCTATTTGTAAAAGAATGATGACGGCTGTCGAAAAGAGATGAGAAGTCGGTTAGTGGACTGTGTTAGCGGTACTGTAAGCGTAAGTAAGCGGATGCAGTAGGTTGGTCAGAGATAATTGTACCGATTTGTAAAAGAATGATGACGGCTGTCGAAAAGAAATGAGAAGCCGGTTAGTGGACTGTGTAAGCGGTACTGTAAGCGTAAGTAAGCGGATGCAGTAGGTTGGTAAGAGATAATTGTACCGATTTGTAAAAGAATGATGACGGCTGTCGAAAAGAAATGAGAAGCCGGTTAGTGGACTGTGTAAGCGGTACTGTAAGCGTAAGTAAGCGGATGCAGTAGGTTGGTAAGAGATAATTGTACCGATTTGTAAAAGAATGATGACGGCTGTCGAAAAGAAATGAGAAGCCGGTTAGTGGACTGTGTAAGCGGTACTGTAAGCGTAAGTAAGCGGATGCAGTAGGTTGGTCAGAGATAATTGTACCGATTTGTAAAAGAATGATGACGGCAGTCGAAAAGAGATGAGAAGCCGGTTAGTGGACTGTGTAAGCGGTACTGTAAGCGTAAGTAAACGGATGCAGTAGGTTGGTCAGAGATAATTGTACCTATTTGTAAAAGAATGATGACGGCTGTCGAAAAGAAATGAGAAGCCGGTTAGTGGACTGTGTAAGCGGTACTGTAAGCGTAAGTAAGCGGATGCAGTAGGTTGGTAAGAGATAATTGTACCGATTTGTAAAAGAATGATGACGGCTGTCGAAAAGAGATGAGAAGCCGGTTAGTGGACTGTGTAAAGGTTACTGTAAGAGTAATTGAGCGGATGCAGTAGGTTGGTAAGAGATAATTGTACCGATTTGTAAAAGAATGATGACGGCTGTCGAAAAGAAATGAGAAGCCGGTTAGTGGACTGTGGAAGCGGTACTGTGAGAGTAAGTAAGCGGATGCAGTAGGTTGGTAAGAGATAATTGTACCTATCTGTAAAAGAATGATGACGGCTGTTGAAAAGAAATGAGAAGCCGGTTAGTGGACTCTGTAAGCGGTACTGTACGCGTAAGTAAGCGGATGCAGTAGGTTGGTCGGAGATAATTGTACCTATTTGTAAAAGAATGATGACGGCTGTCGAAAAGAGATGAGAAGCCGGTTAGTGGACTGTGTAAGCGGTACTGTAAGCGTAAGTAAGCGGATGCAGTAGGTTGGTAAGAGATAATTGTACCGATTTGTAAAAGAATGATGACGGCTGTCGAAAAGAAATGAGAAGCCGGTTAGTCGACTGTGTAAGCGGTACTGTAAGCGTAAGTAAGCGGATGCAGTAGGTTGGTCAGAGATAATTGTACCAATTTGTAAAAGAATGATGACGGCTGTCGAAAAGAAATCAGAAGCCGGTTAGTGGACTGTGTAAGCGGTACTGTAAGCGTAAGTAAGCGGATGCAGTAGGTTGATAAGAGATAATTGTACCTATTTGTAAAAGAATGATGACGGCTGTCGAAAAGAAATGAGAAGCCGGTTAGTGGAATGTGTAAGCGGTACTGTAAGCGTAAGTAAGCGGATGCAGTAGGTTGGTAAGAGATAATTGTACCGATTTGTAAAAGAATGATGACGGCTGTCGAAAAGAAATGAGAAGCCGGTTAGTGGACTGTGTAAGCGGTACTGTAAGCGTAAGTAAGCGGATGCAGTAGGTTGGTCAGAGATAATTGTACCGATTTGTAAAAGAATCATGACGGCTGTCGAAAAGAAATGAGAAGCCGGTTAGTGGACTGTGTAAGCGGTACTGTAAGCGTAAGTAAGCGGATGCAGTAGGTTGGTAAGAGATAATTGTACCGATTTGTAAAAGAATGATGACGGCTGTCGAAAAGAAATGAGAAGCCGGTTAGTGGACTGTGTAAGCGGTACTGTAAACGTAAGTAAGCGGATGCAGTAGGTTGGTCAGAGATAATTGTACCGATTTGTAAAAGAATGATGACGGCTGTCGAAAAGAAATGAGAAGCTGGTTAGTGGACTGTGTAAGCGGCACTGTAAGCGTAAGTAAGCGGATGCAGTAGGTTGGTCAGAGATAATTGTACTGATTTGTAAAAGAATGATGACGGCTGTCGAAAAGAAATGAGAAGCCGGTTAGTGGACTGTGTAAGCGGTACTGTAAGCGTTAGTAAGCGGATGCAGTAGGTTGGTAAGAGATAATTGTACCGATTTGTAAAAGAATGATGACGGCTGTCGAAAAGTAATGAGAAGCCGGTTAGTGGACTGTATAAGCGGTACTGTAAGCGTAAGTAAGCGGATGCAGTAGGTTGGTCACAGATAATTCTACCTATTTGTAAAAGAATGATGACGGCTGTCGAAAAGAAATGAGAAGCCGGTTAGTGGACTGTGTAAGCGGTACTGTAAGCGTAAGTAAGCGGATGCAGTAGGTTGGTAAGAGATAATTGTACCTATTTTTAAAAGAATGATGACGGCTGTCGAAAAGAAATGAGAAGCCGGTTAGTGGACTGTGTAGGCGGTACTGTAAGCGTAAGTAAGCGGATGCAGTAGGTTGGTAAGAGATAATTGTACCGATTTGTAAAAGAATGATGACGGCTGTCGAAAAGAAATGAGAAGCCGGTTAGTGGACTGTGTAAGCGGTACTGTAAGAGTAAGTAAGCGGATGCAGTAGGTTGTTAAGAGATAATTGTACCGATTTGTAAAAGAATGATGACGGGTGTCGAAAAGAAATGAGAAGCCGGTTAGTGGACTGTGTAAGCGGTACTGTAAGAGTAAGTAAGCGGATGCAGTAGGTTTGTAAGAGATAATTGTACCTATTTGTAAAAGAATGATGACGGCTGTCGAAAAGAAATGAGAAGCCGGTTAGTTGACTGTGTAAGCGGTACTGTAAGCGTAAGTAAGCGGATGCAGTAGGTTGGTCAGAGATAATTGTACCTATTTGTAAAAGAATGATGACGGCTGTCGAAAAGAGATGAGAAGCCGGTTAGTGGACTGTGTAAGCGGTACTGTAAGCGTAAGTAAGCGGATGCAGTAGGTTGGTAAGAGATAATTGTACCTATTTGT
The DNA here is from genome assembly GCF_055883805.1 of Amblyomma maculatum. Lineage (NCBI taxonomy): Eukaryota > Metazoa > Arthropoda > Arachnida > Ixodida > Ixodidae > Amblyomma > Amblyomma maculatum. The sequence continues at coordinate 292,721,115 of NC_139344.1, read as the reverse complement.
AAAAGAATGATGACGGCTGTCGAAAAGAAATGAGAAGCCGGTTAGTGGACTGTGTAAGCTGTACTGTAAGCGTAAGTAAGCGGATGCAGTAGGTTGGTAAGAGATAATTGTACCGATTTGTAAAAGAATGATGACGGCTATCGAAAAGAAATGAGAAGCCGGTTAGTGGACTGTGTAAGCGGTACTGTAAGAGTAAGTAAGCGGATGCAGTAGGTTGGTAAGAGATAATTGTACTTTTTGTAAAAGAATAATGACGGCTGTCGAAAAGAAATGAGAAGCCGGTTAGTGGACTGTGTAAGCGGTACTGTAAGCGTAAGTAAGCGGATGCAGAAGGTTGGTAAGAGATAATTGTACCTATTTGTAAAAGAATGATGACGGCTGTCGAAAAGAGATGAGAAGTCGGTTAGTGGACTGTGTAAGCGGTACTGTAAGCGTAAGTAGGCGGATGCAGTAGGTTGGTAAGAGATAATTGTACCGATTTGTAAAAGAATGATGACGGCAGTCGAAAAGAGATGAGAAGCCGGTTAGTGGACTGTGTAAGCGGTACTGTAAGCGTAAGTAAACGGATGCAGTAGGTTGGTCAGAGATAATTGTACCGATTTGTAAAAGAATGATGACGGCTGTCGAAAGGAAATGAGAAGCCGGTTAGTGGACTGTGTAAGCGGCACTGTAAGCGTAAGTAAGCGGATGCAGTAGGGTGGTCAAAGATAATTGTACCGATTTGTAAAAGAATGATGACGGCTGTAGAAAAGAAATGAGAAGCCGGTTAGTGGACTGTGTAAGCGGTACTGTAAGCGTTAGTAAGCGGATGCAGTAGGTTGGTAAGAGATAATTGTACCGATTTGTAAAAGAATGATGACGGCTGTCGAAAAGTAATGAGAAGCCGGTCAGTGGACTGTGTATGCGGTACTGTAAGCGTAAGTAAGCGGATGCAGTAGGTTGGTCAGAGATAATTGTACCTATTTGTAAAAGAATGATGACGGCTGTCGAAAAGAATTGAGAAGCCGGTTAGTGGACTGTGTAAGCGGTACTGTAAGCGTAAGTAAGCGGATGCAGTAGGTTGGTCAGAGATAATTGTACCGATTTGTAAAAGAATGATGACGGCTGTCGAAAAGAAATGAGAAGCCGGTTAGTGGACTGTGTAAGCGGTACTGTAAGCGTAAGTAAGCGGATGCAGTAGGTTGGCAAGAGATAATTGTACCGATTTGTAAAAGAATGATGACGGCTGTCGAAAAGAAATGAGAAGCCGGTTAGTGGACTGTGTAAGCGGTACTGTAAGCGTAAGTAAGCGGATGCAGTAGGTTGGTCAGAGATAATTGTACCGATTTGTAAAAGAATGATGACGGCTGTCGAAAAGAAATGAGAAGCCGGTTAGTGGACTGTGTAAGCGGTACTGTAAGCGTAAGTAAGCGGATGCAGTAGGTTGGTAAGAGATAATTGTACCGATTTGTAAAAGAATGATGACGGCTGTCGAAAAGAAATGAGAAGCCGGTTAGTGGACTGTGTAAGCGGTACTGTAAGCGTAAGTAAGCGGATGCAGTAGGTTGGTAAGAGATAATTGTACCGATTTGTAAAAGAATGATGACGGCTGTCGAAAAGAAATGAGAAGCCGGTTAGTGGACTGTGTAAGCGGTACTGTAAGCGTAAGTAAGCGGATGCAGTAGGTTGGTCAGAGATAATTGTACCGATTTGTAAAAGAATGATGACGGCAGTCGAAAAGAGATGAGAAGCCGGTTAGTGGACTGTGTAAGCGGTACTGTAAGCGTAAGTAAACGGATGCAGTAGGTTGGTCAGAGATAATTGTACCGATTTGTAAAAGAATGATGACGGCTGTCGAAAGGAAATAAGAAGCCGGTTAGTGGACTGTGTAAGCGGCACTGTAAGCGTAAGTAAGCGGATGCAGTAGGGTGGTCAGATATAATTGTACCGATTTGTAAAAGAATGATGACGGCTGTCGAAAAGAAATGAGAAGCCGGTTAGTGGACTGTGTAAGCGGTACTGTAAGCGTTAGTAAGCGGATGCAGTAGGTTGGTAAGAGATAATTGTACCGATTTGTAAAAGAATGATGACGGCTGTCGAAAAGTAATGAGAAGCCGGTTAGTGGACTGTGTATGCGGTACTGTAAGCGTAAGTAAGCGGATGCAGTAGGTTGGTCAGAGATAATTGTACCTATTTGTAAAAGAATGATGACGGCTGTCGAAAAGAATTGAGAAGCCGGTTAGTGGACTGTGTAAGCGGTACTGTAAGCGTAAGTAAGCGGATGCAGTAGGTTGGTAAGAGATAATTGTACCTATTTGTAAAAGAATGATGACGGCTGTCGAAAAGAAATGAGAAGCCGGTTAGTGGACTGTGTAAGCGGTACTGTAAGCGTAAGTAAGCGGATGCAGTAGGTTGGTAAGAGATAATTGTACCGATTTGTAAAAGAATGATGACGGCTGTCGAAAAGAGATGAGAAGCCGGTTAGTGGGCTGTGTAAAGGTTACTGTAAGAGTAAGTGAGCGGATGCAGTAGGTTGGTAAGAGATAATTGTACCGATTTGTAAAAGAATGATGACGGCTGTCGAAAAGAAATGAGAAGCCGGTTAGTGGACTGTGTAAGCGGTACTGTGAGAGTAAGTAAGCGGATGCAGTAGGTTGGTGAGAGATAATTGTACCTATCTGTAAAAGAATGATGACGGCTGTCGAAAAGAAATGAGAAGCCGGTTAGTGGACTGTGTAAGCGGTACTGTACGCGTAAGTAAGCGGATGCAGTAGGTTGGTCGGAGATAATTGTACCTATTTGTAAAAGAATGATGACGGCTGTCGAAAAGAGATGAGAAGCCGGTTAGTGGACTGTGTAAGCGGTACTGTAAGCGTAAGTAAGCGGATGCAGTAGGTTGGTAAGAGATAATTGTACCGATTTGTAAAAGAATGATGACGGCTGTCGAAAAGAAATGAGAAGCCGGTTAGTCGACTGTGTAAGCGGTACTGTAAGCGTAAGTAAGCGGATGCAGTAGGTTGGTCAGAGATAATTGTACCTATTTGTAAAAGAATGATGACGGCTGTCGAAAAGAAATCAGAAGCCGGTTAGTGGACTGTGTAAGCGGTACTGTAAGCGTAGGTAAGCGGATGCAGTAGGTTGGTAAGAGATAATTGTACCTATTTGTAAAAGAATGATGACGGCTGTCGAAAAGAAATGAGAAGCCGGTTAGTGGAATGTGTAAGCGGTACTGTAAGCGTAAGTAAGCGGATGCAGTAGGTTGGTAAGAGATAATTGTACCGATTTGTAAAAGAATGATGACGGCTGTCGAAAAGAAATTAGAAGCCGGTTAGTGGACTGTGTAAGCGGTACTGTAAGCGTAAGTAAGCGGATGCAGTAGGTTGGTCAGAGATAATTGTACCGATTTGTAAAAGAATCATGACGGCTGTCGAAAAGAAATGAGAAGCCGGTTAGTGGACTGTGTAAGCGGTACTGTAAGCGTAAGTAAGCGGATGCAGTAGGTTGGTAAGAGATAATTGTACCGATTTGTAAAAGAATGATGACGGCTGTCGAAAAGAAATGAGAAGCCGGTTAGTGGACTGTGTAAGCGGTACTGTAAACGTAAGTAAGCGGATGCAGTAGGTTGGTCAGAGATAATTGTACCGATTTGTAAAAGAATGATGACGGCTGTCGAAAAGAAATGAGAAGCTGGTTAGTGGACTGTGTAAGCGGCACTGTAAGCGTAAGTAAGCGGATGCAGTAGGTTGGTCAGAGATAATTGTACCGATTTGTAAAAGAATGATGACGGCTGTCGAAAAGAAATGAGAAGCCGGTTAGTGGACTGTGTAAGCGGTACTGTAAGCGTTAGTAAGCGGATGCAGTAGGTTGGTAAGAGATAATTGTACCGATTTGTAAAAGAATGATGACGGCTGTCGAAAAGTAATGAGAAGCCGGTTAGTGGACTGTATAAGCGGTACTGTAAGCGTAAGTAAGCGGATGCAGTAGGTTGGTCAGAGATAATTCTACCTATTTGTAAAGGAATGATGACGGCTGTCGAAAAGAAATGAGAAGCCGGTTAGTGGACTGTGTAAGCGGTACTGTAAGCGTAAGTAAGCGGATGCAGTAGGTTGGTAAGAGATAATTGTACCTATTTTTAAAAGAATGATGACGGCTGTCGAAAAGAAATGAGAAGCCGGTTAGTGGACTGTGTAGGCGGTACTGTAAGCGTAAGTAAGCGGATGCAGTAGGTTGGTAAGAGATAATTGTACCGATTTGTAAAAGAATGATGACGGCTGTCGAAAAGAAATGAGAAGCCGGTTAGTGGACTGTGTAAGCGGTACTGTAAGAGTAAGTAAGCGGATGCAGTAGGTTGGTAAGAGATAATTGTACCGATTTGTAAAAGAATGATGACGGCTGTCGAAAAGAAATGAGAAGCCGGTTAGTGGACTGTGTAAGCGGTACTGTAAGCGTAAGTAAGCGGATGCAGTAGGTTGGTCAGAGATAATTGTACCTATTTGTAAAAGAATGATGACGGCTGTCGAAAAGAGATGAGAAGCCGGTTAGTGGACTGTGTAAGCGGTACTGTAAGCGTAAGTAAGCGGATGCAGTAGGTTGGTAAGAGATAATTGTACCTATTTGTAAAAGAATGATGACGGCTGTCGAAAAGAAATGAGAAGCCGGTTAGTGGACTGTGTAAGCTGTACTGTAAGCGTAAGTAAGCGGATGCAGTAGGTTGGTAAGAGATAATTGTACCGATTTGTAAAAGAATGATGACGGCTATCGAAAAGAAATGAGAAGCCGGTTAGTGGACTGTGTAAGCGGTACTGCAAGAGTAAGTAAGCGGATGCAGTAGGTTGGTAAGAGATAATTGTACTTTTTGTAAAAGAATAATGACGGCTGTCGAAAAGAAATGAGAAGCCGGTTAGTGGACTGTGTAAGCGGTACTGTAAGCGTAAGTAAGCGGATGCAGAAGGTTGGTAAGAGATAATTGTACCTATTTGTAAAAGAATGATGACGGCTGTCGAAAAGAGATGAGAAGTCGGTTAGTGGACTGTGTAAGCGGTACTGTAAGCGTAAGTAGGCGGATGCAGTAGGTTGGTAAGAGATAATTGTACCTATTTGTAAAAGAATGATGACGGCTGTCGAAAAGAAATAAGAAGCCGGTTAGTGGACTGTGTAAGCGGTACTGTAAGCGTAAGTAAGCGGATGCAGTAGGTTGGTCAGAGTTAATTGTAGCTATTTGTAAAAGAGTGATGACGGCTGTCGAAAAGAGATGAGAACCCGGTTAGTGGACTGTGTAAGCGGTTATGTAAGCGTAAGTAAGCGGATGCAGTAGGTTGGTCAGAGATAATTGTACCGATTTGTAAAAGAATGATGACGGCTGTCGAAAAGAGATGAGAAGCCGGTTAGTGGACTGTGTAAGCGGTACTGTAAGCGTAAGTAGGCGGATGCAGTAGGTTGGTAAGAGATAATTGTACCGATTTGTAAAAGAATGATGACGGCTGTCGAAAAGAAATGAGAAGCCGGTTAGTGGACTGTGTAAGCGGTACTGTAAGCGTAAGTAAGCGGATGCAGTAGGTTGGTCAGAGTTAATTGTAGCTATTTGTAAAAGAGTGATGACGGCTGTCGAAAAGAGATGAGAACCCGGTTAGTGGACTGTGTAAGCGGTACTGTAAGCGTAAGTAAGCGGATGCAGTAGGTTGGTCAGAGATAATTGTACCGATTTGTAAAAGAATGATGACGGCTGTCGAAAAGAGATGAGAAGCCGGTTAGTGGACTGTATAAGCGGTACTGTAAGCGTAAGTAAGCGGATGCAGTAGGTTGGTAAGAGATAATTGTACCTATTTGTAAAAGAATGATGACGGCTGTCGAAAAGAAATGAGAAGCCGGTTAGTGGACTGTGTAAGCTGTACTGTAAGCGTAAGTAAGCGGATGCAGTAGGTTGGTAAGAGATAATTGTACCGATTTGTAAAAGAATGATGACGGCTATCGAAAAGAAATGAGAAGCCGGTTAGTGGACTGTGTAAGCGGTACTGTAAGAGTAAGTAAGCGGATGCAGTAGGTTGGTAAGAGATAATTGTACTTTTTGTAAAAGAATAATGACGGCTGTCGAAAAGAAATGAGAAGCCGGTTAGTGGACTGTGTAAGCGGTACTGTAAGCGTAAGTAAGCGGATGCAGAAGGTTGGTAAGAGATAATTGTACCTATTTGTAAAAGAATGATGACGGCTGTCGAAAAGAGATGAGAAGTCGGTTAGTGGACTGTGTAAGCGGTACTGTAAGCGTAAGTAGGCGGATGCAGTAGGTTGGTAAGAGATAATTGTACCTATTTGTAAAAGAATGATGACGGCTGTCGAAAAGAAATAAGAAGCCGGTTAGTGGACTGTGTAAGCGGTACTGTAAGCGTAAGTAAGCGGATGCAGTAGGTTGGTCAGAGTTAATTGTAGCTATTTGTAAAAGAGTGATGACGGCTGTCGAAAAGAGATGAGAACCCGGTTAGTGGACTGTGTAAGCGGTACTGTAAGCGTAAGTAAGCGGATGCAGTAGGTTGGTCAGAGATAATTGTACCGATTTGTAAAAGAATGATGACGGCTGTCGAAAAGAAATGAGAAGCCGGTTAGTGGACTGTGTAAGCGGTACTGTAAGCGTAAATAAGCGGATGAAGTAGGTTGGTAAGAGATAATTGTACCGATTTGTAAAAGAATGATGATGGCTGTCGAAAAGAAATGAGAAGCCGGTTAGTGGGCTGTGTAAGCGGTACTGTAAGCGTAAGTAGGCGGATGCAGTAGGTTGGTCAGAGATAATTGTACCGATTTGTAAAAGAATGATGACGGCAGTCGAAAAGAGATGAGAAGCCGGTTAGTGGACTGTGTAAGTGGTACTGTAAGCGTAAGTAAACGGATGCAGTAAGTTGGTCAGAGATAATTGTACCGATTTGTAAAAGAATGATGACGGCTGTCGAAAGGAAATGAGAAGCCGGTTAGTGGACTGTGTAAGCGGCACTGTAAGCGTAAGTAAGCGGATGCAGTAGGGTGGTCAGAGATAATTGTACCGATTTGTAAAAGAATGATGACGGCTGTCGAAAAGAAATGAGAAGCCGGTTAGTGGACTGTGTAAGCGGTACTGTAAGCGTTAGTAAGCGGATGCAGTAGGTTGGTAAGAGATAATTGTACCGATTTGTAAAAGAATGATGACGGCTGTCGAAAAGTAATGAGAAGCCGGTTAGTGGACTGTGTATGCGGTACTGTAAGCGTAAGTAAGCGGATGCAGTAGGTTGGTCAGAGATAATTGTACCTATTTGTAAAAGAATGATGACGGCTGTCGAAAAGAATTGAGAAGCCGGTTAGTGGACTGTGTAAGCGGTACTGTAAGCGTAAGTAAGCGGATGCAGTAGGTTGGTAAGAGATAATTGTACCTATTTGTAAAAGAATGATGACGGCTGTCGAAAAGAAATGAGAAGCCGGTTAGTGGACTGTGTAAGCGGTACTGTAAGCGTAAGTAAGCGGATGCAGTAGGTTGGTAAGAGATAATTCTACCGATTTGTAAAAGAATGATGACGGCTGTCGAAAAGAGATGAGAAGCCGGTTAGTGGACTGTGTAAAGGTTACTGTAAGAGTAAGTGAGCGGATGCAGTAGGTTGGTAAGAGATAATTGTAACGATTTGTAAAAGAATGATGACGGCTGTCGAAAAGAAATGAGAAGCCGGTTAGTGGACTGTGTAAGCGGTACTGTGAGAGTAAGTAAGCGGATGCAGTAGGTTGGTAAGAGATAATTGTACCTATCTGTAAAAGAATGATGACGGCTGTCGAAAAGAAATGAGAAGCCGGTTAGTGGACTGTGTAAGCGGTACTGTACGCGTAAGTAAGCGGATGCAGTAGGTTGGTCGGAGATAATTGTACCTATTTGTAAAAGAATGATGACGGCTGTCGAAAAGAGATGAGAAGCCGGTTAGTGGACTGTGTAAGCGGTACTGTAAGCGTAAGTAAGCGGATGCAGTAGGTTGGTAAGAGATAATTGTACCGATTTGTAAAAAGAATGATGACGGCTGTCGAAAAGAAATGAGAAGCCGGTTAGTCGACTGTGTAAGCGGTACTGTAAGCGTAAGTAAGCGGATGCAGTAGGTTGGTCAGAGATAATTGTACCTATTTGTAAAAGAATGATGACGGCTGTCGAAAAGAAATCAGAAGCCGGTTAGTGGACTGTGTAAGCGGTACTGTAAGCGTAAGTAAGCGGATGCAGTAGGTTGGTAAGAGATAATTGTACCTATTTGTAAAAGAATGATGACGGCTGTCGAAAAGAAATGAGAAGCCGGTTAGTGGAATGTGTAAGCGGTACTGTAAGCGTAAGTAAGCGGATGCAGTAGGTTGGTAAGAGATAATTGTACCGATTTGTAAAAGAATGATGACGGCTGTCGAAAAGAAATGAGAAGCCGGTTAGTGGACTGTGTAAGCGGTACTGTAAGAGTAAGTAAGCGGATGCAGTAGGTTAGTAAGAGATAATTGTACCGATTTGTAAAAGAATGATGACGGCTGTCGAAAAGAAATGAGAAGCCGGTTAGTGGACTGTGTAAGCGGTACTGTAAGCGTAAGTAAGCGGATGCAGTAGGTTGGTCAGAGATAATTGTACCTATTTGTAAAAGAATGATGACGGCTGTTGAAAAGAGATGAGAAGCCGGTTAGTGGACTGTGTAAGCGGTACTGTAAGCGTAAGTAAGCGGATGCAGTAGGTTGGTCAGAGATAATTGTACCGATTTGTAAAAGAATGATGACGGCTGTCGAAAAGAAATGAGAAGCCGGTTAGTGGACTGTGTAAGCGGTACTGTAAGCGTAAGTAAGCGGATGCAATAGGTTGGTAAGAGATAATTGTACCTATTTGTAAAAGAATGATGACGGCTGTCGAAAAGAAATGAGAAGCCGGTTAGTGGACTGTGTAAGCGGTACTGTAAGCGTAAGTAAGCGGATGCAGTGGGTTGGTCAGAGATAATTGTACCGATTTGTAAAAGAATGATGACGGCAGTCGAAAAGAGATGAGAAGCCGGTTAGTGGACTGTGTAAGCGGTACTGTAAGCGTAAGTAAACGGATGCAGTAGGTTGGTCAGAGATAATTGTACCGATTTGTAAAAGAATGATGACGGCTGTCGAAAGGAAATGAGAAGCCGGTTAGTGGACTGTGTAAGCGGCACTGTAAGCGTAAGTAAGCGGATGCAGTAGGGTGGTCAGATATAATTGTACCGATTTGTAAAAGAATGATGACGGCTGTCGAAAAGAAATGAGAAGCCGTTTAGTGGACTGTGTAAGCGGTACTGTAAGCGTTAGTAAGCGGATGCAGTAGGTTGGTAAGAGATAATTGTACCGATTTGTAAAAGAATGATGACGGCTGTCGAAAAGTAATGAGAAGCCGGTTAGTGGACTGTGTATGCGGTACTGTAAGCGTAAGTAAGCGGATGCAGTAGGTTGGTCAGAGATAATTGTACCTATTTGTAAAAGAATGATGACGGCTGTCGAAAAGAATTGAGAAGCCGGTTAGTGGACTGTGTAAGCGGTACTGTAAGCGTAAGTAAGCGGATGCAGTAGGTTGGTAAGAGATAATTGTACCTATTTGTAAAAGAATGATGACGGCTGTCGAAAAGAAATGAGAAGCCGGTTAGTGGACTGTGTAAGCGGTACTGTAAGCGTAAGTAAGCGGATGCAGTAGGTTGGTAAGAGATAATTGTACCGATTTGTAAAAGAATGATGACGGCTGTCGAAAAGAGATGAGAAGCCGGTTAGTGGACTGTGTAAAGCTTACTGTAAGAGTAAGTGAGCGGATGCAGTAGGTTGGTAAGAGATAATTGTACCGATTTGTAAAAGAATGATGACGGCTGTCGAAAAGAAATGAGAAGCCGGTTAGTGGACCGTGTAAGCGGTACTGTGAGAGTAAGTAAGCGGATGAGTAGGTAGGTAAGAGATAATTGTACCTATCTGTAAAAGAATGATGACGGCTGTCGAAAAGAAATGAGAAGCCGGTTAGTGGACTGTGTAAGCGGTACTGTACGCGTAAGTAAGCGGATGCAGTAGGTTGGTCGGAGATAATTGTACCTATTTGTAAAAGAATGATGACGGCTGTCGAAAAGAGATGAGAAGCCGGTTAGTGGACTGTGTAAGCGGTACTGTAAGCGTAAGTAAGCGGATGCAGTAGGTTGGTAAGAGATAATTGTACCGATTTGTAAAAGAATGATGACGGCTGTCGAAAAGAAATGAGAAGCCGGTTAGTCGACTGAGTAAGCGGTACTGTAAGCGTAAGTAAGCGGATGCAGTAGGTTGGTCAGAGATAATTGTACCGATTTGTAAAAGAATGATGACGGCTGTCGAAAAGAAATGAGAAGCCGGTTAGTGGACTGTGTAAGCGGTACTGTAAGCGTAAGTAAGCGGATGCAGTAGGTTGGTCAGAGATAATTGTACCGATTTGTAAAAGAATGATGACGGCTGTCGAAAAGAAATGAGAAGCCGGTTAGTGGACTGTGTAAGCGGTACTGTAAGCGTAAGTAAGCGGATGCAGTAGGTTGGTAAGAGATAATTGTACCGATTTGTAAAAGAATGATGACGGCTGTCGAAAAGAAATGAGAAGCCGGTTAGTGGACTGTGTAAGCGGTACTGTAAACGTAAGTAAGCGGATGCAGTAGGTTGGTCAGAGATAATTGTACCGATTTGTAAAAGAATGATGACGGCTGTCGAAAAGAAATGAGAAGCTGGTTAGTGGACTGTGTAAGCGGCACTGTAAGCGTAAGTAAGCGGATGCAGTAGGTTGGTCAGAGATAATTTTACCGATTTGTAAAAGAATGATGACGGCTGTCGAAAAGAAATGAGAAGCCGGTTAGTGGACTGTGTAAGCGGTACTGTAAGCGTTAGTAAGCGGATGCAGTAGGTTGGTAAGAGATAATTGTACCGATTTGTAAAAGAATGATGACGGCTGTCGAAAAGTAATGAGAAGCCGGTTAGTGGACTGTATAAGCGGTACTGTAAGCGTAAGTAAGCGGATGCAGTAGGTTGGTCAGAGATAATTCTACCTATTTGTAAAAGAATGATGACGGCTGTTGAAAAGAAATGAGAAGCCGGTTAGTGGACTGTGTAAGCGGTACTGTAAGCGTAAGTAAGCGGATGCAGTAGGTTGATAAGAGATAATTGTACCGATTTGTAAAAGAATGATGACGGCTGTCGAAAAGAAATGAGAAGCCGGTTAGTGGACTGTGTAAGCGGTACTGTGAGAGTAAGTAAGCGGATGCAGTAGGTTGGTAAGAGATAATTGTACCTATCTGTAAAACAATGATGACGGCTGTCGAAAAGAAATGAGAAGCGGGTTAGTGGACTGTGTAAGCGGTACTGTAGGCGTAAGTAAGCGGATGCAGTAGGTTGGTCGGAGATAATTGTACCTATTTGTAAAAGAATGATGACGGCTGTCGAAAAGAGATGAGAAGCCGGTTAGTGGACTGTGTAAGCGGTACTGTAAGCGTAAGTAAGCGGATGCAGTAGGTTGGTAAGAGATAATTGTACCGATTTGTAAAAGAATGATGACGGCTGTCGAAAAGAAATGAGAAGCCGGTTAGTCGACTGTGTAAGCGGTACTGTAAGCGTAAGTAAGCGGATGCAGTAGGTTGGTCAGAGATAATTGTACCTATTTGTAAAAGAATGATGACGGCTGTCGAAAAGAAATCAGAAGCCGGTTAGTGGACTGTGTAAGCGGTACTGTAAGCGTAAGTAAGCGGATGCAGTAGGTTGGTAAGAGATAATTGTACCTATTTGTAAAAGAATGATGACGGCTGTCGAAAAGAAATGAGAAGCCGGTTAGTGGAATGTGTAAGCGGTACTGTAAGCGTAAGTAAGCGGATGCAGTAGGTTGGTAAGAGATAATTGTACCGATTTGTAAAAGAATGATGACGGCTGTCGAAAAGAAATGAGAAGCCGGTTAGTGGACTGTGTAAGCGGTACTGTAAACGTAAGTAAGCGGATGCAGTAGGTTGGTCAGAGATAATTGTACCGATTTGTAAAAGAATGATGACGGCTGTCGAAAAGAAATGAGAAGCTGGTTAGTGGACTGTGTAAGCGGCACTGTAAGCGTAAGTAAGCGGATGCAGTAGGTTGGTCAGAGATAATTGTACCGATTTGTAAAAGAATGATGACGGCTGTCGAAAAGAAATGAGAAGCCGGTTAGTGGACTGTGTAAGCGGTACTGTAAGCGTTAGTAAGCGGATGCAGTAGGTTGGTAAGAGATAATTGTACCGATTTGTAAAAGAATGATGACGGCTGTCGAAAAGTAATGAGAAGCCGGTTAGTGGACTGTGTAGGCGGTACTGTAAGCGTAAGTAAGCGGATGCAGTAGGTTGGTAAGAGATAATTGTACCGATTTGTAAAAGAATGATGACGGCTGTCGAAAAGAAATGAGAAGACTGTTAGTGGACTGTGTAAGCGGTACTGTAAGAGTAAGTAAGCGGATGCAGTAGGTTGGTAAGAGATAATTGTGCCGATTTGTAAAAGAATGATGACGGCTGTCGAAAAGAAATGAGAAGCCGGTTAGTGGACTGTGTAAGCGGTACTGTAAGAGTAAGTAAGCGGATGCAGTAGGTTGGTAAGAGATAATTGTACCTATTTGTAAAAGAATGATGACGGCTGTCGAAAAGAAATGAGAAGCCGGTTAGTTGACTGTGTAAGCGGTACTGTAAGCGTAAGTAAGCGGATGCAGTAGGTTGGTCAGAGATAATTGTACCTATTTGTAAAAGAATGATGACGGCTGTCGAAAAGAGATGAGAAGCCGGTTAGTGGACTGTGTAAGCGGTACTGTAAGCGTAAGTAAGCGGATGCAGTAGGTTGGTAAGAGATAATTGTACCTATTTGTAAAAGAATGATGACGGCTGTCGAGAAGAAATGAGAAGCCGGTTAGTGGACTGTGTAAGCTGTACTGTAAGCGTAAGTAAGCGGATGCAGTAGGTTGGTAAGAGATAATTGTACCGATTTGTAAAAGAATGATGACGGCTATCGAAAAGAAATGAGAAGCCGGTTAGTGGACTGTGTAAGCGGTACTGTAAGAGTAAGTAAGCGGATGCAGTAGGTTGGTAAGAGATAATTGTACTTTTTGTAAAAGAATAATGACGGCTGTCGAAAAGAAATGAGAAGCCGGTTAGTGGACTGTGTAAGCGGTACTGTAAGCGTAAGTAAGCGGATGCAGAAGGTTGGTACGAGATAATTGTACCTATTTGTAAAAGAATGATGACGGCTGTCGAAAAGAGATGAGAAGTCGGTTAGTGGACTGTGTAAGCGATACTGTAAGCGTAAGTAGGCGGATGCAGTAGGTTGGTAAGAGATAATTGTACCTATTTGTAAAAGAATGATGACGGCTGTCGAAAAGAAATAAGAAGCCGGTTAGTGGACTGTGTAAGCGGTACTGTAAGCGTAAGTAAGCGGATGCAGTAGGTTGGTCAGAGTTAATTGTAGCTATTTGTAAAAGAGTGATGACGGCTGTCGAAAAGAGATGAGAACCCGGTTAGTGGACTGTGTAAGCGGTACTGTAAGCGTAAGTAAGCGGATGCAGTAGGTTGGTCAGAGATAATTGTACCGATTTGTAAAAGAATGATGACGGCTGTCGAAAAGAAATGAGAAGCCGGTTAGTGGACTGTGTAAGCGGTACTGTAAGCGTAAGTAAGCGGATGAAGTAGGTTGGTAAGAGATAATTGTACCGATTTGTAAAAGAATGATGATGGCTGTCGAAAAGAAATGAGAAGCCGGTTAGTGGGCTGTGTAAGCGGTACTGTAAGCGTAAGTAGGCGGATGCAGTAGGTTGGTCAGAGATAATTGTACCGATTTGTAAAAGAATGATGACGGCAGTCGAAAAGAGATGAGAAGCCGGTTAGTGGACTGTGTAAGCGGTACTGTAAGCGTAAGTAAACGGATGCAGTAGGTTGGTCAGAGATAATTGTACCGATTTGTAAAAGAATGATGACGGCTGTCAAAAGGAAATGAGAAGCCGGTTAGTGGACTGTGTAAGCGGCACTGTAAGCGTAAGTAAGCGGATGCAGTAGGGTGGTCAGAGATAATTGTACCGATTTGTAAAAGAATGATGACGGCTGTCGAAAAGAAATGAGAAGCCGGTTAGTGGACTGTGTAAGCGGTACTGTAAGCGTTAGTAAGCGGATGCAGTAGGTTGGTAAGAGATAATTGTACCGATTTGTAAAAGAATGATGACGGCTGTCGAAAAGTAATGAGAAGCCGGTTAGTGGACTGTGTATGCGGTACTGTAAGCGTAAGTAAGCGGATGCAGTAGGTTGGTCAGAGATAATTGTACCTATTTGTAAAAGAATGATGACGGCTGTCGAAAAGAATTGAGAAGCCGGTTAGTGGACTGTGTAAGCGGTACTGTAAGCGTAAGTAAGCGGATGCAGTAGGTTGGTAAGAGATAATTGTACCTATTTGTAAAAGAATGATGACGGCTGTCGAAAAGAAATGAGAAGCCGGTTAGTGGACTGTGTAAGCGGTACTGTAAGCGTAAGTAAGCGGATGCAGTAGGTTGGTAAGAGATAATTCTACCGATTTGTAAAAGAATGATGACGGCTGTCAAAAAGAGATGAGAATCCGGTTAGTGGACTGTGTAAAGGTTACTGTAAGAGTAAGTGAGCGGATGCAGTAGGTTGGTAAGAGATAATTGTACCGATTTGTAAAAGAATGATAACGGCTGTCGAAAAGTAATGAGAAGCCGGTTAGTGGACTGTGTATGCGGTACTGTAAGCGTAAGTAAGCGGATGCAGTAGGTTGGTAAGAGATAATTGTACCGATTTGTAAAAGAATGATGACGGCTGTCGAAAAGTAATGAGAAGCCGGTTAGTGGACTGTGTAGGCGGTACTGTAAGCGTAAGTAAGCGGATGCAGTAGGTTGGTAAGAGATAATTGTACCGATTTGTAAAAGAATGATGACGGCTGTCGAAAAGAAATGAGAAGACTGTTAGTGGACTGTGTAAGCGGTACTGTAAGAGTAAGTAAGCGGATGCAGTAGGTTGGTAAGAGATAATTGTACCGATTTGTAAAAGAATGATGACGGCTGTCGAAAAGAAATGAGAAGCCGGTTAGTGGACTGTGTAAGCGGTACTGTAAGAGTAAGTAAGCGGATGCAGTAGGTTGGTAAGATATAATTGTACCTATTTGTAAAAGAATGATGACGGCTGTCGAAAAGAAATGAGAAGCCGGTTAGTTGACTGTGTAAGCGGTACTGTAAGCGTAAGTAAGCGGTTGCAGTAGGTTGGTCAGAGATAATTGTACCTATTTGTAAAAGAATGATGACGGCTGTCGAAAAGAGATGAGAAGCCGGTTAGTGGACTGTGTAAGCGGTACTGTAAGCGTAAGTAAGCGGATGCAGTAGGTTGGTAAGAGATAATTGTACCTATTTGTAAAAGAATGATGACGGCTGTCGAGAAGAAATGAGAAGCCGGTTAGTGGACTGTGTAAGCTGTACTGTAAGCGTAAGTAAGCGGATGCAGTAGGTTGGTAAGAGATAATTGTACCGATTTGTAAAAGAATGATGACGGCTATCGAAAAGAAATGAGAAGCCGGTTAGTGGACTGTGTAAGCGGTACTGTAAGAGTAAGTAAGCGGATGCAGTAGGTTGGTAAGAGATAATTGTACTTTTTGTAAAAGAATAATGACGGCTGTCGAAAAGAAATGAGAAGCCGGTTAGTGGACTGTGTATGCGGTACTGTAAGCGTAAGTAAGCGGATGCAGAAGGTTGGTAAGAGATAATTGTACCTATTTGTAAAAGAATGATGACGGCTGTCGAAAAGAGATGAGAAGTCGGTTAGTGGACTGTGTAAGCGGTACTGTAAGCGTAAGTAGGCGGATGCAGTAGGTTGGTAAGAGATAATTGTACCTATTTGTAAAAGAATGATGACGGCTGTCGAAAAGAAATAAGAAGCCGGTTAGTGGACTGTGTAAGCGGTACTGTAAGCGTAAGTAAGCGGATGCAGTAGGTTGGTCAGAGTTAATTGTAGCTATTTGTAAAAGAGTGATGACGGCTGTCGAAAAGAGATGAGAACCCGGTTAGTGGACTGTGTAAGCGGTACTGTAAGCGTAAGTAAGCGGATGCAGTAGGTTGGTCAGAGATAATTGTACCGATTTGTAAAAGAATGATGACGGCTGTCGAAAAGAAATGAGAAGCCGGTTAGTGGACTGCGTAAGCGGTACTGTAAGCGTAAGTAAGCGGATGAAGTAGGTTGGTAAGAGATAATTGTACCGATTTGTAAAAGAATGATGATGGCTGTCGAAAAGAAATGAGAAGCCGGTTAGTGGGCTGTGTAAGCGGTACTGTAAGCGTAAGTAGGCGGATGCAGTAGGTTGGTCAGAGATAATTGTACCGATTTGTAAAAGAATGATGACGGCAGTCGAAAAGAGATGAGAAGCCGGTTAGTGGACTGTGTAAGCGGTACTGTAAGCGTAAGTAAACGGATGCAGTAGGTTGGTCAGAGATAATTGTACCGATTTGTAAAAGAATGATGACGGCTGTCAAAAGGAAATGAGAAGCCGGTTAGTGGACTGTGTAAGCGGCACTGTAAGCGTAAGTAAGCGGATGCAGTAGGGTGGTCAGAGATAATTGTACCGATTTGTAAAAGAATGATGACGGCTGTCGAAAAGAAATGAGAAGCCGGTTAGTGGACTGTGTAAGCGGTACTGTAAGCGTTAGTAAGCGGATGCAGTAGGTTGGTAAGAGATAATTGTACCGATTTGTAAAAGAATGATGACGGCTGTCGAAAAGTAATGAGAAGCCGGTTAGTGGACTGTGTATGCGGTACTGTAAGCGTAAGTAAGCGGATGCAGTAGGTTGGTCAGAGATAATTGTACCTATTTGTAAAAGAATGATGACGGCTGTCGAAAAGAATTGAGAAGCCGGTTAGTGGACTGTGTAAGCGGTACTGTAAGCGTAAGTAAGCGGATGCAGTAGGTTGGTAAGAGATAATTGTACCTATTTGTAAAAGAATGATGACGGCTGTCGAAAAGAAATGAGAAGCCGGTTAGTGGACTGTGTAAGCGGTACTGTAAGCGTAAGTAAGCGGATGCAGTAGGTTGGTAAGAGATAATTCTACCGATTTGTAAAAGAATGATGACGGCTGTCAAAAAGAGATGAGAAGCCGGTTAGTGGACTGTGTAAAGGTTACTGTAAGAGTAAGTGAGCGGATGCAGTAGGTTGGTAAGAGATAATTGTACCGATTTGTAAAAGAATGATGACGGCTGTCGAAAAGTAATGAGAAGCCGGTTAGTGGACTGTGTATGCGGTACTGTAAGCGTAAGTAAGCGGATGCAGTAGGTTGGTAAGAGATAATTGTACCGATTTGTAAAAGAATGATGACGGCTGTCGAAAAGAAATGAGAAGCCGGTTAGTGGACTGTGTAAGCGGTACTGTAAGAGTAAGTAAGCGGATGCAGTAGGTTGGTAAGAGATAATTGTACCGATTTGTAAAAGAATGATGACGGCTGTCGAAAAGAAATGAGAAGCCGGTTAGTGGACTGTGTAAGCGGTACTGTAAGAGTAAGTAAGCGGATGCAGTAGGTTGGTAAGAGATAATTGTACCTATTTGTAAAAGAATGATGACGGCTGTCGAAAAGAAATGAGAAGCCGGTTAGTTGACTGTGTAAGCGGTACTGTAAGCGTAAGTAAGCGGATGCAGTAGGTTGGTCAGAGATAATTGTACCTATTTGTAAAAGAATGATGACGGCTGTCGAAAAGAGATGAGAAGCCGGTTAGTGGACTGTGTAAGCGGTACTGTAAGCGTAAGTAAGCGGATGCAGTAGGTTGGTAAGAGATAATTGTACCTATTTGTAAAAAAATGATGACGGCTGTCGAGAAGAAATGAGAAGCCGGTTAGTGGACTGTGTAAGCTGTACTGTAAGCGTAAGTAAGCGGATGCAGTAGGTTGGTAAGAGATAATTGTACCGATTTGTAAAAGAATGATGACGGCTATCGAAAAGAAATGAGAAGCCGGTTAGTGGACTGTGTAAGCGGTACTGTAAGAGTAAGTAAGCGGATGCAGTAGGTTGGTAAGAGATAATTGTACTTTTTGTAAAAGAATAATGACGGCTGTCGAAAAGAAATGAGAAGCCGGTTAGTGGACTGTGTAAGCGGTACTGTAAGCGTAAGTAAGCGGATGCAGAAGGTTGGTAAGAGATAATTGTACCTATTTGTAAAAGAATGATGACGGCTGTCGAAAAGAGATGAGAAGTCGGTTAGTGGACTGTGTAAGCGGTACTGTAAGCGTAAGTAGGCGGATGCAGTAGGTTGGTAAGAGATAATTGTACCTATTTGTAAAAGAATGATGACGGCTGTCGAAAAGAAATAAGAAGCCGGTTAGTGGACTGTGTAAGCGGTACTGTAAGCGTAAGTAAGCGGATGCAGTAGGTTGGTCAGAGTTAATTGTAGCTATTTGTAAAAGAGTGATGACGGCTGTCGAAAAGAGATGAGAACCCGGTTAGTGGACTGTGTAAGCGGTACTGTAAGCGTAAGTAAGCGGATGCAGTAGGTTGGTCAGGGATAATTGTACCGATTTGTAAAAGAATGATGACGGCTGTCGAAAAGAAATGAGAAGCCGGTTAGTGGACTGTGTAAGCGGTACTGTAAGCGTAAGTAAGCGGATGAAGTAGGTTGGTAAGAGATAATTGTACCGATTTGTAAAAGAATGATGATGGCTGTCGAAAAGAAATGAGAAGCCGGTTAGTGGGCTGTGTAAGCGGTACTGTAAGCGTAAGTAGGCGGATGCAGTAGGTTGGTCAGAGATAATTGTACCGATTTGTAAAAGAATGATGACGGCAGTCGAAAAGAGATGAGAAGCCGGTTAGTGGACTGTGTAAGCGGTACTGTAAGCGTAAGTAAACGGATGCAGTAGGTTGGTCAGAGATAATTGTACCGATTTGTAAAAGAATGATGACGGCTGTCAAAAGGAAATGAGAAGCCGGTTAGTGGACTGTGTAAGCGGCACTGTAAGCGTAAGTAAGCGGATGCAGTAGGGTGGTCAGAGATAATTGTACCGATTTGCAAAAAAATGATGACGGCTGTCGAAAAGAAATGAGAAGCCGGTTAGTGGACTGTGTAAGCGGTACTGTAAGCGTTAGTAAGCGGATGCAGTAGGTTGGTAAGAGATAATTGTACCGATTTGTAAAAGAATGATGACGGCTGTCGAAAAGTAATGAGAAGCCGGTTAGTGGACTGTGTATGCGGTACTGTAAGCGTAAGTAAGCGGATGCAGTAGGTTGGTCAGAGATAATTGTACCTATTTGTAAAAGAATGATGACGGCTGTCGAAAAGAATTGAAAAGCCAGTTAGTGGACTGTGTAAGCGGTACTGTAAGCGTAAGTAAGCGGATGCAGTAGGTTGGTAAGAGATAATTGTACCTATTTGTAAAAGAATGATGACGGCTGTCGAAAAGAAATGAGAAGCCGGTTAGTGGACTGTGTAAGCGGTACTGTAAGCGTAAGTAAGCGGATGCAGTAGGTTGGTAAGAGATAATTCTACCGATTTGTAAAAGAATGATGACGGCTGTCAAAAAGAGATGAGAAGCCGGTTAGTGGACTGTGTAAAGGTTACTGTAAGAGTAAGTGAGCGGATGCAGTAGGTTGGTAAGAGATAATTGTACCGATTTGTAAAAGAATGATGACGGCAGTCGAAAAGAGATGAGAAGCCGGTTAGTGGACTGTGTAAGCGGTACTGTAAGCGTTAGTAAGCGGATGCAGTAGGTTGCTAAGAGATAATTGTACCGATTTGTAAAAGAATGATGACGGCTGTCGAAAAGTAATGAGAAGCCGGTTAGTGGACTGTGTATGCGGTACTGTAAGCGTAAGTAAGCGGATGCAGTAGGTTGGTCAGAGATAATTGTACCGATTTGTAAAAGAATGATGACGGCTATCGAAAAGAAATGAGAAGCCGGTTAGTGGACTGTGTAAGCGGTACTGTAAGCGTAAGTAAGCGGATGCAGTAGGTTGGTAAGAGATAATTGTACCGATTTGTAAAAGAATGATGACGGCTGTCGAAAAGAAATGAGAAGCCGGTTAGTGGACTGTGTAAGCGGTACTGTAAACGTAAGTAAGCGGATGCAGTAGGTTGGTCAGAGATAATTGTACCGATTTGTAAAAGAATGATGACGGCTGTCGAAAAAAAATGAGAAGCTGGTTAGTGGACTGTGTAAGCGGCACTGTAAGCGTAAGTAAGCGGATGCAGTAGGTTGGTCAGAGATAATTTTACCGATTTGTAAAAGAATGATGACGGCTGTCGAAAAGAAATGAGAAGCCGGTTAGTGGACTGTGTAAGCGGTACTGTAAGCGTTAGTAAGCGGATGCAGTAGGTTGGTAAGAGATAATTGTACCGATTTGTAAAAGAATGATGACGGCTGTCGAAAAGTAATGAGAAGCCGGTTAGTGGACTGTATAAGCGGTACTGTAAGCGTAAGTAAGCGGATGCAGTAGGTTGGTCAGAGATAATTCTACCTATTTGTAAAAGAATGATGACGGCTGTTGAAAAGAAATGAGAAGCCGGTTAGTGGACTGTGTAAGCGGTACTGTAAGCGTAAGTAAGCGGATGCAGTAGGTTGATAAGAGATAATTGTACCGATTTGTAAAAGAATGATGACGGCTGTCGAAAAGAAATGAGAAGCCGGTTAGTGGACTGTGTAAGCGGTACTGTAAGCGTAAGTAAGCGGATGCAGTATAGTTGGTAAGAGATAATTGTACCGATTTGTAAAAGAATGATGACGGCTGTCGAAAAGAAATGAGAAGCCGGTTAGTGGACTGTGTAAGCGGTACTGTAAGCGTAAGTAAGCGGATGCAGTAGGTTGGTAAGAGATAATTGTACCTATTTGTAAAAGAATGATGACGGCTGTCGAAAAGAGATGAGAAGTCGGTTAGTGGACTGTGTAAGCGGTACTGTAAGCGTAAGTAGGCGGATGCAGTAGGTTGGTAAGAGATAATTGTACCTATTTGTAAAAGAATGATGACGGCTGTCGAAAAGAAATAAGAAGCCGGTTAGTGGACTGTGTAAGCGGTACTGTAAGCGTGAGTAAGCGGATGCAGTAGGTTGGTCAGAGTTAATTGTAGCTATTTGTAAAAGAGTGATGACGGCTGTCGAAAAGAGATGAGAACCCGGTTAGTGGACTGTGTAAGCGGTACTGTAAGCGTAAGTAAGCGGATGCAGTAGGTTGGTCAGAGATAATTGTACCGATTTGTAAAAGAATGATGACGGCTGTCGAAAAGAAATGAGAAGCCGGTTAGTGGACTGCGTAAGCGGTACTGTAAGCGTAAGTAAGCGGATGAAGTAGGTTGGTAAGAGATAATTGTACCGATTTGTAAAAGAATGATGATGGCTGTCGAAAAGAAATGAGAAGCCGGTTAGTGGGCTGTGTAAGCGGTACTGTAAGCGTAAGTAGGCGGATGCAGTAGGTTGGTCAGAGATAATTGTACCGATTTGTAAAAGAATGATGACGGCAGTCGAAAAGAGATGAGAAGCCGGTTAGTGGACTGTGTAAGCGGTACTGTAAGCGTAAGTAAACGGATGCAGTAGGTTGGTCAGAGATAATTGTACCGATTTGTAAAAGAATGATGACGGCTGTCAAAAGGAAATGAGAAGCCGGTTAGTGGACTGTGTAAGCGGCACTGTAAGCGTAAGTAAGCGGATGCAGTAGGGTGGTCAGAGATAATTGTACCGATTTGTAAAAGAATGATGACGGCTGTCGAAAAGAAATGAGAAGCCGGTTAGTGGACTGTGTAAGCGGTACTGTAAGCGTTAGTAAGCGGATGCAGTAGGTTGGTAAGAGATAATTGTACCGATTTGTAAAAGAATGATGACGGCTGTCGAAAAGTAATGAGAAGCCGGTTAGTGGACTGTGTATGCGGTACTGTAAGCGTAAGTAAGCGGATGCAGTAGGTTGGTCAGAGATAATTGTACCTATTTGTAAAAGAATGATGACGGCTGTCGAAAAGAATTGAGAAGCCGGTTAGTGGACTGTGTAAGCGGTACTGTAAGCGTAAGTAAGCGGATGCAGTAGGTTGGTAAGAGATAATTGTACCTATTTGTAAAAGAATGATGACGGCTGTCGAAAAGAAATGAGAAGCCGGTTAGTGGACTGTGTAAGCGGTACTGTAAGCGTAAGTAAGCGGATGCAGTAGGTTGGTAAGAGATAATTCTACCGATTTGTAAAAGAATGATGACGGCTGTCAAAAAGAGATGAGAAGCCGGTTAGTGGACTGTGTAAAGGTTACTGTAAGAGTAAGTGAGCGGATGCAGTAGGTTGGTAAGAGATAATTGTACCGATTTGTAAAAGAATGATGACGGCTGTCGAAAAGTAATGAGAAGCCGGTTAGTGGACTGTGTATGCGGTACTGTAAGCGTAAGTAAGCGGATGCAGTAGGTTGGTAAGAGATAATTGTACCGATTTGTAAAAGAATGATGACGGCTGTCGAAAAGAAATGAGAAGCCGGTTAGTGGACTGTGTAAGCGGTACTGTAAGAGTAAGTAAGCGGATGCAGTAGGTTGGTAAGAGATAATTGTACCGATTTGTAAAAGAATGATGACGGCTGTCGAAAAGAAATGAGAAGCCGGTTAGTGGACTGTGTAAGCGGTACTGTAAGAGTAAGTAAGCGGATGCAGTAGGTTGGTAAGAGATAATTGTACCTATTTGTAAAAGAATGATGACGGCTGTCGAAAAGAAATGAGAAGCCGGTTAGTTGACTGTGTAAGCGGTACTGTAAGCGTAAGTAAGCGGATGCAGTAGGTTGGTCAGAGATAATTGTACCTATTTGTAAAAGAATGATGACGGCTGTCGAAAAGAGATGAGAAGCCGGTTAGTGGACTGTGTAAGCGGTACTGTAAGCGTAAGTAAGCGGATGCAGTAGGTTGGTAAGAGATAATTGTACCTATTTGTAAAAGAATGATGACGGCTGTCGAGAAGAAATGAGAAGCCGGTTAGTGGACTGTGTAAGCTGTACTGTAAGCGTAAGTAAGCGGATGCAGTAGGTTGGTAAGAGATAATTGTACCGATTTGTAAAAGAATGATGACGGCTATCGAAAAGAAATGAGAAGCCGGTTAGTGGACTGTGTAAGCGGTACTGTAAGAGTAAGTAAGCGGATGCAGTAGGTTGGTAAGAGATAATTGTACTTTTTGTAAAAGAATAATGACGGCTGTCGAAAAGAAATGAGAAGCCGGTTAGTGGACTGTGTAAGCGGTACTGTAAGCGTAAGTAAGCGGATGCAGAAGGTTGGTAAGAGATAATTGTACCTATTTGTAAAAGAATGATGACGGCTGTCGAAAAGAGATGAGAAGTCGGTTAGTGGACTGTGTAAGCGGTACTGTAAGCGTAAGTAGGCGGATGCAGTAGGTTGGTAAGAGATAATTGTACCTATTTGTAAAAGAATGATGACGGCTGTCGAAAAGAAATAAGAAGCCGGTTAGTGGACTGTGTAAGCGGTACTGTAAGCGTAAGTAAGCGGATGCAGTAGGTTGGTCAGAGTTAATTGTAGCTATTTGTAAAAGAGTGATGACGGCTGTCGAAAAGAGATGAGAACCCGGTTAGTGGACTGTGTAAGCGGTACTGTAAGCGTAAGTAAGCGGATGCAGTAGGTTGGTCAGAGATAATTGTACCGATTTGTAAAAGAATGATGACGGCTGTCGAAAAGAAATGAGAAGCCGGTTAGTGGACTGTGTAAGCGGTACTGTAAGCGTAAGTAAGCGGATGAAGTAGGTTGGTAAGAGATAATTGTACCGATTTGTAAAAGAATGATGATGGCTGTCGAAAAGAAATGAGAAGCCGGTTAGTGGGCTGTGTAAGCGGTACTGTAAGCGTAAGTAGGCGGATGCAGTAGGTTGGTCAGAGATAATTGTACCGATTTGTAAAAGAATGATGACGGCAGTCGAAAAGAGATGAGAAGCCGGTTAGTGGACTGTGTAAGCGGTACTGTAAGCGTAAGTAAACGGATGCAGTAGGTTGGTCAGAGATAATTGTACCGATTTGTAAAAGAATGATGACGGCTGTCAAAAGGAAATGAGAAGCCGGTTAGTGGACTGTGTAAGCGGCACTGTAAGCGTAAGTAAGCGGATGCAGTAGGGTGGTCAGAGATAATTGTACCGATTTGCAAAAAAATGATGACGGCTGTCGAAAAGAAATGAGAAGCCGGTTAGTGGACTGTGTAAGCGGTACTGTAAGCGTTAGTAAGCGGATGCAGTAGGTTGGTAAGAGATAATTGTACCGATTTGTAAAAGAATGATGACGGCTGTCGAAAAGTAATGAGAAGCCGGTTAGTGGACTGTGTATGCGGTACTGTAAGCGTAAGTAAGCGGATGCAGTAGGTTGGTCAGAGATAATTGTACCTATTTGTAAAAGAATGATGACGGCTGTCGAAAAGAATTGAGAAGCCGGTTAGTGGACTGTGTAAGCGGTACTGTAAGCGTAAGTAAGCGGATGCAGTAGGTTGGTAAGAGATAATTGTACCTATTTGTAAAAGAATGATGACGGCTGTCGAAAAGAAATGAGAAGCCGGTTAGTGGACTGTGTAAGCGGTACTGTAAGCGTAAGTAAGCGGATGCAGTAGGTTGGTAAGAGATAATTCTACCGATTTGTAAAAGAATGATGACGGCTGTCAAAAAGAGATGAGAAGCCGGTTAGTGGACTGTGTAAAGGTTACTGTAAGAGTAAGTGAGCGGATGCAGTAGGTTGGTAAGAGATAATTGTACCGATTTGTAAAAGAATGATGACGGCAGTCGAAAAGAGATGAGAAGCCGGTTAGTGGACTGTGTAAGCGGTACTGTAAGCGTTAGTAAGCGGATGCAGTAGGTTGCTAAGAGATAATTGTACCGATTTGTAAAAGAATGATGACGGCTGTCGAAAAGTAATGAGAAGCCGGTTAGTGGACTGTGTATGCGGTACTGTAAGCGTAAGTAAGCGGATGCAGTAGGTTGGTCAGAGATAATTGTACCGATTTGTAAAAGAATGATGACGGCTATCGAAAAGAAATGAGAAGCCGGTTAGTGGACTGTGTAAGCGGTACTGTAAGCGTAAGTAAGCGGATGCAGTAGGTTGGTAAGAGATAATTGTACCGATTTGTAAAAGAATGATGACGGCTGTCGAAAAGAAATGAGAAGCCGGTTAGTGGACTGTGTAAGCGGTACTGTAAACGTAAGTAAGCGGATGCAGTAGGTTGGTCAGAGATAATTGTACCGATTTGTAAAAGAATGATGACGGCTGTCGAAAAAAAATGAGAAGCTGGTTAGTGGACTGTGTAAGCGGCACTGTAAGCGTAAGTAAGCGGATGCAGTAGGTTGGTCAGAGATAATTTTACCGATTTGTAAAAGAATGATGACGGCTGTCGAAAAGAAATGAGAAGCCGGTTAGTGGACTGTGTAAGCGGTACTGTAAGCGTTAGTAAGCGGATGCAGTAGGTTGGTAAGAGATAATTGTACCGATTTGTAAAAGAATGATGACGGCTGTCGAAAAGTAATGAGAAGCCGGTTAGTGGACTGTATAAGCGGTACTGTAAGCGTAAGTAAGCGGATGCAGTAGGTTGGTCAGAGATAATTCTACCTATTTGTAAAAGAATGATGACGGCTGTTGAAAAGAAATGAGAAGCCGGTTAGTGGACTGTGTAAGCGGTACTGTAAGCGTAAGTAAGCGGATGCAGTAGGTTGATAAGAGATAATTGTACCGATTTGTAAAAGAATGATGACGGCTGTCGAAAAGAAATGAGAAGCCGGTTAGTGGACTGTGTAAGCGGTACTGTGAGAGTAAGTAAGCGGATGCAGTAGGTTGGTAAGAGATAATTGTACCTATCTGTAAAACAATGATGACGGCTGTCGAAAAGAAATGAGAAGCGGGTTAGTGGACTGTGTAAGCGGTACTGTACGCGTAAGTAAGCGGATGCAGTAGGTTGGTCGGAGATAATTGTACCTATTTGTAAAAGAATGATGACGGCTGTCGAAAAGAGATGAGAAGCCGGTTAGTGGACTGTGTAAGCGGTACTGTAAGCGTAAGTAAGCGGATGCAGTAGGTTGGTAAGAGATAATTGTACCGATTTGTAAAAGAATGATGACGGCTGTCGAAAAGAAATGAGAAGCCGGTTAGTCGACTGTGTAAGCGGTACTGTAAGCGTAAGTAAGCGGATGCAGTAGGTTGGTCAGAGATAATTGTACCTATTTCTAAAAGAATGATGACGGCTGTCGAAAAGAAATCAGAAGCCGGTTAGTGGACTGTGTAAGCGGTACTGTAAGCGTAAGTAAGCGGATGCAGTAGGTTGGTAAGAGATAATTGTACCTATTTGTAAAAGAATGATGACGGCTGTCGAAAAGAAATGAGAAGCCGGTTAGTGGAATGTGTAAGCGGTACTGTAAGCGTAAGTAAGCGGATGCAGTAGGTTGGTAAGAGATAATTGTACCGATTTGTAAAAGAATGATGACGGCTGTCGAAAAGAAATGAGAAGCCGGTTAGTGGACTGTGTAAGCGGTACTGTAAACGTAAGTAAGCGGATGCAGTAGGTTGGTCAGAGATAATTGTACCGATTTGTAAAAGAATGATGACGGCTGTCGAAAAGAAATGAGAAGCTGGTTAGTGGACTGTGTAAGCGGCACTGTAAGCGTAAGTAAGCGGATGCAGTAGGTTGGTCAGAGATAATTGTACCGATTTGTAAAAGAATGATGACGGCTGTCGAAAAGAAATGAGAAGCCGGTTAGTGGACTGTGTAGGCGGTACTGTAAGCGTAAGTAAGCGGATGCAGTAGGTTGGTAAGAGATAATTGTACCGATTTGTAAAAGAATGATGACGGCTGTCGAAAAGAAATGAGAAGCCGGTTAGTGGACTGTGTAAGCGGTACTGTAAGAGTAAGTAAGCGGATGCAGTAGGTTGGTAAGAGATAATTGTACCTATTTGTAAAAGAATGATGACGGCTGTCGAAAAGAAATGAGAAGCCGGTTAGTTGACTGTGTAAGCGGTACTGTAAGCGTAAGTAAGCGGATGCAGTAGGTTGGTCAGAGATAATTGTACCTATTTGTAAAAGAATGATGACGGCTGTCGAAAAGAGATGAGAAGCCGGTTAGTGGACTGTGTAAGCGGTACTGTAAGCGTAAGTAGGCGGATGCAGTAGGTTGGTCAGAGATAATTGTACCTATTTGTAAAAGAATGATGACGGCTGTTGAAAAGAGATGAGAAGCCGGTTAGTGGACTGTGTAAGCGGTACTGTAAGCGTAAGTGAGCGGATGCAGAAGGTTGGTAAGAGATAATTGTACCTATTTGTAAAAGAATGATGACGGCTGTCGAAAAGAGATGAGAAGTCGGTTAGTGGACTGTGTAAGCGGTACTGTAAGCGTAAGTAGGCGGATGCAGTAGGTTGGTAAGAGATAATTGTACCTATTTGTAAAAGAATGATGACGGCTGTCGAAAAGAAATAAGAAGCCGGTTAGTGGACTGTGTAAGCGGTACTGTAAGCGTAAGTAAGCGGATGCAGTAGGTTGGTCAGAGTTAATTGTAGCTATTTGTAAAAGAGTGATGACGGCTGTCGAAAAGAGATGAGAACCCGGTTAGTGGACTGTGTAAGCGGTACTGTAAGCGTAAGTAAGCGGATGCAGTAGGTTGGTCAGAGATAATTGTACCGATTTGTAAAAGAATGATGACGGCTGTCGAAAAGAAATGAGAAGCCGGTTAGTGGACTGTGTAAGCGGTACTGTAAGCGTAAGTAAGCGGATGAAGTAGGTTGGTAAGAGATAATTGTACCGATTTGTAAAAGAATGATGATGGCTGTCGAAAAGAAATGAGAAGCCGGTTAGTGGGCTGTGTAAGCGGTACTGTAAGCGTAAGTAGGCGGATGCAGTAGGTTGGTCAGAGATAATTGTACCGATTTGTAAAAGAATGATGACGGCAGTCGAAAAGAGATGAGAAGCCGGTTAGTGGACTGTGTAAGCGGTACTGTAAGCGTAAGTAAACGGATGCAGTAGGTTGGTCAGAGATAATTGTACCGATTTGTAAAAGAATGATGACGGCTGTCAAAAGGAAATGAGAAGCCGGTTAGTGGACTGTGTAAGCGGCACTGTAAGCGTAAGTAAGCGGATGCAGTAGGGTGGTCAGAGATAATTGTACCGATTTGCAAAAAAATGATGACGGCTGTCGAAAAGAAATGAGAAGCCGGTTAGTGGACTGTGTAAGCGGTACTGTAAGCGTTAGTAAGCGGATGCAGTAGGTTGGTAAGAGATAATTGTACCGATTTGTAAAAGAATGATGACGGCTGTCGAAAAGTAATGAGAAGCCGGTTAGTGGACTGTGTATGCGGTACTGTAAGCGTAAGTAAGCGGATGCAGTAGGTTGGTCAGAGATAATTGTACCTATTTGTAAAAGAATGATGACGGCTGTCGAAAAGAATTGAGAAGCCGGTTAGTGGACTGTGTAAGCGGTACTGTAAGCGTAAGTAAGCGGATGCAGTAGGTTGGTAAGAGATAATTGTACCTATTTGTAAAAGAATGATGACGGCTGTCGAAAAGAAATGAGAAGCCGGTTAGTGGACTGTGTAAGCGGTACTGTAAGCGTAAGTAAGCGGATGCAGTAGGTTGGTAAGAGATAATTCTACCGATTTGTAAAAGAATGATGACGGCTGTCAAAAAGAGATGAGAAGCCGGTTAGTGGACTGTGTAAAGGTTACTGTAAGAGTAAGTGAGCGGATGCAGTAGGTTGGTAAGAGATAATTGTACCGATTTGTAAAAGAATGATGACGGCAGTCGAAAAGAGATGAGAAGCCGGTTAGTGGACTGTGTAAGCGGTACTGTAAGCGTTAGTAAGCGGATGCAGTAGGTTGCTAAGAGATAATTGTACCGATTTGTAAAAGAATGATGACGGCTGTCGAAAAGTAATGAGAAGCCGGTTAGTGGACTGTGTATGCGGTACTGTAAGCGTAAGTAAGCGGATGCAGTAGGTTGGTCAGAGATAATTGTACCGATTTGTAAAAGAATGATGACGGCTATCGAAAAGAAATGAGAAGCCGGTTAGTGGACTGTGTAAGCGGTACTGTAAGCGTAAGTAAGCGGATGCAGTAGGTTGGTAAGAGATAATTGTACCGATTTGTAAAAGAATGATGACGGCTGTCGAAAAGAAATGAGAAGCCGGTTAGTGGACTGTGTAAGCGGTACTGTAAACGTAAGTAAGCGGATGCAGTAGGTTGGTCAGAGATAATTGTACCGATTTGTAAAAGAATGATGACGGCTGTCGAAAAGAAATGAGAAGCTGGTTAGTGGACTGTGTAAGCGGCACTGTAAGCGTAAGTAAGCGGATGCAGTAGGTTGGTCAGAGATAATTTTACCGATTTGTAAAAGAATGATGACGGCTGTCGAAAAGAAATGAGAAGCCGGTTAGTGGACTGTGTAAGCGGTACTGTAAGCGTTAGTAAGCGGATGCAGTAGGTTGGTAAGAGATAATTGTACCGATTTGTAAAAGAATGATGACGGCTGTCGAAAAGTAATGAGAAGCCGGTTAGTGGACTGTATAAGCGGTACTGTAAGCGTAAGTAAGCGGATGCAGTAGGTTGGTCAGAGATAATTCTACCTATTTGTAAAAGAATGATGACGGCTGTTGAAAAGAAATGAGAAGCCGGTTAGTGGACTGTGTAAGCGGTACTGTAAGCGTAAGTAAGCGGATGCAGTAGGTTGATAAGAGATAATTGTACCGATTTGTAAAAGAATGATGACGGCTGTCGAAAAGAAATGAGAAGCCGGTTAGTGGACTGTGTAAGCGGTACTGTGAGAGTAAGTAAGCGGATGCAGTAGGTTGGTAAGAGATAATTGTACCTATCTGTAAAACAATGATGACGGCTGTCGAAAAGAAATGAGAAGCGGGTTAGTGGACTGTGTAAGCGGTACTGTACGCGTAAGTAAGCGGATGCAGTAGGTTGGTCGGAGATAATTGTACCTATTTGTAAAAGAATGATGACGGCTGTCGAAAAGAGATGAGAAGCCGGTTAGTGGACTGTGTAAGCGGTACTGTAAGCGTAAGTAAGCGGATGCAGTAGGTTGGTAAGAGATAATTGTACCGATTTGTAAAAGAATGATGACGGCTGTCGAAAAGAAATGAGAAGCCGGTTAGTCGACTGTGTAAGCGGTACTGTAAGCGTAAGTAAGCGGATGCAGTAGGTTGGTCAGAGATAATTGTACCTATTTGTAAAAGAATGATGACGGCTGTCGAAAAGAAATCAGAAGCCGTTTAGTGGACTGTGTAAGCGGTACTGTAAGCGTAAGTAAGCGGATGCAGTAGGTTGGTAAGAGATAATTGTACCTATTTGTAAAAGAATGATGACGGCTGTCGAAAAGAAATGAGAAGCCGGTTAGTGGAATGTGTAAGCGGTACTGTAAGCGTAAGTAAGCGGATGCAGTAGGTTGGTAAGAGATAATTGTACCGATTTGTAAAAGAATGATGACGGCTGTCGAAAAGAAATGAGAAGCCGGTTAGTGGACTGTGTAAGCGGTACTGTAAACGTAAGTAAGCGGATGCAGTAGGTTGGTCAGAGATAATTGTACCGATTTGTAAAAGAATGATGACGGCTGTCGAAAAGAAATGAGAAGCTGGTTAGTGGACTGTGTAAGCGGCACTGTAAGCGTAAGTAAGCGGATGCAGTAGGTTGGTCAGAGATAATTGTACCGATTTGTAAAAGAATGATGACGGCTGTC
Organism: Amblyomma maculatum; assembly: GCF_055883805.1. Lineage (NCBI taxonomy): Eukaryota > Metazoa > Arthropoda > Arachnida > Ixodida > Ixodidae > Amblyomma > Amblyomma maculatum. The sequence continues at coordinate 292,690,487 of NC_139344.1, read as the reverse complement.
GAAAAGAAATGAGAAGCCGGTTAGTGGACTGTGTAAGCGGTACTGTAAGCGTTAGTAAGCGGATGCAGTAGGTTGGTAAGAGATAATTGTACCGATTTGTAAAAGAATGATGACGGCTGTCGAAAAGTAATGAGAAGCCGGTTAGTGGACTGTGTAGGCGGTACTGTAAGCGTAAGTAAGCGGATGCAGTAGGTTGGTAAGAGATAATTGTACCGATTTGTAAAAGAATGATGACGGCTGTCGAAAAGAAATGAGAAGACTGTTAGTGGACTGTGTAAGCGGTACTGTAAGAGTAAGTAAGCGGATGCAGTAGGTTGGTAAGAGATAATTGTACCGATTTGTAAAAGAATGATGACGGCTGTCGAAAAGAAATGAGAAGCCGGTTAGTGGACTGTGTAAGCGGTACTGTAAGAGTAAGTAAGCGGATGCAGTAGGTTGGTAAGAGATAATTGTACCTATTTGTAAAAGAATGATGACGGCTGTCGAAAAGAAATGAGAAGCCGGTTAGTTGACTGTGTAAGCGGTACTGTAAGCGTAAGTAAGCGGATGCAGTAGGTTGGTCAGAGATAATTGTACCTATTTGTAAAAGAATGATGACGGCTGTCGAAAAGAGATGAGAAGCCGGTTAGTGGACTGTGTAAGCGGTACTGTAAGCGTAAGTAAGCGGATGCAGTAGGTTGGTAAGAGATAATTGTACCTATTTGTAAAAGAATGATGACGGCTGTCGAGAAGAAATGAGAAGCCGGTTAGTGGACTGTGTAAGCTGTACTGTAAGCGTAAGTAAGCGGATGCAGTAGGTTGGTAAGAGATAATTGTACCGATTTGTAAAAGAATGATGACGGCTATCGAAAAGAAATGAGAAGCCGGTTAGTGGACTGTGTAAGCGGTACTGTAAGAGTAAGTAAGCGGATGCAGTAGGTTGGTAAGAGATAATTGTACTTTTTGTAAAAGAATAATGACGGCTGTCGAAAAGAAATGAGAAGCCGGTTAGTGGACTGTGTAAGCGGTACTGTAAGCGTAAGTAAGCGGATGCAGAAGGTTGGTAAGAGATAATTGTACCTATTTGTAAAAGAATGATGACGGCTGTCGAAAAGAGATGAGAAGTCGGTTAGTGGACTGTGTAAGCGATACTGTAAGCGTAAGTAGGCGGATGCAGTAGGTTGGTAAGAGATAATTGTACCTATTTGTAAAAGAATGATGACGGCTGTCGAAAAGAAATAAGAAGCCGGTTAGTGGACTGTGTAAGCGGTACTGTAAGCGTAAGTAAGCGGATGCAGTAGGTTGGTCAGAGTTAATTGTAGCTATTTGTAAAAGAGTGATGACGGCTGTCGAAAAGAGATGAGAACCCGGTTAGTGGACTGTGTAAGCGGTACTGTAAGCGTAAGTAAGCGGATGCAGTAGGTTGGTCAGAGATAATTGTACCGATTTGTAAAAGAATGATGACGGCTGTCGAAAAGAAATGAGAAGCCGGTTAGTGGACTGTGTAAGCGGTACTGTAAGCGTAAGTAAGCGGATGAAGTAGGTTGGTAAGAGATAATTGTACCGATTTGTAAAAGAATGATGATGGCTGTCGAAAAGAAATGAGAAGCCGGTTAGTGGGCTGTGTAAGCGGTACTGTAAGCGTAAGTAGGCGGATGCAGTAGGTTGGTCAGAGATAATTGTACCGATTTGTAAAAGAATGATGACGGCAGTCGAAAAGAGATGAGAAGCCGGTTAGTGGACTGTGTAAGCGGTACTGTAAGCGTAAGTAAACGGATGCAGTAGGTTGGTCAGAGATAATTGTACCGATTTGTAAAAGAATGATGACGGCTGTCAAAAGGAAATGAGAAGCCGGTTAGTGGACTGTGTAAGCGGCACTGTAAGCGTAAGTAAGCGGATGCAGTAGGGTGGTCAGAGATAATTGTACCGATTTGTAAAAGAATGATGACGGCTGTCGAAAAGAAATGAGAAGCCGGTTAGTGGACTGTGTAAGCGGTACTGTAAGCGTTAGTAAGCGGATGCAGTAGGTTGGTAAGAGATAATTGTACCGATTTGTAAAAGAATGATGACGGCTGTCGAAAAGTAATGAGAAGCCGGTTAGTGGACTGTGTATGCGGTACTGTAAGCGTAAGTAAGCGGATGCAGTAGGTTGGTCAGAGATAATTGTACCTATTTGTAAAAGAATGATGACGGCTGTCGAAAAGAATTGAGAAGCCGGTTAGTGGACTGTGTAAGCGGTACTGTAAGCGTAAGTAAGCGGATGCAGTAGGTTGGTAAGAGATAATTCTACCGATTTGTAAAAGAATGATGACGGCTGTCAAAAAGAGATGAGAAGCCGGTTAGTGGACTGTGTAAAGGTTACTGTAAGAGTAAGTGAGCGGATGCAGTAGGTTGGTAAGAGATAATTGTACCGATTTGTAAAAGAATGATGACGGCTGTCGAAAAGTAATGAGAAGCCGGTTAGTGGACTGTGTATGCGGTACTGTAAGCGTAAGTAAGCGGATGCAGTAGGTTGGTAAGAGATAATTGTACCGATTTGTAAAAGAATGATGACGGCTGTCGAAAAGTAATGAGAAGCCGGTTAGTGGACTGTGTAGGCGGTACTGTAAGCGTAAGTAAGCGGATGCAGTAGGTTGGTAAGAGATAATTGTACCGATTTGTAAAAGAATGATGACGGCTGTCGAAAAGAAATGAGAAGACTGTTAGTGGACTGTGTAAGCGGTACTGTAAGAGTAAGTAAGCGGATGCAGTAGGTTGGTAAGAGATAATTGTACCGATTTGTAAAAGAATGATGACGGCTGTCGAAAAGAAATGAGAAGCCGGTTAGTGGACTGTGTAAGCGGTACTGTAAGAGTAAGTAAGCGGATGCAGTAGGTTGGTAAGAGATAATTGTACCTATTTGTAAAAGAATGATGACGGCTGTCGAAAAGAAATGAGAAGCCGGTTAGTTGACTGTGTAAGCGGTACTGTAAGCGTAAGTAAGCGGATGCAGTAGGTTGGTCAGAGATAATTGTACCTATTTGTAAAAGAATGATGACGGCTGTCGAAAAGAGATGAGAAGCCGGTTAGTGGACTGTGTAAGCGGTACTGTAAGCGTAAGTAAGCGGATGCAGTAGGTTGGTAAGAGATAATTGTACCTATTTGTAAAAGAATGATGACGGCTGTCGAGAAGAAATGAGAAGCCGGTTAGTGGACTGTGTAAGCTGTACTGTAAGCGTAAGTAAGCGGATGCAGTAGGTTGGTAAGAGATAATTGTACCGATTTGTAAAAGAATGATGACGGCTATCGAAAAGAAATGAGAAGCCGGTTAGTGGACTGTGTAAGCGGTACTGTAAGCGTAAGTAAGCGGATGCAGTAGGTTGGTCAGAGTTAATTGTAGCTATTTGTAAAAGAGTGATGACGGCTGTCGAAAAGAGATGAGAACCCGGTTAATGGACTGTGTAAGCGGTACTGTAAGCGTAAGTAAGCGGATGCAGTAGGTTGGTCAGAGATAATTGTACCGATTTGTAAAAGAATGATGACGGCTGTCGAAAAGAAATGAGAAGCCGGTTAGTGGACTGCGTAAGCGGTACTGTAAGCGTAAGTAAGCGGATGAAGTAGGTTGGTAAGAGATAATTGTACCGATTTGTAAAAGAATGATGATGGCTGTCGAAAAGAAATGAGAAGCCGGTTAGTGGGCTGTGTAAGCGGTACTGTAAGCGTAAGTAGGCGGATGCAGTAGGTTGGTCAGAGATAATTGTACCGATTTGTAAAAGAATGATGACGGCAGTCGAAAAGAGATGAGAAGCCGGTTAGTGGACTGTGTAAGCGGTACTGTAAGCGTAAGTAAACGGATGCAGTAGGTTGGTCAGAGATAATTGTACCGATTTGTAAAAGAATGATGACGGCTGTCAAAAGGAAATGAGAAGCCGGTTAGTGGACTGTGTAAGCGGCACTGTAAGCGTAAGTAAGCGGATGCAGTAGGGTGGTCAGAGATAATTGTACCGATTTGTAAAAGAATGATGACGGCTGTCGAAAAGAAATGAGAAGCCGGTTAGTGGACTGTGTAAGCGGTACTGTAAGCGTTAGTAAGCGGATGCAGTAGGTTGGTAAGAGATAATTGTACCGATTTGTAAAAGAATGATGACGGCTGTCGAAAAGTAATGAGAAGCCGGTTAGTGGACTGTGTATGCGGTACTGTAAGCGTAAGTAAGCGGATGCAGTAGGTTGGTCAGAGATAATTGTACCTATTTGTAAAAGAATGATGACGGCTGTCGAAAAGAATTGAGAAGCCGGTTAGTGGACTGTGTAAGCGGTACTGTAAGCGTAAGTAAGCGGATGCAGTAGGTTGGTAAGAGATAATTGTACCTATTTGTAAAAGAATGATGACGGCTGTCGAAAAGAAATGAGAAGCCGGTTAGTGGACTGTGTAAGCGGTACTGTAAGCGTAAGTAAGCGGATGCAGTAGGTTGGTAAGAGATAATTCTACCGATTTGTAAAAGAATGATGACGGCTGTCAAAAAGAGATGAGAAGCCGGTTAGTGGACTGTGTAAAGGTTACTGTAAGAGTAAGTGAGCGGATGCAGTAGGTTACAAATCGGTACAATTATCTCTGACCACCCTACTGCATCAGGGTGGTCAGAGATAATTGTACCGATTTGTAAAAGAATGATGACGGCTGTCGAAAAGAAATGAGAAGCCGGTTAGTGGACTGTGTAAGCGGTACTGTAAGCGTTAGTAAGCGGATGCAGTAGGTTGGTAAGAGATAATTGTACCGATTTGTAAAAGAATGATGACGGCTGTCGAAAAGAGATGAGAAGCCGGTTAGTGGACTGTGTAAAGGTTACTGTAAGAGTAAGTGAGCGGATGCAGTAGGTTGGTAAGAGATAATTGTACCGATTTGTAAAAGAATGATGACGGCTGTCGAAAAGAAATGAGAAGCCGGTTAGTGGACTGTGTAAGCGGTACTGTGAGAGTAAGTAAGCGGATGCAGTAGATTGGTAAGAGATAATTGTACCTATCTGTAAAAGAATGATGACGGCTGTCGAAAAGAAATGAGAAGCCGGTTAGTGGACTGTGTAAGCGGTACTGTACGCGTAAGTAAGCGGATGCAGTAGGTTGGTCGGAGATAATTGTACCTATTTGTAAAAGAATGATGACGGCTGTCGAAAAGAGATGAGAAGCCGGTTAGTGGACTGTGTAAGCGGTACTGTAAGCGTAAGTAAGCGGATGCAGTAGGTTGGTAAGAGATAATTGTACCGATTTGTAAAAGAATGATGACGGCTGTCGAAAAGAAATGAGAAGCCGGTTAGTCGACTGTGTAAGCGGTACTGTAAGCGTAAGTAAGCGGATGCAGTAGGTTGGTAAGAGATAATTGTACCGATTTGTAAAAGAATGATGACGGCTGTCGAAAAGAAATGAGAAGCCGGTTAGTGGACTGTGTAAGCGGTACTGTAAGCGTAAGTAAGCGGATGCAGTAGGTTGGTCAGAGATAATTGTACCGATTTGTAAAAGAATGATGACGGCTGTCGAAAAGAAATGAGAAGCCGGTTAGTGGACTGTGTAAGCGGTACTGTAAGCGTAAGTAAGCGGATGCAGTAGGTTGGTAAGAGATAATTGTACCGATTTGTAAAAGAATGATGACGGCTGTCAAAAAGAAATGAGAAGCCGGTTAGTGGACTGTGTAAGCGGTACTGTAAGCGTAAGTAAGCGGATGCAGTAGGTTGGTAAGAGATAATTGTACCGATTTGTAAAAGAATGATGACGGCTGTCAAAAAGAAATGAGAAGCCGGTTAGTGGACTGTGTAAGCGGTACTGTAAACGTAAGTAAGCGGATGCAGTAGGTTGGTCAGAGATAATTGTACCGATTTGTAAAAGAATGATGACGGCTGTCGAAAAGAAATGAGAAGCTGGTTAGTGGACTGTGTAAGCGGCACTGTAAGCGTAAGTAAGCGGATGCAGTAGGTTGGTCAGAGATAATTGTACCGATTTGTAAAAGAATGATGACGACTGTCGAAAAGAAATGAGAAGCCGGTTAGTGGACTGTGTAAGCGGTACTGTAAGCGTTAGTAAGCGGATGCAGTAGGTTGGTAAGAGATAATTGTACCGATTTGTAAAAGAATGATGACGGCTGTCGAAAAGTAATGAGAAGCCGGTTAGTGGACTGTATAAGCGGTACTGTAAGCGTAAGTAAGCGGATGCAGTAGGTTGGTCAGAGATAATTCTACCTATTTGTAAAAGAATGATGACGGCTGTTGAAAAGAAATGAGAAGCCGGTTAGTGGACTGTGTAAGCGGTACTGTAAGCGTAAGTAAGCGGATGCAGTAGGTTGGTAAGAGATAATTGTACCTATTTTTAAAAGAATGATGACGGCTGTCGAAAAGAATTGAGAAGCCGGTTAGTGGACTGTGTAGGCGGTACTGTAAGCGTAAGTAAGCGGATGCAGTAGGTTGGTAAGAGATAATTGTACCGATTTGTAAAAGAATGATGACGGCTGTCGAAAAGAAATGAGAAGCCGGTTAGTGGACTCTGTAAGCGGTACTGTAAGAGTAAGTAAGCGGATGCAGTAGGTTGGTAAGAGATAATTGTACCGATTTGTAAAAGAATGATGACGGCTGTCGAAAAGAAATGAGAAGCCGGTTAGTGGACTGTGTAAGCGGTACTGTAAGAGTAAGTAAGCGGATGCAGTAGGTTGGTAAGAGATAATTGTACCTATTTGTAAAAGAATGATGACGGCTGTCGAAAAGAAATGAGAAGCCGGTTAGTTGACTGTGTAAGCGGTACTGTAAGCGTAAGTAAGCGGATGCAGTAGGTTGGTCAGAGATAATTGTACCTAATTGTAAAAGAATGATGACGGCTGTCGAAAAGAGATGAGAAGCCGGTTAGTGGACTGTGTAAGCGGTACTGTAAGCGTAAGTAAGCGGATGCAATAGGTTGGTAAGAGATAATTGTACCTATTTGTAAAAGAATGATGACGGCTGTCGAAAAGAAATGAGAAGCCGGTTAGTGGACTGTGTAAGCTGTACTGTAAGCGTAAGTAAGCGGATGCAGTAGGTTGGTAAGAGATAATTGTACCGATTTGTAAAAGAATGATGACGGCTGTCGAAAAGAGATGAGAAGCCGGTTAGTGGACTGTGTAAAGGTTACTGTAAGAGTAAGTGAGCGGATGCAGTAGGTTGGTAAGAGATAATTGTACCGATTTGTAAAAGAATGATGACGGCTGTCGAAAAGAAATGAGAAGCCGGTTAGTGGACTGTGTAAGCGGTACTGTGAGAGTAAGTAAGCGGATGCAGTAGGTTGGTCAGAGATAATTGTACCGATTTGTAAAAGAATGATGACGGCTGTCGAAAAGAAATGAGAAGCTGGTTAGTGGACTGTGTAAGCGGCACTGTAAGCGTAAGTAAGCGGATGCAGTAGGTTGGTCAGAGATAATTGTACCGATTTGTAAAAGAATGATGACGGCTGTCGAAAAGAAATGAGAAGCCGGTTAGTGGACTGTGTAAGCGGTACTGTAAGCGTTAGTAAGCGGATGCAGTAGGTTGGTAAGAGATAATTGTACCGATTTGTAAAAGAATGATGACGGCTGTCGAAAAGTAATGAGACGCCGGTTAGTGGACTGTATAAGCGGTACTGTAAGCGTAAGTAAGCGGATGCAGTAGGTTGGTCAGAGATAATTCTACCTATTTGTAAAAGAATGATGACGGCTGTTGAAAAGAAATGAGAAGCCGGTTAGTGGACTGTGTAAGCGGTACTGTAAGCGTAAGTAAGCGGATGCAGTAGGTTGGTAAGAGATAATTGTACCTATTTTTAAAAGAATGATGACGGCTGTCGAAAAGAAATGAGAAGCCGGTTAGTGGACTGTGTAGGCGGTACTGTAAGCGTAAGTAAGCGGATGCAGTAGGTTGGTAAGAGATAATTGTACCGATTTGTAAAAGAATGATGACGGCTGTCGAAAAGAAATGAGAAGCCGGTTAGTGGACTCTGTAAGCGGTACTGTAAGAGTAAGTAAGCGGATGCAGTAGGTTGGTAAGAGATAATTGTACCGATTTGTAAAAGAATGATGACGGCTGTCGAAAAGAAATGAGAAGCCGGTTAGTGGACTGTGTAAGCGGTACTGTAAGAGTAAGTAAGCGGATGCAGTAGGTTGGTAAGAGATAATTGTACCTATTTGTAAAAGAATGATGACGGCTTTCGAAAAGAAATGAGAAGCCGGTTAGTTGACTGTGTAAGCGGTACTGTAAGCGTAAGTAAGCGGATGCAGTAGGTTGGTCAGAGATAATTGTACCTAATTGTAAAAGAATGATGACGGCTGTCGAAAAGAGATGAGAAGCCGGTTAGTGGACTGTGTAAGCGGTACTGTAAGCGTAAGTAAGCGGATGCAATAGGTTGGTAAGAGATAATTGTACCTATTTGTAAAAGAATGATGACGGCTGTCGAAAAGAAATGAGAAGCCGGTTAGTGGACTGTGTAAGCTGTACTGTAAGCGTAAGTAAGCGGATGCAGTAGGTTGGTAAGAGATAATTGTACCGATTTGTAAAAGAATGATGACGGCTATCGAAAAGAAATGAGAAGCCGGTTAGTGGACTGTGTAAGCGGTACTGTAAGAGTAAGTAAGTGGATGCAGTAGGTTGGTAAGAGATAATTGTACTTTTTGTAAAAGAATAATGACGGCTGTCGAAAAGAAATGAGAAGCCGGTTAGTGGACTGTGTAAGCGGTACTGTAAGCGTACGTAAGCGGATGCAGAAGGTTGGTAAGAGATAATTGTACCTATTTGTAAAAGAATGATGACGGCTGTCGAAAAGAGATGAGAAGTCGGTTAGTGGACTGTGTAAGCGGTACTGTAAGCGTAAGTAGGCGGATGCAGTAGGTTGGTAAGAGATAATTGTACCTATTTGTAAAAGAATGATGACGGCTGTCGAAAAGAAATAAGTAGCCGGTTAGTGGACTGTGTAAGCGGTACTGTAAGCGTAAGTAAGCGGATGCAGTAGGTTGGTCAGAGTTAATTGTAGCTATTTGTAAAAGAGTGATGACGGCTGTCGAAAAGAGATGAGAACCCGGTTAGTGGACTGTGTAAGCGGTACTGTAAGCGTAAGTAAGCGGATGCAGTAGGTTGGTAAGAGATAATTGTACCGATTTGTAAAAGAATGATGACGGCTGTCGAAAAGAAATGAGAAGCCGGTTAGTGAACTGTGTAAGCGGTACTGTAAGAGTAAGTAAGCGGATGCAGTAGGTTGGTAAGAGATAATTGTACCTATTTGTAAAAGAATGATGACGGCTGTCGAAAAGAAATGAGAAGCCGGTTAGTTGACTGTGTAAGCGGTACTGTAAGCGTAAGTAAGCGGATGCAGTAGGTTGGTCAGAGATAATTGTACCTAATTGTAAAAGAATGATGACGGCTGTCGAAAAGAGATGAGAAGCCGGTTAGTGGACTGTGTAAGCGGTACTGTAAGCGTAAGTAAGCGGATGCAGTAGGTTGGTAAGAGATAATTGTACCGATTTGTAAAAGAATGATGACGGCTGTCGAAAAGAAATGAGAAGCCGGTTAGTGGGCTGTGTAAGCGGTACTGTAAGCGTAAGGAAGCGGATGCAGTAGGTTGGTCAGAGATAATTGTACCGATTTGTAAAAGAATGATGACGGCAGTCGAAAAGAGATGAGAAGCCGGTTAGTGGACTGTGTAAGCGGTACTGTAAGCGTAAGTAAACGGATGCAGTAGGTTGGTCAGAGATAATTGTACCGATTTGTAAAAGAATGATGACGGCTGTCGAAAGGAAATGAGAAGCCGGTTAGTGGACTGTGTAAGCGGTACTGTAAGAGTAAGTAAGCGGATGCAGTAGGTTGGTAAGAGATAATTGTACCGATTTGTAAAAGAATGATGACGGCTGTCGAAAAGAAATGAGAAGCCGGTTAGTGGACTGTGTAAGCGGTACTGTAAGCGTAAGTAAACGGATGCAGTAGGTTGGTCAGAGATAATTGTACCGATTTGTAAAAGAATGATGACGGCTGTCGAAAGGAAATGAGAAGCCGGTTAGTGGACTGTGTAAGCGGTACTGTAAGAGTAAGTAAGCGGATGCAGTAGGTTGGTAAGCGATAATTGTACCGATTTGTAAAAGAATGATGACGGCAGTCGAAAAGAGATGAGAAGCCGGTTAGTGGACTGTGTAAGCGGTACTGTAAGCGTAAGTAAACGGATGCAGTAGGTTGGTCAGAGATAATTGTACCGATTTGTAAAAGAATGATGACGGCTGTCGAAAGGAAATGAGAAGCCGGTTAGTGGACTGTGTAAGCGGTACTGTAAGAGTAAGTAAGCGGATGCAGTAGGTTGGTAAGAGATAATTGTACCGATTTGTAAAAGAATGATGACGGCTGTCGAAAAGAAATGAGAAGCCGGTTAGTGGACTGTGTAAGCGGTATTGTAAGAGTAAGTAAGCGGATGCAGTAGGTTGGTAAGAGATAATTGTACCTATTTGTAAAATAATGATGACGGCTGTCGAAAAGAAATGAGAAGCCGGTTAGTTGACTGTGTAAGCGGTACTGTAAGCGTAAGTAAGCGGATGCAGTAGGTTGGTCAGAGATAATTGTACCTAATTGTAAAAGAATGATGACGGCTGTCGAAAAGAGATGAGAAGCCGGTTAGTGGACTGTGTAAGCGGTACTGTAAGCGTAAGTAAGCGGATGCAATAGGTTGGTAAGAGATAATTGTACCTATTTGTAAAAGAATGATGACGGCTGTCGAAAAGAAATGAGAAGCCGGTTAGTGGACTGTGTAAGCTGTACTGTAAGCGTAAGTAAGCGGATGCAGTAGGTTGGTAAGAGATAATTGTACCGATTTGTAAAAGAATGATGACGGCTGTCGAAAAGAGATGAGAAGCCGGTTAGTGGACTGTGTAAAGGTTACTGTAAGAGTAAGTGAGCGGATGCAGTAGGTTGGTAAGAGATAATTGTACCGATTTGTAAAAGAATGATGACGGCTGTCGAAAAGAAATGAGAAGCCGGTTAGTGGACTGTGTAAGCGGTACTGTGAGAGTAAGTAAGCGGATGCAGTAGGTTGGTCAGAGATAATTGTACCGATTTGTAAAAGAATGATGACGGCTGTCGAAAAGAAATGAGAAGCTGGTTAGTGGACTGTGTAAGCGGCACTGTAAGCGTAAGTAAGCGGATGCAGTAGGTTGGTCAGAGATAATTGTACCGATTTGTAAAAGAATGATGACGGCTGTCGAAAAGAAATGAGAAGCCGGTTAGTGGACTGTGTAAGCGGTACTGTAAGCGTTAGTAAGCGGATGCAGTAGGTTGGTAAGAGATAATTGTACCGATTTGTAAAAGAATGATGACGGCTGTCGAAAAGTAATGAGACGCCGGTTAGTGGACTGTATAAGCGGTACTGTAAGCGTAAGTAAGCGGATGCAGTAGGTTGGTCAGAGATAATTCTACCTATTTGTAAAAGAATGATGACGGCTGTTGAAAAGAAATGAGAAGCCGGTTAGTGGACTGTGTAAGCGGTACTGTAAGCGTAAGTAAGCGGATGCAGTAGGTTGGTAAGAGATAATTGTACCTATTTTTAAAAGAATGATGACGGCTGTCGAAAAGAAATGAGAAGCCGGTTAGTGGACTGTGTAGGCGGTACTGTAAGCGTAAGTAAGCGGATGCAGTAGGTTGGTAAGAGATAATTGTACCGATTTGTAAAAGAATGATGACGGCTGTCGAAAAGAAATGAGAAGCCGGTTAGTGGACTCTGTAAGCGGTACTGTAAGAGTAAGTAAGCGGATGCAGTAGGTTGGTAAGAGATAATTGTACCGATTTGTAAAAGAATGATGACGGCTGTCGAAAAGAAATGAGAAGTCGGTTAGTGGACTGTGTAAGCGGTACTGTAAGAGTAAGTAAGCGGATGCAGTAGGTTGGTAAGAGATAATTGTACCTATTTGTAAAAGAATGATGACGGCTTTCGAAAAGAAATGAGAAGCCGGTTAGTTGACTGTGTAAGCGGTACTGTAAGCGTAAGTAAGCGGATGCAGTAGGTTGGTCAGAGATAATTGTACCTAATTGTAAAAGAATGATGACGGCTGTCGAAAAGAGATGAGAAGCCGGTTAGTGGACTGTGTAAGCGGTACTGTAAGCGTAAGTAAGCGGATGCAATAGGTTGGTAAGAGATAATTGTACCTATTTGTAAAAGAATGATGACGGCTGTCGAAAAGAAATGAGAAGCCGGTTAGTGGACTGTGTAAGCTGTACTGTAAGCGTAAGTAAGCGGATGCAGTAGGTTGGTAAGAGATAATTGTACCGATTTGTAAAAGAATGATGACGGCTATCGAAAAGAAATGAGAAGCCGGTTAGTGGACTGTGTAAGCGGTACTTTAAGAGTAAGTAAGCGGATGCAGTAGGTTGGTAAGAGATAATTGTACTTTTTGTAAAAGAATAATGACGGCTGTCGAAAAGAAATGAGAAGCCGGTTAGTGGACTGTGTAAGCGGTACTGTAAGCGTACGTAAGCGGATGCAGAAGGTTGGTAAGAGATAATTGTACCTATTTGTAAAAGAATGATGACGGCTGTCGAAAAGAGATGAGAAGTCGGTTAGTGGACTGTGTAAGCGGTACTCTAAGCGTAAGTAGGCGGATGCAGTAGGTTGGTAAGAGATAATTGTACCTATTTGTAAAAGAATGATGACGGCTGTCGAAAAGAAATAAGAAGCCGGTTAGTGGACTGTGTAAGCGGTACTGTAAGCGTAAGTAAGCGGATGCAGTAGGTTGGTCAGAGTTAATTGTAGCTATTTGTAAAAGAGTGATGACGGCTGTCGAAAAGAGATGAGAACCCGGTTAGTGGACTGTGTAAGCGGTACTGTAAGCGTAAGTAAGCGGATGCAGTAGGTTGGTAAGAGATAATTGTACCGATTTGTAAAAGAATGATGACGGCTGTCGAAAAGAAATGAGAAGCCGGTTAGTGGACTGTGTAAGCGGTACTGTAAGAGTAAGTAAGCGGATGCAGTAGGTTGGTAAGAGATAATTGTACCTATTTGTAAAAGAATGATGACGGCTGTCGAAAAGAAATGAGAAGCCGGTTAGTTGACTGTGTAAGCGGTACTGTAAGCGTAAGTAAGCGGATGCAGTAGGTTGGTCAGAGATAATTGTACCTAATTGTAAAAGAATGATGACGGCTGTCGAAAAGAGATGAGAAGCCGGTTAGTGGACTGTGTAAGCGGTACTGTAAGCGTAAGTAAGCGGATGCAATAGGTTGGTAAGAGATAATTGTACCTATTTGTAAAAGAATGATGACGGCTGTCGAAAAGAAATGAGAAGCCGGTTAGTGGACTGTGTAAGCTGTACTGTAAGCGTAAGTAAGCAGATGCAGTAGGTTGGTAAGAGATAATTGTACCGATTTGTAAAAGAATGATGACGGCTATCGAAAAGAAATGAGAAGCCGGTTAGTGGACTGTGTAAGCGGTACTGTAAGAGTAAGTAAGCGGATGCAGTAGGTTGGTAAGAGATAATTGTACTTTTTGTAAAAGAATAATGACGGCTGTCGAAAAGAAATGAGAAGCCGGTTAGTGGACTGTGTAAGCGGTACTGTAAGCGTAAGTAAGCGGATGCAGAAGGTTGGTAAGAGATAATTGTACCTATTTGTAAAAGAATGATGACGGCTGTCGAAAAGAGATGAGAAGTCGGTTAGTGGACTGTGTAAGCGGTACTGTAAGCGTAAGTAGGCGGATGCAGTAGGTTGGTAAGAGATAATTGTACCTATTTGTAAAAGAATGATGACGGCTGTCGAAAAGAAATAAGAAGCCGGTTAGTGGACTGTGTAAGCGGTACTGTAAGCGTAAGTAAGCGGATGCAGTAGGTTGGTCAGAGTTAATTGTAGCTATTTGTAAAAGAGTGATGACGGCTGTCGAAAAGGGATGAGAACCCGGTTAGTGGACTGTGTAAGCGGTACTGTAAGCGTAAGTAAGCGGATGCAGTAGGTTGGTCAGAGATAATTGTACCGATTTGTAAAAGAATGATGACGGCTGTCGAAAAGAAATGAGAAGCTGGTTAGTGGACTGTGTAAGCGGTACTGTAAGCGTAAGTAAGCGGATGCAGTAGGTTGGTAAGAGATAATTGTACCGATTTGTAAAAGAATGATGACGGCTGTCGAAAAGAAATGAGAAGCCGGTTAGTGGGCTGTGTAAGCGGTACTGTAAGCGTAAGGAAGCGGATGCAGTAGGTTGGTCAGAGATAATTGTACCGATTTGTAAAAGAATGATGACGGCTGTCGAAAGGAAATGAGAAGCCGGTTAGTGGACTGTGTAAGCGGCACTGTAAGCGTAAGTAAGCGGATGCAGTAGGGTGGTCAGAGATAATTGTACCGATTTGTAAAAGAATGATGACGGCTGTCGAAAAGAAATGAGAAGCCGGTTAGTGGACTGTGTAAGCGGTACTGTAAGCGTTAGTAAGCGGATGCAGTAGGTTGGTAAGAGATAATTGTACCGATTTGTAAAAGAATGATGACGGCTGTCGAAAAGTAATGAGAAGCCGGTTAGTGGACTGTGTATGCGGTACTGTAAGCGTAAGTAAGCGGATGCAGTAGGTTGGTCAGAGATAATTGTACCTATTTGTAAAAGAATGATGACGGCTGTCGAAAAGAATTGAGAAGCCGGTTAGTGGACTGTGTAAGCGGTACTGCAAGCGTAAGTAAGCGGATGCAGTAGGTTGGTAAGAGATAATTGTACCTATTTGTAAAAGAATGATGACGGCTGTCGAAAAGAAATGAGAAGCCGGTTAGTGGACTGTGTAAGCGGTACTGTAAGAGTAAGTAAGCGGATGCAGTAGGTTGGTAAGAGATAATTGTACCGATTTGTAAAAGAATGATGACGGCTGTCGAAAAGAAATGAGAAGTCGGTTAGTGGACTGTGTAAGCGGTACTGTAAGAGTAAGTAAGCGGATGCAGTAGGTTGGTAAGAGATAATTGTACCTATTTGTAAAAGAATGATGACGGCTTTCGAAAAGAAATGAGAAGCCGGTTAGTTGACTGTGTAAGCGGTACTGTAAGCGTAAGTAAGCGGATGCAGTAGGTTGGTCAGAGATAATTGTACCTAATTGTAAAAGAATGATGACGGCTGTCGAAAAGAGATGAGAAGCCGGTTAGTGGACTGTGTAAGCGGTACTGTAAGCGTAAGTAAGCGGATGCAATAGGTTGGTAAGAGATAATTGTACCTATTTGTAAAAGAATGATGACGGCTGTCGAAAAGAAATGAGAAGCCGGTTAGTGGACTGTGTAAGCTGTACTGTAAGCGTAAGTAAGCGGATGCAGTAGGTTGGTAAGAGATAATTGTACCGATTTGTAAAAGAATGATGACGGCTATCGAAAAGAAATGAGAAGCCGGTTAGTGGACTGTGTAAGCGGTACTTTAAGAGTAAGTAAGCGGATGCAGTAGGTTGGTAAGAGATAATTGTACTTTTTGTAAAAGAATAATGACGGCTGTCGAAAAGAAATGAGAAGCCGGTTAGTGGACTGTGTAAGCGGTACTGTAAGCGTACGTAAGCGGATGCAGAAGGTTGGTAAGAGATAATTGTACCTATTTGTAAAAGAATGATGACGGCTGTCGAAAAGAGATGAGAAGTCGGTTAGTGGACTGTGTAAGCGGTACTGTAAGCGTAAGTAGGCGGATGCAGTAGGTTGGTAAGAGATAATTGTACCTATTTGTAAAAGAATGATGACGGCTGTCGAAAAGAAATAAGAAGCCGGTTAGTGGACTGTGTAAGCGGTACTGTAAGCGTAAGTAAGCGGATGCAGTAGGTTGGTCAGAGTTAATTGTAGCTATTTGTAAAAGAGTGATGACGGCTGTCGAAAAGAGATGAGAACCCGGTTAGTGGACTGTGTAAGCGGTACTGTAAGCGTAAGTAAGCGGATGCAGTAGGTTGGTAAGAGATAATTGTACCGATTTGTAAAAGAATGATGACGGCTGTCGAAAAGAAATGAGAAGCCGGTTAGTGGACTGTGTAAGCGGTACTGTAAGAGTAAGTAAGCGGATGCAGTAGGTTGGTAAGAGATAATTGTACCTATTTGTAAAAGAATGATGACGGCTGTCGAAAAGAAATGAGAAGCCGGTTAGTTGACTGTGTAAGCGGTACTGTAAGCGTAAGTAAGCGGATGCAGTAGGTTGGTCAGAGATAATTGTACCTAATTGTAAAAGAATGATGACGGCTGTCGAAAAGAGATGAGAAGCCGGTTAGTGGACTGTGTAAGCGGTACTGTAAGCGTAAGTAAGCGGATGCAATAGGTTGGTAAGAGATAATTGTACCTATTTGTAAAAGAATGATGACGGCTGTCGAAAAGAAATGAGAAGCCGGTTAGTGGACTGTGTAAGCTGTACTGTAAGCGTAAGTAAGCAGATGCAGTAGGTTGGTAAGAGATAATTGTACCGATTTGTAAAAGAATGATGACGGCTATCGAAAAGAAATGAGAAGCCGGTTAGTGGACTGTGTAAGCGGTACTGTAAGAGTAAGTAAGCGGATGCAGTAGGTTGGTAAGAGATAATTGTACTTTTTGTAAAAGAATAATGACGGCTGTCGAAAAGAAATGAGAAGCCGGTTAGTGGACTGTGTAAGCGGTACTGTAAGCGTAAGTAAGCGGATGCAGAAGGTTGGTAAGAGATAATTGTACCTATTTGTAAAAGAATGATGACGGCTGTCGAAAAGAGATGAGAAGTCGGTTAGTGGACTGTGTAAGCGGTACTGTAAGCGTAAGTAGGCGGATGCAGTAGGTTGGTAAGAGATAATTGTACCTATTTGTAAAAGAATGATGACGGCTGTCGAAAAGAAATAAGAAGCCGGTTAGTGGACTGTGTAAGCGGTACTGTAAGCGTAAGTAAGCGGATGCAGTAGGTTGGTCAGAGTTAATTGTAGCTATTTGTAAAAGAGTGATGACGGCTGTCGAAAAGGGATGAGAACCCGGTTAGTGGACTGTGTAAGCGGTACTGTAAGCGTAAGTAAGCGGATGCAGTAGGTTGGTCAGAGATAATTGTACCGATTTGTAAAAGAATGATGACGGCTGTCGAAAAGAAATGAGAAGCTGGTTAGTGGACTGTGTAAGCGGTACTGTAAGCGTAAGTAAGCGGATGCAGTAGGTTGG
This sequence comes from Amblyomma maculatum, assembly GCF_055883805.1. Taxonomy (NCBI): domain Eukaryota; kingdom Metazoa; phylum Arthropoda; class Arachnida; order Ixodida; family Ixodidae; genus Amblyomma; species Amblyomma maculatum. The sequence continues at coordinate 292,673,433 of NC_139344.1, read as the reverse complement.
TAAGAGATAATTGTACCGATTTGTAAAAGAATGATGACGGCTGTCGAAAAGAAATGAGAAGCCGGTTAGTGGGCTGTGTAAGCGGTACTGTAAGCGTAAGGAAGCGGATGCAGTAGGTTGGTCAGAGATAATTGTACCGATTTGTAAAAGAATGATGACGGCTGTCGAAAGGAAATGAGAAGCCGGTTAGTGGACTGTGTAAGCGGAATGTAAGCGTAAGTAAGCGGATGCAGTAGGGTGGTCAGAGATAATTGTACCGATTTGTAAAAGAATGATGACGGCTGTCGAAAAGAAATGAGAAGCCGGTTAGTGGACTGTGTAAGCGGTACTGTAAGCGTTAGTAAGCGGATGCAGTAGGTTGGTAAGAGATAATTGTACCGATTTGTAAAAGAATGATGACGGCTGTCGAAAAGTAATGAGAAGCCGGTTAGTGGACTGTGTATGCGGTACTGTAAGCGTAAGTAAGCGGATGCAGTAGGTTGGTCAGAGATAATTGTACCTATTTGTAAAAGAATGATGACGGCTGTCGAAAAGAATTGAGAAGCCGGTTAGTGGACTGTGTAAGCGGTACTGCAAGCGTAAGTAAGCGGATGCAGTAGGTTGGTAAGAGATAATTGTACCTATTTGTAAAAGAATGATGACGGCTGTCGAAAAGAAATGAGAAGCCGGTTAGTGGACTGTGTAAGCGGTACTGTAAGCGTAAGTAAGCGGATGCAGTAGGTTGGTAAGAGATAATTCTACCGATTTGTAAAAGAATGATGACGGCTGTCGAAAAGAGATGAGAAGCCGGTTAGTGGACTGTGTAAAGGTTACTGTAAGAGTAAGTGAGCGGATGCAGTAGGTTGGTAAGAGATAATTGTACCGATTTGTAAAAGAATGATGACGGCTGTCGAAAAGAAATGAGAAGCCGGTTAGTGGACTGTGTAAGCGGTACTGTGAGAGTAAGTAAGCGGATGCAGTAGGTTGGTAAGAGATAATTGTACCTATCTGTAAAAGAATGATGACGGCTGTCGAAAAGAAATGAGAAGCCGGTTAGTGGACTGTGTAAGCGGTACTGTACGCGTAAGTAAGCGGATGCAGTAGGTTGGTCGGAGATAATTGTACCTATTTGTAAAAGAATGATGACGGCTGTCGAAAAGAGATGAGAAGCCGGTTAGTGGACTGTGTAAGCGGTACTGTAAGCGTAAGTAAGCGGATGCAGTAGGTTGGTAAGAGATAATTGTACCTATTTGTAAAAGAATGATGACGGCTGTCGAAAAGAAATGAGAAGCCGGTTAGTGGAATGTGTAAGCGGTACTGTAAGCGTAAGTAAGCGGATGCAGTAGGTTGGTAAGAGATAATTGTACCGATTTGTAAAAGAATGATGACGGCTGTCGAAAAGAAATGAGAAGCCGGTTAGTGGACTGTGTAAGCGGTACTGTAAGAGTAAGTAAGCGGATGCAGTAGGTTAGTAAGAGATAATTGTACCGATTTGTAAAAGAATGATGACGGCTGTCGAAAAGAAATGAGAAGCCGGTTAGTGGACTGTGTAAGCGGTACTGTAAGCGTAAGTAAGCGGATGCAGTAGGTTGGTCAGAGATAATTGTACCTATTTGTAAAAGAATGATGACGGCTGTTGAAAAGAGATGAGAAGCCGGTTAGTGGACTGTGTAAGCGGTACTGTAAGCGTAAGTAAGCGGATGCAGTAGGTTGGTCAGAGATAATTGTACCGATTTGTAAAAGAATGATGACGGCTGTCGAAAAGAAATGAGAAGCCGGTTAGTGGACTGTGTAAGCGGTACTGTAAGCGTAAGTAAGCGGATGCAGTAGGTTGGTAAGAGATAATTGTACCTATTTGTAAAAGAATGATGACGGCTGTCGAAAAGAAATGAGAAGCCGGTTAGTGGACTGTGTAAGCGGTACTGTAAGCGTAAGTAAGCGGATGCAGTAGGTTGGTCAGAGATAATTGTACCGATTTGTAAAAGAATGATGACGGCAGTCGAAAAGAGATGAGAAGCCGGTTAGTGGACTGTGTAAGCGGTACTGTAAGCGTAAGTAAACGGATGCAGTAGGTTGGTCAGAGATAATTGTACCGATTTGTAAAAGAATGATGACGGCTGTCGAAAGGAAATGAGAAGCCGGTTAGTGGACTGTGTAAGCGGCACTGTAAGCGTAAGTAAGCGGATGCAGTAGGGTGGTCAGATATAATTGTACCGATTTGTAAAAGAATGATGACGGCTGTCGAAAAGAAATGAGAAGCCGGTTAGTGGACTGTGTAAGCGGTACTGTAAGCGTTAGTAAGCGGATGCAGTAGGTTGGTAAGAGATAATTGTACCGATTTGTAAAAGAATGATGACGGCTGTCGAAAAGTAATGAGAAGCCGGTTAGTGGACTGTGTATGCGGTACTGTAAGCGTAAGTAAGCGGATGCAGTAGGTTGGTCAGAGATAATTGTACCTATTTGTAAAAGAATGATGACGGCTGTCGAAAAGAATTGAGAAGCCGGTTAGTGGACTGTGTAAGCGGTACTGTAAGCGTAAGTAAGCGGATGCAGTAGGTTGGTAAGAGATAATTGTACCTATTTGTAAAAGAATGATGACGGCTGTCGAAAAGAAATGAGAAGCCGGTTAGTGGACTGTGTAAGCGGTACTGTAAGCGTAAGTAAGCGGATGCAGTAGGGTGGTCAGATATAATTGTACCGATTTGTAAAAGAATGATGACGGCTGTCGAAAAGAAATGAGAAGCCGGTTAGTGGACTGTGTAAGCGGCACTGTAAGCGTAAGTAAGCGGATGCAGTAGGGTGGTCAGATATAATTGTACCGATTTGTAAAAGAATGATGACGGCTGTCGAAAAGAAATGAGAAGCCGGTTAGTGGACTGTGTAAGCGGTACTGTAAGCGTAAGTAAGCGGATGCAGTAGGTTGGTCAGAGATAATTGTACCTATTTGTAAAAGAATGATGACGGCTGTCGAAAAGAATTGAGAAGCCGGTTAGTGGACTGTGTAAGCGGTACTGTAAGCGTAAGTAAGCGGATGCAGTAGGTTGGTAAGAGATAATTGTACCGATTTGTAAAAGAATGATGACGGCAGTCGAAAAGAGATGAGAAGCCGGTTAGTGGACTGTGTAAAGGTTACTGTAAGAGTAAGTGAGCGGATGCAGTAGGTTGGTAAGAGATAATTGTACCGATTTGTAAAAGAATGATGACGGCTGTCGAAAAGAAATGAGAAGCCGGTTAGTGGACTGTGTAAGCGGTACTGTGAGAGTAAGTAAGCGGATGCAGTAGATTGGTAAGAGATAATTGTACCTATCTGTAAAAGAATGATGACGGCTGTCGAAAAGAAATGAGAAGCCGGTTAGTGGACTGTGTAAGCGGTACTGTACGCGTAAGTAAGCGGATGCAGTAGGTTGGTCGGAGATAATTGTACCTATTTGTAAAAGAATGATGACGGCTGTCGAAAAGAGATGAGAAGCCGGTTAGTGGACTGTGTAAGCGGTACTGTAAGCGTAAGTAAGCGGATGCAGTAGGTTGGTAAGAGATAATTGTACCGATTTGTAAAAGAATGATGACGGCTGTCGAAAAGAAATGAGAAGCCAGTTAGTCGACTGTGTAAGCGGTACTGTAAGCGTAAGTAAGCGGATGCAGTAGGTTGGTCAGAGATAATTGTACCTATTTGTAAAAGAATGATGACGCTGTCGAAAAGAAATCAGAAGCCGGTTAGTGGACTGTGTAAGCGGTACTGTAAGCGTAAGTAAGCGGATGCAGTAGGTTGATAAGAGATAATTGTACCTATTTGTAAAAGAATGATGACGGCTGTCGAAAAGAAATGAGAAGCCGGTTAGTGGAATGTGTAAGCGGTACTGTAAGCGTAAGTAAGCGGATGCAGTAGGTTGGTAAGAGATAATTGTACCGATTTGTAAAAGAATGATGACGGCTGTCGAAAAGAAATGAGAAGCCGGTTAGTGGACTGTGTAAGCGGTACTGTAAGCGTAAGTAAGCGGATGCAGTAGGTTGGTCAGAGATAATTGTACCGATTTGTAAAAGAATGATGACGGCTGTCGAAAAGAAATGAGAAGCTGGTTAGTGGACTGTGTAAGCGGCACTGTAAGCGTAAGTTAGCGGATGCAATAGGTTGGTCAGAGATAATTGTACCGATTTGTAAAAGAATGATGACGGCTGTCGAAAAGAAATGAGAAGCCGGTTAGTGGACTGTGTAAGCGGTACTGTAAGCGTTAGTAAGCGGATGCAGTAGGTTGGTAAGAGATAATTGTACCGATTTGTAAAAGAATGATGACGGCTGTCGAAAAGTAATGAGAAGCCGGTTAGTGGACTGTATAAGCGGTACTGTAAGCGTAAGTAAGCGGATGCAGTAGGTTGGTCAGAGATAATTCTACCTATTTGTAAAAGAATGATGACGGCTGTTGAAAAGAAATGAGAAGCCGGTTAGTGGACTGTGTAAGCGGTACTGTAAGCGTAAGTAAGCGGATGCAGTAGGTTGGTAAGAGATAATTGTACCTATTTTTAAAAGAATGATGACGGCTGTCGAAAAGAAATGAGAAGCCGGTTAGTGGACTGTGTAGGCGGTACTGTAAGCGTAAGTAAGCGGATGCAGTAGGTTGGTAAGAGATAATTGTACCGATTTGTAAAAGAATGATGACGGCTGTCGAAAAGAAATGAGAAGCCGGTTAGTGGACTGTGTAAGCGGTACTGTAAGAGTAAGTAAGCGGATGCAGTAGGTTGGTAAGAGATAATTGTACCGATTTGTAAAAGAATGATGACGGCTGTCGAAAAGAAATGAGAAGCCGGTTAGTGGACTGTGTAAGCGGTACTGTAAGAGTAAGTAAGCGGATGCAGTAGGTTGGTAAGAGATAATTGTACCTATTTGTAAAAGAATGATGACGGCTGTCGAAAAGAAATGAGAAGCCGGTTAGTTGACTGTGTAAGCGGTACTGTAAGCGTAAGTAAGCGGATGCAGTAGGTTGGTAAGAGATCATTGTACTTTTTGTAAAAGAATAATGACGGCTGTCGAAAAGAAATGAGAAGCCGGTTAGTGGACTGTGTAAGCGGTACTGTAAGCGTAAGTAAGCGGATGCAGAAGGTTGGTAAGAGATAATTGTACCTATTTGTAAAAGAATGATGACGGCTGTCGAAAAGAGATGAGAAGTCGGTTAGTGGACTGTGTAAGCGGTACTGTAAGCGTAAGTAGGCGGATGCAGTAGGTTGGTAAGAGATAATTGTACCTATTTGTAAAAGAATGATGACGGCTGTCGAAAAGAAATAAGAAGCCGGTTAGTGGACTGTGTAAGCGGTACTGTAAGCGTAAGTAAGCGGATGCAGTAGGTTGGTCAGAGTTAATTGTAGCTATTTGTAAAAGAGTGATGACGGCTGTCGAAAAGAGATGAGAACCCGGTTAGTGGACTGTGTAAGCGGTACTGTAAGCGTAAGTAAGCGGATGCAGTAGGTTTGTCAGAGATAATTGTACCGATTTGTAAAAGAATGATGACGGCTGTCGAAAAGAAATGAGAAGCCGGTTAGTGGGCTGTGTAAGCGGTACTGTGAGAGTAAGTAAGCGGATGCAGTAGGTTGGTCAGAGATAATTGTACCGATTTGTAAAAGAATGATGACGGCAGTCGAAAAGAGATGAGAAGCCGGTTAGTGGACTGTGTAAGCGGTACTGTAAGCGTAAGTAAACGGATGCAGTAGGTTGGTCAGAGATAATTGTACCGATTTGTAAAAGAATGATGACGGCTGTCGAAAGGAAATGAGAAGCCGGTTAGTGGACTGTGTAAGCGGTACTGTAAGCGTAAGTAAGCGGATGCAGTAGGTTGGTAAGAGATAATTGTACCTATTTTTAAAAGAATGATGACGGCTGTCGAAAAGAAATGAGAAGCCGGTTAGTGGACTGTGTAGGCGGTACTGTAAGCGTAAGTAAGCGGATGCAGTAGGTTGGTAAGAGATAATTGTACCGATTTGTAAAAGAATGATGACGGCAGTCGAAAAGAGATGAGAAGCCGGTTAGTGGACTGTGTAAGCGGTACTGTAAGCGTAAGTAAACGGATGCAGTAGGTTGGTCAGAGATAATTGTACCGATTTGTAAAAGAATGATGACGGCTGTCGAAAGGAAATGAGAAGCCGGTTAGTGGACTGTGTAAGCGGCACTGTAAGCGTAAGTAAGCGGATGCAGTAGGGTGGTCAGAGATAATTGTACCGATTTGTAAAAGAATGATGACGGCTGTCGAAAAGAAATGAGAAGCCGGTTAGTGGACTGTGTAAGCGGTACTGTAAGCGTTAGTAAGCGGATGCAGTAGGTTGGTAAGAGATAATTGTACCGATTTGTAAAAGAATGATGACGGCTGTCGAAAAGTAATGAGAAGCCGGTTAGTGGACTGTGTATGCGGTACTGTAAGCGTAAGTAAGCGGATGCAGTAGGTTGGTCAGAGATAATTGTACCTATTTGTAAAAGAATGATGACGGCTGTCGAAAAGAATTGAGAAGCCGGTTAGTGGACTGTGTAAGCGGTACTGTAAGCGTAAGTAAGCGGATGCAGTAGGTTGGTAAGAGATAATTGTACCGATTTGTAAAAGAATGATGACGGCTGTCGAAAAGAAATGAGAAGCCGGTTAGTGGACTGTGTAAGCGGTACTGTAAGCGTAAGTAAGCGGATGCAGTAGGTTGGTCAAGAGATAATTGTACCGATTTGTAAAAGAATGATGACGGCTGTCGAAAAGAAATGAGAAGCCGGTTAGTGGACTGTGTAAGCGGTACTGTAAGCGTAAGTAAGCGGATGCAGTAGGTTGGTCAGAGATAATTGTACCGATTTGTAAAAGAATGATGACGGCTGTCGAAAAGAAATGAGAAGCCGGTTAGTGGACTGTGTAAGCGGTACTGTAAGCGTAAGTAAGCGGATGCAGTAGGTTGGTAAGAGATAATTGTACCGATTTGTAAAAGAATGATGACGGCTGTCGAAAAGAAATGAGAAGCCGGTTAGTGGACTGTGTAAGCGGTACTGTAAGCGTAAGTAAGCGGATGCAGTAGGTTGGTCAGAGATAATTGTACCGATTTGTAAAAGAATGATGACGGCAGTCGAAAAGAGATGAGAAGCCGGTTAGTGGACTGTGTAAGCGGTACTGTAAGCGTAAGTAAGCGGATGCAGTAGGTTGGTAAGAGATAATTGTACCGATTTGTAAAAGAATGATGACGGCTGTCGAAAAGAAATGAGAAGCCGGTTAGTGGACTGTGTAAGCGGTACTGTAAGCGTAAGTAAGCGGATGCAGTAGGTTGGTCAGAGATAATTGTACCGATTTGTAAAAGAATGATGACGGCTGTCGAAAAGTAATGAGAAGCCGGTTAGTGGACTGTGTATGCGGTACTGTAAGCGTAAGTAAGCGGATGCAGTAGGTTGGTCAGAGATAATTGTACCTATTTGTAAAAGAATGATGACGGCTGTCGAAAAGAGATGAGAAGTCGGTTAGTGGACTGTGTTAGCGGTACTGTAAGCGTAAGTAAGCGGATGCAGTAGGTTGGTCAGAGATAATTGTACCGATTTGTAAAAGAATGATGACGGCTGTCGAAAAGAAATGAGAAGCCGGTTAGTGGACTGTGTAAGCGGTACTGTAAGCGTAAGTAAGCGGATGCAGTAGGTTGGTAAGAGATAATTGTACCGATTTGTAAAAGAATGATGACGGCTGTCGAAAAGAAATGAGAAGCCGGTTAGTGGACTGTGTAAGCGGTACTGTAAGCGTAAGTAAGCGGATGCAGTAGGTTGGTCAGAGATAATTGTACCGATTTGTAAAAGAATGATGACGGCTGTCGAAAAGAAATGAGAAGCCGGTTAGTGGACTGTGTAAGCGGTACTGCAAGCGTAAGTAAGCGGATGCAGTAGGTTGGTAAGAGATAATTGTACCGATTTGTAAAAGAATGATGACGGCTGTCGAAAAGAAATGAGAAGCCGGTTAGTGGACTGTGGAAGCGGTACTGTGAGAGTAAGTAAGCGGATGCAGTAGGTTGGTAAGAGATAATTGTACCTATCTGTAAAAGAATGATGACGGCTGTTGAAAAGAAATGAGAAGCCGGTTAGTGGACTCTGTAAGCGGTACTGTACGCGTAAGTAAGCGGATGCAGTAGGTT